>NC_137459.1:140984133-142184133 GCF_964235325.1 Thermobia domestica | reverse complement strand
ATTGGAACTTGATCTGTGTCACTGCATCCATCTCCTTTAAGCTGAAAAGCTTACACGTGAAAACTTAAATTCACTGTTTTATTTCATTTTAGATTTTTCGTTGACTTTAAGTCACCGCGAGAACCACCGATGAGCATTAACTAACTTCATGCAAATATTCAAAATGCGTTATGAATAACATAGGAAAAATATAAAGAAAGGAATAAGGTGTATGGAGGAAATAAAAAAAACGAACTAAACGTTTTTTCCTGTGCTCATAAGAATTTTCTCTGAGTTTATTTCCATTATTTTAAGATATTGTGTATTAACACCCATCCTGATGTTTATGTTGTATCACTTTATAGAGCAAATTTATATATGCATTTTTTCAAGACTTAACACATTAAAATATTTTCTTCTGCTAGATTTTTTCACAAGGCTTAAACAAAGTTACGTTTGACTATCGTTAAAGAAATGCTAAGAAATGATATTTTAAGGCAGTGAAAGAAAATGGCATTTTCTTGTCCTTGCGCTAGAAAAGAATTTGAAGGAAAGACAAAGAAGTGTTCTGTATTCATGACTACAAGGAAGTCCCAAAGTAGCTCGATTCTTTCAACATAGCATCCATTTCCATGTAAATTCAGTGGGCGGTTGCGATTGTGCAACATTCTGTTGAACCTTTTTTGCGACGGTCTTTTCAGTTTATTTAGCATCGGCATGGTTATTGGACATGACTCCTCTAGTTATGCATTCCGAGATCAACTGGATTTTTATTATTGTTAACATAAAATGTGAAAAAGCCTTTTGGTGTTTCTCCAAGTCAGTTCATAATGTTCATGCGCTTCGTTTGCAATTCTCTCTCTTTTTTTCCCTTATGTTATGCTACTATTTTGAAACAACATACAAGCTGTAACGTTAAGAGCTGTGGAGCAACTGAGTGTGGAACTCGTTAGCTGGAGTAACTTCTCAGTTGAACATTTACGTATATGGTCTTTAGAATTAGAAAGACGTAACACAAAATATAACATACGCAGTGCCAAAACTAAGGTAAATATCCATTTTAACAGGCCATCGCATAAGTGAGGTTATCCCTCCTATCGTAATCGAGCTTTTTTTGTTTGTTTCCGGTATGCTGCGGACCTGTCACCAGTACTTTAAACAGTTTTCTCCGTTTGAGCTGGTTAACGTTGCTTCAGTAATCGCGAGAGCAAGGTCATTGAAAATCTGCCGGGTAGTTAGTTCACGTGCAAGGGAGTTGCTTACCATCGAACCGAAAGTAGGCTAAATCACAAAGCTTGATTGCAAAACATACGAAAAGGCGAGCTTAATACTTTTCACAATATAAAGACGTAAAAGAGCCAAAGGAATGTGTTGGCTACATAAGGTTCGAAGTACTGTTTAGTTGTGTCTGCATGTTCGATATATGACGCAGCACTGTGCTTTTCGTAACCAATACAGCCATAGGCGTAACTTGGGGGAAGGGGGGCGACTGCCTCCCCAAAATTTCTGAAGTTTATTGGGATAGTCATCCAGTGTTATCTGTGAACTGAACTGAAGCGAATACGACACCGCTTTGCTTAATTTTATGTTTTTGTTTCACTGTATTAAGGGCTTTAGGCGACTAACCTGGCCAAGAGAAGGGACAGGCAAGGAAGTGAAAAGACAGCGACTCTGGGCTGACAAAAATACCAGGTAAAACCTCAGTCACTCAGTCAGGATGGCCGGTCGGAACAGAGTTCGTGGCCATGCTCCACCTTTCCAATGTTGCTCGTTAGGCATACACACTGCTCAGGGCTTAAGGTGGCTTCAGTGAATAGTCGCCTCGCCAGAATGCTTATCCACAGTGACTTGCTAGAACACATTCAATAATGAAAGTAAATAATCCTTGTTCCATGCTCCTAATGTGGTTTGATAGATCATATGAATAGTCCTTTCATAGACAGAACCAAAATATTAATTAAATATTAACACACAAAGTTTGCAAAAGTGACAAGTGTTGCACACGAACTAAATTCCGACAGTAGGCTGATTTGCCGAAACGCAGTGCAGGTGCATTCCGACTCACTTTAAGCCTTGACACTGCCTCCCTATTACTAGCTGGGTAATTGTCATTCAATTTCGCTGCATGTGATCTGAATTGGTTCACACCTCACTTTATTGCTTTTTTTTTAGACATTGCATGTTTCTTTACGATGGTTATAAGCTGTAGTGTCAAATTCAGAATGTCTTCGTTTTTCTATTAGATCAGAAATACTTTTAATTTGAATAAAGATAGGACTTATTCTGATCGTTTTTTTCTTTTTTTTTTTGGCGGGAGGGCTCAGATTCAGTGTAAAAGTGTGATTGAACTATATCTAAAAATGATTTGCACATTTTCAGAGATGTTCATATACATTCTTCCTTACTGATTCCTTCCGTATCTTAGGAAATGGACAGTTATTTAAAAATTGTCTTATCTATGCTGATATTATTATAAAATGTTCGACTGTAAACTGTCTTTAAGTCTGAGAAAAAGTTCTACAATAACAACTCTGATTTTAACCACACCTTGTAATGTCTTGCAATAAATGTTTTTTTTATTTATTTATTTTTATTTTATTTTATTTATTTATTTATTTATTTATTTATTTATTTTTGCTTCTTAATAAAGGTCAGTGAACGTTAGGTGTGTTGGAGAAAGGGGTTGCGGTGTACGTTGATGGTCAAAGAAAGTACAGGTCGCTCTGTTGTATGGGATACAGGGTGAGTTTTATAAGGATAAGCAGAGACATACATAACTCGGATCTTTGTCGGAAAACTTGTGGTCCTAAATACAAAAGAAATTTTATTGCTTTCCTTTTAAGTCACAAAAATAGCAACATCTGGTATTGTTGTAAAGTGGAAAGGAAGACTGTACTGTTAAAACAGCGAGTTATTGTTACGAACAGCTACCCAGGCACCCCCCCAAAAAAAAAAAAAAAAAATACACTTGGTTTATTCTGAAGTTTGTATTTGCAGTGAGCAGTTCGTTTGAATTTTTTTTTTTTGTATATATATATAGCGTTCACCTCCATTAACAGTCCAGTTTCCATACCATTACATTTCGTCGGTAAGTGAAATATTAACTTATTAAATCGAAGTTATACAAATAAATGCGATATTTACTAACTAATATTTAGATTTCCTAATATTGTGATTTCCTTGTATTATTGATAAGAAATGTTTCTTTCAGACGGCGAGCCGAGGCTTCTCCCCCCCCCCACATGTACACACACACTCAAGTGCAAAATACCCTTCCGGCAAATTTTCAGATAAAATCATGATATCGAGAAACAAATGTTTAACTATAATACGCCTATTTACTTTAAAATACCCTTTTTGGAGATATTTTCTGAAAGAAACACTATTAATGAGCTGGGGTAAACGAATACGTGGATATTGTACTGATAGGTTCTTCCAGGTAATTCTTTAACATTTAAGGCTCCGGTCAATATGAGGGATTGGGCAAAGATCAGGGGAAGTTTGGCTAAACGGGGCTTAAAATGGACCGGGACGCACCGGTTCTACGCTCAGTAAGTCAGTGTGGTGTCCGAAATCAGTTCCTGTGCTGTATTTGTCTCGCTCCAAATTTATAGTCTTTTCAGTTTATTATTGTCATATTTTAAACATATTAATATCCTATTAAAGCACGATATTAGAACTAATCTAGAACTTATCGTTCTGCAACATTGTGTTCAGCCAATCAATTCTATGGAAAGACGTTCCGGCTATTGACTAAAACAATATTTAGCATAGAGGGAAAGGTTTAATTTTAGGTCTCATCTACAAATCTGAAGTAAAGTTAGGCTGGATATCTGCCTGAGTTGTATTTATATCATTCCCACACTCCAACTAAACAATGGTGATCCAAAATCAGAGAGGGTTTCTCGAAACTACGGTGCTAAATATTTGGTTAAAACATGAGAAGTAAATACATGGTTGGTTTCAAAAATTGACAATTTTAGGTTCGAAGACTACCTGCCCAAGTGAAAATTTGTGAATATATTTTTGTCTAAACAAAGAAAAGTTTACACGTGTACAAGTGAGCAATGTATATTATA
The DNA here is from genome assembly GCF_964235325.1 of Thermobia domestica. Classification (NCBI taxonomy): domain Eukaryota; kingdom Metazoa; phylum Arthropoda; class Insecta; order Zygentoma; family Lepismatidae; genus Thermobia; species Thermobia domestica. Next base: position 142,180,075 of record NC_137459.1, on the reverse strand, counting down.
TACTTCTGATTACTGCTTGTGAATCTTACAGTCAATAAATAAAACTTGTCTCTTTATAATGAAAGAAAAGAAGAACGCGCTCATGTCATGTAGCTGCCACCACAAATTCAAACTTTATAATCGATTTTTATACCAAACGCAATAATTTGAAATATGTTGCTGCTCCCAATCTAAAGTAGAAATTAAAATCTACGCCTGGTTGAATTCAAAACTTTTTGTGATCAGTTATTAATGTATAATGCTTTTTCTTAAACTTGCATAGGGAGAGAGCGTATACAACTCAAAAAAGCATGGAGAGATGTATGTTTGGAATAACCCATAGATGTATGAAAATAAATACATGAATCAGGAAGATGACAGGAGTGATCGATATCATCGCGAAAATAAAAGGACTCAAGTGGCAGGGAGCAGGTCATATTGCAAGAAGAACTAACGATAGGTGGACTAAAGCAATCCTTGACTGGATCCTAATGGAATGAAAACGACCCAGAAAACGCTGTAATACAATATGGTGTGACAATATTAGGAAGAAGTGGAGTAACGTGGAAACGAACTGCCGAAAATAGATACGTGTGAAAAAGTATTGGAGAGACCTTGATCCAGCAGTGGTTCGACAAAGGTTAGAACTATATATATATATTGTGTGTGTGTGTGTGTGTGTGTGTATGCACGTATGTTTTGCCTCCCCCCAACCATATGATCCAAGTTACGCTTATAAATACAGATCAAACAAGTTGCAAAAAGAAGCAGATATAACGAGATGTGTGGAGTTTTATCTATACTGGTTTCTTTGGAGTACTACGGTTACTCATGGGTGCTTGGTAAGTAATTAAACAACATATTTGAGTTTAATTGTTTCCCCCACAAGGGTAACCCGTGGACAGGGAATTCAATGATTTTCATAAAGTTAAACATAATGTTTAGACGTTATTAAACTTTTTGGAAAGTTTATTGCTCGTCCATTTATTGCTTGTTAGAATTTAAGCCCTTCTTTTGTGATTTAGATTTTAGCATGGTTTAACACCGTTTTAACACTGAGAGCTCAGCAGAAAGATATTTGACTATACCGGACGAGTAATGTTATTATTTTACAGCAAATTAGATCTAACTTATATGAATTCACTCATATCAGAACCCTATTTAAAAAAAAAAAATCAAGTCTCTTTCAAGAAACGCATTAAATTTAATTATGTATTTGTTAGACAATGAAAAATTCTATTATACCTGATCTACTTCCGTAGACTCAATAAAAATCCGCTTACGAGATTTTAATTTTGAACTGTAGGGTCTGGTGTTCAGAATTGGTAGTAAACATATCGGGTAGTCTAAAAGGTGTTGAGCCTCTTGGAACGAGATGGCGTTAGGAAATCAAATATAATGTATGAATGGCAGTGGGTCAAGTCTAACACAATTTGGCACCAGATAGTTGAAGCTAGTACATATACAAAAGGTGTTGAAATTCATATAATCAAACGTATGACATTGTGCCTCGAAGATAAGTAAACTTTCCGTAAAACTGTCCTACATTTTACAATTCCATTCCGATAAAGACGTAAATGATTTTTTTATTGATTATGGGAAAGATACGTTATAAAAACTAACACCCGAAATATGGTTCAGTAATTTTGGTACTGGAAGTTTCGATGTGATGTCTAAATTGTCACTTGCAGTAGACAAAAATCATAGAAATGTTTATATGACATTCTGGTAAGAATACAAACAAGATTGATGCGCAGAAAATCATAACATCGCCAATGACCTAAGCATCGGCCAGCAAACGGTAATAAATCATTTGGGGAAAGTTAGCTAGAAAAATAGAAGGTCAATGTTTAAGTGCCATATGATTCAACTCAAAATATTCACTCGATCAAAATTCTATCTACAAATTTCTTCTGAAACGTAATGAACTCGAACTATTTTTGAAACGGTTGATTTCTAGGAATAAAAAGTGTATAACGTGCAAGAATACACAAAAAAATCGTGGTCGAATTGGGGATAAGTTTGAGACAAATTCCACCCTGACGTCCAAGAAGTTTATGTTGTGTGTTCGATGGGATTGGAAAATTATCGTGCCTCACGAGCTGCTACCGCAGAGTAGAACGAATGCAGCTAATAATTCAAAAAGGAGGACAGGAACTGGTCAGCACTAATTGCGTCGTACATTAAATTGACAACGCCAAACTGCATACATCTTTAACGACTCGTTGCCAGAAGGTTATAATGTATTTACCGTATATCCTGGACCTGGAACCGTTATACTATAATTTGTCTCAGTCTTTGCGGAATTTTATGAATAGTAGTAAGTTCGTTTGAAAAGAAAAGGTAAAAGACATAGGTCAGTTTTTTTTTTTATCAGAAACAAAATAAATTATATAGCGACGGCATTATGGCATTACAGGAACAACGGCAAAGATCATTGGATAAAATTGTGTGCATGTGGTTTTGTGATGCTCTTTCTAAATGATAATGCATGTCTTCTCATCTTTGACCTCCAATTGCTAATGTTGCATCTTGCATACCAAATAATATCTTACTCATTTTTTTATATTATTCTTATTGTTCTACGACGTACTGTTATATTCGCTAATGTGTTAAGTTAAGTAATTAACCTCATTTTTATCAAGTGGGGTGCAAACATCCCAGTGGTAATTATTTTGTTGTTGCTGTTGTAAAAATATTTTTATAAGGATTCAAAGAATTCAATTATTTATTTGGATGGAATATTTTTAAGGGGAAGGCAATTGTTCTAACCAAATTGTCTTCTAAATATTTACAAATTAATAGAATGGGGTGCAAGTACGTCCCACTTCGAAAATTATGCTATTTTTTTTTTCAATATACATTGTTTTCCTTAATGACCACAATGTAATAGGCCATTTTAGTTTCCTTTCCATAGTTATTTTTCCTACTGCAAAATTATCATGCACAAATATGGAACTGTAGTGATAAGTGATGGAATAATGCTTGTTTATTTCTTCTCTGTCTTGTAACCTATTTAGAAGGTAAATAGGTAGAATAATGCATTTGTAATCTCAAGACTTTACAGTTTAACCAAAATTCAAACTATACTGTATTTGTAAGAAAATATACGAATATATTACATTATTTTATATGTCGAAACATTAACTTTGCAGTAAAAGTTACATATCAACATTTACGGTATACACACACACACACACACACACACACACATATATATATATATATATATATATATATATATATATATATATATATATATATATATATATATATATACAGTATATATATATATATATTATAGTAACTAAACATTTTTATTAAAAACAGCGATTTATATGCGGGGTGCATTTGCACCCCACTCAGTGAATAACGTGTAAAAATTAAGTTCGAAAAAAGAAGGTTAATTAATTAGTTAATTGCAATTTAATATTTATTTCCAGCATTTTTTTGATACAAGAGTGGAATGTAAAGTGCAATAAAAAAACGACAATTTAAACGTTTTAATTCGAGTTAAGAACCTCCATATGGAAATCATTAACTCATCTGATCTGATTTCCAGTTCAACAGCAAGTTATATGAGACGTGGATCTAGTGATTAACGTTTAATCTGAGCCACATGAGCTTCCACCAGGAATTGAATCCTGGTCTCATACGCCAAAGGCGCTTACTCCAACCGTTTCGATACGAGGGAACTACGAAATCACTAATATACATAGCAATTATGAAAACAACAACATAAATATTTCTACACACACACACACACACAGACACACACACACACACACATATATATATATATATATATATATATATATATATATATATATATATATATATATATACACAGATGGTGATCAGAAAAATGGAAACACCTGTAGTTGGCAACACGTCAGATGTTTGGGTTGGCAGTGGTGTCGTGGGGCCCGCAGCGAAGGACCGCTGCTGGTGGTGTGTTAGGTCGGTCTCCATACTACGTCAGGCGCAGTGGAACAGCAGTGTCCAGTGGCTGCAGCAGACGGAGGTAGTTTAAAATGGGAGACCTCTCAGATTTTCAAAGAGGGCAAATTGTTGGTGCGCGGTTATGTGGAGTGAGTGTGACGGCAATGGCTACTGTGTTAGGTGTGTCGTGTGGGACAGTGTCGAAGGTGATGACGGCCTACACAACACACGGAAAAACCACATCGGGGAAGCGGAACAGTGAGCGGAAGAAAATCATGAGTGACAGGTCACGCCGGATATTAAAGCGCATTGTCACGCAGAACCGTCGTGCCAGTGCGGAGCACCTGACGGAGGAACTCAATCAGGACCTCCCCCACCCTGTTTCGACAATCACAGTCCGTAGCGAATTACATGACATGAACTTACGGGGTCGTGTTGCACGGGCCACACCGCTCATCAGGGACCATAACGCTTTCGCACGCCGCAAATGGTACCGCGACCATGCAACTTGGACCGTTGAGGACTGGAAACGTGTGATATGGTCGGATGAGTTATCCTTCACCCTATTCCCAACCACGGGGCGTGTTTATGTATGTAGAACGCCCAAAGAAGCTTATGATCTGCAGTGTCTCCGCCCGACTGTGAAACATGGCGGCGGCTCGGTGATGTTGTGGATCGCCATATCATGATTTTCGTTGGGTCCTGTGGTCACACTTAGCTGACGAATTACTGCCAACGGTTATGTCGCAATTCTAAGAGACCACTTGCATCCTATGGTCCGGATGTTGTTCCCGGACAATGACGCCATCTTCCAGGATGATAATGCACCCATTCACACAGCTGTCGTTGTTGCAGCGCGGTTTGAGGAACATCGGGATTAAGTTCAGCACCTCCCCTGGCCAACCAATCCCCAGATCTCAACATAATTGAACATCTGTGGTCCGTCTTGGAAACACGACTCCGGCGACGATTTCCACCTCCATTCTTTCTCACAGAACTGGCCAATGCCCTGCACGAGGAATGGTGTAAAATTCCACTTGCTACCATTCACGACCTCTATGCCTCCATCCCACGTCGCATCAATGCTGTTCTGAAGGCGAAAGGTGGCCCGAATATATTAATCTGGTAAGTTGCAATTTCGTTCAGGTGTTTCCATTTTTTGATTACCATCTGTATATATATATAAATTGCTGAAACAAAACAATTGTGCGTTATTCTATTTGCTAACAAAACAATTGGGAATGATTTCGTATTACCACTTACAAGTAAGGGACCATATGGTTGTCGCGCAAATCAGATGCAGACATACGCCATCTGATTGAGCATGAAAAGATATGGAGAACACAGAAATTTAAGGTGCTAAGGGCCATAGGGAGCGGAGCGAGGAAGAAGGAAACATTGAATGTCGGTAAAATTGAAGAAAGTCAGGAATGATGGGAAAAGTTAATTTCTTGCAAACAGGGAAAGAAAGTCAAGCAAAAGAAAGAAACTAAACATAACAAGGGCATCAAGGACGAAGAAAGATCATAATCAGGGTTGCCATCCGGACCGCAGTGTTGCCAGCACTGCATAACATTGATATGGAACGTATAGCACAGTATAGCAATTCATGCACAAGGAAAAATATTAGTAACACAAAAGGCAATTGAAAATACTCTGTACACGTGCGTAAAAAGGTTTAGCGATAGTCGTGAGTGAATAATGTACATGAGGGAGGACAAATATAAACATGAAAGTGAAGGGGGTACACATGATAACACAGAAACGAAAGTGTTTGGGAGCATCGTTCCATGATGATGATGACGATCGGTGTTCTGCCCGAAGGCAGGTTTTGACCTGAAGGTCCCTGGGCTGGATGAACCCATGGTGGTTTGCTATTGCCTTCCATGGGATGATAATGACGTATAAAGGGCGGGAGCTACAGTTTAACGAGGGATCCGAACCTTTTGTGTTCGATCTGGGATTTGCAAATCTTCCTGGAAGAAGTTTTGTGGCCCGATCTTCAGGGTAAGGATCGTGTTTTGCTTTTGGTTGACTCCTGGACTCCAAACAAGGATGACACACTTTACAACATGACAGTTCCTAATTTATTGGTGTTCAATTCTACAAAAAGCTGATTCCTCCGAAATGTACAGGCCTTATACAACCTGCTGATGTGTTCTTCTTTCGTCCATTCAAAAACATGGTGAAGTTCATTATACAACCTGCTGATGTGTTCTTCTTTCGTCCATTCAAAAAAATGGTGAAGTTCATCACAGATACGTTAGTGTTCTCCAGTATTAATGTGTGGCAACGTGAGAACTTTCTACGCCTTCAGTCATTTGTTCATTACCAGTTTTCCTCTAGGCGATTCCAAAAGATGATACGCTTTGCGTTTTTCAAATCTGGCTACTCCAATGACCACCCTGGACAGTTTGAAACACCTTCCGCATATTGCTTTGAAAAAGGACTCACAGAGGAATGCTGCAGAGACGCGTGTGACCAGCTTGCTTTCATCCGCTGTGCTCACTGCGAGAAATGTTTGTGTGTTGACCACGCATTCATTCGTGATCTTCACGTCAACTGCAATTAAACTACAAATGGTGCATACTGTTCTCAATTTTCCTCCATTTGTATATTCACGCGGGTGTAATATTCACTCACGACTATCGGTAAAACTTTCTACACACGTGTACAGAGTCTTTTCAATTGTCTTTTGTGTTACTAATATTTTTCCTTGTGAATGAATTGCTATACTGTGCTATATCTTCCATATCAATGTTATGCAGCGCTGGCAACACTGCGGTCCGGATGACAACCCTGATTATGATCTTTCTTCGTCCTTGATGCCCTTGTTATGTTTAGTTTCTTTTATTTGGTTGACTTTCTTTCCCTGTTTGCACGAAATTAACTTTTCCCGTCATTCCTGACTTTCTCCAATTTTGCCGACAATCAATGTTTCCTCTTTCCTCGCTCTGCTCCCTATGGCCCTTAGCACCTTAAATTTCTGTGTTCTCCATATCTTTTCATGCTCAATCAGTTGGCGTATGTCTGCATCTGATTTGCGCGACAACCATATGGTCCCTTACTTGTTAGAAGCAACGTACAGAAAAAGGCAGGATCAGATCCGACTCAAACTTCGCCCGGAGAGCACATAATAGAAACGAAGAAAAATGCCAAATTGGAGCTGCCCTCATATAGAAACACCAGAGATATGCTCCGCAACATAACGCGCCACGCGACAACATGATATAAGGTAAACGTCGCAAGATACTCATTTATGTCGAAAACGGAAAGAATGGGCAGCACCAGGATGATATCAAGATATTTGATATGCTTTAACACTGACTTGGCAGCCATCTTGAAAGCCGCGATCTTAGGTATAACGTAAGGTATTGAAATGAGAAGCGGGGTGTGTGATATATCAATGTAAGTTAAAATGCAAAAGGAAAACCAATGATGTAACCGCGAAAAACATATGTGTAATGGTGTGGACGGGACGAAGTATGGAAGACTCGAGCAAAACAAACGTGTATTCGGACAGAATAGTTGGGCAGGACCCCACGACAATTGTACGTGACAAGTAACTGACACAGTGTCTGTGCATGGAAGTGCATCCGCCTTGACAGATTATGCCTTTCGAGGATATTCGGATTCCGTTGGGAACAGTGAAAACCACAGTTGGAACCCGCGATACGAGCGTTCGTTCGGAGACTACATAAACAAAAAAGGGCTATCTCTTATGGAACAGCAATTCAGCAGCTCGCTCCGGAGTGTAGGAGATATGATCTTGGATTTGTGATCAAATGCACGACCTACCTGGGATTGAAGCCAGCTCCGGGAGAACGTTTTGTACGTTTCTTGTTCAATTTTCCTGCTGTTTCGTGTAAATAAAGGACATTTCGGCCCACGTTTGTTTAAACAACACTGTCGTAAACAACACTAAAATTTCGTATTTTTTTCTTTTCTATTATGTGTTCTCTGGGCGAAGTTTGAGTCGGATCTGATCCTGCCTTGTTCTGTACGTTGCTTGTTAGAGAAAACTAATTGATTAATTAGAGTTTAGCCTTCCTTTCAGCAGCGGGCCTATTCGAGACTTAAACCCACAACGCAACGTGGAATTCGAACCACATAAGCTCCTACCGAGAGCTGAACACTGGTGCCTTGTGCTGGAGAGGATAACAATATAGCAGTAAAGATACTTCATACATTATTTTCAGCTATGAAATTTTACATTAAAAATTAATATAATATTGTTTCCTAAATGATTTCGAAAAGGAAATAATATATAAATGATCAATCGGAAACATGGTCTCAGTCTCCAAGAAAATACAGTAACATATCTCGGGATTTGAACACAAAGCGCGTGATTGACAAGTTACTCACGTAACCGCTTTAATATTTCGTACGCTACTTCAAATTATTTTTGTGTAAAGGGTTTTATGTTCCATATTAGGATATTTACAATCATATACGAGTGAGTTTGTAGCGAATAATTAGAAGTGACATCTCTTGGAATGCATGAGTGTATTTCTCGAAGAAGTTTACATTTTCTTTACGTCACTATAATAATAATAAGAATGGAACAATATAATTACAGTAACAGTTACTTGGGCAATAACATTTGATGATGAACATTAATTAATTTTTAAAAAATCAACTGTCTCTTCACACAGGCCTTAGTGTTTCATCTAAACTTATATGAAATATTTTTAACTAGCTAGCAGTTGTTGTGCAACATCAAGTAAGTGATCGGCGTAGTTAACACATTGGAATTTTTACAAGGTCTCACGGCTTCAAATCCTAGCTTGTTTCGTTTTAATTTCACGCTTAAATTCCAATTTGAATCCATACCCAGCACAATAAGCAATATATTCTGCGGAGAAGGAAAAATATATTCGAATTATGAGCATAACGGAGAGTGGGTCCATTAGTAGCCTCTAATAATTTATTAAAAAAGTCGAATTTAATTTAAAGTAGTCGAAAACATTTACAACGTATTTCTTCAAATTTTCCAGAATTGACAATTTCAATTCATTTCGAATATTTTCTAACTTACGTGTGATCGTTTCTTTATTTCTTTACATGAAGTACGTAACGAAGTAATCACAATATACAAAGCGATTCATAATATAATTAATAAGATGAGCAACATACTGCAAACGATATATATATATATATATATATATATATATATATATATATATATATATATATATATATATATATATATATATATATATATATATATTCATTAGAATCAAGAAATTTCTTCGTGCACCAACTGCACTGCGAAAGCCTTTTTCAGTGTTCCACAGACTTACCAACTGTCGTATCCTGGTTGAAATGTGATGTGCAAGTTGGGTTGCTTCTATGCAGGCGTTTACGATACAAGCAGGGATATTGGATTCGACCCAAGGGAGCTATAACAGTCAGGAGGAGAACTTTTGCTGTTGATCGTGCTTACTATCCCGAGATTTTGTGCACACCGGTTATTATTATTATTATTATTATTATTATTATTATTATTATTATTATTATTATTATTATTATTATTATTATTATTATTATTATTATTATTATTATTATTATTATTATGGTATTCGATAATTGCCCGTTCTCTGCACAAGAAAATAGCAATGACCTACGTCATACATTCACAAATAAATATATATTTTGCAAGTCTGTGTGCTATTCCTCTATACCTTGCTTTCTTTAACAAAACGTGTAATCAATTCATGACAAATAAAGAGATGATCGACTGTTGAGGCAATTTAATGTGTTTGAGTTTCTGTAAAGAAGATTACTATCTTTTCCTCCTGGAATACATGCATGCGTTTCGTTATCTGCATGGCGTAGTAACATTAGCGAAAATCAAATGGTATCTGAGAAAGTGAGTCCCATTGGAGACATCCAGTGATAAGCCTAACGTAACAGCCTCCAAATAGACATGGCTATGAAGGTAAGCACGCCAGTTTTCTGTTTGATGATGCTTTTATGCTTGGAGCTAATGGAGTAATAGAACAATAAATGTGAATTAAATTAGCAAGTTATGAAGGCAGCAGACAATACCTTCTGTGAGTGAACTTCAAAACCACCAGATAAGGCATTATCTCTTCGCGTATATATATGCTAAATCATTATGAAGATAAATAGTTGAATGAAACTGTTTTATTTTTTTCTCTTTTAGGAGCTTTCAAAAATATAAAATTATAAGAAACTCTTTGTTTAATGGACCACCCTAAATCAGTTCTTAAATTAGTTTCATGTATTTATTGATTTGTAATTTCTTCGCTTCAATTTTCCCTGTAACGTGCATTTCTCAGAGATATTGTTTTTAGTTCTGATTTTACTTTTGGCCTCTAATAAATAGAAGTATAGATATGAAAAGCAGATGTATATGACTCTAAAGATCATATTAACAATATATGCAAGTTTGAAATAGATAATCAATTTAGTATCATATGTTGCCATTCCTGGCAAGTCATTTACTGAAAAATAGAAGCTTTAAGGCACTAATACTCTAGCTAACATATTGCTATTGGCGTAAGAATTAAACCTTTAGTATCGTCAATTAGTTACCATATTTTTTCTTATCTTCTCTAGTATCTCTTCCGCAACATTTACCATGTTCCTCAGAAAACACAATTTATCTTTAAAGGGTGACCTAATTTGATCTTATTCTAGCTTTTCATACTTTTATATATATATATATATATATATATATATATATATATTTTTTTTTTTTTTTTTTGCTCAGTAGTAGATCGTTCACCTCTGGTGCATGGGCTCCCAGATTCCCAGCTCGAGCCAAGTGAAATTTGTGGTGGACAAACAACGTGGGCGTGGTTTCCTCGGGGTTCTCCCGTTTCTTCTCACTTTCTTCATTCAACAATTTCATTCATTTCTCATCATCACCCACTCCTTTAGTCTACCCAGCACAAACGTCGGACGTAAAACTTAAAAATTTATATTCTCCTTTTTGAATTGTGTTACTTTATACGTCCTTTATAATTATCATTAATATTTTCTTTGTTACTGTTTCTAGATTTTACATTAGTTTACTGTTCCACGAAGCTAAATACGTTTTCTTCTACACTCCTTGTTTCTAAGGATTTAATCGCTTTTTATTTACATTTACTTAATGCAGATTGTTTTTCTGTGTACAATACTATACCCCAAACGTTACTTTTGATGAGTATTTTTCGCTATTTTCTTTGAGCGAACAACAAAATCATTTTTTTCCCACTACATAATCCTTGCATGATTGACAATAATAGGTTATTAATTGAAGCGTAATAAGTAATATGAGCATAATAAGCAATAAGTTACATAAAACTTGCATGTTATCCTGGAAACTTTTACACGTACAAATACATATTGGGAAATTGATTTTATAATAATTTGATAACTAGAAGCTAAGTAGTGGTAAACAAAGCGAAAAGCAGTTGCAGTCACACAAACTGATAACAGATTTCCCATTGATGCACAGGGTTTAACCGTTTGCTGAAAAAAAGTCACCGTTATATAATATACGTTACTTTATTTCACAGTTCTTTTAAGACATAACTATAGTTAAAAATTTAATTATTGTTTCACGCACTCATGATTTGAGTATTAAACATATGTTTGTTCTCAAGTACAAACGGTACAAACGATTTGCTTTCGAATGGTGCATTTCAATTTTTTGTGCTGTGATACAGGGGGCTATATTGGCGCCAAAATAGCCCCCCAAATGTCATTCCCTCTTTCTCGAAAACTATCAGGGTACAAACAAAACATTTTCGGTACAAACGATTTGCTTTTGAATGGAGTATTTCAATTCTTTTGAGCTGTGATACGGGGGGAGGCATTTTGGCTACTTTGAAATACGCTGAGTACGTATTTAAGTGTGGGTGGCTGATCACAACGCGCTGCAAACGCGAAAGCAAGAAAAACGCGGATGAAACGTCAGCTCGAGCGTATTTTGTGCGTTTCAGAACAATAGATCGCCTGCTGTTTAAAATATGTCTAAGCGTATGGCTATTTGAGAATGCGTTTTTGATGTGATACCCCCCGCGGTGAACGCGACCTAGGTAGCTATTCGGTAATTTCACTTCGGCCAGAGCTATAAATCATACTGTGAACCAGTCAGGGTGTCCACTTCGTTTTTGCCAGGTCCAGGTCTACAATACGTCCAATACTCTACACAACCTTGGCAACTTACGTACAATACCCTGGCAACACGTCTTTCCTTTTTTTCCCTTCATTTAGGCATATTTTAAACAGCAAGCGGTCTATTGTTCCGAAACGCACCAAATACGCTCGACCTGACGTTTTCTCCTCGTTGTTATTGCTTTCGCGTTTGCAGAGCATTGTGATTAGCCATCAACATTCAAATACATGGTCACTGTATTCCAAGAGTACGCATGAGCGATATAAAACGCTTTGTGAACGCTTCAAATAGCCACCGGCAAAAGGGACAAACTAATTGAAAGACGTGTTGCCAGGCAAGTGTATTTTAACAAGAAAGAGCTGCTTGGTTTTGATTGATTGATTTTGAGTTTTACGTCCCGTTCAGCAGCGAGGCTATATGAGACGTGGACCTACTGATTAACGTGGAATCCGAACCACATGAGCTCCCGCCGGGAATCGAACCCGGGTCTCCCAAAACAGCTGCTTGGAATATGCTTTGTGCACAGAATTGGAACTCTGTTATTATAGACCTGGACCTGGAAATTCTGACTCGCTCACAGTATGATTTATAACTCTGGCGAAAGTAAAATTACCGAGTAGCCATCTAGGGAGTAACGCACGAAAAACGCATTCTCTAATAACCATACGCTATGCGTACAAAATGAAGCGTTTTTGCAAACAGGTTGCTCTATACTGTTTGTCTTATCTCGGTGTCAGAATTTATCTCCGAAACGTTGTCGGTGTTGTTTTGAAACAACCTGTATACACATTTCTAGCGTTGATATGTTTCACGTGGTTAGAACTTATAGGAGGGACAACATGAAACATAATTTATTAATAGGACAAACAAACAAAAAGAAGTTTCCAAGCAAAAGCATTCAATATATATATATTTTTTTTTTGTATCTAAAAAAATAAAATCCGTTTGAGTTGGCATATTCCTCAATTCAAGTCTTCAATTTTGAACTTCCAGTGGACCTCGTGACAATGTTGAACCTCGTGGTTAAAGTGTTATATTACGCGCTGTGGTTAAAGAGTGGGACACGTGGGTTCGATTCCCACCTGGAGTCGGATCCCACTTAATCTGTAGGTCCACGTGACTGCTGAAAGGGACTCCACATTCAAAATCAAGTCAAGTCCATTGGATTTCTAGAAACATCGTGAACAGTTAAAAGGACCCATGTTCATCAGATAGATTGTAATTTTTGATGAGTTTCAATCTCACGATCATCGTGTTAATGTATCGGATTATCACCGTATCCCCTGCGGCTAATTACAATATCTATAAACCATCAAGTAGGACTATATTCTGTAGTATGTGTTAAATCGTTCTTGTGATTTCAATTTTGTCTATTCTCCATAATTTGAGCCTATGGTTAATTCTTTGTTTATTGCATATGTTAGCTCATCCTTGAACGAAGTTTATTTTTATTATTATTATTATTAGTGTTTTAGTTATGGATATCATTGAGGAGTTTCCATGCACTTGTATGATATATATCGTTTCTAGTGTGAACTTTCCTGTGCGTTCATGAATTATTGAAACAGCGTGGACCTGCTTCATACAGGTGATGTTCTTGCTGAGATTTCCTCATGTAGTGTGTGTGAAATAACTCCTGTAGAAGCTTTTAGGCAGGATTGAAGCACAGCACAGTGTAGAAACTTTTATGGACTATAAATGCTAGATTGCGCATATGGAGCACGTATCTTTTAAGCATCGGATAACCCCTTTTCTCCAGCATTTTTTTTTTAATTCTGGAAGAGATGAGAAATTTTTGGCCTAGAGGTTCTTAAAAAAAATGAAGTTACGCTCTGACCTACTGCTGACCACATCATATATCAAAACTGCCACCTTCAATAATGACTATCTAAGAAATTACAGTGTGAGGAAATTCCCAAAACTCTTCAAAAGGTTTGGGATTTTAGAGTTTTATACAGTGTTACTTTCTTTTAATGTTTTTTTTTTTTAATCTAAAGTCTATATGCTTCTTAGAAGACTACATATTATTATTGTGACTGTCGTAGAAAATAATAAGATTAAGTAAATGTCATTACTCGGAAGAAATTAATAAAACAATAAATATACTATTTTCGTTTTACTTAAAAATATACCGAGAATATCCACAGAGCATAAACCTAAACATAAGTGTGCGCTAAATTTACTTTTATATATATATATATATATATATATATATATATATATATATATATATATATATATATATATATATATATATATATATATATATATATATATATATATATAACATTGTTTAAGTGGATATGGTGAAATTCATTACTACTAAAAATAATTTATTATTATTGTTATTGTTATTATTATTATTATTATTATTATTATTATTATTATTATTATTATTATAATTATTATTATGTTGTAATACTATGCAAGCATGTATTGCAAGCAAATATAATAACTACTTCTGCTATTACTACCACTACTACTACTACTCTTACTACTACTACTGATAATAATAATAATAATAATGATAATAATAAACTGTAATAAATTAATAGGGAGCCTCGCAGGCTCAGTGGTAGAGCGTTCACCTATGGCGCATTGGGTCCTTGGTTCGTTCCCAACCCTCACCAAGTGAGCTTTGAAGTGGACAAACACCGTGTGCGTGTATTTTCTCCCGTTCCCGTTCTCCCGTTTCCTACCACTTTCTTCATTCCACCATTTCATTCATTTCTCATCAACACCGTCTCCTTGAGTTTAGCCGGCATAATAGTGGGACGTAAAACTTAAAGGTTTCATTTTTGTAGTAACTTAAGCTAATGAAATAATAATTTAACATTGTTTCTGAGATAATTATATATATATATATATATATATATATATATATATATATATATATATATATATATATATATATATATGTATGTATGTATATGTATACTCGTATATACAGGGAGCTCCTCTGTGGCTAAGCGGTTAGCGTACGCGCCTTTGGCGTGGGAGACCCGGGTTCGATTCCCGGCGGGAGCTCATGTGGTTCGGATTCCACGTTAATCAGTAGGTCCACGTCTCATATAGCCTCGCTGCTGAAAGGGACGCTAAACTAAAATCAACTCAACTCGTATATACAGGGTCGGATACAGGATTCTCTGCTTAGGTGTGTGCAATAATAACTACCAGTACATTTGAATTAAATTTGAGTATTTAAATGCCTATAGGCATCTGTGATGTGAATGAGGAATTCCTTTGGAAATGCTAAGTTTCTGCTCTCTATGAATTCTTTTCCTTCAACCTTCAGAAATTTGACTTAAACTATTGATATTGCAAACTTCACTGTTACTTTCTCACTTTAGGTAGTGTATATTTACAACGAAGGGGAAGGTGCACGTGCATCCCCCAAAATCCGGCCCTTAATATATATATATATTCATACAAGAACGTATAATTACCAATTTGGCTTCTTGGTTCTGTACAGCCAGCCACAAAAGTAATTCCTCCCCTAAGCGCTCTAATTCCATTACTTAGGGTCCAGGTCATTTGCAGTTGTGAGAACGCCTAGACAAATGCAACCAAACTTACACGTAACTTTTCTCGGCACTGACAGCAGTTGGTAGCACTGAGTCATGTCCGTATGGAAATAAAATTGTGAGTAGATGACGAACGAAACATTTCTTCATTCTGAAATCAATCTCTCTGGTTCAAAGCGTGTTGTCCAATGAATAGCATATGTTAATCTCACTATTGCAGTGTATGTAATGTATTTTTTTCAATATATACTGTATAATCAAAAAAAAAAAAAAAATAAAAACACTGATCACATATGAATCAGAAAATACTTGAAATTAGCTGAAAATGTATATCTAGAACAACTACTGAAAATAACTTTGTAAATGATTGCCTCCATTGAGAGACCTTCCCCAATTCTCCTCATTCCAACATCTTTTTCTTTCTGGAGGAGAGAAGATCTTGCTTATCACACTGACTATGCATTGAAATTGAAACAATAAAACTTGAAAATACTTCAGCCTGGCCGGGACTCGAATCCGGATCCACCAAATAGAAGTTCAATGCGCGAACCACTCACTCCCGCAACATTTAAACTTACACCCAAACTAACACCGAGTTAAAATCGTTTCATCGAAAAATATAAACAATATACTGAAATATAACAAAACACACAATTATAAACAAAATATTTAAAAAATATAAATAAGAACTAATAATATAAGCAACTTGAGTGAATGTCTTAATGACTTACTCGAGATTTCCTTATTTAACTCAAAAACAAGGTATATAGACGTTCCTCAATGAGGAAAATATCACGAAACGTTCTTCAAGTTGGGGCTAAGCCATTGGGGGGGCTAACTTGTGGGGGCAGGATGCAACTGCCCCCAGAGAAGCTCCCCGCCGTTCAAGGGGTATATTTTGTGACAAAATTGTCTTACTCCATTTACGATAGGAACATGAAATTATAAACGAAACATCAAATATGGTCGCTATATTACATAAACAAAAAAGCACGTTAAAGGCAAATAGAACAAAAAAATAAGTCTTGGACCCATTTCAGTAAAATTTGTCTACTATTAGGGGCTCTGGAAATAATATGTATTCGTATGGCTTTGAGGATTATCAATATTGCACCCTTAATAATTTTGTCGTGTATTTAATTGGCCCAGATAGTAACTAACGAAACCGCAGACCTCGCCGTGCGGGAGGGCGAACAGGCTCCGGGAGGCCCATAAAGATAAAGAGAAAATTGGAAAGAGGATACCCAAGAACCAGAAGAACAGCTTTTTCTAGGGGGGCAAATAAGCTTATTAATGCTTGCCACCCCTCAGAAAAAATCTAAGTTTCGGAGCTGGTCATCGTTTGCAGGGATTGTCCTGATTTACATTACATTTTGTCTTTCACATAGCTTCTAATTTTCATAGAAAATACGACATACATTATGTACACATTCTTTAAATTGCATCAACACGTGTAGAAATAGGCAGTTCTATGTTTATGTTCCATAACTGCTAGTTTATTTCCTTATGTTCATAAGAGGAATTTGTCGCAAATTAAGGCCACATGATCACGAGACTGCTGATCATGACGCGCAATCCACTAGGATTTCGAATTCCTCTGAAGAGCAAGGTCGTAATTTTAACTGTCCTCAGTATTTCTGTGTTCGTGTTCCTGTGGTGTTTGGAATACGTTGAAAGGACATGAGGTGCAAGTGGCGAACAATACTCCGGTTGGGGCGATTTTTTTAAAAGAATTTGTGAACGCAGGAAACTCTCATTACAGCTACCTGGGTTCTAATGACGTAGTAGCAATTATCATTTGTTTCTAAACGGGTAATGTAATTGGTGTTGTAATTGGAGTTGGTATTATTATTATTATTATTATTATTATTATTATTATTATTATTATTATTATTATTATTATTACCACAGAAGGATAGAAAAAGTAACATAGTCGAAAGTATTCATATGAACAGGAAATATATAGAGTATGTAAGATGTTTCTTAGATTTACAAATGAACGAAAAAAAAATATTATTACGTTTATGGATTTACAGATAGAATTATCATTTTATGACAACAAAAAAACGGAATATAAAGATATGTTAGCTGCAAATAGTAATGCATTTTCTTTCGCCCTTCTTCTAAGTAGAAAAGTGAGGTGGCATCTTAAATAGGATCATTCCCGTGACTATCGTTGTAATTTCGATCACAATTTGCAATTTGTGCACAGCTACGAACAATTCTTTGGAACACATTTTGGCTCATACTACAGCAGTAAGGACGTGTTTAGCCTTTATGTATTCATCAATTCTTGTCCCAACACGTTACTTGCCAGACAGTTACGAATGAAGTTGGTACGGATGATGTGGTTTTGTGTTGTTGGGAATTCATCTGTGAAGGAGGTCGTCTCAACTCTTAGACCCAGAGAAATTGAATACTTTTTTATTTTATTACACATCAGAAGTATCAGATTTGAAGATTGTAAAACAATTACTGAATTGCCACACACGGAATCGAACTCGCGTCCCCAACATTACGAAACTAACGCTTACGCCATTCAGCTGATGTGAATTCAGTAATTACACATTTTTACTATTCCAGTGTAATAGTGCTGAAACTTTCTGTTTTCAGTCATGATAAAATAGTAAAGTATTATGCAGAAACAATAGTCTAGAGCAGTCAACTTTAATTTGACAACTCATATGTACGAATTCACCGCCGTATGCTCTCGCCTTGGCCCTAGTTTTTCACGGCACGACATTGCGCAGATACTTATAATGATTGCAATCTGGTGTTCCAGGGCACTGGCTTATTTTTTTTTTAAAGTTAATTAATTTAACGAACCTTCCTCAGTACCTTGTTCGTAGTTTTACGCGTTTTACTCACTTTACAGTTTTTCCACTAACTCTTTAAGAAGAGGGACAATAACAGAGAAACATTGAGGACAGTAAAATCACAAACACTATTCGCGCGTTCTTTTCTTGCCGGAAGTAAAACAATAAAATATCGAGAATATGCAATTTTTGGTCTTCCATCTTCTATGTGTTGTAAATCTGTAAATCCAAACCAAACAAAGAGCAATACTACTACACAAGACGCTTGATATGTTAGCTATTCATGACATAACTACTATATGATCCTAATAACTCCAGTATATCCACAAATCTTCATTTGTCACATTTTACCGAAATACGTCAGACTTTTCTGGCAACCTGATGCTTTAAATGTTGTTAATACACAAAGTTCATTGCTCTCATCACTTATTCATTTATTCTCTTATGATCATCAAAACCTTTACGGTACTTCCCGTAGATATAGAAAGGTGAAATGTAGTATCCAGGCTTGGTGTAACATGCAAGTAAACAAATAAAAGCAATGAATGATATTTCCCTTCGCCAAGTCACCTTCAATGAAGCGTGTTGTTTATTCAACAAAAAAACGTGAAATCCAATCAGAAAATTCATAAGATATAAAATATGTAGCCAAGTCTCGACTTTGCAATAATAATAATAATAATAATAATAATAATAATAATAATAATAATAATAATAATAATAATAATAATAATAATAATAATAATAATAATAATAATAATAATAAAGGGATAACAGAATTACAATATCAATGAAGTAAACAATACCTTCCAATCAAGAAAAAAATAATAAATGCCACACCGCGATTCGGACCCAGGTGACTGTAATGGCAGTTTTCTGTTCTCACACTTTGCTTTCAATTCCTCAGACAAAGATAAGAAAATATACTAGTAGGTATGTTAGATATTCATAGACCACACTCTTTCTACAGGTGTTGATGTAATTGAGAGAATGTGAAAATAATATTTATCGTCTTTTCTTCTTTTAAAACTAGAAGGTAAACAAGAAATGTAGGGATAGGGACGAGCGATTTAGAGCGAGTGTTCACTCAAACTCGACTCGACTGAAAACATACATCTTTGAGCTCGACTCGAGAACTTGACTGGAAAAATTTCCTCCAACTTGACTCGAATTTGACTCGTGTTTCGATTCGATTCGAGTCAAAACGAAGAAAATCGAGCCAAATGCTGTGTGTAGTTTCAAGTACTTTCTTCAATTATCCTACATAAACAATATAATTATTATCAATTATGCTACTACTACCACTACTACTTATTATTATTATTATTATTATTATTATTATTATTATTATTATTATTATTATTATTATTATTATTATTATTATTATTATTATTATTATTATTACTATGGATCCGCATAGTAAAATTTAAAAGAAAATCCTTGGGCAATGTTTGAACTCACTCCAAAAATTATTTTCATTGCTAGAACGTTGTCCTAGAACACCCGGCCACGAGGACCGACAGCAGTTTGCATCGATTTCAACTATATGTAGGTCATGACTCTTGATGTCCTATCTGTATCGGCCAATAAGATCAGAGGATATCTGAAATTCTTGAAATCTCCCGCACACCTTGGTGTGCGGGGTCGTTAGTTACGCCTCTGGGCCCGTTCCATGCACGACAAATTAAGGGGAAGCACATCGTCAAATCTGACAAAACATACGAATATATATTATTTCTAGTGCCCCTAATAGAGAACATTTTTTTTTACTGAAATGATTCCACTACTCATTATCATTTTATTTACCTTTAGTGTGCTGTTCTGTTTATGTAATGTAGTGAACCTGTTTGATGCTTCATTTATAATTTCATTTTCGTATATGGAGTAAGACAATTTTCTCTTAAAATGGAAACTCCTTGAACGGCGGGGAGCTTCCCTCGGGGTTTGGGGAGCGGGTGTGTGGCACTCTGCTCTCACAAGTTGTTGCCCGACGTCGTGGCAATGGCTTTTTCTTAATTGGAAGGTATTGTTTACGTAATTGATTTTTAATTCTGTTATTTATTTGTTATTATTATTATTATTATTATTATTATTATTATTATTATTATTATTATTATTATTATTATTATTATTATTATTATTATTATTATTATTATTAATATTTCAAAGTCGAGACTTTGCTGCATATTTTGTATTTTATGAATTTTCTGATTGGTTTGAATAATCAACACCCTCCTCTTTAGGGGGTTTGCAGGAGGGAAATATTATCCTGTTGCTTTTCATTGGTTTACTTGCACGCTACACCAAGACTGGATACTACATTTCACGTTTCTATATCTACGGGAAGTACCTAAAGGTTGTGATGATCATAATAGAATAAGTGAATAAGTGATGAGATCAATTAACTTTACTTATTAACAATATTTCAAATATTAGGTCGTCAGAAAATTCATGACGTATTTCGGTAAAATATGACAAATGAAGGTTTGTGGCTATACTAGTTTTATTCGGGTCATGCAATAGTTTATCATGAATAGTTAAGATGAGGATCGTTTTTTTAGTAGTATTGCTCTTTTTTTGATTTGCTTTTACACATTTGATCAGCGATGGTGTGGGCCAATTAAAACTTGACCCACCACCCACCGCGACCCACTCTGACCCATGATACACCACCCACCTTAGCCCACTCTGACCCACTACTCACCATGACCCACTCCGACCCACCATTCACCATGAACCACTGACCCACCAGAACACATCGTTATGAACTCTCACACATGATCCACGTCCTCTTTTCTACCGACTAAAGAATTTATACTTGTAATAAAACCAGGTTGTCAAATTCAAACTACTGTAATCGAGGGACGTAAAACTCAAAGACTTCATTTTCATTTTTCATTTTCAAACTAATCGGAGTTCGAATTTCTACTGTCAATCCCTCAAGCACCGCTCTGTTACAATAATTATGGATCTGACCTTTACGATATAAAATGGTAAAGTGTTTGGCATGGGCAAAATTACGAAGGATTTCAATTAAATTATCATGGTCTAATTATTTCCTTGTTGAATCACCGATATTTCTCAGTGGAAAAGCGGACGAAATTTGTAACTCCCAAATCAAGATACGTATTCCAACATACAGAAACTTACATTATAAATTTTGTGTCTATTTTTCTCACAACTTTATGGGTTGATTGCCCTGTGCTCTAAGCGCTCCATATAATAAACAATCTTTTAGCAATTATTATAAAGCGCATGGTAAGCATATATGGATATATGATGCGAAGCACTGTATTTTTTGTTGAGTTGAGTTGGTTTTGAGTTTAACATCCCTTTCAGCAGCGAGACTATATAAAAAGGGACCTACCCCAAGCCGTAAACGTCGCCAACACATAGTGGCCCACTTGCGGGTAAACGTCGATCGTCAATATAGAGAAGAGTCGAAGGATTGCCGCTAGTGTCCTACTGCCGGCAGGGTTTCGTCGAGTCGAAACAGATATCTCGCGTCGGGGTGTTGAAGTTACTACCGCGTAGTAGCGAGGACTTCGTTTTGGTCCGCGCTTCTTCGATTCGTTGCGGAGAATCGCGAAGAGACCAACATGAACTATCGTCAGTCATGTGCATGCGGTTATTATTATATATTATTTTTTTCTGACGAATTGCTTCTAAAGTGATCTTCGGGAGTCAAGAATAACCTCTGCCTCAACACCATGATGTGAAAAATCTTGAATGCGATAATTGTATGAATTTAGATGGCAATTGTCGTCAATCATTAGAAAATGTGTATGGGAGAACTGTGAAATAAAGTAAATAAACACGCGTCATTTTGTTATAAAATTATGTGGTAAACGCATTTTATCTTATCCCAAACAGTTATCGTCTCATATATACTGTGAAAAGAGCACTCTGATTGACCAAATTAAAACGATCTCAATGATTTATCCCTTTACAAGCGACGTCTCCTTCATCGGCTCCTTGCGGAAGTCGAAAGAACACCCGCCCAGAAATCATAAGCTTGGTGGTTCGAGTCACCTCCGCGGCACTTTTCTGGTACTTTTTAAGTGTTTTTTAGACTCATCCTAATGCAATCAAGTCACACATATAGGCGATTTAACATATTTTGGGGGAGTAATTTTGTGGTTCATTGGCGTTTTGTCGCGTCAGAAGACGCTGTCTACAAGGCAGTGAGCAGAGAGGGTCGGTGGGTCACAGTGCGTCATAGTGAGTGGTTGGTCACGGTGGGTGGTGCGTCGCTGTGGGTCACGGTAGATGATGGGTCCCAGCGGGGCTGTTGACCCACGGCTCACTGACCTACTCCAACTCTGGATTTAACACCACAGAGAAAATGGAAGCCAAAAACTGCATGTTCTTCATATTTTATTGGTTTACTTCAGGCAGTAAAAGAACGCGAGAATAGTGTTTGCGATTTTTACTGTCCTCAATATTTTTGTGCTTTTGTCCCTGTCCTTAGAGAGTTAGTGGAAAAACTGTAAAAGTACGTAAAATGCGTAAAAATAGGAAACAAGGTACTGAGGAATGTTCGTTAATTAGTTAGAAAATAATCCAGTGCTCTGAAACACCAGATTGCAATCAATATGAATATCTGTCCAATGGCGTGCTTTGAAAAATTAGGGCCCGAGACGAGAGCATACGGCAGTGCCTCCGTACATATGAGTTGTCAATTTAAAGTTGACTTCTATGGACTATTCTTTTTTCATAATACTTTACTATTTTATCATGGCTGAAAGCATAAAGTTTCAGCATTATTACAATGGAATCTTAAAAGTATGTAATTACTGAATGCAGTACAGTTCCGTTTCTCCTTCTCCCAGAACAGTGATGTCTTACAGTAGTGGCTTAAGCGTTAGCTTCGTAATGTTGGAGACGCGAGTTCGATTCTGGGTGTGGCAATTCAGTAAATTTTTACCATCTACAAAACTGATACTCTGATGTATAGTAAAATGAAAAAATATCCAATTTCTCTGGGTCTAAGAGTTGAGACAACTTCCCTTACAGGTGAAAGGCCAATAACACAAAATTACGTCATCTGTATCAACCTTCGGCAATTGTCTGGCAAGTAACGTGTTTGAACAAGAGTTGATGACCACATAAGTGCTAAACACGTCCTTACTGCTGCAGCGTCGGCCAAAAATTAGTTCCAAGTAGTTGTTCGTAGTTGTGCACAAATTGCAAATAGTGATCGAACTTACAATAGGGATCACTAGTCACGAGAATGATCCTATTTAATGTGTCACCTTACCTTTCTAGTTAGAAGAAGGGCGTAACAAAATGCATTACTGTTATCAGCTAACAAATCTTTATATTCCATTTGTTGTCATAAAATGATAGTTATATCTGTAAATCCGTAAACGTAATAGTATTGTTGCGTTCATGTGTAAACCTAAGAAACATCTGACATAATCTATATATTTTCTGTTCCTTTGAATACCTTCAACTCTGTTACTTTTTCTTTCGATTGTGGTAATAATAATAATAATAATAGTAATAATAATAATAATAATAATAATAATAATAATAATAATAATAATAATAATAATAATAATAAAGGAATAACATAATTGCAATACCAATTATATAAACATTATCATCCCATTCAGAAAAATTACTAATTACCACGACGAGATTTGGACCCAAGTAGCTGCAATGAGAGCTCCCTGCTTTCACATTATTTCAAGAAATCGCTCCAAGCGGAGTATTGTTCGCCACTGGCACCTCATTTGCTTTTGACGTATTCCAAACACTATAAAAAACACGAACACAGAAATACTGAGGACAATTAAAATTCCGACCCTGCTCTTCAGAGGAATTCGAGCCCCTAGTGGATTACACCTCATGATCATGTTGCCTCAATTTGCCACAAATTCTTCATACGAATATAAGAAAATAAATTAGTAGTTATAGAATATAAACATAGAACTGTCTATTGCTACACGTGTTGATACAATTTAAAGAATGTATAAATAATGTCTGTCGTCTTTTCTTCTTTGGAAATTAGAAGTTATATTAAAGACGAAATGCAATGCAAATCAGGACCATCCTTGCAACTGATGACCAGTGCCGTAACTTAGAATCTTTTCTGGGGTGGCCTTTGGCGTGGGAGACACGGGTTCAATTCCCAGCGGGAGCTCATGTGGTTAGGATTCTACGTTAGTCAGTAGGTCCTCTTCCCATATAGCCTCGCTGCTGCACGGGACAGTAAACTCAAAATCAACTCAACCCTTTTCTGGAGGGCGGGGCAAGCATTCATAGGTTTATTTGGACTCCTAAAAAAGGTTGATTTATAATTATTGGGTCCCATTTATCCAACTTTTTCTTAATCTTTAGGATCACGCAGGGGCCTGTGCGCCCTCCCGCACGGCTTGGTCTGCGGATCAGTTAGTTAGTCCCTGAGCCCATTCCATACATGGCAAAATTATTAAGGGGGCATTATTGATAAATCTCAAAGCTATACGAATAAATATTACTCAAATGGGTCCACGACTCATTTTTGCTATATTTACCTTTTGTGTGCTGTTTTGTTTATGTAATGTGGCGACCTTTTTTTGATTTTTCGTTTCTAATTTCATGTTCGTATCGTGTATGAAATAAGAAAATGTTGGTCTGAAAATGGCCCCCTCAATCGGCGGGGAGCTTCTCTGGGGGACAGTTGCACCCCACAAGTTACGGCTCTGTCGATGACGTTGGCTCAACTTGAAGAATTGAGCAACATGTATGTAACTTGTTTCTAAGTTAAACAAGGAAATTTCGAGTAAATCATTAAGACACTCACATAAGTTGCTTATATTATAGTTCTTATTTATATTTTTATTTATATTTTGTTTATATTTGTTTGTTCTTCTTATATTTGAATATCATGTTTATATTTTTCCATGAGACGATTTTAACTAGTTATTAGTTTTGGTGGAAGGTTAAGTGGCGTGGTAGGTGAGTGATTAGCACATTGAACTTCTGTTCGGTAGACCGGGTTTCGAATCCCGGCCGGACTGAAACTTTTTCTTATCTTATCTTCCCTAGAAAGAAAAATATGTTGGAATGAGGAGAATTGGAGAAGGTCTCTCAATGGAGGCAATCATTTACAAAGTTATTTCCAGTAGTTGTTCTAGATTTGATATTTTCATCTACTTTCAAGCATTTTCTGATTCATATGTGATCATTTTTTTTTTAGTTTTTTGATTATACAGTATATAGTGTAAAAATACATTACATACACAGCAATAGTGAGATTAACATATAATATTCATTGGGAAACACGCTCTGAACCAGAGATATTGATCTCAGAATGAAGAAATGTTTCGTGCTTCATCTAATCACAATTTTACTTGCACATGAACTTGACTCAGTGCTACCAACTGCTGTCAGTGCCGAGAAAAGTTACGCGTAAGTTTGGTTGCATCTGTCTAGGCGTTCTCACAACTGCAAATGACCTGGACCCCATATAATGGAATTAGAGCGCTTAGGGGGAAGGATAACTTTTGTGGCTGGCTGTACGCGCAAGCTGGGCTCTCAGTCCCTGTGGGATTTTATTTTCAAAGCTATTGCAGATCTATTCAATCAGTAAGTCTTATTATTTGTGTATTTTTTTAATATTCTTTTATGCAGTCATGATTATGTTTAGATTATTGCTTACATTATCTGTAAATCAAGAAAATTTCATTTAATTTATTGTCATTTCGAGAGAAGTGCGGGCTCGTTCAATAAATGCCAAAACCTTCCAAATACGGAATGCCAATGGTTTAGTTATGCGACACTCAATCATTATACGCTGATGACGCTTCTTTATAGAGAGGGAGAAAACCAAGTGAACCAGTTAAAATGAGTCTGGTAATGAATTCGGTCAAAGACCTCTGCTAAGTCGTTTGCTGGAACTTCATGAAATATAGCTATGGATTATTTCTTTCATAGTGTCGATCTAACTGAGTATATACTACATCACCGACTTACGATTTTTGAAACACTAAAGCTAAACAAACGCGACATTTCAACTCAAATGCCAGCCTCATCTCATAGAAAAGTAGGTTCCTCAATGTTTGCCTTCAAGCAAAATTTCACTATGGTCAGCTATGTGCCAAAAAAAAAAAAAAAAAGATAACTGACATGCATCATAATAAGGCAGTTGATGAATATTGCTCCAAAAGAAAGACTGAAAGTATGAACTACTATAAAAAACGAAATGTGGTGTTGATGTTATACACAAAAAGTTGGAGATTATACATGCAGAAGTCTAGAACGTGACCCTTTCCTCTCTGGTCTAATATGATGGATATGGCAGCAATAAATGATCACATTGTTTTCTACATACATAATTCAAATTACTATGAAAAGAAGAAAGACAATCGTCGATTATTCTTACAAGAACTGGCAGAAAATTTCATAAAACCCAAATGATTCTAAGATCATACATACCCAACTTGCTACTAGAAACAATCAGTGCTTTGAAGATGTGCGGTTCAAAACGTATCAACAAGTGAAGAAAAACCAAGACAAATTGCACAAAGAAGATGTGAATTTTTACCATATAGTATTCATAAAAAAAATGCGTTGGCATACTTCAAGTGTGGCAAAATAATTTGCAAAGGAGACAGAAAAAATATTTACAATTCATGCGTTTTTTAGATACAACGAAAGCCCTCAAAACTGCTAAACAATGATGTTATTTGCAAGAAAGAACATCAATTATTGCATAAATTTGTGTATCAAAAGTTAGTGGATTTTTGTCTTATACTTTGCTCTTCAGGTTGCCACACAAATAAAGAAAAATAACCGAATAGATCAGGTGACTTTGGATACCATATATATTTTGAATTAGTACTGTAACATTTTGCAGACTATTATGTGTACAGAAAACCCATATAATAAAATCAATGTTTCAACTTCTTATAATATATCTTAAATTATATATAGAATGTACAGTTGGGGCGGCTAAACTCAAAGAGCAAAATTTAGCGTCTCAATTGTTTATATGCACGCATATTGTTTCTCCTCTTTTTTCTCACTTGGTTTCGCCAGAAGAAAGAAAATGATCACACCGGATCAGAAATCCTTCTGTAAATGGTGCCCAACATGGTGTGTAGCGATAAGATGAGGGAAATGTGGTGTTTTGACAAAATTTTGAGGACTGTGTAGTACAAATTTTATTTTACTGAAGTACCTGCGTTCGGAAATGAGTTACAGTCAATTTATTTGTTTTAAGAAAATTCTTTATATATAAATATAAAGGTAATCAAAAAAGTTCTGTCGGTTTTCGTGGAGGTCTGTGTTCAATTAGAACTCACACCGTGAGTTGAATAAGAATGGACATAAGACGAACGTCAGTTGTTGGTGTGGGTATATCCAACATACTGTCTGGTTGTGGCAGTTCAGTTACATCGTGGACTTGTGTAAGGACAGAGTGAACATGCGGCCTCCATAGAGCGTCATAACGGCGTGTATGCTGTACGAGTTCAAATTCGAGTCAAACGCCGCTGCAGTGGGGCTGTAGATATGCCAGGACTTTGGTGAAGATGTCGTGACTACGCAGACAGGCAGGTGGTTTAACAAGTTTAAGCGCGGTGACGAAACACACAAAGATGCGCGACGTGCCGAAAGACAAACACATATACATACTGGAGATCTTCAGGCAGCAATTGAGGCTAACAGTGGCAAGAGATTGAAAAACTAAGCGAACACTTCAGTATGAGTGAAATAACATTCGGCAAGATTTCCATCAACTTGGAGAGCACTGCAATTTGAGTCGATAGGTCCCACATGGTTTGGCTCCGAGCCAGAAGGCAACGCGAGAAGATATGTGTTAATTTGCTGTCTCATCTGAGAAAGGAGCCATCTCTGGACAGGGTGTTGACATGTGATGAGAAGTGGGTCTTGTACGAAGCTCCACGGCGTCGTTATTATTGGTTAGCATCCCATGAACCGGTTCCAAAACAGCCGAAACCAGCACTGCACCAGAAGGAGGCCCTTCTCTGTGTTTGGTGGACTATTCGCGGTATCGTGCATCGGGAACTGATACGAACTGTTCAGTTCAGCAACGCAACGTGTAGTGTAAGCAGTTGACGCGTGCTCAAGAGAAACTCAAAACTCTCTAGCCATCACTTCTGAATCGCAAAGAGGTCATTTTGTTACAGGACAACGGTAAGCCCCACGTGGACAGGGTGACCCGGAACACCATTCTACGCGTTGGATGGTAAATAGTATTGCATCCTCCAGACTCTCCGAATTGCATCCTTTGATTACCATATGTTCTATTCCTTGGACACTCACCTTAGAGGTGCAAGATGCACTTGATACTTTCTTTGCTTCACGGCTCACCAAGTTCTACCGTGATAGAATCCATGCCCTTTCAGAACGTTGGCAGAAGGCCGTCCATGATGGTAGGGACCATTTTTGATCTTCCCAACATGTCTTAGGTGATATATCGATGTTCGAAGGAGGTGGAGGAAAGCGACAGAACTTTCTTGGTTACCTTATACAAGCTGATACAATAACACTAAAATTTAGCTATTCAATCATTTGAATCATCTCATAGCAATTCATGTAAAATTTAAATACTGTACCAAGTTGTAGATGTTTATATTTTATTTGCTTTTGTTTCAAAGAAATTCCTTACACAATTCAAGCAGAGGAATCGGAATAATTTTTAGTTTTGTCTTCAAATTCGGTGACAAGGAACTAAAATTGATATGTCAGTCAATTTTTATTTACCCGTAGCTGATTAGTGAATTTATATATATATATATATATATATATATATATATATATATATATATATATATATATATATATATATATATAACAGTATAATTATTAGCAAATTGTACATTAAGTAATCAGTAATATAATGTAATCTTCATTCTGTAATAATCTTATATATAAAAGAGAACGCACAAATCCTTTGTTCCCTCATCACGCTAATACGGCTGAACCAATTTCTTTCATTTTTGGGGGGTTATTAGGATTTGGACCCTAGATGGTTTTTATCATATCACTTTAATTTTTAATTACCAGTGTCTTGAGATAATTGACCATTCAAGTGTCCATAACGTACAAATTCTTTGTTAGTTCATCATAGGTAAAAATAAACATATTTATATGCAACCCGCATGACCGTGTCACTCGGCGGGTTAACATAAATGACAGGCGATATAATGTTAACATTTACTGCAATCTACTATGGTTTTTATCATATCACTTGAAAGCGAAAAAGTAAAAATTATCTAAGTAATAAAGTTTATTGCGTTCCGGGGTGACCGCAGCGAAGCGGGGCGGGTTAACATAAATGACAGGCGATATAATGTTAACATTTACTGCAATCTTCTATGGTTTTTATCATATCACTTGAAAGCGAAAAAGTAAAAATTATCTAAGTAACAAAGTTTATTGCGTTCCGGGGTGACCGCAGCGAAGCGGGGTGAACGCTGCTAGTGTTTGTATATAGACTCAATAAGTGGAAGTAGACTTTATTGATGATAGATTTAGGATGTTAAGACTTAAAAAACAATGATCTAATTGTGACAAAGACATACGCACTGACGACATTTCATATAACTGAAAAGGTAGAAGAAAATTATAGGAAAATAGAGTAAATTATAGACAGGGAGAAGAGCCCTGCATATGCAGCTGCAATTGAAGATTTCAATGCAGTTGTGGGAGAGGAACAAGAATGTATCGTAGGCAAATATGGTTTAGGCTAAATAAATGAAAGGGGAGAGGGACTGGTCAATTTCTGAAGATATAATTCATTGGTAATTGGGAACACTTGCTTGAACCAGCACAAGAGAAGAAGATATACCAGGAAATTTCTAATAGACGGCGGAGGGTACCAGATAGACTTTGATATGATTCAGTGCAGATATCGGAATAGCTTGAAGAACACACAGCCCCTTCTCGGGGTCGAAATTTTCTCTTATAATCTTGTGTTGGCCGAAGTAGGTAGTCAACTGAAAAAAATGTAGACAGAAGAGAAGTAGGCAACAAAGTGTTAAATAGGGAAAAGTTGAAAAAAAAACTAGAAAGTAAGAAATATTTTATTTAAAAGAATTAAAAGGAAAATATTCAAACGAAGAAAGGATAAGCGCAGGTAGTAACGGACGATGAGAACATATTAAACTTTGCATGCAACAGGCTGCAGAAGAAGTAATAGGTTACCTTGAAGACAAAGAGGTTAAGAAAGCATGAGTTACAGAACAGTTCCAGAAAATGATAGAAAGGAAGACTAGGAAACAGGTTGATACAGACGAGAACAGACAGATTCACGGAAAGTTAAACAAGGAGTTACTAAGGGAAACAGACAGAGCAGGGGAAGAGTTTTACAAAAGAAAATGTGAGGACACACAAGAATTAGAGTTATGTGTTAAATATGAGGAAATTAACAAGAAGGAGAAATCTATGGAATTTCGGAGAAAACAAGGAAGTATTACGGTGGCAGTAGAAAATAAGAATGGGAAGGTAGTCAGCGAGAGATTTGAAGTCAAAGGAAGGCGGAAAGAATATGTTGAAGACTTATATGATAGTGGGGATGGACCGTGTCACCTAAATATTGAAACATAAAATAAAGTAGACGAGGATGCTAAAGAGTTAAGTATTCTTCGGGATGAGTTTAAAAGGTTATATCTGAGATTAGGAATGGAAAGACAAACAAGATAGATAATATGTCAATCGAATTCATTAAACATATGGGAGACGAGGACAATAATTAATTGTTTCGACTCTCCAATGAAATAGGTGAAAGGGGAGAATGGCCAAAAGACTTCTTGAAGACGATCATTATAGCGATGGGTAATAAATCGAGTCCAAAGAGATGTCAGGATTTTAGAACTGTTAGTCTCATACCTCATGCACCTAAAATTATGCTCCGAATATTAAAAGAAGGTTGTGTGGAAGAACAACTGAAGGAATTGAGGAGGAACAGTTAGGGGCAGGAGAGGTAAGGTCACAAGAGATGCAATTCGATTATTAAGTACGATCTGTGAAAGGTTTATAGAAAAAGGGAAAGAGGTGTATGTTGTATTTATTGATCTAGGAAAGTCTTTTGACCACATGAATTTGGACTGTTGTTGGGAGTTCTAAAGAAGATTTGGTTGGAATGGAAAGATAGACGAATCATAAGAAACTTATATATGGATCAACAAGTAAATGCTACGATAGAGGAGGAACTGGCAGAGAAGAGTGCAACTGGAGTGCTTTCTATCGCACACATTACTTAATGTCTACAAGACATAGTGAAAACGAGCCTCTGTGATTGAAGACGGCATTTTGGTAGGAGTTAGAATGACAAGGTGTATAAGATTTGCAGATTATAAGGCGCTTGTTGCAGAATCAGAAAATAGTTAATAGGATGTTAGAAAATTTGTGGAAGGGATTTAAAGAATATGGGAGGAAAATACATATTAGAGAGACAAAAAATGGATATTGTGATGGGAACGAAGCGGACGGTATCAAATACAAAAGTGAAGGGGATAAATTAGAACAAATGAATAGCTTTCAATACCTGAGCAGTATTCTTAGTAATGACATACAGTGCGGACGCGAAATTATAACAAGAATAGGAACTGCAAAAGAAACATTTAGAAGGAAGAAAAGTTCGTTTTTTGCGACATTGAATAAAGCGTTGAGAAAAAAAGACTAATAAAATGCTTCGTGTGGAGTGTTGTACCGTATGCGGGGGAAACATAAGCATTACACAAAAGTGATAAAAGACGACGGTAATCATCGGAAATGTGGGTGTGGAGAAGAATGAAAAGTGTTAGCGGAACGGAAAACGAATGAGAGGGTGTTGGAAATGGTCTGGGAGAAAAGAACACATTTTATATATTATTGAGAAGAGGAAGAGAAATTAGTTGGAACATTGCCTAAGAAGAGATTGTATCACGAGGAACGTGCTAGCGGGTAGGGTAGCAGAAAAGAAAGGAAGACTATAGTTAATGGATGATATAAAAGCAGAAATATCATACATGAAGAAAAAGACGTTAGCGGAGGACAGTGGAGCAGGGAAACTTCTCAGTTGAATCAATTAACCTTTCAATAAAGGCAGAATACTTATGATGATGATGATAGACTGAATATATAAGATGTGAAACTAAATATTGCATATCACTGAGGGAAGTGTTAACTGAACTTTTCTAAAGTTAACAACTACTGAGATGGAATTATCGCATTAATCTCTCTTTTCTATTTCTAATACTTAAAGAAAATGGATGACTGACACACTCCTATTAACAATATTGAGTTCATGGGAGGAATAAGTCAACAAGCAAGAATAAACGGAAAGGGAACGAGAATACTTTGTTGGCATCATAATGTCACATGACATGGGATCAAGAGATATACTATTCTTATCACCAACATATTATATACACTGAGCTACTGCGACGTCTGAAATAAATTTAATGTATCTATGCCTCAAATAAATTCAAGTCATAAGTGATCTTCTAAAAATGAGATCGATATATTAATAAAGTTTATGATAAACATGCAGTATTATACAGCTTTTTTCGGTCTTAACACCAATAGCAAACATAAAAGATGGTTTAAACAACTATAACTTAATCGAGGAAATAATATGATGACTGAATTATTAGTTTTCAGAACTACATTATGATAAGTGTCGAAAGCCTTATAGAACGGATATATCCAAGCCTCTACGACAATCCCTCTGTTCTTTTGAAATGTTTCAACGCCCAAGAATAGTATTCATTTCATTCATAAACTCTTTACTCAAACCGAAAGAGGTATAAATCAACTGTTCCCGGTTTAATTTTGATGATCATAGAACAAAAGCAATAATAGGTAACAACAAGCGTTTTTTTAAAAATCGATTTAGAGTCTCAAGAGAACATACAATGACTACCCACAACATTCTTCCCAAACCAGAAGTAATTAAAATTAATAGTGCTTCCAATTTCAATGTTGATGTCCATAGAGCAAAAATGAGAATAGAATGTGGTCCATTTTCGTCTTATAATAGTGATGTTAGGCAACCAACCATACAATGAAGAAAGCTGGGTTGCCTAAAGAAGAGAGGGTAACATGGTTACAAATGCACTTTATCTTCGTATGGAAAAATATATCATACTTTTAGAAATTACATTGGAGGTATCATACAAGTCATTTTCACCCATCTTAAAGCTGATAAACCATATTATATAATATAAGAGACGTGGAAGTTGTTTATAAATTATTACTGCTCCAAGAAACATATGGATTTAATAACAATCTACATTCACGGTAAATGAGGTAAACGAAAGGAAGAAAAAAAAACAGAAGAAAGAAAACATTCCAAACGTTCGAGTCAAGAAAACTGCTCAGGTAGGTTATATGTTTCAGGAATTACTCCATGACGAAAGATCTGTTGCATCAATCATGAGTTATAGTTCATAATTAGGCCTAGCCGAAATTCTGAATAATAAACTAGAAATTAGTAATCAACTGACGCACTGACCAAATTAGTGACGCACTGACCAAATTTGTTCACCAATTAAATAAAAAAAATATATATTATTTTAGACAATGTAAACTACACCTAATTTCCAATTAACAGACGACAGCTGCTTTCAAAACCATCGCTTAATAAGACATCTTCCATCTAAAAAAATAACTTCTTGCTACATACTTAAATCTTCGACTCCAAATTAATCATGAAATCTCTTCTTTCGTTTAACTGGTTTAATCCACATATGTAGATAATAGCATCAAACGCATCAGTATGAGCATTAGGAATAACAATAAGTCATGTACAAACCATCTTATCTATTTAAAAATAAGATTACACGATCGTAATTTTCTGAACGTTCTAAAGTAGCATGCACGCCGAAGAAAATGATGGAGAATACTAGCATACAATCATTTGGAGAGCATCCGTAGATATTCGAAGGGCTCGGTGCAATAAGGAGCTAACCCTCAAAAAGTTGTTTCCGAGATAATAGCTTTTGAAAGTTTGAAAAAATCCATAAATCGGAATTATTATTTTTATGTTGTGCAGTTCATTCGAAAAGCTTCACTAAAGTTTCTAGTTTATATAAAGACATACAATTATGTACAATTAAAATGAAAAGAGGTTGAATTTGTTCTTTTTGTAATTCAATATTACTCATTGTTGGTTAGCTCCTTATTGCATCAGAATTTTAGGAGTCAGTTCTGTGGGATAACAACTAACATAAATGCACAAGAATTATATTGTGAACAAAAAATATACATAATAATGAAAAATCAAACTGAAGTATGTAAGGAAAACTAAATACTTTACAAGTTTAATGAATATGTAAGTCAGTCACAATGCTCTTAGCGCTGACATGAAATAGTGGCATATTATTGCAGGTCACAAATTACATTGAATTCAACCAAGGTTGACCCTTCTTATGCATCAATCATCAAGTCCATCCAACATTTCTACACACTCTTCTCCAGCTACTTCCGTCGGAACAAGGCTACGATAAAAATTATGGTATATTGGGGGGATCCATTCCAACAGAGACATTAGATCAGAGTATTTCCGGATATCTATAGGAATTCCTTCCTGGTACTTGCATGGCAAATCGTTGAGGTTCACTTCTGGCTGTGGGCGGCCTCGTTTCTTTAGGTTGCACGTAGTCCATACAGGTGCTTCCTTCTGGTACGAATAGCTTACATGCAAAACATAGGGAGTAGCTGATTCCATCTTAAACACGGCTGCATCTGAAAACTTGAGAGGCTGTTTGGTGTCTGTGGTTATTTTCTTGGAAATTGATGACACAAGTGGTGTGAAATCCTTGAAGTCGGTTTGCTGCATGCGAGTTACATGAAATTTCTTCTTTCTGTTGGCACTGCTGATTACATGTGCCCACTCATCTGTTGTATACACAATGGGGTGATGCCTACGTGCGTACAGTTCTATGCGGCCAAAATCACGATCGCATGGCAGTTGTGTGTGGCCTACGACTGGAAAATGATGAAAAATTTTCTTAAATCGTCCACACCGAAGCAGTGCTTCATATAAGGCAATCAAGGTCCAATTCTTATTTTGCCCTTTGCAATTGTCACTAATAATATGAAGTTCTTCACTTTGCACGTTATTTCCCATAATGTATTTAAGTATGCAACTAGAAATTTCAGAGGAACCGCGTTTAGCTATATTTTCACTCCAGAGAAACATAAAGCCAATGTCCGAGCCACAATCATGAACTGCGAAATTATAACTCCAGAGTTTTCTCTTGTAGAAAGCAGGACCAACCGTTAATTTTGGAGTTGGGAGGGTCTTTTGTAAATCAACGCAGATTACATGATATTTCGTAGGATCTGAAGAAGCAAGCTGTGAGAGATAGGTGAGTTTCTCCTTAGCGACTTCTGCCCTAGCTAGGTGTAGCGCTCTACTGGCTTCTAACTGTTTGGCTTCGTTTTCGTCATGTACAGATTTAGCATGATCCAAATTTATTTTATTCGAGTCGCAAAAGGAACAAGTGTCTGACTTAGGTAATTTAAACCCTATACAAAATTCCTCACAAAAAAGCCTTCGGAATCTGTCAGAACTAATGGACGTTGTCTGCTGAGATGCACACCACGGAATATACTTTGTCTCATATAGAGAATTTATCGTGAGATCGTAGTCCAGGTACTGCTTGTTCGCGTTTTGGCTCCGGCTGTAGTGACTGGCATATTTCGGTATGGATGTTATAAACTTCCTTGCAGATTCCAAACTGGCTTCTGTAAAAGCATTTGGCCGGTTGTGATGCCTACCCCTTCCATCACTTTTGGCTGTGATGTTTCCACACTTGATTTGTTCCTGAAGTAGCTGTATTCGTTTTCTGCTGCGGTGAAGTCCATGAACTGCAAGAAAGGCCTTCTTGCACACACTAACATCTACACCATTAATTTTCAAATTATAAGAAAACGTGAATGATCTCCTCGAAGATTGTCCTTTTGTGTAGGAACGTTTCGTATTCTGAATTCTCATATTTTGCATGAGGTAGGTGTTTTGTGTTGCATAATCAGCCAAGTCCCAGAATGAATGAAAAATAAACTCTATGTCCCCTTTAATTTTTTTCCAGCAATTTTTTGGACATATACATGGTTCACCCACTTTCCTGGCTGAAACAACATCCTTCGAATGACTGGAGGTATATTGCTCCCCTTTATTTCTTCTTCTCTTACGCTTCACTCTCTCCCAGTTATCCCTCTCACATCGTCTCTTTCTGGCTGGAGGACGTTTGATTGGAGATCCCTCTGTCGTCCTTGTGATGTGAAGGTCATTCTGAAAAGGATAAGAGTACGATTTTAATAAATACACACTAGGTTCTTTACAACAGGAAATTAGAAATACCTAATGAAAATATTCTGGCCATAGTGCTATTGAATCTACTGTATTTCTAAACCGATATGACGTCTCAACCCCACTGCTATTCTGCGTGCGCGAAATTTAGCAAAAATCCTAGTCAGTAACAAAAATTATTTCCATTTGATGAAAATTGTTTCGTAAATAACTTCAGAATGTAAGGGAAATTTGAATACATTTTTAGCAAATTGAAAAGACTGTAATTTTCTGTACATTCCAGCCACACTAGCATTATTCCCAAAATAATTTTACGAAATGGAAAGAACTTTTGTCACTGACTGTACAATCCACTCGAAAATCATAAATATTCGAAACAAATTCATTATTGAAAATGACAAAACAATTCTGATCATTTATCGTGACACAGTGTTGTCACACTTGGTGCAATTGTACCAAATTCAGCACTTTGTCATTCAACGGCCCATTTTCATCCCCTTTTGTGAAAAAGTTGGTACAATTGTACCCAATTGTACCCAATGTAACAAATACTTCTCACATTTTCAAAAATGTCAATAAGACTTTTCCTACATTTTACAGTACTCATACTGTGTGTTGGACTCTTAAAAAATGCTGTTGGACATTCATTCTTTGACGTTGCATCGCTTAACGCTAGAAACTATACCAGGAAATAAATGACGATACATTGGCGCATCCGAGCCCCGTATGAACTAGACGAGAAAGTAACAGTGTTGTGGAAATATATTCTTAAAATAATAATAATAATAATAATAATAACACACAAATACGTTGAACCAAGTGTTGAATATTCTGAAGAAAACCAGCCTATGCTCAAATAAGTCTATAATTTATGCGTCGTTGCAAAGATGTTACACCAAACGAAAATAGCACGAAAAATATATTGACATAATTCCTGCCTTACCGCGGTAAGTTGTTTCTAATTACGCCATATTGACGTATATAAAGATACCCGAACATTTC
The DNA here is from genome assembly GCF_964235325.1 of Thermobia domestica. Taxonomy (NCBI): domain Eukaryota; kingdom Metazoa; phylum Arthropoda; class Insecta; order Zygentoma; family Lepismatidae; genus Thermobia; species Thermobia domestica. Next base: position 142,142,425 of record NC_137459.1, on the reverse strand, counting down.
TCCGTTTTATAGATCTGTATCGACGCGTTGATTTGGACCCTTGAAAGAGGGGGGGAGGTCTAGAAATTTACTTATTTTAGTTTCGTGTTACAGAGTCATGTATTACACTGGAATAAATTCAACCCTTTTTGTTTCAATTTGGTACTATTTTTCAGCTCCCTTCAGACCTAGGACTGTGGCAACACTGTCCTGACATGATTGCTTTATTACCTTTCTCATTTCATAGCATTTACAGCACCGTTCTTGACGCTGCATTGTCAGAATTTGTCATAATCAGAGAAAAATGTACATGTGTAATGTCGCTTTCTTTGTGGTTAATTATTTCAGCAATATGGCGCTAACCAACATTCATTATATTAGCAGCTGTTGTCATCAGAAAAAGTTCAAGATTTTTCTGTACCAACTCGCTAGAGTCCTGACGAATGCATAGGGAATTGATTTGCGTATTAAGATGCACGTAAAAACTCACACTTAAAGACCGTTTTTTACAAGCCTATATCTGAGGCAATAAGGTGTTAACCAACATTTTAACAAAATAACAAAAATAAAACTCGTTTCTTACCTCAGAGTCGGTGCTGTTGTTGCTTGACACTCCAAACACATACTCTGGGTCATCAAAGCTGTTTTCACCGAGTAGGGGGCCATCTTCTTCATCAGAAACAGTAATATGTGCGGAGGTGCTCTGCATAACATTCTCGATAACTGACATTTTCCTGTGGCTTAACACCTTGTTGCACACAACTTTCCGCTTGTACGTTTCTTCTCAAGAAGGATATCACGTGATTGCGCGCGATGACGACACAGCACAAGCACCATCTGTTGATGAATGAAGCAGACCTTCATGCCTAATGTAGTACACTGTTTATCTCAATTTTGACAAAAGTGAGGGTTAGCTCCTTATTGCACCGAGCCCTTCATTCATTTCCATTCCTTACTGCAAATTCCGTGCGTAGTTTATACCACCATCACTAACTTAATTTGAATTAGTCTCCTCATAGGCACCTGTCGAAATATTATACAGAAGTATCTGAAATTATACGTAGTTTCATAGGTGAATTTTAAATAGTCTATACTATACAATGTTCAACATTTATGTTCATCTCATTTGCGAATAGTAATTATACTAGTATGAGCACGAGATACAGGAACTTAGTCGATTTATATTAACACAAAGTAGGAAGGCAATACGTCAAGCTAAATTGTGTAAAAATGCACATCATTTGCTATTACAGAATTATACATACACGCACCAAAGTTGCATATCTGGACGTTCACACAGAGGCAAACGTCTCGACGAAAAGCAGATGTTGTATTCGTTGTGGCTCGGTCGTTAATCTTCTTCACTGTTCAGTTCGGTGTAAATGAGACCTAAAAACCATTCAATAAAGGTTCAGGAATAAATCGACTATATCTACTGTACGACGCAGTCTCACATTAGTTTCATTAATAGAGTTTATATAGTAGTATATTTAAATGTTATCATTAATTGGCGTATCAAAATGGAAATGGTTTTCTTTATTTTCAAATAGTATTTATATTATTAATTAACTTAGAATCATATTTATTTTAATTCCTAAGTATTGGTAAGATTCAAGTTTATATCGAGAATGTAACTATAGATATTGGATTTCATATATAGAAAGATAGACTATAGTGAGTTAGATTTTTTTTTTTTAAGGAAAACTTGTAGAAGACAACTAAGCTCCAAAAGGTCAGTCACCTATGCTTGATCAGCCTAGCCAACTATATTGTGAGTTGAAACTAAAAACTACTGTTTTATTTCTGTTAAGCAGCTATAAGAATACTGTTTAGAACTAAAAACCATAAAACCCTCTGAGTTGTAACACTACCGAAAAGGCGACAGAAAGTCGGATATTTGTCTATTGTCAAAATTTAATACATAGATATAAAAACAGAAGGACAAAGAAGTGTGAAAATTTAAGGATAACCGCCGATTTCACAAGAATTCTAGCTGGCGTAGCGAATCTAGCAAAACAGGCTGTGAATTCGTTCCAGGTTTACCAGATGAAGCAGTTTGTAATATCAAATACTAATAATAATTAAAATAAGTAAGAATTAGTGTGTTTAAGAGTCAATTATGTATTGGAAAGCTACGCGTACCCGTATTGTTTGTTTTACCTTTTCCGTTCTACCGTATATCGTATCATAAAACATTCTTTCAGCCGTGAGAAAAAAAAAAACAAGTACTATCTGGTATTGGAGGGTGGAGTTTTGGCTTTCTGCTGGGGACAGACGGAACTGGGAATCCTTACCCTAAGAAATTGTTTCAAATAAAGTTTATAGAGGATGACAACTCCATACCACATATGTATATGGTAGCAAAGATATGTATATACTTGTAAGTAAAGTAGATGTATGTTTAATTTCATTCTATAATTAATAATTTGTAAAATTGTCACGCGGAAGCAGAAAACTCAGAACTATTATGGTTGCCCGCGACACTGTTAATTCTTTCCGCTAGAGGGCACCTGTGACTAGACAAACATAAGAAAAGAAAATGTCAGGTGGTGGAAAACATATTAACCGGCCTATTTTAAATGCAAAATTTTAAGGTTATATCAGAAGGGGATTATAACATATTTGGTATCTAATGAAAGGCCAAAGAATGCAGATTTTAGTGCTTGATTCGAAATTAGGTGACAATCTATAAGAAGTGAATTATTTGCGTATAAAGTCAATGTAAATAAAAATCAGCATACTTCCTTGCAAAGTTCCGTTAGCAGGTAGATAGACAATAGAAAAGATTATCTCTATTGAAAAGCCAGTAGCTTTGAGGCGAAGCACGACTCTTGTGCGTCAAACCGCTTTTACAAAAAACCGAAAATCTGGAGAAGAACAAGGCAGTTGGCGTTTAGATCGGGTCTGTGAAGTTGCTGCTCGTGTGAAAATAGTTATTTTCCTGAACACAATAAATTCAACGGTGTTAGTTGCAATGAAAGATAGGTGCATATATTTATTTTAAAAGTGAACTTAATTAAGTGCGATAAGTTGCACCATTGGTGTTCAAAATAAGTTAACTAAACTGTGTCAGTTTTCTAGACTATGTGCATTTTGAGATCCAATCTGACAATACTGTAACGAATACACAAATCTTACGTATGCAGCAACAAACCATTAATATATATATATATATATATATATATATATATATAGAGAGAGAGAGAGAGAGAGAGAGAGAGAGATAGAAGTGCAAATAAAACCAAGTTTGAGGTAGTTACAAAGTGGAGGACTTAAAGTTATAATCAGGCATCAAGGACTTAATCTACTTTAGGATGCTACGGAAACCGTTCTAAAAGAATACTATCGACATGAAAGGATAGACGCTAAGATTGTGATTAACGCTGTGAAGTAACGGACACACCTACCTGGAAATTAAAGAAGATGTACTGTGCAATAGATACAAATACGTATTATTAACTATGAACTAGTGATAAAAAAAATCATAAGATTTTTATTTTTTTTATTTTAGTTCAACTGTGAGCATAAGTAGTAGGGACCCCGTTATATCTCGCCGAGTCAGCAAAAATTTTCTCGATTCTGATTGGCTGAGAGAGGTCACGTGACGTTAGGCCCCGCCCACGCGGGAAATTCAAATTTTCAGGTCACGTGGTATGACGTCATGAGTCACCCTGCGGGGAAATCCCTCATTCTCTTTTATGACCGGGATTTTTTGAAATTTGTTCCCTTTTACGGGTAAGATGTGTGATTCTGATTGGTTGACAGCTGTCACGTTATCTTAGACCCTGCGATATTTGAAATTCGTTCCCTTTTACGGGTAAGATGAGTGTTTATGATTGGCTGATAGAGGTCACGTGATCTTAGGCTCAGGGATTTTTTAAAATTCGTTCCCTTTTATGGGTAAGATGAGTGGTTTGGTACCTTGAATTTGATTGGTTGATAGCGGTCACATGATCTTAGACCCTGGGTTTTGAAATTTGGGTATCCTCTTTGATGAATACTTTGGTACTACGATACTGATTGGCTGATAGAGGTTACATGATCTTAGACCCGCTACACGCTGAACAGGTCACATGGTATGACGTCATGTTTTACCCTTGCGGGGAAATCCATTACTAATTCGTTTCCTTTTACGGGTAAGATGAGTGCTTTGGTACCTTGATTCTGATTGGATGATAGAGATCACGTGATTTTAGGTCCTAGGATTTTTGAAATTAGGGTGTCCTTTCTGATGTATACTTTGGTATCTCGATTCTGATTGGTTGATAGAGGTCACATGATTTTAGACCCATCACACGGCGAACAGATTACATGGGAAAACCCCTCACTCATTTGTTTCATTTTATGGATAAGATGAATGTTTTGGTACCTCAATTTTGATTGGAGGATAGAAGTCACATAATCTTACCCTCACCCCAATGCTAGACATTCAGAGTGGTATGACAGTGATCACCCTCGACCTGGATTTTTTTTAATGGTTATCCTTTTTGGTACCTTAAAGTTCCCGTGGAGGGTTCAACCCATCCTTAAATAACCCTTTTATGGTATGATATTGTACTGAAGTTTACATTAAATATTATCGTTCTCTCTTTGACAGATAAGATGATTCTTACCTTGATGGAGATCCTGTCCTTGAATTAGTAGCCTATGTCTCTGGAAGTAACAATGGTGAAAGAGGGGTGTTGCTTGTAGATTTCTTATAACACATTGTTGTGAGTTTAAGCGATTTATTGCTCAGTAAACGCTTCATTAATGGAAACAGTGTTGCCAGATTTTTTTTTTTACCTAAACTGCTCCGATTCTTTTCGAAACGGTTCCGCAGAGTGCAAGAAATTTTAAACTAAAAATTTTTCGAACTAAAAAAAATTTGTAACTAAAAATTTTAAACAAAAATTTTCAAACAAAAAATTTTCGAACTAAAAATTTTGAAACAAAAATTTCAAAAAAATTCGAACTAAAAATTTAAACTAAAAAACTTTCGAACTAATTTTTCAAATCAAAAAATTTTCGAACTAAAAGGAATTTAAAAAATTTTCGAACCCAAAAAAATTCGAACTAAAAAAAATAAAAATTTTTCGAAAAAATATTTTAAACTAAAAACTTTCGAACTAAATTTTCAAATCAAAATTTTTCGAACTAAAAATTTAAACAAAAAAATTTCGAACCAATTTTTAAAAATAAGTTTCGTAGTAAAGATGTAAACCCCATTTGAAAATTTTCAAATCCAAATTTTTCGAACTAAATTAAAAATCAAATTTTGGACACTAAAAAAATTCTTTAATTATTTTTTCGAACAAAATCATGTAAACCAAATCTTGGATATATTTTCCACCTTAAATTTTCAAGATTACCATGATTTGAAAACAAGTGTTCAGGGTTTCAAGAAATAATAAAACATATTTTTTTTTTTCAACTTGTTGTATTTAACGAAAAGTATGTGCTCTTCCTATACATGTTTATTAACATAATAAATACAGGATCTAGTTTAATGAATATATTGGACGTATCATCATCTTCGAATGTTGTAGACGTATCCTGTAAAGAAAAAGAAGAAACGACGGATTACTTTAAGAATTTCTTTTTCTGAAACAATAAAAATGAGTCAATATTGATAAGAGAGAAATAAAACTTACTCGTAAATGATGGATGTGCTTAGGCTCATCTTCCCCCTCCTCGGGTACATTTCATCCACTGATGGTGGTTTACGAACTTTTTCTGGGTACTGCATTTTTCTAGGTGTTGCTCCTTTATGGTCAAGGTTCCCCCTTGGGTACGAGATGACCGCATTTTCTTCCACTGATGGTGTTGTTGATGATTTATGAACTCTTGTGGGTACTTCATTTTCTTCTTGGTGTTGCTGCTTTGTGGTTAAGGAGTGGAAAAAGGAAAAGGAAAAAAAGAAATGTCGGCCTTATTGGGTATTTACAGTTTTTTCTTCTTCATCTTCTTTTTCCAGTTCCATCTTCTGTTTTTTAACGTACCCGTATGGAACCGTATCATAAGAATTGAATTCTTTAAATCGACGTTTTGTGTACTGGATGCTGTACATTTTTTCTTCTTTGCGTGTGACGATGCTATGGTCTTTGGTCCTGCATATTTTATGGGGGATAGTGATGGTGACTTGTCCACGGCATTGATTTGTAATCATTTCTTTTAGCGTATTGAAATTTAATTGTTGTCCTGCATTGTAATTTAATGTAAATCCTCTAATTTTGCATATGTAGCTGGTGACGTTGGTATCCGGATTGTATATTTCTAGGCTGTAATTTTTTGGTCCTCCACTGACAAATGTCTTGATGTATGCTCGTGGTCCATAAGACTCCATCTCGTCCGATAAGCAGCCCAAGTACGTTGAAGGTTCAATGGTTGGCTCCCCGGGCTTCTCTGTAAATATTACAGAATCCGTGTCGAAATATAAAACACGTTCCTGCAACATTTCCAGGTACTTGTACAGTTCCAGGCGTGCCTGACATGTTGTAAATGCACCTAACACGACATTGGTGTTTCGGTTTTGAACAGGCACATGTTCATTGTACTCCCAGAACGCATACAACATCGTATCATTGATGGGTACAATTTGATGGAGTTTAATGTCGGGGGAAGTGAGTTTTTCATAAAATTCTTCTGGCCGATCAATAATTGTGGTCTGGCTAAAGTTTGATCTTTGCGAAAGTTTTCCCCAAAGAGCATTAACACAAAGCTTAGATAAACTTCTTCGTGCAGGATTATTTTCAATTTTGGACGGATCCAATGCAATACCTTCACGCTCCAGGACGGTTTGTATGAATTTTGATTTGTCTTCTTCGCTGACACAAGAACTGGGCCAGCCAGACGCTTCCATTTTTGATTTTAAAAATGTATTGATATATTCCGTGAACAAGCCACCTGTTTTCGTGATGGGATCATATTGTTCAATGTCATAATCCCAAATTTCAAAAATTTCCACTGGTTGATATCCTAATTCTAATGCTTTTTGGATTTCATATGATACCCATGTTCCAGTGAGGCACCGCTCCTGATCGTTGTGCGTACACGTTGTTGTAGGGTCTGGGTTCATTTCTTCGGCACACGCAGCACACAGTGGAAAGAGTAGTTTCTTGTTACATCGGTAAGGCAGGAGACCATGATAAAGATGGCGACTTGGTAATATCGACATTTTGATTAGACCATTGACTTTATTTATTGGTGGTATGTTTTCATCACCCTGTAGATAAATTCTAGGATGGCCTACCGGGTATTTAGCACACTTATTGATGTAAGGATAAAGCGAGACAATATCGTAATATTTTATTACTTCCCCCGCTTTTTCATCGACTTGGTGGTACAATTTCACGCAATTGGTCCTTCCTCCAAAAAAGCTATCTCTTGGATTTAATGGTCTGCGGTTCATGTACGGGTGATTCTTCAGATACGTCGCCATTGCAGGATTTTGTTTTAAGAACTGATTAAATTCGCACTCCCACATTTCATGTACAATGTACCCCAATTCACGCAGTCTTGCATTTTTTCTTTGCGTTCGTTCATAACGGAATTCCATGGTGTCTTCTGGATTGCTGTAGATGGGCTGATTACGGGCTGTAGTAAAACATACTTTACACCCGTGGTAAAAGCAGCCGGCATGCTCGTAGACGTGCTCCTCTAACGTCTCAGGATCTTGGTAGTAGCCATAAACACGGAATCCCGCAATAAACACTTCTTTTTGTCGGGCCGCATGTAAGATTTGTTTTTCTTCGGTTTTTTCAATGTAGGCAAGCCATTGCATTGCAGCGATCGATTGGGTACTTCTCCATCGATAGCCATGTGCCGGTAGAATTCCAATAGTGTTGGGTTTAAGGAAATTCCGGCGAAATACTAAATTGGAAGCACTGGCAATCGTGATCGTCTCCAAGAAGGGATTCACTTTGGTTTCTGTTTCAAATGACGTCATAAACGAAACGCATGCTTGTCGCAGTACATTGACATCTTGAATACAATACTTGAGAATTTCTTTCTGAAAATCAAACGTGTCATTACGATGATCGTTGTACCAATGCATGAACTTGTTTCTGTCTTCGACGGCCATTTCATCTGCACCATAATACTTCGTTTCTGGAAGTGGTCCAATATACGATTGATTCTCCTTGGTGTTGAAGAAATGTGGGAAGTAACCTTTGGTTGCGGGTAAATTGAACGCTTTTGACAATTTACTTAATGCCATAGGTAGGAAGTTCAACGAGTCAATGAACGTCAGATTATTCAAGGTTAAACTCAGTATCTTGGTTCCATTTAATATGACGTCAGGTCTCCATTGACATTGTTCTACCATGGTCTTTAGGATAAAATGTCCATCGTATCCCTTAGCGTTGTGCGCGACACAGAAAATCCTATTTATATTGGGACGCCGTTCCCGCAAGTACTGGAGAAAATCATAAACTGGATCCTCTCCTTGGAAAATATGCTGGCGCTGACCACACGTACTGCAAGACTGCTGGATATTATTGTTTTCAACACATGCATAACATACTTGTTGTGCAACCAATAAATTTGGAATGTGTACATACGTATTATCGCCAATATTCATGTCCTGCATAGATTCTATATCATAGAATATCAATAAGGCTTTCTTTGCGTGCATGAGTGAAGGAACACCAGGTTTCAAGCATTGTCGATCGGGAAGCATAAAACATTGATGGGATCCCGGAACAATCTTCTTACAAACAATGCAAAAGATCTCATTGCAATCATGAAGGCGTTGTCCACTTCGTACAAAGGAATATACTCTGTAGCATTTAGTACATTGCTTCACCATTTTGCATACAGGTTCCCCTTGATGATATACAATATTACGATGATTATTAAAACATTGTTCGCCGTAAAATTGACGATCGCAGTCTTTGCACAGCACTAGCGTTTGATTCTTGTCGCATAGTGGTCTCTGTAGACATTTGGAGCATGTTACAGGACAATTTTTTACATGTCTGTTACGCTGATCATACTTTTTATGGCACGCTTCACAGTAGAACTTGGTTGCAAAACAAGCAGTTAAAGATTGGATGATGTCAAAATGGCCAGCCAAACAAATCAAATTTATGGGAGTGCGATTTTCATCGTTGGGCCCCTCGTACATGATGTCACGACCTGAGAAACTGGTATACACTGTAATTTTATATTCTTTGAGGTATGTCTGGAATTGTCGTATTTCATTTACACTGGCACCATGATCCAAATTCACTCCTGCATTTGAACATAACGCATCGACTTCTTGGTCCACAATACATTTTCTCTGATTTTGATACTGCTTATGTCGTTTCACATCTACATTCTTGTATGCCTTCAGACCAATAGCAATAACAAGGGCGTACGCCAGGCACCTCGAATCTTGATTTTTTACACGTACAATCCCGCGCTTGCAACGTAACAATTCTTCATTTTGAAGTATTCCTTGTGCTAAACGATCTCCATATCCGTATCCTCTTGGAATATCCACACGATGAAAATGAACGGTGAATGGCTCGTGCAGGAGAAATGCATTGTTACTTTGTAAAACTCTTTCAAAGGAGGCCCACATCGTTTCCAGTGTCAAGTTTCGGGCTTGGCGAAAACTCACCCAAAACGGTTTATTCGTGTTACGTGGCGATATTACAGATAAACCAACCATCGCCTCATCGTCGACATTGGCTAACAAATGGTCCAGCATTGCTTGGAAACTGTTATGTACATATTGGATGATATCGGTTCCTACGGGCGGTGCGTTGAATTGAATTTCGAGCATTCTGCCCTCAATGTTAAATCGTCTATAATGGCGAGTGATTTCATTGCGAACAGTAAAACCCGATTCGGCCATGGTTAATAAAAGGAGATAACAAACAAACAGGTACAATTGCGATAAATGTGTAAGGGAAAAAGGAATTGAGCAGCGTGAATTTACTACAAAAGAAAAGAAGAAAGAAAAATCTTAATCACCTGATAAACAGGAAATCATAACATTCATGATAAATTCTTAACTAAGCAATTCATGTAAAGGTCCTGAGTTTGATTCCTGACGGTGACGTTCAGAATCTCATTATGAAAGCACATGTACTAGAAATCAAAGTTTTTTTTAAATAATTATGTTACTGAAATGAGTGTTTTATTGCTGTCATACTGGAAAACAAACTCGAGACCATTACATCAGCATGTAACTGACCTATCATTCTATAGTGATAAAAAGAATGCATGAAATGAATAAATGTTTCATCAGTGCTGAGATGTGACAAAGTACGCGTCAGCATTTTTTCCACTCACAACGACCTTTAAATGATGCGTTTGCAAGTTGAAGAGATTCATCGAACATTAACGATACACATACGTAATTGTCGAAACAAAATCTGTATAGCGTATTTTTTTATTATTGTGACTAAGCGGTTAGCGTACATGCTTTCTAACGTGGAAGGCCCTGGTTCAATCCTCGGTGGGGTTTGCTTTCACACATCGGATCGCTGTCAAGCCTTTTCTGAAATTTAATATTCTCATGCGTTATCATACATTCTTTTCAAAACTAAGCTAAATGGCTGACGTACACCTCATAATACATAAACGTACATAAATCGTCTATAATGACGAGTGATTTCATTGCGAACAGTAAAACCCGATTGGGCCATGGTTAAAAATGAAAACAACAAACAGGTACGGTAAAACAAATATGTAATGGGAAAAAGGAATTGAGCAGCGTGAATTTGAGTTGATTTTTTGATTTTTTAGTTTAGCGTCCCTTTCAGCAGCGAGGCTATATGAGACGTGGACCTACTGATTAACGCGGAATCCGAACCACATGAGCTCCCCGCCGGGAATCGAACCCGGGTCTCCCACGCCAAAGGCGCGTATGCTAACCGCTTAGCCCAGGAAATCATAACATTCATGATAAATTCTTAACTAAGCAATTCATGTAAAGGTCCTGAGTTTGATTCCTGGAATTGAGCAGCGTGAATTTGAGTTGATTTTTTGATTTTTAGTTTAGCGTCCCTTTCAGCAGCGAGGCTATATGAGACGTGGACCTACTGATTAACGTGGAATCCGAACCACATGAGCTCCCCGCCGGGAATCGAACCCTGGTCTCCCACGCCAAAGGAACGTATGCTAACCGCTTAGTTCGGGAAATCATAACATTCATGATAAATTCTTAACTAAGCAATTCATGTAAAGGTCCTGAGTTTGATTCCTGGCGGTGACGTTCAGAATCTCCTTATGAAAGCACATGTACTAGAAATCAAAGTTTTTTTTAAATAATTATGTTACTGAAATGTGTGTTTTATTGCTGTCAAACTCGAGAGCACTACATCAGCATGTAACTGACCTGCCATTCTATAGTGATAAAAAAAAGAATGCATGAAATGAATGAATGTTTCAACAGTACTGAGATGTGATAAAGCATGCGTAAGCATTTTTTTTCCACTCACAACGACCTTTAAATGATGCGTTTGCAAGTTGAAGAGATTCACCAACCATTAACGTTACACATACGTAATTGTCAAAACAAAATCTGTATAGCGTAAATCTCTTAACCAAATATTCATGCACTCGTGGCTAAGTGGTTAGCGTACATGCTTCTAACGTGGAAGGTCCTGGTTCAATCCTCGGTGGGGTTTGCTTTCCCACGTCGGAGCGTTGTCAAGCCTTTTCTGAAATTTAATATTCTCATGCGTTATCATACATTCTTTTCAAAACTAAGCTAAATGATTGACGTACACGCCTCTGGCCTTGGTTCAATCCCGGGCGGTTGCTCGAATATCACGTTAAGCTGAAGGGGTCGCTAATGCTTTCAAAGGGAATCGAACCATATTATTCTCAGGCATAGTTTCTGAAATTTTGTAATGTATTCTTTTCAAAACTAAGCGCACACATCTTTGACCATGGTTCAATTCCCGACGGGAGTTCACTGAAGGGTCGCTAAACATATCATTTATCGTGCTTACTTCTAATGTGTGGGGATCCTGATTCGTACTCCCACTTTCCCATTCCACTAATTTCTTCATAGTCTAAATATTTCGTACTAAAAGTAAAACAGTGTATGAGTGATCCACCCCCACAAATATAAAATAAAAATGATTTTCGATTCTTGGGTGACAAATAAAATCTCACTGAACTTACCTCAAATTCAATGAACAAAAAGTCGGTGCAGTAAAGCTTAAATGAAGACACTTCTAAAAAAGCAGATCTTCTTCACTTCACAGTTGAGAGCGATGTAGGCTTTGAAAAATGAAATTTAGATTTTTATTTAGGTCGTTGTGAAAACGATGTCACCGTCAGCCAATCAGAAACGAGGAAATTTATAAAATGACATCACAACGAACCAATCAAAACGCTCGCTGCTTTTGTCATGAATCACGAACCAAAACGATGTGTAACAATCGATCGTGACGTCATTCACGTTTCTCAATAGTTACAACATCTAGTATCACAGTTCTGATCCCAAATGCTTTCTGTCAGGATCATGTCACTACTTGTCGTAACTGTGACGACATTTCATTTTCCTCATATTCCATACGAGAATGTCAATGTTTGCTTTTTTCATGAATCATGCTGACACGTTCGTAGTAAAACTAAAGTAATGCGATTCGCTGACGTTTGCATTTTCAATCATATGTACCTCTATGTCGTCACACAAAGAAGTCTATCAGCATTTTATTTTAATCCACGAACGGAAGCGTTACACTGTCAGATTTATTTTCTTAAAGTATAAGTGTATCCTTTTCAAGAACCATGGTTCGAAACCCACCAAGCACGATTAAAACCGAATTCATTCATAGCTAAGCGGTTAGGATACACATCTTTGGTTTGAAAGACCTGAGTTCGATTCCTGGAGAAACATTTCTTAGGATTTTTCTAAAACTTGTTTCAATTTCTAGTTCGAAAATTTTAAAAGTTTAGTTCGATAAAAAGTTTGATTTGAGAAGCGTTACACTGTCAGATTTATTTTCTTAAAGTATATGTGTATCCTTTTCAAGGACCATGGTTCGAAACCCACCAAGATCGATTAAAACCGAATTCATTTAAGCGGTTAGCATACACATCTTTGGTTTGAAAGACCTGAGTTCGATTCCTGGAGAAACATTTCTTAGGATTTTTCTAAAACTTGTTTCAATTTCTAGTTCGAAAATTTTAAAAGTTTAGTTCGATAAAAAGTTTGATTTGAAAATTTTTAGATGTGATTTACATCTTTAGTTCGAAACTTTTGTTTTAAAAATGTTTTAGTTCGACAAAATTTTGTTTCAATTTTTTTAGTTCGAAATTTTTTTTGGGTTCGAAAATTTTTTGTTTGAAACTTTTTTTTTGTTTCAAAATTTTTAGTTCGAAAATTTTTTGTTTGAAAATTTTTGTTTAAAATTTTTTTAGTTTTGAAATTTTTTAGTTCGAAAAAATTTTTAGTTTAAAATTTCTTGCACTCTGCGGAACCGTTTCGAAAAGAATCGGAGCAGTTTAGGTAAGAAAAATCTGGCAACACTGTTTCCATTAATGAAGCGCTTACTGAGCAATAAATCGCTTAAACTCACAACAATGTGTTATAAGAAATCTACAAGCGACACCTCTCTTTCACCATTGTTACTTCCAGAGACATAGGCTACTAATTCAAGGACAGGATCACCATCAAGGTAAGAAAGCTGGTAATCATCTTATCTGCAAAAGAGAACGATAATATTTAATGTAAACTTCTGTACAATATCATGATACCATAAAAGGGTTATTTAAGGAGGAGGTTGAACCCTCCATGGGAACTTTAAGGTACCAAAAAGGATAACCATTAAAAAAAAATCCAGGTCTAGGGTGGATCGTCGTCATAGCACTCTGAATGTCTAGCATTGGGGTGGGTGTGTAAGATTATGCGATTTCTATCAACCAATCAACATTGTGGTACCAAAGCAATCATCTTACCCGTAAAAAATGGAAACAAATGAGTGATGGGGTTTTCCCACGTATTCTGTTCACCGTGTGGCGGGTCTAAGATCATGTGACCTCTATCAACCAATCAGAATCGAGGTACCAAAACACTCATCTTACTCATAAAAAGGGAACGAATTTCAAAAGTCACAGGGCTTAAGATCACGTGACCTCTATCATCGTGGTACCAAAGGACGCATCTTACCCATAAAAGGGAACGAATTTTAAAAATCCCAGGGCCTAAGATCACGTGACCTCTATCAACCAATCATAAACACTCATCTTACCCGTAAAAGGGAACGAATTTCAAATATCGTAGGGTCTAAGATCACGTGACAGCTATCAACCAATCAAAACACACATCTTACACGTAAAAGGGAACAAATTTCAAAAGCCCCTGGTGAGGGATTTCCCCTGAGGGTGACTCATGACGTCATACCACGTGACCTGAAAATTTGAATTTCCCGCGTGGGCGTGGCCTAACGTCACGTGACCTCTCTCAGCCAATCAGAATCGAGAAAATTTTGCTGACTCGGCGAGATATAACGGGGTCCCTACTACTGCATATCTTATATCGATATCAATTTAGTGTTGTGGTTTAAGTGATTAAGTGTTGTGTTTTTTTTAATAAAAGTGTTTATTAAACTACATGGAGTTATCACCTTCCCTAACGGAATTTCGGCTGGTATGGTAAGTACCAGAATAATTTGTTTGTTTCTTGCAGGTTTGCTGGATTCCATGTTCTTTAATATCAGATGTTCGAAACTAGTAAGGTAATCACACACCTATTCTTTGATAAACCAAGGTGGCAGATAACTCATGCGTAAGTCCACGTATCAAAGAAAGTCCGAAAGGGGCTACAGAACTTTAAATAAGGAACTCACACTTACAGGAATGGCATTATAGAAATTATATATTTTTAATATTATACATTTTTTTATCTTAGCTCTACCGACTTTTATCTAAATTTCAGTATTTTCTATTATTTTATTTGACATATCTTTTGATTTTCTTTAAATTTGGATGATACAACATTCCTGTAAGTAAAGGGGTAGTAAGAGAGAGATTTACATATGAGTTTAATACGGAGATTTCTCTTTTCCTCCCCTGCACTCCACACTACTTACATTATTTGTCTTCCAAAATGTGTATCCATATGTGTTTAAAATAATTTAGAACTATATTTCGAATTAACAAAACATTTCACACTGGAAAATTACTAACCAAATCAAAATTACGACACTGACTTACATTTTTAATGTTTCGTATACTGTTATCAATTGTTAAATCATATCAGTGACTCATTACAGCAATTAGGATAACAATAAAAGCATCAAAAGTGGCAATACTTTTGTGTGGCGCTTATATTCCATCCCATAGAGTCTACCAGCTGCAATGACTTGTACGTCTGTAGTTGTAATTTAGATTTATTTCTAGAGACACGTGCCAATGGAACTGATCAAGCAAGACAAAAACTTTTGTGATTTTATTCGTAATACAAGTGTTCAAAGGCTTATATGCCGTACTGAATCAAACGTGTCTGTATTTTGACATGCACTCTTTAAAGCATCGCTGGTGTCACAGACACATGGGTGAATATTTCTTTTTCTTGTAGAACCTCACTGGTTTCAGGTTCCGCTTTAAACTATTGCTCCTTAATGCAGACTCACAAGAAAGAAAAATAACAGGGGTTAAATCTGGGGACAATGATGGCCACGAGATGGGACCCCCACGACCAAATCCATCGTTCAAGATACACTGTATCAAGATGCTGTTGACCTCCTAAAATTTGGTGAGGTTGTACGCCTTTCTGTGGAAACCAATGATTGATGATTAATTGAAGAGGGACACCTTTCAAGAAATTGTGCTGGTTCAACTCATTTTGAATCAAATTCAAATATAGCTGCCCCGTTAGTAATTTCTTTTAGATGAAAGATGTCTTATTAAGTGACTGTTTTGAAAGCAGTTGTCGTCTGTTAATTGGAAGTTAGGTGTAGTTTACATTGTCTAAAATAATTTTTTTTTATTTAATTGGTGAACAAATTTGGTCAGTGCGTTGATTACTAATTGCTAGTTTATTATTCAGAATTTCGGCTAGACTTAATTATGAACCATAACTCATGATTGATGGAACAGATCTTTCGTCATGGAGTAATGGCTGAAACATATAAACTTCCTGAGCAGGTTTCTTGACTCAGAGGTTTGGATTATTTTCTTTCCTCGTTTTTTTTTTCTTTCTTTTCGTTTACCTCATTTACCGTAAATGTAGATAGTTGTTAAATCTATATGTTTCTTGGAGTAGTAATAATTTCTAAAGAACCTCCACGTCTCTTATACTGTACGAATATAGTTTGTTACCTTTAGAATCGGCGAAAGTGGCCCGTATGATACCTCCAATGTAATTCTTAAAAGTATGATATATTTTTCCAGGAAGACAATGTGCATTTGTAAGCGGGTTACCCCTTCCGGCTGTAGGCAACCCATATTACTTCAGTGTACGAATGGTTGTCTAAATTCACTATTGTACGGCGCAAATTGACCAACTGGTATAATTAAGAGGATTTTTCTTCGCGCAAGCGTCTCAAGATTACATAACAACACCGCACACACACACACACACTCTATCAAATAAAGAAGTGTTTTAAATTTACTACTACTTACGGTTTTAATATTTATTTTGATAGAGCAAAAACTGTAATAAATATATAAAACAGTTTTATTATTATTTTTTTCTCGTTCTGTTTACTTATATTTTACACATTCACTTTCCCAAGAATGAGTTTTTTCTTGACTTTTATATACCTGTTCAAATCGGAGGTGGTTAAAATCTACGATTTCACGATTTCCGGTTAGAACACTGGGTAACAGGTAATACGGAAGTACGTATCGACAAGCATTTATCTTCCTGTTCCGTTCCAATTATCAGGATTCGATTGTCGATTCTACGTTGACACTCCTGTCAGTCGTACATGACGCTTAATTCGATAACATGCTAGATTACTTTGTGTCGTCTTTTGATGTCACGAATCACTTCCTACAGTTAATCCACATCTTTGATTTTCACCCGATATATATATATATATATATATATATATATATATATATATATATATATATATATATATATATATATATATATATATATATGTATAGAGAGAGAGAGAGAGAGAGAGAGAGAGAGACTCCAGGCATATATTCCACTTCTTATTTTATTGTCCTATTTCAACCGAAAATGATGCACATCAATTAGAACAATCGGCTTCTCCATAGAGCAAAAACATTAAGATGTGGATTCAGTGTCGGAGGAACATATTATATCTTCGATCATATTCCTTTAAGTACTACCTCAAGTTTGAGTATTAACTTCGTACAGTTTGGAAGTCGGCAATAGTTTCACACTGTGAAACTAAACCCACTTCTTAAATTGTTATTTTCCAGAAGGTTAGAAACCGTGCTTTCCTGGAGTCGGTGTACTTGGCCTTTCTTGGTTCCTCACTGCTCATTGCACTATCAAATGTTTCAGTAAAATTATAGTATTAGAAGCATATTAACACTAAATTAATAATAACTAATGTCAAAATAATAATAAATATGAGTCAGTATTTAATTTAATATAAAATTCTCCTTTTACGTCCTCCCCACTGGTCTAGTGGCTATCATGTGTGTTTTTGTGCACGTGTTCCTGGAATTTTGTTGACGGTGGTAGAACACAATAAGTTCGCAAGCATTCAATGTCATTATTCACCTGTCTCCTCTAATCCAAAGGCATAATCATGGGATGTTAAAGACTTTCTTGAATGTAATTTCATCGTTTTATTGTTTTTTAGATAGTTGTAAATTTATAATGATCTAATGACAGTAGTTTGTCTTTGTGAAAACTTCTGGCGTATGCTGATATTTTGTTTACTATACCCTTTATGGACCATTTGTAGCACCTATGCTACATCAGGATTTCATTTTTATACGTAAGACCCAAACTTTGGTTATGCGAATGACTACTTGTAGTACCTTTGCTACATACAACGCAACGCGTCAGTATTTGTTTTTTCTTTAAGAAAGTGTGCAGTTGGAGGGTAATGACGACTTTGTAAGAATGGCATCGGAAGCACGTCCACGGTTCAGGAAGAAAAAGGAAGGTAAGTTGATTTTTTATTTGCAAAACTCACCTTTTTAATACGAATTGAAGAAAATATACAACAGAGAATGTGAAGAAATTAATCGTTGGTGTAATTTCACAGAAATGTATTTTTCACATTGTTAGTTTTTTTGTTTGTTTGTAGCGCAGCTGCTACATTGGGTTTTACCGACGACTTTACAGCAAAACGACGACCAAAGCAGTGTTGATAGGCGTGTTTCATTCGTGACACTAAACTGCAATATATATATATATTTTTTTCACAGAAGTCGTATAAATATATTCATTTGTCCAGCTACTGTGAGGCTAAAGTTTTAGCCTTCATTTACTACAATCTGAAAGCAAATAGAGTTTCAAAATATGCTAATATTAATAGAAGGTGTATCAAAAAGATTTCGCAACTTTGAAAATTCATATTGATTTATGCATTTATCTTACAGATATGGTTTTGGTGTCACTTTGCAGCAAAATATATCAAGTTTCGACCCACGTAGTACACTAGTTCATAAACAAGCCACCGCAAGCGCTAACGGCAATCGCAGAGAAATTAAGCGGCATCAATTTATCTTTGTTCAAAGTTGTGCCGGATACTGACATTCCAGATTTTTTGGATATTCTTGATGACAACATATCTGATCTTTAACTACCTGAAACCAGTGACGCTGATCAAGATTACTTTCCTAGCCAAAATGAGAATAAAAGCAGTTCAGATTGTGAAGAAGACAACTAAATAGGCTACCAGACGATGAAGCATTACAATAAAATGATTAGGGTTGATCTCTTGAACAGTGTTGTTTCAAAATATGCTATGCTAGCAAGAATTAATAAGTGGACAGTTAGAGTTATCCATGACTTTTTGGCTTCTCACTTTCTGTGGCGTGGCTTGGGTATCGCAGGTACCAAATCTAACATATTTCCGAAGAAAGATACACTTGATTACTTTCAATTGAAAATGGTAATTGCTGAAGAGTTTATATATCCAATGAGAAGAGCCCATACAGAAACAGAACAAAATTCATCTCCATCGAGAGGGAAAGGAAGTCGCACGATTAAACAATTGCCACCAGAAGGACTTCCAAGAAAAGGTCATGTTTACACATGCCAGACTACGTGAAAGACGGATCGCGATCTAGGTACAGACTGAAGAAAAGCACACAGTTCACATAGTGCAATATATGATACAACTTGTAAGGTAGTCTTATGCCTCAGTGCCAACCTTGGTGAAATCTGAAAAGGTAGGGAGACGGATAATATCACGCTATGTTCTATGCCTATCTTTTCTTGTTGTATTTCTTTTTTTTTTTTTTTGGAAGTGAGGGGACGTCATAGATATTTTTGGAAGTGGGCGAACGGCGTCCTCCGCGTTCCCCTTCACTTGTACTCCTGATGTCAACAGAAATTGTTTCAGGAGCTTTCATACATAAAAATGCCTTCTTCTAAAATTCTATGAGTATCTCAACATGCTGTCAACAACATATGATGTATACATACGTAAAAGTTTAACAAATAAATGCTTATTGTGTACTAGGTATCACTGCAAATGCATGTATTTAAATATTACAATATGAAAGGGTGTAAAACGCTTACAATACGATTATTTACTAGAATGTGCAAATTCTTGAAAATATCATCACTACGACTCACTGTAACACTTACGCTACATGACGTCAGAATAACACTAATACAAATATTTAAAAATATATATTTTTTGTGTATTCAACCTCAAAGTAAAATGTTACAAAAAGATGCACTGAAATTTGAGTTGTAGATGATTTTTTTTTTTTTTTTTTTTTTTGGTCGATAGAGGTTAACTCTTGCCAATAATTGTGTTCCCTTTTTTTGGGCTGGTTGCTTGTTATTACATTGTATAGTTCAGTATTCAGTATGGACAGCATATAAAAGGAACGTATTCGCTACGTTCAAAACACTTGCTATTAGGCTAATGGGATATATTTGAACACAGTGGCTCCTTTATTCACCGATTAAAATATGTATATATATAGCAGCATGGTAGAATGCATAATTGAAATGAAAATTAAAGCAACGACACAATGCTGAAATTATAGTAAAGATTAGTAATATCTAGTAGTTCCTCCCAACCCTTCATTCCGATGTGTATTATATGTTGCAATTGTCTTTAATTAAAAGCTTTAATAGTTTGCATTTATTTTTAGTTTGCCCATCAACCACTCCGAATTTCATACCATATCGATAGCATGAGTAACTAAACTTATCAATGTAACTATATATTATTAGTAGTAGCGTACTACATACACACTTAGAAGTTTGCAGTTTATTTATTAAGGTAAGTGTTTGCTTTTAACATATTCCATTTTATTTCAATTATACACAGTTCAAAAACTAATACAAATATTGTTCAAGTGCAATATAGTGTAGATGACATTTCCAAAACACTTCCAAGTGTTGAAATGCTATTCCTTTCTGTTCTAGATTGAAACATTACGGCATAAATATGAAGAGAATCGAACCCAAGGCAAAATAGTATATTTATATAAAACGCCCGATTTTGAAACTGTTTCAGACGTTATTAATATGCCCTTAAATTATTTATAATCTATTTTAATCATTCTGGTGTGATTTTGCATGTTGAATGGTAAGTTGACCTAATATCGTGGATTATATAAAGACACAGGCCTAGATTGTTCTTGTTTGCACCTTTGCATACTACTATTGGCTTGACATATGATAGCGAGTACGGTTACTGACTGATGTAATTCCTCAGACGTAAATATATGTGCTTGCTAACTTAAGTGGAGGAGTCATCTTTCAATAATGACAAATTGCATAGTTTTTCATTTAAACCTTTACTATGATCCTGGGGTAATTTCTACCACTACAGACCTTCAAGACCTGCGCATTTTTCTGATTGTTGGTAGATATTGTTGCTTGCAGTATTTTCTTCTTTCAGTGTGATCGAAGTCAAAGTAGTGAGAAGTCACGTTTCTCTCTTTCGAGATAAGAACAGTACAGGAGGTGGGGTATTTTGTTACCCCACGATGATGTTTGTATAACTATTTGTGTGTGTTAAATACTACAATATCCCGTCATTTACATACTTCATTTTTATCTCAAATAAGACAACTTGTTGTCATTTTGAATGCAGAGTCATCGCGAATTCATCAGAACGTTTTAAGCATCTGAAACCCCTAAATGGTTAAGAAATTAATGTTGATTAGCAAGAAGTATAATCAGATGCAGAATGTGACTCCGATAGTGATTATCACTTGAAAAGTTCGCATTCTTCGACAGCAGAACAGAACTGTTTCGTCTTCTGCTGATGAAAGTAAAAGTATTCTTCAAAGCAGTTCTTTTTATGGTAAAAACAAGTGTTTCAAATGAAGAAAAGAACGCGTTCAAATAATATTGTGATTCATTTTTCTGGAGTAAATGGGCAGCCATCTCATAATCTGATAATCCGGTACCGTACTGACAGCTATTGATGTCAAATAATATTATTCAGTGCATTTTACAAAATACAAACAACGAAGTCATGGAGACGCAATCATTAAAAAAAACGTATACTAAAGATTTGAAAATTGTAGAATTGCGTGCATTTATCTCTCTGGAGTAATGAAACCGAGGCATGAATATGCGTAGTGTGTTCTATCATCAAAATCTTCATTTAGTTGTCAGAAAAGTTCGTGGAGACAAAGAGGAACATGTAGAACCAACAGCTGAACAAGCTTTTCAAAGAAGTTGCAGCGCTGGCGTTTTTGTCCAAGATCAGAACACCGCGAAACTACAATGATTTGCTCAAAGTGAAAGAAGAATACTTGCAAAACGCACCAGAAAGTTCTTTGGGCAGACTGTGTATAAGTTAGTCTGTTTTCACTGTAATTAGTGAAAAGAAATAAACTCATTTGACCACAGTATTAATGGATGTTTTCATTTAGGGTATTTCATTACCCCACCATCAGAGTTACGTAAATTATATTCACGATCATAGTTAAAGGTTTTGTAGTTTTACTGAAATTTTTACTGAAAAATCCTGTCAGTGTTTAATGTTTATATGTTGTGTACCGTACGTGTACCGTGTATGATATGTTATGAAATGACATTAAGTCTTTCAGTTTACGGTCCAGTGTTATGTCGTGCAGGCTAAATGATAAAGGTTATATGTTGTGTAACATACGTGCACCGTGTATGATATGTTATGAAATGACATTAAATCTTTCATTTTACGGTCCAGTGTTATGTCGTGCAGGCTAAATGATAAAGGTTATATGTTGTGTACCATACGTGTACCATGTATGATATGTTATGGAAATAGAATGAAACGGTGAGATTAAGGAAATAGAATGAAACATGAGAACACCAAGAAAAGAAAAAAAAACACGCTTACAATACTTGATAATCACAAAGCTTACTTGGTGCGATATGGATTGAATAAGGGACTCCGCGCACCAGGGATGAACGTGTTCCACCACTGAGCCACAGCAGTTTCAACTTTAATATATTTTTTTTATTGCTGTGTCGATAATATAATTCTTTAGTAAATACACGGTTAGTGTTATCAGTAGTTGTACTGTGTTTGGCATGGAAAACCTGAATTTGACTTCCAGTGGGAGCTCATATTGATATAGGATAACATTTCTTATAGGACGTCATTCGAAAGTTTATCAGTTCCCAGTATTTATGACAGAGTTCTCATATTTCAGTAAAAGTTTTAAGGATAATAAAAATATCTACAGAACTTCCATTGCATTTCAATTTGGTATGCTTGTAACGGGACAAGAACTGAATGTTTAGAAACTGTCATGTGATTATCATGCAAAGAGCCCAGAAATCTTGCACAAAATTCCACACAAAGTCAGTTTTCTGGTATATAAGCCGATCGAACAGTGACAGAGACAGGCAAGCTAAGTCGGGTTAGAGGGAGGCATGGGAGGATGTGCAGAGAACGACACGAGTGCATTTACCGTGTGTTTTAATCACAATGCTGGAAAGGCCTTTGTCTAGCACGTGTTCCTGTGAGTATGCAGTACCAGTTATATATATATATATATATATATATATATATATATATATATATATCGCAATGCACTATCTAGGATCGGCTGTCCTGTCCTTTGGTTAATATGAAACTGGCCTCTGGATGTCCCATAGATAACCATATATTCCGGATCTAACGGTCCTTGTACATACAACAGACGTATCTGTCGTATGTGAATGTCGGTTGGTTGGAATTTAAAGTTGTTTTTAACACGAAGGCTATATGCGACGTGAACCTAGAGTTTAAGGTAGAATTCGAATAACGGTAATACGTTTAATCATCAAAGCCTCCACAGGGAACCGAATTCGGGACCCAGTGCAACAAATGTGCACGCACTATTCACTACACCATTGGAGAAAACCTTGTGCGTGAGTGCAAATTGGATTCCAATTCATGCTGTAGATACACGTTTCTCATAGTAACAGTGGAGAGGGACGTAAACTTTGAAACTATATTGCACCCTCTTGCTAGACTTTAATACTTTATATCGCCGACGATTTTCTATTTTGAACAATTTTACCGTAATATTTGAGCTGGTAAAGAGAAAAAAAAACTTTACTTTTCAATCAATCTTCAATTAATTTGGTTGCATATAAAAACTTAAAAATAAAAACTTCTATGACAAAACACGAAACATTTTCTTATCATGTAAGAGAATAATAAGGCTATTATGGAAAATATAGGTAGAAGGCCAGTTCTCTGGACAAACTACATCCTACCAGCGGGAGAATAAACTTGTTAGAAAGACCCAGAGCACATCAATATGTCGAAGATCATTTGTCTTAGCTAACTTAGTCTTCTCCAAACTTTTATGGCCCACTAGGGGCAAAGAACACGACCAAGGAAATCAGAAGCGCAATGACAAGTCACGTGAGACAGATAGGTACATAGATCTTGTGTATCTTTAACTCTGAAAAAAATGAAGTTCTAAAAGTCTATCATGTTAAAACAGAAATATATGTCTGAAAAGTTCGTTAAGAGGGAGATTTAAAATTGGGCCAGTGAGTTGCCCCTAAGCGAAAACACGTTTTACTCAAACATTGGACCCGATAGTCGTGTATCGTGTTATGCTATGGTTGAGTAAATGATTACTTCGAGATTAATGAGGGTACAAACAGCTATGTTGTTTCTCTCGTCACCATTGTATCATTAGTATTAGTATTATTTTAGTAATAATAATAGTAGCTATTGCAGTAGTAGTAGTAGTAACTAACAAGCACTATGGCTTATGGAACCTGAAGGTCCAATGCAGTTGTTCATGAAAACTCTCCATTGACCTCTGTCCTTAGGCAACTAGATCCAGTTCCTCGAGATCCACCTTAATGTTGCCCTCGTATGTGCGCTAGGTCTTTCTAATGGCATTTTCCCTATTGGTTTCCAGTTAAAATTTTGAAAGTGTTTCTACTTTTTCACACTCTGGCTACAAACATAATTATCCTTTTGAATATTTCATTCTTCAAATTTGTCGACACAATACGCAAAGACGAAATATTATCGATTGAATAATAAGACGAATTTTCATTATTTTTTTCATTCGAAACTTAACTTCTTTGGGGATATGACTTTGAACTTTTAATGCTGATATTAAATAACTAAAAGTATATACTTTGTCGAAACTATTACTTGGTATCTTAACTTGTACATTTACAGCATTATGATCACATCAAATTTTCTTATATTTAGTTCTTGTTTTCTTTTGTTCTGATTTTCTGCAAAACGCATGTCCTAGCAGGCATTTAATCAATCCTCTGCGTTTTTCTTTATATTGTTCTTATATCATCTATTAGATTCACATTATCAGTATAAGTCATGACCTGTAAATGTCTTCAGTTCTAGGCCCTCAATGCTATCTTCAGTTTCCATTATAACGTATTCCAGGACAAAATTTAGTAATTGAAGACTTCTTGGGAAAATAATAATAATAACCCTCAAAATCGTGAAAAATGAGTGAAACAGCCTATGCTGCTTGATGCCGGTGGATCTGTTATATATCGAATAATTACGGAGTTTGGTCAACAGATGACAGAGATATGTCCAATTCCATGCAGGTTTCTCAATAGTGCTCAATACGTACCCAAAATACAAAACCGTGCATCTGAAAATCATGTCAGTGTGGGATATCATTATTTCCCCCAGAGGTCTTCAGTTATGCCTCTAACACATCTTTTTGTTTCAGCTTGTGAACAAGTATTTCCCTGCTTGGACTTCACTTTGGATTTTACATTTGTATTATTCTAACCCCATTGTCTTGGTGTATCAAATTCAGGAAGAATGCTGCACAATATTGTCTACCAAACAGAGTTGTAGGCCTTTCAAAATTAATGTGGATAACATATTTAATCTCTTTCCGAGTATTTGGCTAATTACTGAATCGAATATCTGGCAGATAGTTGACTGATTTTGCTCAAATTCGCGGCGTTGATAGTCTCTAATATTTACATTTACATATGAGATCAATCTTGTTAGTAGAAGGTTTGAGATAATTGTATAGGATGTTAATAAGAAAAGAATGCCACAAACAATAATTTTTCATAAGCACAGTTATGATGTTCTTTTTAGTAAATTGGAACAATGATTGAATATTTTCACACTTGTTCTAACTTCTCTTTACTCCGGGTGAGGATAATGAGTTTTGTATATGTAATTCCATAATTTTACTCTTCAGTTAATACTAATCGGGAATTTTATTTGCAAATACAAGTTCAAATTTTCCGTTTAAAATAAACTGTTTTTTACATTATCATCCTTATTTTCTGGTAGGACGTGTACCTTTAGAACAATCAACCCCTAAAGTAATAAATGAAAGTCTAGCAATAAATAATTATACGCGTCTAATTGCTGATATTCGTTTGTTGAGGAAAAGTCATATTACTAATTGGTATAGATTTCTGTTTCTTTTCTCTCAAAAAAGTAACAATTCCTGCCTCAACCACTCTTTTTTATTTTTCATCTAACTTTTTGAACTCCTAAGCGTCTATCCTACATTTCCCTAACTCTCTTGATACAGATTTTTATGCTCGGCCTATAAAGATTGACTTTATTTTATGCCCAAATCGCATGTCCATTTTACCTTGCTCAGGTATTAAGTTACCAGTTCTCGTCCGGAGCTTCTGTGAATATTTTTTTTAAAAAGTGTCCTTTCTACAAGATGAAGTTTTACCCTCACGTCAAACTCTCAAGCTGAGAGACCACACCTTGTCGTCTGTCCAAATTGATTGTTTAGCATATTGATAGCTAGCTTTCATATCAAGAGGTTTTCTGCTCGATCCGAAACCAGATGACATGCCTTGCTGTAGTGATATGTTCCCACGTCACATGATTATCACCAGTAGTAGTGAAAGTGCATAGCCGAATAAGACGGTGAAATGTGCCTACCTTCTATTTCCGCCATTGCATCATCACCAAACCACCTATGATATAGTTTACCCATGCTTGATACACGTGATGCAACGTGGTGTAAAGTTAAGAAAACCAAAGACGGACTCGCCTGGAAGATACGCAATCCGCGTTACGCCATAAATATTTTGACCGGCACGTATTCTGTCAGAAGCTAAAGATGTTCGAGTTTGAATTTCTGACTTACCATGAATGGCTCTAAATGACAGTATAACTCTCGTAATGTTATCTCTTCCAGAAACACTTGAGAGCGGTAGTGAAGCTGATAATCGAACTGTCATTTAACTAAAGTTAAGTTTTTGTTTCAACTTTGCACTGGCAATCCGAATAGTGTTAGTGCTGCAATTCTAGGGACGGAAAGAAACAGCAAGTTTCGAAAATGTGTACATCTGCCATGACGTCCTTAAAAAAATATAAGTCCGGAAGCGCGGCCCCTTCACGAGAAAAGCTCATAACAATTTGAAAAGCTATTGTGGCAAGGAAACTTCACAGTAACGTTGATCATTTGGTACTAATATTTGATGGAAGACATATTATGCACGGTAAGAAGTCGAATAATGATTATGAGCAAAAATCGCACCCTGTACTAAAAAAGTTGCCTCTATGTAAGCCATTTACTACTTATAGTACGACTGGTTATATTGTGGATGAGCTGGGGCCATATACTGTAATCACAAAAGACTCAGCAATAGTAAAGTGTGGTTTCAAGATCCAAATGGGCTAGTGATTCTCATGGCACAAGGTGATATTTATTGTATGAATCGCAGATTTCGGGATACAACTGAATACTTGGAAGAAAGAAGATGTATAATTTCAATGCCTACACTGAAGGATATGTTTGATATATTATTTTTACGTAATACGTTTAGTAATCGTCTTAATTCTAACGATGGCCTCGACGAGGAAGTTCAACAAATGGAAAGACAGAACATATCAGAGAACATAATAGGATTAGAAGAGCACGGTTGGGACAAATGTACCCGGTCTTTCGCAAAAGTCACATCTGGGGACATCCTAGGCTTCCCGGAGTTGACAGAAGCAGACTTAAAATTCATTTTACAGGTTCCTATCAGTTGTCTCAGGCAGTTTTATACTCGGCTAAAGTGACGAACTAGAGCTCCGTTCATGATTAAGCGGTTAGCATAGATCCTTTGACGTTTGAGGCGCAGGTTCGATTCCCTGCGAGAGCTCATGTGGTTAGAATTACAAGTTAATCAGTATAGTTAATCAGTCTATGTCTCATATAGCCTTGCTGCTGAAAGGAACGTAAATTCCAAAATCAACTCATGCAAAGACGAATGAATAACAAAGATATCAATCTCCATTTACTGAAAAAATACCCGCACCGTTAAATTCGTGGTACGATATCGACATATTAGTAGGAAGACATACATGTGTGATGTTGATTTTGTTCCAAATACAATAGGGTATTCGTGTCTAAAGCCGTATTATTGTGAATGTACACATGGGAATGGAACTGCTGCATGTTGTTCATATGTCGCTGTCAACATTTCTTACCTTTCACGTCCTCGATACTTTTTTAAGATTATTCGGCATACATATATTTTAAGCAAGTTGTGTGTTGCCGGTTTTGTCACTCCAGTAATAAACGAATATAGTGTTGAAGATTAAGGGTTTCGCATACCGTGCCCTACTTTTTCCTTGTAATGTTTTCTAATACAGGAAAGACATTTTGAATATTTTCGAATTATCATCATTTTGTGCGTTATATATGGGTATACGTTATACATAAGGATAATTAAAAAGTTTGCTTTCTGTAAATCCCGGTTTAAAATATTGGTATCCTACTAAGGCAGACTGAAAATCGAAGACACTAGTACTCTCATTTATTAAGATGTACGATTATGAGAGTTATATTCTCAAGTAGTATCATTCATAACAAGTCAGAAACTCATACTCGGACATCTATGTCTTCTGACAGTACTCGCGCGGGCCAAAATATTTAATGCGTAAGACGGGTTGCATATATTCCAGGTGTGTCCAACTTTGGTTTTCCTCATTTTAGACTAACTTGCACCGCGAGTATCAAACCATGATCAAAATATATTATAGGTGGGTCTATGATGCTTCTATGGGAGAAAACAAAAGCTTGTAACTCAAACGTAAACCAAAAAATTTTAATTCGAATAGTTTCGACGCGCCTTTCTCTAGAAATTTTAAAGGCGAAGTACGTTGTTTCTTGTTTTAAATCCCAAGATTGCCCCCAATAAGTAAATGATTCATGAAAGTGAGTGATTATGAAAGGACAGGTTAAATATAGTGTCACATTTAACTGTATAACTTTAGGAAGGCTTAAGGGCGCGACATTGTCCTCCATTATTTCACATAGTCTGAGATCAAAGAAGGGACGCTTCACACCCTAGAATAGCATTCTACTACTGAAATACCGTGACCTCACCAGCAGTAGTAGTAGAAGGAACACATTTGTTCTATAACGGCCGATGCTACGTGTTGCTGTTCAATTTGATTTCAAGTGCCCATTTCCAAAAGTATATATACACAGGGTGTTAATGAACTATACCGACAAACTGTAAGAGGTGATCCTTCACATCAAAATAAGACAAAAATTCATATAAACCTATGGCGAAAAGTGCATAGTTTCAGAGCTAGGGCTGTCCAAAATCGCGAAAATTTCAAATTTCAAGAGGCCCTATTTCGAATTTGAGTGACTATGGACGGTGGTTCTTATCAGCGAAAAGGAATCCATTCATGCGTAATCCAAAAGTGCAGATTTCATCAATTGTCAATAGGTGTAGAGGGTATTCCCTACAGGGTGTATTTCTCAGATATGTGTTCAATAGAGTTTTCAGATGTACACTGATTTATAGAAGGGTTCAAAGTAAGCAAGAGATAAACGTTGCGAACAACGGACATAGAATGCTACGGAGGTAAGTCTGAAGTGTTAAGAACCGGCAGCTCCATGTTTCTTTGTGTTCGGAATAACGTGTGATCATATGTATTTCGTCACGGTATATTTCACGATTTCTTCACTCCTAGTTCATTAACATCCAGTGCATATATATATATATAAATAAATATATATATATATATATATATATATATATATATATATATATATATATATATATATATATATATATATTGTAACGTACCTACTACCTAACTACTTAATCGTCGGTATCGGCACTGGGAGAGGGGGTATAAAATTCTCCCTCCATTTTATTTAATATAATAAAAGCAGGCATTATTGGGAAAGTAGCGCATAAAATTTCCGATATTACCTTAGTAGTGGGATCGAACCCAATTATTTTCTAATATAAGCAAATATGATGGTTCTTATCTTTGCATTCATCTATCCGTAAAATACAGGTATATTCTAGAATACAGAAGTGAAACTCAATGATTATAATGAAATAACGATTTCTGAAAAATCTCGACTGCATCAAAATTATGAACAAGAAACAATTAACCAACTGAATATCGGTATTGGACCTTACATACTGCCATAAGGGCTTTAGACTACATTGATTAATCATAAGCAAATGGTCCAATAACCAAAATAAATAATTAATTCCAACTCACCAGTTTTAAGATTCCGAATCATAGACATCAAATATAGTGGCTATATAATATATCTCACCAGTATATTAATAGCACATTAACAACTCACTTTTCCCTATATATGTCACTATCAATTAGACTTTCCAGACTACTTTAACAATATATCTCGGAAAATTTGGACCATTTCAGTTAAAAAAAAATAATAAAAAATACATTTATATTTTCCAACTTTCGTTAATATTTTAATATCCCAGACTAAACCATTGGTATCAATCGGAATTATAACGACGTACATTCGATAAGTAACTTGAAAAATTGACTTATTAGATGAACTATTCCTATAGTTTCCAGTAGACTTTTTCTTAGTTTGGCTTTCAGAATGATTCTACCGGTCTCCGCTAATGGCGCTACTAGTAACTAGTGCTTCACAGCTGACAAAAGTTTCCATATTTTTTTTCCGAATCCTAAATTAATGTAACTCATTACAATATATATATGTTCATTCAGTAGTAGTGACTAACAGTAGTAAAAATAATAGAAGTAATAAATTCATGATATAGTAGTAGTATTCAAGCAAGCTTTTTTTCTTACTTTAAGTTGGAAATTTATACCACCTTACGTTGAACAATTTTATGCAGCCAACATTGTTTTCTCTATTGCGAAAAACATGGCCAAAATCACCTAAATCGAACATTCAATTCGGCGACTTGAAAATACCGAAAAAAGAAAGGTATCTTTGTCGTTAGAAATGAAAATTTTAGGAGCCAGACGCATATGTTGTCGAAATATATTTCAATGTGAGCGCAGATATTTTCACATTTGGATCTCGCTTAGAACGCAAGTAAACGCCGGTCTCTAGTCTTCACGCTCTAGTTCTCTGTGCTTCTAGTTATTCTATAATTATTACCATTGCTATTATTATTTCAAATAAGGTAAACAATGGAATTTCAAAGAACTAAATTTCAACTGTGTAAATAATGTGCAAAACAAAAAAAAATGCTATTAAATTATACGATATATATTTACGATATATTGAACGTCATCTATGTTGAAAATGTGATTCAGATCGATCGTGTGGTTCAAGAGTTATTAACATAGTCACTTTTATTTGTATATACATATATTGATTATAGTATATCTCCCCCTCCTCCTTTTCCCTTTTGTTGCTCCGTCAAAGTGAAATAATAAAAAGCACTCCAGACAAAAATATATTTAGTATTAAAAGAATATCTGGTTGCACAACCATGCAACATATAGTATCAGCCCCAGCTGTCAAATGGAGAATATGGATCAAATACTGTAAAACACTTAACTTTTACATCATTTCTCTGTACCTGCAATTTTGTTTCACGACATTATTGTTTATAATAAAAATGTACTGATCACTCAAAAGACAAGTCACTATTTCCGATGTACCCTGTATATTCTGTATTGTTTTTAAGTTATTTACTAAAATGAAATAGAAAAAAATATTGATCTTAGGGAAGAGCCTGAAGACTAAAAAAAGTAATGTTTCATATGAGAAAATCTATCATTTTATTTTTTTTTTTTTTCTCCAAAACCGACCATAATCATATCTTTTAAAACAGGGGAGAGAAAAGTTCAATCCTTATTCTTGATTGGTTTAAACTCCGAGCAAAGTAAATAATCGAGAAGACTCGAAGAAAACACATCAAAATGTAATATGTTTACGATAGTTACTATGGGAAAGTGTGTCCTTACACCTTAATGTTTATGCAGAAAGTTCATAGGCCTAGTTCAGGTAATAGTTTGTCCCCTTTTCTCGCGTTATCCGTGACTGATTTCAACCTCCAATCAATAATTTATTTGGAGTTTAGCATACTGTTTAGCACCGATGTTATATGATACCAACCTACAGCTTAATGTGGAATTCAAACCACATTATCTTCTACCAGGAATCGAACCTGGGTCTCCAGCGTCAAAGACAAGCACGCTAACCATATAGATAAGAAAGGATTCTGCAAACAACTGAAATAATTGGAAAGCCCTACGGTAAGTGCATATCACATTGCACCAATAGCCATATAGCAAAATCCTTTAAAATAATTGAGCTACCTAATATTTGTAAAATTAGATTGATTTCACTGCTTTCCCTCCTTAATCTTCACTCATGATCAACTTAGTTAAACGGAGAGCCAGTGGCTTGGTCTTGCATTCCAGATTTCGTGGAAGAAAGGTGGATTGGCGGGAACGCCCTATATTTCAAGGGTTGATCAAGCATGTTCGTCTGTGCCCACGTCAACTACACCGGATTCAAGCCCCGTCCATACAACAGAGCCCACGTTAACAGTACCTCCCTCTCTAATAGCCACTTTGTTGCATATTAACCCAAAACACAATAACTGAAATTTAATTCAACTTATATATTGAGTGTCATGCTTTCCTTCATTAGTTGTCAAATCAAATTATGCTATGATATATATATATATATATATATATATATATATATATATATATATATATATATATATATATATATATATATATATATATATTTACTAAGAATATAGTATTGATTTTCAATTGGATCTGCTTTAATCCCTGTGCAACGTTAACGTAAAATGCTAATTATTTACAATTAGAAACATTGAACTTCAATTATAATAGTCCCGTTTAAATACTTAAAATTATATTATTTCTATTAGAATATGACGATTTTTGGCCCTGATCCTCACAGACTTTGTGCTTACTAATTACATTTTGGTAATGGCACTAATTCCGTAAGAGTGAAAGTAAGAGTCGATAAGAAACAAGGTTACGTAGTCAAATTGTGCTGAGTCTCCCTAGTTCAATGCACTCGTAGTAATCTTTTTCGTTTCTTTTTCGACGTCAACCAGTAACTCGTGAAAGTTCGTGGTCTGATCACGTTGCCCTCTTACCACAATAGACTAGTTTGACCCCTTCCTCCCCGTTGTTAAACATTGGAAGAAGCTATTTCCACCCTTCACCATAGAAGGGTTAGATCTCCGTGGAATGCTGTAAATCTTGTCCACTTCATTAAACAAACCACACAGCCACATTTTAGTGGCCATTTCCAACTCTACTCTTGAGCCAAATAGCGAGGATTTCTTTTTCTCAGCAGTCTTTATACGGTTCATTTAATAGACAGGGGAATGCTAGAATCAGCTGTTGGAAGGGGTGAAAGGAGAGGTATCTTAGTATCGTGTGGAACCTCGGTCAGACCAGATCGACGGGAAATGTCCCATCACATGCCCTTGTGATGCGTGAAAGGACAGCAGAAGAAAAAGGTCATCACGGGATCAGAACGATTTCATTCCCTGAATTGCGTCTGAACGAACGGCATCAGTTGAAATTAAAGTGTTTTCAAGTGTAAAGTTAACTTTCGATGTTCAACTTAGATTGAACTCTGTCTAGCTTTTCTTTCTGTCTCTTTGCATCTTTGCTCTCTCTCCACCTTGGATTTCTCAACCTATTCTAAAAGCAAAACGTGGTATTCTCCGTATGTGAAGACGCTGTCTCCTCCCATTTTCTATCGTTTTCTTCAAACAACTTAAATCTTCTTTGTGAATATTAACCTAGATCTTGAAGAATGTTTCCAAGACGACTGAAATAGGTTAAAGAAAAATGCAAATTCTGCCATCTAGTTTCGAAAAGACATGTGGCGTCCACACGCACACACATACACACACCACGCATATATATATAACATTCACTGATTCAAGCACCAACAGGTTTCCGAAACTACTATGCATAGGACCTTGACATTTGGTTGACATTTTACCATTTTGCCCTTGCATCTTAAGCTGTAAATAAGACGGGATTTGAAAGGATGTTGAATTATTATTATTATTATTATTATTATTATTATTATTATTATTATTATTATTATTATTATTATTATTATTATTATTATTATTATTATTGTCGTTCGCCAGACATTCGAAATTATTAGTTGTAGAATGTATAAATTCTGAATATATATATATAATTTATCCCTTTCACTCTAAGCTGCAAATATGTAGAAGTTCTATGAATGGCGTTGCTACGAATGGTTTAAATATTTATTTTGGAGTTCCCTAGATGTTGGAAACTATATTAGGAGATGAACCTTGAAATTTTGTAGAAGTGTTCTCCTGGTACTGTAGAGTATAAACAAGACAAAGATTTGGAAATTATGCATCATAAGGGGTAGGGCAGTCTTAAATAACTTTTTTCATTCACATATCTCCGAAAATATAGGGTGTAGAACTTTGAAATTCTGTATAAATGTTGTACTTGCACTATCGCCTATTAAAGAAGAAGAAGAAAAAAAAAGTTAGAGAATTACATATTTTAAGGACGAGGAGTTGGATACACTTTTTGTTTGGTATTCACCATGCTGTTGAAACTATAAGGTTGGAGCCAAAACATTTGTGTAGATGATCTATTTGCGTCCTAGCCTGCAAATAAGATGATACATTTGAAATTGTATATGCTAAGGAGGGATTTGAATATTATTTTGTTCTTCATCAGATCTCCTAAATTATTAAGTGTAGAATAAGTGTGGAACCTTTTGTGTGTGTGTGTGTGTGTATAACATTTCTCTTTGCATAATAAACTGCATATAAGACGGAATTTTGAGAAATAACGAATTTTTAAGAAGAAGTGTAGGATGTGAATTAGTTTTTTGCCATTCATCATATGTACCAAACTGCCAGGTGTAGAACCTTGAAAATTCGCATGAATGTTGTCATTACATCTTAGGATCTACCTAGTTTAGAAATTATTTGGCAAATGTGAACAGTAATAGAAAAATGGGCCTTTTCTTCACCAGACCAATATAAAAGTATTGAGCACAGAACCGTGAAGCATTGTTTGCGTTATTCAATCTCAACTAAGACAAGGAAGAATGAAGCGCAGAAGAATGAAAATATAAAAAAAAAACAGCATCTGCGGTATTACCCGGGGCATATGCTAGTATATGCATTCTTCTCGAGAACATTTTTTATTTATTTTATTTTTCCTCTTTGGTGAAATAAAATGTTACACGATTTTCCTATTGAGCACGCATTCAATACAAAATGTATCATAATTCAATAAACCACATCTCAAAAGTTATATCTAAACTTATGATACATCATAACTTTACTTCAAATTTATATTAACGTTCGATATGGATTCCGCCAATACAGTGATAAAAAAAATCGTCCGAATCTATATTTGTACCAACGTTTCGCAAACATATCACATTTGCCAAAGCAAGTCATTTTATTCTTTCTTTTAGATGTTGTTATTGTTCATTTACAGTCAAACATCCATTTCCATCAACGAGACTATGTGAGAAGTGGAGTACACCTACACAGAACGTGTTGTATGAACAACATGAGATTTTTCCAGAAATCGAACCCAGTTATTTCACACTAATGATACGTATGTTAACAGTGTAGCAATGAAAAAGCTGTATCGCGTAGTTGTTCAGTCTATGGCATGGGTGCCTTATATATTTAGTCTCTTACGAAGCCCCAAATAAGGAATTCCAACCGAGGCAATACACGAAAATGTGGGTATGCATGGATCCGCCATGTCGACCCCATAGTTGCAGGTTTGGGCGGGAAGCCATGCAAACAAAGAAGAAATAGCGTATTTCGTTTGGAACTTCGATTGAAGCTCTCTCTTGCTATGTTACACTTCTACAGTTTTATTCCTAACACACCACCCACCTAAGTATTTTACCACCCACGCTCCTTTTGAAATTCATATTTTCATAACCTTAGTATAAGCTTTCAATAATTTAGTGTAAATAAAAGTAATAAAAAAAGAAGGAAATCCGCCTTTATATGATCTAATGTTAAGTTGGTGTAAGTGAAATGCCCACCCAATGCCCACCCATGTTCGTCATTCCCAAAGGCAAGAGAAGATAAAATTGCAAGTACTTTATTAATCAAAATAGTTGCTGTCTGCAACCATACGCTTTTCCTATCGCTCTATGACTATTTAACTCCGTTACGAGAAAGATCTGGAATCTGCAATGGGAAGAAGTCATGCCAAGGAAGTTCTCCTCTTCAAAGAAAGTATCGAGATGTCAGAATAGGTGGCAATCAGTGGGATATATATCGGGTGTTGTAAAATAAGTGTTACAACTCTTGGGAGGTGACTCCTACCACTGAGACAAGAAAAAAAAAAGTTCTCTTGAACTTTCGGATATCGGACATAGTTTCAGATCTACAAGGTGCCGAAAGCGTGGGAAAATGACTTTCAGACGCCAATAGTTCGGAAACTATCCAACGTAAAGAGGGCGGGTAAAAAATTAACTGAAGAAGTCATACCTGCTGTATTGAATTTTGCACGTTTCACAATCCTACCATGCATGCGCAAGGGATTCCCCAAAGGAACGTAGGGAGTCCCGGATAATCTGCCAAATGAAAATTGGTCTAAATGGATATGAATTGATAGGGTTTCTACCAGGTAACAATAATTCGTTTGTATTAAGTCGATATCTGAAACAAATACAAAATGGCGGACACCTACATGCCCGTTGTGTGTGGTTGCATAATCGCCAGATACGGATGCAGGCCAATAGTGACGTTCTGAGTATTAAGTATAGCGAATTTGTACTCAAATGCTCTAGAAAGACATCTGGAGTGTCGGTAGAGCACAACAGATGAAGCAGGGTGATTCACGTGTGTGGAAATACTTAACGAAAAATGCACAGAAATACACTCGTACTCAGTAAACGTGAGTTCAAAGCATCGGAAATGTAAGGATTAGTGTCAAGAACATGAGAGCCATTGCCAATTCACCAATAATATTCCCTCAAACCGATGCAATATGATGTACAAGGTTGCATACCAATAAGGATGCAAACTGAGGCCAAGTTGAAATTGTGCAAGGGGACTCACTAAGAAATTGGATAAACTAAATGAATGTCACTAGTGGGATCGCATGGTCGATATTGAAATGTGGCCAATGTGTGTGTTGATATCGACATGTAGCTAATTAATAAATGTCAACATATCCCACTACTGCTGGGACACCTTTCCACCTGCGAAAAATAGGAAAATAACTACTCAGGTCTTGAATCTAAGAACGTGGGCTTCCAGTAGGATTGGAAACTGCGACCACGCGAGCGAAAGGGAACCTCACTTTCTCTGTATTCATTTCTTTGAGGAGTACCCGCTTTGTTTGGCAAGCGTTCTTGTACAGCCTCCTGACATGCTTGTGTGTTTCAATTTGTTATTCCAACTGCACAATTGTAAACAATCAGAGGTTTGAGACGTTTCTTCCTATTTCTCATGTCGTTCATTTTCCATATGGTATTCCAGCAGTGGTGTTACATGTGCCAAATTGGTTCATTTTCGCCTTTGTCTTTGCATGTGCACTGTGTGTAGGATACGAATTTCTGGATGTATTTCCCTATATTTCGGGTACGTCATATGTCCCAGAAGACGTGGGACATGATACAAGTTTGTTATTTTCACGCTCTATCAGAATTAGAACCACGGATTAAGAGATTTCTTTTTATATGTGCCGACTGTGGGACAATGTCCCAAACAAAGAGGGGCATTGATACAATCGTGTTCTAGTTGTGTTCTACCAAAAAGTGCACCAGAT
This sequence comes from Thermobia domestica, assembly GCF_964235325.1. Lineage (NCBI taxonomy): Eukaryota > Metazoa > Arthropoda > Insecta > Zygentoma > Lepismatidae > Thermobia > Thermobia domestica. Next base: position 142,104,893 of record NC_137459.1, on the reverse strand, counting down.
GTAATAGCAGAATGTGCAACGTTATTTTCCTAGTTTTCGCACGTGGGACGATGTCCTAGCACTAGTGGGATATGTTGACATTTATTAATTAGCTACATGTCGATATCAACACACACATTGGCCACATTTCAATATCGATCATGCGATCCCACTAGTGACATTCATTTAGTTTATCCAATTTCTTAGTGAGTCCCCTTGCACAATTTCAACTTGGCCTCAGTTTGCATCCTTATTGGTATGCAACCTTGTACATCATATTGCATCGGTTTGAGGGAATATTATTGGTGAATTGGCAATGGCTCTCATGTTCTTGACACTAATCCTTACATTTCCGATGCTTTGAACTCACGTTTACTGAGTACGAGTGTATTTCTGTGCATTTTTCGTTAAGTATTTCCACACACGTGAATCACCCTGCTTCATCTGTTGTGCTCTACCGACACTCCAGATGTCTTTCTACAGCATTTGAGTACAAATTCGCTACACTTAATACTCAGAACGTCACTGTTGGCCTGCATCCGTACCTGGCGATTATGCAACCACACACAACGGGCATGTAGGTGTCCGCCATTTTGTATTTGTTCCGGATATCGACTTAATACAAACGAATTATTGTTACCTGGTAGAAACCCTTTCAATTCATATCCATTTAGGCCAATTTTCATTTTGCAGTTTGTGGTGGACAAACACCGTGTGCGTGGGTTTCCTCGGGGTTCTCCCATTTCCTCCCACTTTCTTCATTCATTCACAATTTAATTCATCAATCATCATCACCGTCTCCTTTAGCCTAACCGGCATAACCATGCGACGTAAAACTAAAGATTTCATTTCATTTCATTTCATTTGGCAGATTATCCGGGACTCCCTACGTTCCTTTGGGAGAATCCCTTGCACGTGCACGGTAGGATTGTGAAACATGCAAAATTAAATACAGCAGGTATGACTTCTTCAGTGAATTTTTTACCCGCCCTCTTTACGTTGGATAGTTTCCGAACTATTGACGTCCGAAAGTAATTTTCCCACGCCTTCGGCACCTTGTAGATCCGAAACTATGTTCGATACCCTCCCAAGAGTTGTAATACTTATTTTGCAACACCCGATATAAATATCAGGAGAATACGGCGAGTGAAGAAGTGTTTCATACTGCAGCTAATGGCAAGCCTTCACCGTCCTTTGTGCACATGGGAGCGAACATTGTAGTATAACACGAGAGCACAATCTCCGTTGACCACTGTTGGATACTTGCGGATACGTTTGGGTTAACTTTCATGAAGTTCGGTATTGCAAAATCTGCACTGATGGTTTCACCTCACGTGAAGAATATATGGTGAGTCACTACACACGATAGACCATTATACAGGCAACAACAATATTAGTGGGGAGATGATCCTAAACGTTCATCATGATCCACTCATTATCCTGAACCTTTGCAATTTGCATAGCAGATCAATTTTTCATCTGGAGTGACAATCCAATGAAGGACATTTTTGTGATTATTCCTTACACTCGGATAACTGCACACCTTTGGACTATGATTCTTGTTCGCCGGTGTCAACTCAAGAAGTACGAATAAATCTGCTTTTTTTTCTCCTTACTGATTGCACTTAGCCACCAAACGATAATGGTGTGATGTATGTATAACTTCAGCAGTGCCACAAATACCTTTTCGAGAGTCTGTCGTTATGGTATTCTTGTAGACTTCTTCTCGGCATGAGTAATCGGTCTTCACGTCAACATTTTGTAATATTTTGCCAGTTTAACGAAATTTTGACAAGCTAACTGCGATTGGTACGTCCATTCGCCATTTCTATCTCAAATACATTATGATGATGATGATAATAATAATAATAATAATAATTATTATTATTATTATTATTATTATTATTAGTAGTAGTAGTAGTAGTAGTAGTAGTAGTAGTAGTAGTAGTAGTAGTAGTAGCAGTAGTAGTAGTAATAGGAGTAGTAACAGTAGTATTTTAGTGTATTACTGTGCATAATGTCCCAGTTGAATTTGCAATTAAAAAAATAATGTGTCCCTCATGATGCACTTTCGCACGACCCTATTCAAAAGCACAGTCTTCGGACTGCCTAGGTATCTCAGCTCAATTGCTCGACGTGTACTAGAGACCTGCACAGGCTGAATTTTTCGGCTCGAGCCCAATCCAGCCCGAATGTACCTAGGTCCGGCCCAGCCCAGGCCCGATTTTTTTTGAGATTTTCGGCCCGAGCCCGGCCCGGCCAGGGCCCGATAGATTTTAAAAGTTTCATTTTGTAACATTTTTCACGGGCACACTTCTTCAACGTTTGCCTTTATTCTAATTATCGTTTAACAAAAGTCAATAATTATTAAAGAATTGCAATTAATCAGCCCCAGCCCGGCCCAACCTGAAGAGAAATCAGTGTCGGCCCGCCCAAGCCCGGCCCACGGGCCGGGCTGGGCTTGGGGCCTCGGGCTGAGCCCGGCCCATGTAGGTCTCCAACGTGTACTGAGTTTGTGATATTCAATCCCTGTCGTATTGTTGAGGTGAATTCTCAACCAGACGTTGAAACAAAGATTTAACTCGCTCCAACCTAATAGCATCTAAGAACAGAAACTTTAAAAGAAACTTGAGTGGCGTACAAAAAGAAAAAGTACTATATTGATTTTCTTGTTGGCAACCGGATCTTTTAGGTAATACAGAGCCACTACCAGATTTTCGTTTTTTTTTTCTTTTTGATCCTTTTATTTTTCTTTTTGTTTAACATCCTTCCATGAAATGTTAATATAAAACCTGTGTTCTATGCAACTGCGAAGGTTGCCTTTTTCTTCAACTCTGTGTCAGCTTAACAGTAATGATTTTTGTGCCATGAAAATATCGGCAAGGATACATTGACATACTTCATGATACCACAAAGTCGCACTTGTTGCCAACCAACCATAGAGTTCGATTTTTTTTTCTTTTTCAAATTGAACTACGTCATATTATTACATATCTCAAATCTGCATGTAAAAATAAAACCTACAATACCACGTCTGTGATGCACTGTTGCATATGAAGGACGCTACTGTATCACAGCGTTCAAAACAATCTAGTTTTGGACGGCTTTGAAAGGGTAATAATTCAGGTAAAACATATGGGATAATGGGCATTGAAAGTACTACAATATCATATAGTACGGTCATCATATGACGTATTTCAAATCAGTAGAAACACAATCATAAGGAATTGAAATTGTGACCTTTTTCAAACTTAATTTTAAGTCCGGGTAGGAAAATTTTTGTCCACGAGCTTCCACGTCGAAAATGGCCTGAAACAAGGAGATGCGTTGTCGCCATTATTATTTAACTTTGTGCTGGAATACGCCATAAGGAAAATCAAAGATAGCAACCAGGGCCTAGAGTTGAACGGCATTCACCAGGTTATGGCATATGCTGATGATGTAAATTTAATAGGGGATGATAGGAGAACAGTAGAAATAAATGCAGAGATATTATTAAACGCTTGCAGGGACATGGGTTTAGAAGTAAATGCAGAGAAAACTAAATACATGGAAGTGCGTCGGGACCGTAATACGGCAAATTGTGGAGGCGTTAAAATATTAAATAATACTTTTGATAAAGTAGATACTTTCAAATATTTAGGATCAATATTAACAGACGAAAATCATATTCACGAAGAAATTAAATGTCGACTAAAAGCAGGGAATTCGTGTTACTATTCGGTTCAAAATCTCTTGTCGTCGCGAATTCTGTCGAGGAATTTGAAGCTTAAAATATATAAAACGATAATCATGCCTGTTGTTCTGTATGGTTGCGAAACATGGTCGCTTACTCTGAGGGAAGAACATAGACTGAAAGTATTTGAGAACAGGATCCTGAGACGAATATTCGGACCCAAGAGGAACGAGAATGGGGAATGGCGGAAGCTTCATAACGAGGAACTACATAGTTTATACGGTTTACCCAACATTGTTAGGGTCGTCAAGTCTAGGAGGCTTAGGTGGGCAGGTCATGTAGCTAGAATGGAAGAAAGTAGAAACGCTTTCAAAGTCTTGACTGGTAGACCCATAGGAAAACGACCATTAGGAAGACCTAGGCGCAGATGGGAGGATAATATTAAGATGGATCTCGCAGAGATAGGAATACAAAGTAGAAACTGGATCCAATTAGCTAAGGATAGAAGTCAGTGGAGAGCTTTTGTGAACGCGGCACTGAACCTCCGGGTTCCATAGGCCATAGAGTTAGTTAGTTAGTTAGTTAATTTTAAATGTGCTAACACGTATCACGTCGAATTAAGTACATTGTTTTCAATGGACATAAATATCATAATGCTGATTAGAGCAGTTTGATATATGAAATCTTTCGGGAGATATGAAAACAATATAACATTTGATGTATTGATTAATAAATAGTGTACTTGTGAGAAGGTTCTAAAACAATTTTTGATTGGTTTGGCTTCTATAACTTTACATGGATCATTTTTGATAGACGCAATTCCAATAAGTTCTCGGGATTATTTAATTTTAAGCAGTGTTGCAAAGTTTAATTGATTTTATCATATTTCAAGAAGTGTTTAAAATGTATCAAAATTCATGTAAATAACATTGTGATCTTCACACTTACTGAAAACTGGCCTATGCAATTAGACAATATACGTATTCAAGCATTTTTTTCTTTTCTTTTCTTTTTTTTTTTTTTTGAAATTTCAGCCTGTTGTAATTTTCTTGGTATTCATTCGAAATAGGTCAGTACTTTTTATGTCGTTTGCGTTGTTATTCATATAAAGCCCACCAACAATTTAATGTTTGTAATACGCTAGCGTCCTCACTCTTAAATCCTCCTCACAAATGTGGTGTTACATGTTTTCGTATAGCATGTAGGTTTTAAATTTAAAAAAAAAACGGAAATATAATTTAAATATATATTTGTTGGCAAGATTGTTAACCTTGTGATATAATAGGGTATGTCGAACGATTTGCATGATACAAAATTTCAGCATATGTTCCAAGGGTTCAACATTCAGTTCCAAGGGTGTATTAAGATAAATGGTACGTCCTATATATATATATATATATATATATATATATATATATATATATATATATATATATATATATATATATAGGGGGTGCGTGTGTCAAACATATGTTATACCGTACCAAACATATATATTTTTTTGCACAGAATAGTGACAATCATGTGTGTCATATAGGACACATTGGACACAAACAATTTGCTGAGCAAAACAATATATTCACATAAAAAAATAACATACGTGTTACAGTTTCGGCAACTAACACTTTGGCTTCATCAGACACTATCAAAGAAGTTCTCGGAATTATATAATTTTAAGCAGTATCGCAAAGTTCAATGGATTTTTATCATATTTCCGGAACAGTTTGAGATATCAAATTCATACAAATAACTTTGTGATCTTCACACTTATCTTCACGCTTGAAAACTGGCCTATTCAATTGGGCAAGATACTTGTTCAAGCATTTTTTTTTCGAAATTTCAACCTCTTGTAACTTTCTTGATATACATTCGAATTCCTTCATATCATGATCATAGTATTAGACACAAAAGTACTTTGGATGTCGTTTGCGTTATTATTGATATAAAGCCCACCAACAATTTAATGTGATACTATCTGATGAAGAAGAAGTGTTAGTTGGCGAAACTGTAACACGTATGTAGTTTTTTTTTAATGTGAATATATTGTTTTGCTCAGCAAATAGTTCGTTTGTGTGTAAGTAATTATATACAAAGCAAAACTTCTACTTATGGAAAATAAGACACATTGGAACTCTACAAATAAAAAGTGAGAAACGATGTTCTGGTAGTGGTCTTCCCCCCTTGCCTCCCTGCTACGTACGCCTATACATAGTACACACTCACTTAAACCCTTTAGGACTTACTTTTTGAGGTAAATGAGGTAAATTTTAGACTTTCACCTAAACGGCTACTGCTTCCTTACTACCCATTATAGAATCATGGCCCATACCTCGTTTTCTTTTTTTTTTTTTCCTTTTCTTTCAGGATAGATCATAATTTCCAACCGTACAACCTGTTTGTCAGTATTATAGACTAAAAACGGGAAGATCAGAAAAAAATGGAGATTAAAAAAAAAAAAAAACGAAATTTTTGTGTTCTCTGATCGGGGCCTGGGTTCACATAAAGACTTGATTTGAAACAGAAAATACATTTCTATGTTCGTAATAGGTATGTAAAATTTCATTCTTGTATCTTGAAAACTAAGGTCGGGAGAAATTTTTGAAAGTCTGAAGGTGGCCCATTTTTCACACACACGCACACACACACACACACACACACACACACACACACACACACACATATATATATATATATATATATATATATATATATATATATATATATATATATGTATATATACTTCAAAAATGTACTGCGACATTCCTATTTGACCAAGACTAATGGTTCAACCATTTTCTTCCAGTATATTAGGCCCCCATTCACATGTCCGTATCATACAGCTGACAATTAGGGAAATTCCCGGAAGTTTTTTTTTTTTAAATCTCACCAAAACGCTTTGGCCCTCTGGCCCATTCCTGAGTCGACGTACGGATCTGATTTTTTTTTTCTAAAAATACGTTATGCACATAATATGCGTATAAACTTGTATCTTGGAAACAAAGGTCGGAAAAAAATGTTGAAAATCTGAATTTAGTATCTCTCTCTCTCTCTCTCTCTCTCTCTCACTATATATACATATAAATTTACTGCGTCATTACTATTTTTCCTTAAGTCATGGTTCAAACTTTATTTTCTTCAGTATAACAAGCCCTTTTCAACGGTAGTACTCCATGTCCGTATCATATAATTAAATCTGAAAAAATCGGCAAATACAGATTTTTTTCCTGAAAAAAAAAACTGTGAATATTTACGCCCCTCAAGCCCGGCCCCGGTTTCACGTAGGGATCTCAGAAAGATTTGAGAAATAACCGAAGGTACACACAATCCGTATTCAAAGTTAAAATCGGATATCATGAAAACTAAAGGCGTGATTTTTCTTTTTTAAATTTGCCTTAAGAAAAAATAAAAAAAAGTCACGTCCCTCTGCCCCCACTTGGCGCCTCCAACTTGACCATCCGGTTCCAAAATGCATATCTTCTATCAATCACTTGACTAATAAAAGAAACTGGTTTAAATACCCGTTATAGAAACTAAATAAGCTGTCAAAGTCGACACTACACCATGGTAACAAAAGTTATCAAAAATCCTAAAAGAGTTAATAGATCTATGCAGTATAACAACCCTCTATTTTATTTTATTTTATTTTATTTTAGTTTAATTTAAGCACAACACAACAAGCTGTAGGCCCAACTATTGTGTTGTCTTTGAGAACGAAATACATATTAACACAAAACAATGAGATATACAAATAATTAAAAGAAATACACATTACAAAATAGACAATTTAAAAATACACATTCATATTGTCTTTAGCATATGTGCTCTTTATACGCCGTTTTCAAAACATACTTGCTTATTTTATTTATTTATTTATTTATTTATTTATTTATTTTGTACACACTTTCCGACATGCTAACTATATCAATATTGAAGTCTTTTTCGACCTCATTGTGGAAAGTGCTTATCCTCTATATAGGAGCCTTCCGAAGGATATTTGTTCTTGCCTTTCTTTGATAAAACGTAGATGTGTTTCCTATCCTGGTTCTGGTTGATGGGACTTGAAAACAAAGCAACGAACGCTGTTCAATAGAGTCCATCTTATCATGTATTAATTTATATCAAAATATTAGATCATTATATATTCTTCTTTCGTATAAAGTGGGTAGGTGATAATTTTCCACTAACTCTCTGTAAGATTCATATTTCAGGTAAAGCCCAGATTTCCTGTACGTTAGAAGTATTAGGATTTTTTTTTTTGTATTCCCTCAGTCATATCACAGTATTTTTGCATATTTGGTGTCCACACAACAGTAGCATATTCTAATTTTGACCGAACGTAAGTGAAGTGCAATTTCATTAAAGTTAAATCATTACGAAACTCTTTACCTAGCCTCATGATAAAACCAAGGTTTCTATAAGCCTCGCTCGTTACTGTTTTCATATGACGCTTAAATGTTAAATTTTGATCAAAGAATATTTCAAGATATTTGATATACTTGGGAGAGCTTAATTTTGTCCCATTAATCGAATAAATATAGTCTACATAACTACTCTTACGAGTAAAACGTAGGAAGTTACATTTATTTACATTCATTTTAAATTTGTTTTATTACACCAGTCTATAATGTTAGTTAAGTCATGTTGTACTTTCTCGCAAGCATCAATTGAATCTACCTTAATATATATTTTGAGGTCGTCTCCAAATAGAGGACAGTTAGCATGTTTAATACTAGTCGGCAAATCATTCAGTGCTAAGAGAAACAAAAGCGGGGCCCCAAGATTTGAGCCCTGGGGAACTCCTGACAAAGCATCGAACTTTTCAGAGATGCACCCTTTATAAACAACGGATTGCCTACGGTTACTTAAGTAGGAAGATATTAACTGTGTTTACTCTTGAGAAAAGTGGAAAGAGTTTAGTTTTGCTAGTAAAATGTCATGATCCACTAGGTCGAAGGCTTTAGAAAAGTCAGTATAGATTACATTCACCTGATTACCTTTATCAATCTCCGTTGAGATGTAGTTAGTAATGATGGCCAGGTTCGTGGATGTTGATCTATCTCGTACAAAGCCGTGTTGATAGAGCGATAGCACAGGTTTCACATGATTTAGAACACGCTGATAAATAATCTGGTCAAATACCTTTAAAATGGTGACAATACAGATATGGGTCTAAATTTATCTATATCTCTAGTTCCGTTGGCCTTCGGTATCGGACAGATTATGGTTTTCTCCACCTTTCTGGAAAAATTATTGTCTTTACTGAGATATTCGCTATAATATGTATGGGATATTTAAGAATGTCCATACAACCTTTTAGTATATAAGGTGGTATGTCATCTGAACCACAAGACGTTTTTGGCTTCAATTTTCTTATCGCTTCTTCTACTTCTTCCATTTTTATTTCATTGAGTACTAACAGATCTAATGTATCATATACAGGTTTGTCAGAAGTGTAATGTTGTATGTTATATTTAACACCGACATCTGAGTATACTGACCGAAAATAATTAGCAAACGCATTAGCAATATCGTTGTTTTTTTTTTTTTTTTTTTTTTTATTCCTGACCATTAAAGGCAAGAGACCCAGTTGAAATATGTATAGTTTTACTTTTAATGTAATTCCAGAAATAACAAGGGTCCGTGCCTATTTTATTTTCCGTTTCTAATAGGAACGTTCTAAGAGCTTGCGATATTTCTAGTTTTATTTCCCTGCGCATCTTGCGAAACTCCTCTCTGTGAAATGAAATATTCCCCTTTCCACTTTTCCACTTTTCGTAATGATATGATTTTGCTTTAAGTTTTTTAATGATACTAGCCGTAAACCAGCACGGATAATTTTGGTTAGTGAGTTTCTTAGGAGGAACACTTGCACCTAAAACGTTAAGGAGTATTTCGTAAAATTTATCTACTACAACATCAACATCATTTGAAAGCTTAAGACAGTCCCAATTCACATTTGATAAATCATTATACATTTTTAAGAAGTTAGCCCTTCTAAAGTTGTAACCCTGGAAGTTATTTTGGGATTTCAACAATACCTAAAACACGATCACACGTTCATAAAATCCAAGTGAAGAGATTGAAAACATGAGATATCTCTAGATAATGAATAATCATCTTTTGCTACGTTTTGTTTCATAATGTCGCATACGACTCATGAGAAAAGAGGAGGCCCGAGATAAATCAATATCCATTGCAAAAATAACGCATTAAAGACAGAGAAGTAGAATATTTACGTAATCGTGCCATTTTTTTTTTTTTTTGTTTTTGTGATACTTTACTCCCTCCAAAAACACTACCTAGTACCAACGGAAAGCGTAATATAATTGTCAACTTTCCATCAAATGCAGCGCCTACTCTTCCTGGAATATAAGCAAAATATGCGTGGCGTGTACCATGTTGTCGCACTATCAGGACAAAAAGTGCTAATTTTGTGTGTCGTATACGACACTCGGCGTGTGAAGGGGATATATATATATATATATATATATATATATATATATATATATATATATATATATATATATATATATATATATAGATATATATATAGATAGATAGATAGATAGATAGATAGATAGATAAATAGGTAGATAGAGAGTGTTAACGAACTATACCGACAAATTGTAAGAGGTGATTCCTCACATCAAAATAAGATAAAAAGTTATATGAATCTATGGCGAAAAGTGCATTGTTTCAGAGGGCTGTCCAAAATAAAAAAAAGTCAAATTTCAACAGTCCCTATTCCGAATTCGAAAGAATGTGGATAGTGACACTTCATTAATATTCAATCGGTGTACAAATTATCCCCTGCAGGTTGAAATTCCCAGACATGCCATCAACCGAATTTTGAGATATGCTCTGACTTGTTCCAAAGTAGGCAAACGATAAGCCGTGATGGCAGTGAACACGGAATCCTTTGGCGCGATGTCGGAAGTGTTAAGAATCGTCAGCAGCACGGTCTCTCGCACTCAGGAAAACTCATGGCGTGATGTTCTTTTTTTTTCCACGCTTGTAAGTAGAGAAAACACGAAAATACCGTGACGAAATGCATATCATCACACGTTATTCCGAGCACAAAGAAACATGGAGCTGCCGGTTTCTAACACTTCTGCCTTCCCTCCGGAGCAGTGGATGTCCATTGTTGTCAAGGTCACCTCCTGCCTACTTTGGACCCTTCTTGAAATCGGGATATATCTGAAAACTCTCTTGAAAACATATCTGAGAATTACACCCTGTAGGAAATACTCTCAACACTTATCGACAATTGATGAAATATGCATTTTTGGATTGCATGTGCGTGGCCTCCTTTACGCTAATAAAAACCACCATCCACAGGTTGGGGATTTCGAAGTAGGGTGTATTGAAAATTTACATTTTCGCGATTTTTTAGTCGTAGCTCTGAAACTATGCACTTTTCGCCATAGGTCCATATGAACTTTTTTCTCTTATTTTGATGTGAGGAATCACCTCTTACAGGTTGTCGGTATAGTTCATTAACACCCTGTAAATTATGGATTTGACAATAATATCGTCCATTTTCTATCATTCATGTATATATATATATATATATATATATATATATATATATATATATATATATATATATATATGGCTCCCTTTCCCCATGTTGAAGGGCACGGCATCGGCAATGTCACCATTCGTCTCAGCGACGCCGTAAACTAAAGGTTCGACACTACCTAAGTAATATGGATTATTTTCGATCAGTTTTATGTATGTACCTTTCCACCTCCGCAATTTGCAGGGCTGAATTTGGTTGTAAATGAGATCGGAAGTGTCGCTCTCAACTCAGCGATCCCGAAAACCATGGATTCGACACTGATATTGATCATTTTCGATCACTTTTATATATATATTTCCTTCCTCCCCCAAGTTGTGGTGCTGAATTTGGATTTAATCAGCATCAGAAGTGTCACTGTGCATCTCAGCGAACACGAAAACTATAGAATCGACATTAATATCGGTCGTTTTCGATCATTTATGAATGTTTCTCCCCCAATTTCCATCGTGGAAGTGATATGATTAAAAAAAAAAAATCCCAGGACCGAACCTCCACTATGTTGAAAATTTGATTGCGATCGGTCGGGTGGGTCAAGAGTAATGAAGTCACAAAGGCAGTCACTTTCATTTTTATTTTTTTTACATATATCTCCCCAACCCCTCCCCTAAGTTGCACCGTCAAAGTAAAATTATAATAATTATCCCAGGCCCAAATATCATCTACATTGAAAATTTAATCAAGATCGGTTGTATGTTTCAGGAGTCATTATTTTATCTCCCTCTTTCTCCCTTTCTTTCTCTCTCTCTCTCTCTCTCTCTCTCTCTCTCTCTCTCTCTCTATATATATATATATATATATATATATATATATATATATATATATATACATATATATGTCATTATCATCATAGGTATTCTGCCTTTATTGGCAGGTCACTTGCCGCAGCTGAGAAGCTTCCATGCTCCACGGTCCTCCGCTAACCTTTTCGTCTTAGCTTATGATATTTCTGTTTTAATATCATCCATTAATTGTAGTCTCCTTCGCCCCCTCCATATCTTTCCCGCCACCATACCCTCTAGAACGTCCCTCATGATACAATCTCTTCTTAGGCAATGTTCCAACCAGTTTCTCTTCCTCTTCCTAATAATATCTAAAAGTGTTCTTTTCTCACCCACCATTTATAACACCCTCTCATTCGTTTTCCGCTCTACCCAACTAATTCTTTCCATTCTTCTCCACACCCACATTTCAAAGGCTTGCAGTCGATTTTCGTCACCTTTACGTAATGTCCACATTTCCGCCCCATACAGTACAACACTCCATACGAAGCATTTTATGAGTCTTTTTCTCAACTCTTTATTCAAGGTCCCACAAAACAGACTTTTCTTGCTCCTAAAGGCTTCTTTCGCCATTCATGTCCTTGCTTTTATTTCGCGTTCGCATTTCATGTCATTACTAAGAATACTACCCAGGTATCGAAAACTATTCACTTGTTCTATTTTCTCTCCTCCTACTTTTATATTTGACACAGGCCCCTTCGTTCCAATCATCATGGCTTTTGTCTTTCTAACATTTATTTTCATCTCATATTCTTCAAAGCCCTTTCTCATTTTTTTTCTAACATTTTATTGATTTTCTTTTCAGATTCTGTAAGAAGCGCCATATCGTCTGCAAATCTTATGCATCTAATCATTCTACCTCCTACCGAAATGCCATCATCATCATGTAGGCTCTTTTTCACTATCTCTTCTAGATAGACATTAAATAGTGTTGGCGAGAGGCAGCATCCTTGTCGAACTCCGCTTCCAATTGCACTTTCTTCCGTCAGTTCTTCCCCTATCCTAACACTTACTCGTTGGCTCATGTATAAGTTTCTTATGAGTCTTCTATCTTTCCATTCCAACCCTATCTTTGTTAGAACTCCCAACAACAATTCCCAATTCACGCGGTCAAAATTTCTATATATATATATATATATATATATATATATATATATATATATATATATATATATATATATATATATATATATATACAGGGTGCCTCACCTAACTTTGCGACCACAAATATTTCCGAAATAACAAAAAAAATTGCAAATCTGGTCACGCAAGAATGTACGCCAGAGGCCTATTAAATTCTGTAAACAAATGCCCCCAGGGGTCCTATCATAGGGGCCAACTCGAAAATTGCAAATCGAAACCCCCTATTTTTATTGCATATTCTAATTCTACGAACAAAACTAAGAAACTTTTACTTGAAACACTTTTTCGTGATTCTAATAGATGGCGCTGTAATCGTAAGAAAATGAATATCATCGTACGTATGTCGTTTAACTTTGCGACCTCAAATATTTCCGAAATAAGAGAAAAATGTGACAAATCTAGTTATGTAAGAATGTACACATGACAGGGGTTTATAAAATTTTGTAAACTACAAGTGCTCCCAGGGGTCCCATCATAGGGCCCCATTGGCCAGCTCGAAAATTTTAAAGGGGCCGCGGTGGCTCAGTTGTAGAGCTTTCACCTCTGGTGCTTGGGGTCCTGGGTTCGATCCCAGCCCCCGCCAAGTGAACTTTGTGGTGGACAAACACCGTGTGCGTGGGTTTTCTCGGGGTTCTCCCGTTTCCTCCCACTTTCTTCATTCCACCATTTAATTCATTAGTCATCATCACCGTCTCCTTTAGCCTAACCGGCATAATCGTGGGACGTAAAACAAAGATTTTTTTCGAAAATTTTAAATAGAAACCCCCTATTTTTATTGCAGATTCTGATCTTGTGATCAAAACTAAGCAACTTTTACTTGAAGCACATTTTTGTTATTCTAACAGGTGACGCTGCAATCGCAAAAAAGAATATCATTGTACGTACTTCCCCTAACTTTGCAACTTTAAATATTTCCGAAATAACAAAAACTGTAACAAATCTAGTTACCTAAGAATGTCGGGGGCCTATAAAATTCTGTGAACAACAAGTGGCCCCAGGGGTCCTATCATGGAGCCCCGGAAGCCAACTTGAAAGTTTTAAATGGAAATCCCTTATTTTTATTGGAGATTCTGATTCTGCGATCGAAAATAAATAACTTTTAGTTGAAGCACATTTGCATTATTCTACTAGCTGGAGCTGTAGCAAAAATAATTGAATATCATCGTACGCTTGTACGTCACCCAAAGCTAGTGATAATCTAAATACCTTGAGAAATTCACTTGCAATTTAAGTACATGTCCAGTCATTTTAAAAGATCTATTCAAGTAACATAAAATGAAGTTATCTTCATCTTCCAAAAATTCCAAATACAAATCCTCTTCATTAATACAGATTCGGATACTGCGACCGAAAATACTGCAACATTTCGTTTAAGTTTTTTTTCCGTTGTCCTCCTAGATAACACATAAATCGCAAAAATAATATCGTTGTACCTGAGGTTGATAAATGAAAAGCTGGTTCAAGAACTGTACATGCTGTGTGATGTTGTTGCTAAGACTTGCAAACCAAGTTAGAACACAAGTTTGTGATAATAATATTCTTCAAGAACTGTTTCTTTTTTTTTTTTTTTTTTTGTGACCTTGTGGACACTATGAAAGTTGATTTACTTTAGCTCTCCGTTGGGTCATGAAGTTTCAATTAATAATCGGACATAGTGTCAAAAGAGAATTAAGTTGATCATTTTGCCATGTTTATGTAGATATGTATAATGCGATTTGAAGTGAACGCGTAAGGTTGATTGGTGGATCTATTGAAGTTTAAAAGGACATCATTATTTTATTGTTATGGTTATGTAGATGTGCATAATTACGATTTGATTTGAAACTGCATATAATTCCATTTGAGAAGTGGAAGTAAATATGACCATGCAAATTTGATCGATAGATCTAAGAGAGCAAATGGGCTCTTATAAATTTAGTGGAACAAATAACATTTGACCAGAAGACACATATGTGTCACCCGTATGTCATGTTCTGTAAATACTTATGGTTGATTGTAAATTAAGGTCCAGCAACGTAGAAGCCATGATTAGATACTGGTAGCAGTAGGCATTATTACAGAGAACCTATCAACACTCAAGCTGTATTTCTACTGTATTTCAACTGCTCTAAAAGTAAAGTTCTAACGCTCTTGATGATACGAGGATGGGCACAGGGCCGTGCCGGGGAAGGGGGCGAAAAATAGGGAGACAAAGGGCAAAATAAAGAAAAAATATTTGGAATATTGGGGCGCCGTCGTATACTCTCGCCCCGGGTGCTGATTTTCCACGGCACGGCCCTGGATGGGCAATAACCGAAGGTCATGTGCTGAAGTAAGGGTAATATTTAAGGAAATAATTCGCGTTCCACACAATCCCATTTCGAGACCTACTGTCGAGTGTATCGTAAGACGCGTCGAGAAAACGGTAACTATAAAGGATTGTAACATTCCTGGTCGACCGAAATCGGCGACAAATAGCTTGATGTTGCAGTCATTTGTTGAAAATACTCAACTTAGCATTCATAAAGCTGCGGAGCAATATGACATGAGCCCATGTCTGTGAGAAGAATGTTAAAGAAAATGAAGTATTACCCATACAAAATTCATGTGATACACCACCTGAATGAAGATGTCTTTGATCGCCGTGTAAAATTTTGTAAAGATATGATGAAACAAACCAATGATGATCCTACGTTTCTTACCAACATTGTGTTCTCTGATGAAGGCACGATCCACCTAACTGGTTACATTAACAGACGTAATAGCAGGTTTTGATTTGACAACAATCTCATTGGTCCTTTCAAACACACTCTACATCCTGAAAAGTTGAATATCTGGACGGCAGAGCTAAATATACAATAATTGGGCCATTTTTTTATTAATAACAATTTGACTTCTGAACTGTGTGAGGAGATGCTTCGAAATCAAATAGTTCCAGCAACGAGAGATACTACAGAAGACAATTTTACCCACATATGGTTTCATCAAGATGTACAAGACCGCGCAACGGTGTAAATATGCAACAATTTCTCAACACGGAATTTCCTAAATAACGGATTTGCAAAAGAGGTGAGATTGGGTGGCCCGCTCATTCTCTGTTCCTCTGATTCATCGCCACCATACTGGGTTTTTCTGGGTTTATCTAAAACTCCTAGTATTTTCTCTATACAAAAAAAAAAAAAAAAAAAAAAAATACCAACCACTTTGGATAATCTTCGTCAAAGGGTTGTTGATGAAGTTGCACTTTTTGAACTGAAAGTCACCAGGAATGCAGTATTTGTGTTTTACGATCAAATTCCTCACTGTCAGACCAAGAAAGGAGTGCAGTTTGAACGTACGTTGTGAAATATCAGTTACACTTTGTTCATCTGCCAATTTTAGACAACCAAGTCGAGAGAGGCAAGGGGACTCATGATAATCAAGTTCTTCGAAGAAAAAAAAAAAAAAAAAAAAAGGGAAAGACACTACGTGGCTGGTAAAGCTGATGTGTAGTTACGCATTCCGTAACGAGGGTAACAGTAATTTTAGATAGCAGGAAACGAAGACAAGACAACGTTTCTTTATTCTCTACTTTCATGTGAAACAGAATTTTCAACGAAGTTAGGGTTATGTTAAATCCAAGTGTATCAGTCACCCCTCCCTAACAATTTAGCTGAACTTTCAGAACGTATTTAAGAAGCAGATTGATTTCCTGCCTCTGGAATGTAAAAAAAAGTGTGTGCCAAGAATTTTACTATCAAACTGATGTATGTTGAATTACAAAGTGCACTGATCTTGGGCAGCTTTTACAAGGAACATAACACGCATGTGTTTATAAACAAAATAATAATAATAATAATAATAATAATAATAATAATAATAATAATAATAATAATAATAATAATAATAATAATAATAATAATAATAATTTTGAGTTTTTTTTCTAATTAAACATAAGCTGCATTTCATTGTGACTAAACAAAGTTGAGTTACTAACCTTTGAAATCGTGAAGATCATTTAAATAACCCTGTATATCAATTAAGTTTCTTTGAGCTTTATCCAGGTTTTGTAAATTTGTTCTGTGAAATATCCTTTGTCATTTATGCTTTTGCGTCCTAGTGTGGAATAATGATTTTATTTAATCTGGACATGTGAAGTGATATTTAATAAACATATTGGTCCACTTAACCTTTACAACTCTAGGGAAGATATTTCTTGTTGCAAAACACAAAAACTTTCCTTTCCATATCGTAATTGTCTACCATGGTCGCATTGGAACGTAAATGAAAGCAATTTTGTTTTATGCTAAGACTTTTTAAAATATTGGTCACACATTTCGCGCTTTTTGATTGCACGTGTATTTCTCGAGTTATTTAGTTTATTAGCAATCCCAGGTAGCGAACGATGCTATTTTTGTGATTACAGCGCCATCTAGGCGGGTAACGAAAAGAACTTCAAGTACAATTTGAGTATTTTCGATCCCAAATTCGAATCTGCAACAAAAATAGGGAGTTTCCATTTAAAACTCTCAAGTTTTTCCCTGGGGGCCCACGACGGGACCCATGAGAGCACTTGTTGTTTACAGAATTTTATAGGCCCCTGACAAGTGTACATTCTTACCTAAATAGATTTGTCACATTTTTTTTTTTTTTTTTTTTATTTCCGAAGTATTTCAGGTCGCAAAGTTAGGGGACGTACGTACGGTGATATTCATTTTTTCGATTACAGCGCCGTCTATTAGAGCAACGAAAAAGTGCTTTAAGTAAAAGTTGCTTAGTTTTGATCATAGAATCAGAATCTGCAATAAAAATAGGGGGTTTCGATTTGAAATTTTCGAGTTGGCCCCTGGGGCTCTATGATGGGACCCCTGGGGGCAATTGTTGTTTACATAATTTTATAGGCCTTTGCATGAGTACATTCTTGCCTAACCAGGCTTGTCATTTTGTATTGGTATTTCGGAAATATTTGAGGTCGCAATGTTAGTTGAGACACCCTGCATATATATATATATATATATATATATATATATATATATATATATATATATGCATATATATATATATATGCATATATATATATATATATATATATATATATATATATATATATATATATATGCATTATATATATATATATATATATATATATATATATATATATATATATATATATATGCATATATATTATATATGCATATATATATATATATATGCATATATATATATATATATATGCATATATATATCCTTCCCCTATCTTGCCCCTAGGTTTTAAAAGAGAAAATAATAATAATAATAATAAAAAGCACCTTCCAGTCCTGAATCTCATCTATGTTTAAAGTTTGATCGAGATTTGTCAGCTGGTTAAGGCGTTATTAGGTTTTATTTATTTTTTTGTATATATCCCCCTTCCCTTCCCCTCCCTTAAGTTCTACCTTCAAAGTGATATGATAAATATCACTCCAGGTGCGAACCTCATCTATGTTGAATATTTGATTGAGTTCGGTCTGGTGGTTGGAGAGTGATGGTCACAAAGACAGACACTTTTTTTTTTTTAGATACATCTTCTTTCTACCCCTCCCCTACGTTGTGCCGTCAAAGTAAAACGATAGAATGATCAGAGGTCCGAACCTCATTTATGTTGAAAATTTGATTGAGATCGTTTCGGTGGTTCAAAAGTTATTAGGTTTTATTTGTTTACTTATACTAATCAACAAACTACATCGGTTTCAATGCGCAAGAAGAAAAGAATGAAAATGTATCCTTCTTCATAAAACGGAGTTCTTTGTGAACACCGCAGCACGTGTCCGGTTATTTTTAATGATTGTTTAAAATGTTGAGCTCCATCTCCCTAATTTTACAGCTTTATATTGCACTATATCATGAACAAGACATTTGAATAACCTATCAACGTTTACCTCCTTTAGCATATGTAGTTTGCAAAATCCTTTATTATAGATTGCTATCAAAATAAATGATATTTTTGTTTCAAATCTCAGTTTTCTGTGTGTAGTAATATGGCTTCAATTTTTAATGTATATATTTTGCTCTTCCTTATAATTATGGAAACAGATCCCATCCCCTTTCACAAACAGAATTATCGGAAACACTGAAATATGTGTTTATCTTGTTTTTAATTAAGAATTTAGAAAACGAGTTTGACATCTTCACCTTAAGCGAATCTTCACTCACATAGGTCAGTTTCTTATTAAAGAAGGGAATTTTGGATGACATAGAATGAACCCCTGTTTTCCCTCTTACACGGGAAGGTCCAACAAGTTGTCGCTGAAATCTGATTCTCACATAACTCATCTCATAGATCATCATGATAAATGAAAATGAACAAAATTTAAAGTGCTATGGAACAAAAGGACAGGAGCTACGGGGCTTCAAAATTGAAATATCATATTATGGAATAATGTTCGTTTAATGTAAATACCTTCAAAACCGTTAAAGCAATCAAAACAAATGTTGCACAATATAATGAGAAGAAAATGCCCTATCGAAAACCACATACAATGTTGCCATAGGTGAAGCAGTGTTGCCAACTCAGCATAGAAATATTTTGTTTGAAAAGCATCATATACAAGTTTGCACATTTTTAAAATGCACTATTATTACTAAACATAACAGTGAAGTAGTGGTACAGTGTTGCATATCGTTGGAGCTACATGTGCTAAAAATATTCAATGGAGAGGTCTGGTATGTGGTGACAGATAGTAATAAAGGGATGCATTAGAAAAAGGTGAGGGTTTTGCATTACACTTCTCTAGCTCCGGTCAATAAGCAAACAACGCACGAAAACAAAATGATACACGCGAGCAAAGAAACACGTGTTTTCTAATTCTGTAAACTGGTTCTCCAGATTATCTTATCAATATTTGTAAAAGTACTTGTTTGGTTTATGTCTTTCGTGTTAAGTGGCATATTCTATATACTTCCCCTCCTACATACCATAAGATTATGTTTGTATATTGTAATATTACTATATTCACATTTTATTGCTACCTTATTTCGTTTTTAGTCGGCCAAAATAGGCCATGTGGTCTAGAGGGATAGACAACCGACATATTAGGGATTGCGGGTTCCAATCCCGGCTCGGACATATTTTTGTTGTACTTTTCACCTTACATTTCATTGTTATTTTTATCTTTAATAGTGATTCGGATCCTACTTTCAATTATAGGTCCCGTCCTATGTAGTTTTGGAGCTGATACAGGACGTAAAAATGGCATCACTCATTTTTTTTTTTTTTTTTTTCAAATGCATCAATATTTTGTGACACTGCTGACATTTGAACTAAATTCATAGTATGAGTAGTAAGGGCGTGACCTGATCGCACTCTTGATTATTCAATTTGGGGCCCCGTGGACCATAGCGTTAATGCGAATCAGGGATGCTTTGGCCCGGGGTTGCGTCACCTATTGAAATTTTGCTTATGCTTACTCAGGGGCCGTTCACGCTAGTGCGAATTAGTCAGAGTTACTTTGGCCCGGCTAAAGCGTTTGAATGACGTCTTTGAATTTTGGGTTTTGGATCAGAGGTTGTGATGCAATGTTTGTTTTCTTTCATGGGTATAAAGTTACTAAACCTATGGTATTAATGATTTATTAACTTATGAATTAGTACAGGTTTACGGATGCTTTTTATTTTCGTTTCCTTTTATGACATAAAATTTGGAGATTGTATCATTTGATGAGATGGTATATAATTGGACTAACACTGGTGCAATGAAAATGAATTGAAATCTTCAGTTTCACGTCCCAAGGTTATGCCGGTTAGGTTAAGGGTGACGGTGATGATGAGAAATGAATGAATTGGTGGAATGAAAGTGTGGGAGAAAACTGGAGTATCCTGAGCATAATGTTGCCCACCACAAAACTATTTTCGCGGGGTTCGAACCAGGGACTTCACACAGCAGAGTGAGAGCTCTACCACTGAGCCACTGCTCCTCCTACCGGTGCGAATGAATTAGAGGTATTTGGTTCGAGCTAATGTGTTCGTTTGGCATCACTGAACTGGGATTTTTTAGCTTGGAGGTTATGATGGTTTGTTTCGTTCCCTTTTATGGGTATAACATTACTAAAACAAGGTCTTAGATTTCTTTCTTGTTGATCTATTACATTATGAGTTAGTAGACCCAGTAATAGCATGAATTAGTATTAGTATTAATATGAAACTCGAAAACTTTGAAGCTCCTCCGTGGGTAAACGGTTAGCGTATGCACCTTTGACGTGGGAGACCAGGGTTCGATTCCCGGCGGGAGCTCATGTGGTTCGGATTCCACGTTAATTAGTAGGTTCCAATCTCGCTTCTGAACGGGACGTTAAACTCAAAACAACTTAACTCGAAAACTTTGGGAGGAATATTTGGCATTTGGTTAATGTTTAGTTTTCATTCACCGGACTTATGGGGCTTGAACCACGATATTCAATTGTCAAAAAGTGTGTCCAGAAAAGCATGCATTCATTTGAGACGTATAAAAAAGAGGAGGAGCAATCCAGGACCTGGTTAACAACAATAATTTATATCGTATTCGTTTGTGCATTAAATAATACTGTTGGAAAGATTTAAAAAGTTTCTTTGTGTATTGACTTAAAATCATATGTTTGAAAGGAAACGTCATCTATATCGTGTTACATATGCTTACGTATTCGTTGTCAGTATCGTTGGCATTGTTTGTTGGAATAAGTAAGGTGTTTAATTGTCAAAGAGTGTGTAATGGTTTACTTTGAAAAGATATATTCATTCTTTGAGAAGGAGAAAAGGGATGGGATGATATTATTTTGGACCTAGTCAGTACCTCTCGTTTTCGTTTGTGAATTAAAATAAATGACGTCACATTTTGTTTTTGCTTAAATCTAATTGGTTCATTGTAATAACGATTAATCATACTTATGTAACGAAATAACATTGATGAGTTATTTCTTACGATAAAACAAGAACATATATGTGCAATGGTTTTCTTTGAAATAATACATTCATTCCTATAGAAGGTAAAAGAGGGAAGTGATGATCTGACTTCGAACCTAGTTACTACCTTTCGTTTCCGTTCGTGGATAAATAATAATGACGTCACATTTATTCTTTGCTTAAATTTGATTGGTTCATTGTAATAACTCTTACAAAACATTGTTATTGGTTTTAGCGATTTAAACGTTCAGCGTTCCAGTGTTTAGTTTAATTAGTAAGGGCTTAGCCGAAGGAAACTGTTCCGACAAAACATGATACATGCTTGTTATATGTTGTTTAGGTTCATGAATAAAATGTTCTCAATATTGTGTAATATTTGTAAGCTTGATTGGTTCTTTATTACAAGTGCATCATAGGAAAATTTGAAACATTTATGTGCATCAAATGGCGCGTTAATATGTATAAATTTCGTTTTTGTCACTGATGCGCAGCATTTTCAACCTGAGAGAACGATCGAAAATAAAAGATGGGTCATTTGAGACATATAAATGCATTGTAGTTTAAGATTACTCGATTGATGCAGATATTTGCATCGGTACTGATGCATTTCTTCTTGATGTGAGCGTCACCTGTCGTGTTTTGTTTGAAGGTAATCTCCAGCACTTACTGCGCATGCTCAACTGGTTTTCGTGTTGTTATGGAGCGAATTCTGACTTGTTATTGTGTATGTTCGTTTGTCTAGTGCTGGAGAGAACTGCTACGAAAAACGGAGGTAAGTGTATATTAAAATACGATATTATTGTATTAGGTAGTGGAAGTATGTAGTTATTAAGAAACAGTACCGTTAGCAAAACAAAAATAGCAACAAGAAAAGAGACAAAGACATAAGGGATTCTCAGGAGGAACTCGTTTCCTGCACAAATCCACAAAGGAGTGAACAAATATTTAGGTTAACTACGGTACATACTGTATTCTGAAAGGGATCTCACTTGCTTGTGATTCATTTCCAAGGACTGAAAAAAAATCACTTGACAAAAATCATAAAATCAACACACCAGTAATTCGTGACGAGTGCATGCAAGTGACTCATGCTACCAATTTACATATAAGTACGTATGATTTCGAAAATAATTTCAGCTTTACATCAAAAAATGGTGCTGGCTGCATGGCTCTCATTAAATATATCCGATGCATGCGTGAACTCCGAACCGCTGTTATTATTATTATTATTATTATTATTATTATTATTATTATTATTATTAGGTGAAGGTTGATTATTTAGACAAAAAATCATTTAGCTCGCATAAGTTGTTACTCCTGCACCAAGGGCGCCGATCCGGGGGGTTTAGTGGTCTGGGACCCCCAAAGTTGAAATGGCCCTCTAACGAGGGGGGCCGAATTGCTATGTTGAAGCAGGTTCTCCTATTTCTCCGATTTCGTGATATTGAAGTAAATATCGACAGAACACGGGTATGCCTACTATTGAGCAGGAAATAAATTGAAGGTTAAAAACAGTAGCACGGCATTAACCCTTATATGTATATCGTATAACTTTATACGTTAGGGTTGTATTTTTATTATTCGATTTAAAAAGTACTAATAAAGCTTTTTTTTCTAAAGTGGAAGCGTTCTAGAACACGTTACGTATGGTTTTACGCCTTTCTGGGTCGAAACATAGGGTGTGATACGTCATAATTTAAAACTAAAGAATTTTTTGTTAGGCTTATTTTTACTTTTTTTTGAGTTACTTACTTTTTCACCCATGACAAAAATTCCCTTTTTCTCGATTTTCCCGCTCAGATACTCGACGGAGACATGTGAATTGTACCGTTTCAAAGGCTGTTCTATTCCGAAGAGAATGAGGTACGAACCATAATGCTAGTATAAATAAGGATGTCTCAGGAAATTTTTACCTGATATCTTGTTTTAAACGGGAATTTATGATACTGTGGGCATATTAATTTTGGCGGGCTTACTTTTGCACCTAGAAGATTGATATTTTGCACATACATTTAGTGTACTCCTTAGTATTCTACATATATATTTCAGATCTCTGCGGAGGCCCAAGTTGTATTCAAACGGGTAAAAAGGTTCTAAAAAGGGATATTTTAATTAATCCCTTTATCGAGATTTTCCCGCCTCAGATACATGATGAATACATGTGATTGGTAACGTTAGAAAGTACTTTCCATTCTGAAGAGAATGAGGTATGGACCATGATCCTAAGGTAA
The DNA here is from genome assembly GCF_964235325.1 of Thermobia domestica. NCBI lineage: Eukaryota > Metazoa > Arthropoda > Insecta > Zygentoma > Lepismatidae > Thermobia > Thermobia domestica. Next base: position 142,080,632 of record NC_137459.1, on the reverse strand, counting down.
ATAGGGATAGCTTAGAAAATTTCCCGTTTTATGCGGGAATTTGGGGTATTGTGGGGATATTCTTAGCACATGTGTTAATATATATATATATATATATATATATATATATATATATATATATATATATATATATATATATACCTTACTGTTCTAAATAGAAGCTTGAAATTTTGTAGACATATTCACTATGCCCTTAATATTTTTCGGTTGGTTTTGAGGTATGTGTGTTAACACAGGGGGGAGGGGTCCAGAAATGCTAAAAAAGGGATATTTTAACAAAAATCCCACTTTTTTGCAATTTTTCCCGCCTCATATACATGACGGAAACATATGAATGGTACCGTTTGAAAGACTGTTCTATTCTGATGAGAATGAAGTGTAAAACATGACCCTAGGATGTCTCAGAAAATTTTTATATTACATCCGAATCTTCTGGAGTCATCTGGGCCACTGTGGGGATGTTGTTAGCTGATTGGTAATTTGTTTCTCCCATCCTTACTATTCAAGATAGAAGCTTGAAATTTTGTACAACGTTTCGTACACCATTTAGTATTTTTCAGTTTATTTTGAGATCTGTATGTTAACACAGGGTGTTCCGGAGGGACCCAAAATTGAAAAAAAAAAACTTTTTTTTCTAACAAAAGACTTACTTTTTCCCTCAAACTTTCCGTTTCAGGGACATGATAGGGAAATGTGAATGGTGCCGTTTTAACACAGCGTATAATAAGGAAGGGAAATTTCAAATGTAATTTCTGGTATCACTATCAGGTTAACTTTTCAGAGGTTAACAGGATTTTCCACTAGTGTTATGTTCTTCCAATGAATTAAATTTGATTATGAGATTTAAACTGACTGTTACTTCTTTTTTAATTAAAATTCGGGAATGGGTTAGTTTCATGAATGGGAAATGAAAGAAACATAACTCAGCATGTCAGAAGGCTACTGATGATGTGTCAGTAGAGACAAGAGACACACTTACTAGAAAACATGCTACAGGCTAAACCAGTAACGTCTTAGTTACTGTACCATTTTCAGTTTTTTTTCTTTTTTTTTTAAGAACATGCGTTGTGTACTTACGTAACATCCTATATTACTGAGAAAGTAAACCTGATAGCGAAATTCTGATTTCAGATTTGAATTTAACATGGTAAATTACTATAGACCTACAGACTTTTATCCCAGAAATATAACTTTTTTAGAATATTGTAATTATACATCACAAGAACAGTTTTCATATTTTTGTACCTAATTCGAAACGCCCACGTATTTGTCCGTTTGCAGAATATATTTTTAATAATTAAAAACAGGGAAATGTAAGTGAACAATTCTTTCAGATGATTTTAAAAGGAAACTTTGGATGTCTTCCCGTTTGGCCTTTTCCCGTTTCGCTTTGTGCCTGTTTTCATTACTTCAGGCTATGATGCTAAGATAGTATATGCTAATTTGATTGTAAGGCGAAACAGGAATTCCCGTTTGCCCTTTACATTTTGCCTTACACCAGCGAAGGGGATTTTCAAGTTATGATAGGGAAATTTAGTGTCATTTTGGAAAACATTTGTAATGCTAGTAGCATTTACGTTTGAACGAACAGAGCAGCGTATAATCAAAGCAAGTATTCAGAATTTTGTGTTATCTGCGTCACTGTTTAAAAAATTGCTCATGTAGCCTTGTATTTGTACCTCACATATGAAGAAGAGAGTGGCGGAAGAACGAACATCAACAATTACTAAGACGTATAGGTAAGTATATATAATAGTTGTAATAAGGTATAAGTAATTTTGACACTGAAGCTTCTCTGCATGTTTCTAATATTTACTCTTGCAACTTCTCCAAAAGTTATTTTAGAACTTTAGATGTGGAACTTTTCTTAAATGGCATCCTAGCTAGCACACAAATACATAGTCCAATTTTTTTATTTATAGTGTAACACAATTAACCGGTCGTAGTTAAGCAATATTCCGTCTGTCTTTACTTTCTCGAGGGAAAGTACGACTTTTTTTTTCGGTTGATGTTTAAAATGAATTTATTTTCTTCTCTCCAGGAAGAAGATTGTTAAGGGAAATTACTGTGGTGAAACTGCATCTGTTGTCCCTATTTTTGGTGCCGTCAAACACTCTCTATATAACGTACGAGCATGAACCGGGCACCACTATCGCAAAGATTGAGTAAATTGAATGTGGAAGAATCGTGGAGCGAAACGCAGGACGGCAAAAACTTTTATTGGGGGATCAAGGCGATGACACCAGTAGAATTCTTGTAAGTTATATTTTAGTAATCAAGAAAATAGTTTATCATTTCTTACGTTCTTTTTCTTTCTTTTTTCTTTTTCTTTCTTTCTTTCTTTTTTTTTGTAATCGTGAAAATCTGTTATGACAATAATAATAGGAGTAAGAATATTAATATTAAAGCATTTTCTTGAGAATATTTGTGTTATTTATTCCAGTCTTTCTACCTTCAACAGGTTTTCGGCACTATTGGAACTTTGGAAATTATATGTCAGTGTGACAGAATTGTAATGGATGGGACACTTAAGACTGTACCTCTCCTGTTCTCCCAAATGTACATCCTGCACTGAAAATATTTGGGCCAGGTATTTGTTCTCCTCTTCTGCATATTTCCCAGTAAAAAGCAAGAGACACATGTAAGATTACTGGAGGTAATCAGGGAAGAAGCTGAGAAATTTGGACTGCATTTCCAATTGAAAGAAGTTTCTATTGATCTTAAGAAAGTAGCAATCAATGCTATAAATAAAGTATTTCCTGGTTAAAATCACAGGATGTTCCTTTCACTTCTCTCAGTCTGTTTGGAGGAAGGTTCAGCAGTTAGAACTTTCTCAATTGTACAAAGAGAACACTGAAGTAAAAAGATGGATTCGACATGCAGCAGCACTGCCTCTGGTACCAACTTCCCATTTAGATGTAGTGTTTGTACGTTTGCAAGAAGATGCGCCTGACGTTCTATGTAAGGAAGAGTTCCATGATTATCTTATAGACACTTGGCTGGATGATGGTGACACGTTATTTTCTCTGTAAGTATGTTTTCTTTCCTACATAAATAGCTGGCGTTAAGTGCAAGTTTATTATTATTATTATTATTATTATTATTATTATTATTATTATTATTATTATTATTATTATTATTATTATTATTATTATTATTATTATTATTATTATTATTATTATTATTATTATTATTAAATCATTAATTAAGCTATCCCGAGCACTCTACAGTATAGCATTTTTTCCATTAACACCTCATGTAAAGTGTAATATAGATTTTCTTGCGACGTGCATGTATTGAAGATTCTACATTCACTGATTTGTAAATTATCAAAAGAACACATTCTTTTGCTTTGCAAAAGAAATAAATTAGGTTCACCCAAAATTTTGCCATCGACTTCCCAACGTAGATTCTCCTGCAATCCTTTGAACTTTTAATGTGCTAATGATTTATTTTTACCTATTTGCAGTGACTTGTGGAATCACTTTGAAAACGATCAAGAACGAACGACTAACAATGCAGGACAATGGCACGTTAAATTACGAAGAAAGGCATCAAGGGATCACTTAGACATACATTCATTCATTGAATTAATGAAAGACAGACAACGTGAAAATGAAAGATTGCGAGTACTTCTTCAAGTGGGTTATCCGAAAACACTTAGAAAGCTAAAGCAGAGACGGTTTGACGACAGGATTCACCGCCTAAAAGATAGACTTAAGAACAGTGAAATTGATGTAATTTCATATACTGATGCTGTTTCATATTATATCCGCATAGAAACTTGATATGCTATTTCGGGTGTGATAATACAATTTATATTCTTCTAAGATATTTGAGTTTAATTTGTCTGGAATAGAAGAGACGTTCCAGTTGAGAATAAGATAAATCCATCTTTGTTACAGAAACAGAGTGAAAATTCCCTTGTATGTTATAAGGTGAAGCAGGAAAAGGCCAAACGGGATTTCCCTTTCCGCCTTAAGATAACATCCTTATTGGTTGTATGGCAAAATGTTTTGAGGGCATAAAACGAAACGGAAAAAGGCCAAACGGGCATAAATTAGTATACTAAAATATACTATAAAAAAAACGATAGAAAGATTCAGAGAACATAGACATACAAAATTTGATTTATAATCTGAGTTGGTAGTTTCCACTTTTGTTTTTTTTTGTTTTGTTTTTTACTCTGTAAAGTTTTGTGTTTCTCATCGCTAGATTTGCTATCGGTACGATTTTTCTAACATTGACCCATGTTCTTCTATTTTACCAAAGATAATTTGGGATTTTAGCTTTAGTGAAAATGGCAAAACTGCTCTTGTAGAGCAACCTGTAAAAAAAAGCTATGTACCTAGGTATAATAAATTGAGTTCTTTTCCTTCTTTGACTTGTAAGATATACCATTTGAAGGCCTTATTTTTGTAACTATTTTCTCATAATGGTTGTGACATAGTTTAGATGGATCTCATAAATTGAGTGGCCTAAATTGTATATTACACATCTGATATACAGGGTTGTCAAGGGTGTGAAAACGATGGAATACATTTACAACACTACCAAAACTATGAAATCGAGGTTTATTAGTGTGATGCATGACAGAGTGAAAATATTCCACTTTACATGAGAGCCTCTGCGACCATTTTGGAAGGTATCATACTGGATTTTAATTAATTCAGTGAAATGGGAACTTTACGATCCGATACTATTGTTGAAATAAGGTGTGATTTCGTAACGATATTATGGTAGTTTCCTCTCTGCTTGTTTGCATCCTGAACAAAATTATGATCATAAATTTACAATGACAAGTTTTTGTATCTAGACCTATGTGATCAAAATTTCGTTAACAAAGAATATAGAAAACAATCTTGTTAATGTCTTTAAAAATTACACTTTATTTCAAAAATAGTAGTGTATCGTAAAGTCTATATTTCACTTAATTAACTCAGATCCGGTATGACTCCTTCCAAAATTTCCGTAGAGGCTCTCATGTAATATGGGATATTTGCACTCTGTTCTGCATCACCCAAAACGCCTCGATTACATATTTTTAGTAGTGTTCTAAATTTATTTAATCCTTTTCACACCCTTGGAAATCCTGTATATTTAGGGAATATGCAACCAGCGATACGAACCACTGTTTCAATTAATGCATGTAAATGCTTTAGTAGGAGACAAAAAAAATGCATAACATTTTCTGATTTCAGCAAAACGTTTATCTGCATAATGAATTTTATGCACACAAGTGCATCAATTAAACACAGTTTTTATTATGCATTTAGTTGCATCCTTAAAAATTATGCATCTAAACGTTTTGCTGGAGTCACAAAAGTTATGCATTTTTTGTGTCAACTAACGCGTCTGTGGTTCTGTGTCTAGGCTTTTATAGAGCAAGGGTACATGAACGAACGTGAACTTTTTGTGGGTTAATTTGACAGAACTAAAGTCATGGTCTCTAAAACTAATGTTAGTATTTGATCACCTAAAATTGTTAAATATATAATTTGGGAAGGTTCTAACCTCATGTATTCTCTTTATTACGTTATAGAGATGCACGGTCTACATTTAGTCTCCGAAGGTCATGAGTTTGATTCTCAATGAGAGCTTATATGACTTTGATATTAACTTAAATTCTTGTCGTATTTAGGATTTATGCTCTACATAGTCATTGTGTTCAGCTCTTCAAAGTAGTGTTTGCTGTCACTTTTTTTAAATATGAGGAAATGCGTACCTTAATGCACTCCTCTTAAGCTTCTGATAAGAGACAACCACGATACCTTAAGGTCACCTTCTTGGTTCTGGTGTTAGCTCGTGTGATTTATATTTTAAATAACCCTGACGGTTTATTTTAAATTATCATCTCAAAATATTTTAGTACGTTCCAAAAAAATTCTCTGAATGAAAAGAGGGAATTGTTTCACGGTTAACCGTCAAAATATATCCGGTTTTAACTATACGATTAAAAATAAACGGTTTTTAGCTATTCGATTAAATTCAGAGTCTTTACTAATTTCCAGTTATTACAAAAGTTCAAGTGAAAATTTGAAACTAAAATTTTGTCGAACTCAAAAGTTTAAAATCAAAAATATTCAAACTGATTTTTTAAATTAAAAAAATCAAACTAAACTTTTGGAAAAAATAATTGAAATCAAAATTTTCGAATTCGAATTTTCAAACAAAAAACTAACTGAAATTTTCGAATTAAAATTTTTCGAAACAAATTTTGAAAACAAAAATTTTAGAACAAAAATGAAATAAAAATTTTTGATTTTAAATTTTTCAAATCAAACAATTTCACACTGAAATTTTCGAAACATGAAATCAAAATTATCGAACAAAAGGACGAACAAAAAGAAATCAAAATTTTCGACGAACTAGAAAGTTGAAACTAAAATTTTCAAACAAAAAGAAATGTAATCAATATTTTTCAAACGAAAAATATCAAACTGAAATTTTTGAGTTAAAAGTTTGGACCTGTGTCAAACTAAAAATTTTATAACTTGAAATTTTCAAATCAAATTTTTGAACCTAAATTTTTCAAACCAAAATTTTCGAACTGAAAGTTTTAAAAATAAATTCGTACATTCGAAATTTTCAAACAAACTTTGTGAAAAAATTAGGCAATGGTTTGAAAGTGATCACTTAATCAGATTACACCTTAGAAATAAACGGTTTTCAACAAATGAACATTGTCGACTAATCAAAGTGTAAAATTAATTCATGGATTTCAAGATCGAACTAGAAGTTAGAGGTACAGATTAACCAATTTTGGGCAAATGTAACTTTTACATCAATAAGTATCCTCTATTCAAGTATTATAGTCATAAAAGTTCACCATTTCAGATGAGGAGAAAAACCCATTAAATTTAAAGAAAATGGCAATGATCTGTTTGGTCGTAACACATTTCATAAGGCATAACCATAGCCGTTTACTGATTTTAAAATTTAAATTGTCTTGAAGAAGTATTCGGGACTAAGTTTTGAGACAATGAACCGTTTGGTAAGCCATAACCGGACCGAGACATTGATATTGCTCGAAATGACGTTTAACCCTTAACGAGTTTTCGTAACCATTTGGTTACACATTTTTTGATTTTGCCTATTGGGTTGAAGAGTGTTATATTTCGGTATTGTTCGTTGTAGTTATTTGTGTACATACTTTCTGCGATGGAAGAGCAGCTATTGCCCCCTTGTGACAACTCTGGTGAATTTTATGCGGGAAGTAGTGTGTGGATATGTTGTTGTTTTGCAAGCAGTGATGGAAGCAGACAGAAAATATTAAATACTGAAGGTAAGCAGTTTATGTTTTTATTTTTCTCGATATGTTCTTGTTTGTAAGTCATTGCCCAACAATGTGCAGGTATGAAAACGGAATAATGTCAAAAATTGATTACTATTTACGATAAAAATATACTACGTAACCATTCGTTACATTGTTCAGTAACGGATCAAACGGATACTTTGTACAGGAAAAAATACAAAATATTGGACTAGCTTATATTGATGTATCTTTTGATATTTTTATAGAAAATCTAACGTGAAAAATAAACATAGTACTCTGTTTATTAGTCAAATTTTAAATTTCATACAGAGGCTCATTATGGGATATATATATATATATATATATATATATATATATATATATATATATATATATATACTGTATGTAAATGTATATATGTGTATAAATAAGTTTTACTGTGAAATCTCATGTCAGATGCAAAGGAGAAATATTGTGATAGGCTATTTATATTTTTGCAGGTGACTGTGTTTCGTCAGAAACGGGTGAAGAACATACCACCGTTGATATATCCTATGGACAGAAACTAAGCATAAGGCTAACAGTAGTGATCTCTTTCTCTTCTAATCTATCGGATTTCGAAACCTCGGATTTAGAACCTGATCTTACTTTCAGTGATTCAGATCCCGATTATATACCTGAGATATTGTGCAGAGTGAGGCATCAGTCAGTTAATGCTCCTGTAGCACAGGAACATCTTGGCATTTACATTTGGTTCATGGTATATGTTTTTTGGGTCGGTAATGGACCATATTTTTTTAAATGGTTGCCCTGGCGGCCATCTTGGAAGCCGTAATCTTGGATCCAACAGTAGTGGATTTTTAAATGGAAGGGGATATGTGGGGTATCATTTGACACGACCTCAATTTCAGGGAAACAGTGATACAGACTATTTCACCTACCGTTATTGGTTCAAAAGTTATTTTGCCACAAAGTGTGAAAATTTGGCATTACAGCATTATTTGCTCTATGTGCTATCCTTGAGTAAGGCAAGCTGCAAAGCGCCTCTGCCAATCCGCATGGATTCGCAACAGCATGTCAACGGTTTCACAACATTGCAATATTCTCTGCATCAGATGGTGAATATCATGGATGGGTTTTTGATAAATAAGGTTCCTCAGATGATACCAGAGGAATAGCTCTAGTGGCGTAAAGGCTGGCCCACTCTATCCTTCTCCGTCGCCCATTCCAATGTCCCGGAAATGGTTTATCGAGCCATTGGCGTGAACATAAGGCATAGTGAGTTAGAGCTCCGTTTTGCTGAAAAATTATGGGAAATCACTGTCCTCATTCAACAGAGAGGAGTCTGAGTTTTTAGTCGTGTACATTGATAACTTTTTACAAGTGTGAATTAATGCAATATTTGAAGGATGTAATGAAAATCTCAACTCTACCAACAATGAGACAAAATCGCTTAGGAGGCAGAAGATAATATTTTTTTTTTATCTTCTGAGGCAAACACATGAGAAGTGTAGACAAGTCAAACATGTTCATAGAACTCTGCCGTACACCAATGAAATCAAAATGATGGTGTTTTAGAATTTTTGGGTACATGCTAGATTTAGTTGTTGTAAACAGCTGATTACTTTACAAAAGAGAGTGTAACGTACTTGGGAAATCATTCAGACATCTTAAAGTATTTCAGGCTGATACTGCATCTGCACTAGTATCATGCAGAAAGCCTAAACGAGGGAGACTATCTTTAGAAAGCTTGGGCGAACCTCAAGTGAAAATATGTCGACCTGTTGCTACGTGACCATATGATGATACAAGGAAAGATTTTGTTGCTCACTGGCCAGCCTACACATCTAAGGGAAGATGTCGTTTTTGTAAGTCGGGAGTAACAATCTCACTAAAGAATTCCTTTATGCAGTTCCATCTGTAAGTATATGTATCACGATAAGGAATGTTTTTGTCACTTGGTAATTTATATCCTTTCTAGACCCCTAAGTCACTGTTACACTACGTTGATATATTCAAATTTAAAAATATAAAAAATGATATAAAAAAGAAGAAAATTTTATAAAACTACGCATATATTTGAATATTATATTTATTCAATCTGTATTTTCAGCGAAATGTAAATATTTTTTTTTTATGTGGACTCATAGACAGTACCTTACATTTGCTTATAAATTAATATTCGAGAATTAGATATTAAATCTTATAAAGTAAACAACTCTTACCATGTTTCATTTATTTCTCCTTTCTTATGAGACTACTTTTCTTTATTACTATATGGCTACAAGTACTCAAAAATCACTTTGCGGAAAACTGTGCAATGTAACCATTTGGACACAACTCAGTTCTCGAAAACTATTGGCGGGAAAATTTAGAAAACTATTTTCAAATGATATACAAACCAAATAGACGACATATTGCAAATATCATGATTTTTTGATAATTTTTAAAGGTAGTGAACTGTTAAGGGTTAATCAAGCTTTATCTCATCAGACAGTCCTAACTTACGAACCGTTTTAATGAACTGCAACATTTTATTTGTTTAAGATCAATGTCGACGTGATGAGCTAGTTGGCCAGCCATAACTGGACTTTTTTCGTATCATCATGAAAGCACGCAAAGGTTCTTAGAACGGTCATAGCCGCTACGCTACGAGAAACCCGAATCCCTACCACAGAACAAACATAAACACATGTTCTCAAAATTTTGAATCGAACCCGGGACCATTTTAAGAGAAGGTTACTTACCACAGCGATTCCCATCTGATGAGTTTAAACAATCTTAAAATGAACGTGTTAGCAGAACAAAACAAAATGCTAAGATGTGCAAATTCTTTCAGGTGACATTAATCATCTACCGCTCTCTATCCCTCTCTCTTTCTCCTCTCATAAGGCCAAAGTAAAACTCAAGATAGGTTAAATGCTTGAATTTCGTAAAGTGTTGAATGAAAACAAATGTGATTTGCTTTTGCAAGGTCCGTTAATATAATGTTTGCAAGTGTCAGCATCAGCTGTACTTCCTTGGAAACACTAACGCATGAATACGAATGAAGTTTATGCACTGTTGTAAAACAGCAATCCTAAATGCATTTTTTCACAATGACACTTATTGCGAACGGTAATTCAGAACTCTGGTATCGTATGTGAGGGAAGAAATCAAATTTAGAACCTCCACATGCTTCATCACTCACTATTGAAAACACGATTTCAAGGAATCACTATTGCGGTGCAGAAAACACACCGAGCTTTGAATGATGTCACAAACAAAAGCGCAAATGATGCATTCTTTATTTATGACGAAATACATTATGACACTAAGTGATTTCAAGTGCAGAATCAAAATTTCTTTGAATTGAAAATCAATCAGTTTACAGCATAATGTCGTTTTAAAAGCTTGGCTGAGTCGATTGAACTCATTAGGTGGGAATCACTGTGGTAAGTAACCTTCTCTTGAAATGGTCCCGGGTTCGATTCAAGATTTTGAGAACATGTGTTTATGTTTGTTCTGTGGTACCGATTCTCGTTTCATGTAGCGTAGCAGCTATGATCGTTCTAAGAAGCTTTGTATGCTTTCATGATGGTACGAAAAAAAATCCGGTTATGGCTGGCCAACTAGCTCATCACGTCGATATTGATCTTTGTATGCTTCACTAAAACCGTTCGTAAGTTAGGACTGTCTGATGAGATAAAGCTTGGTTAAACTTCATTTCAAGCAATATCAATGTCTCGATCCGGTTATGGCTTACCAAACGGTTCATTGTCTCAAAACTTAGTCCCGAATACTTCTTCAAGACAATTTAAATTATAAAATCAGTAAACGGCTATGGTTATGCCTCATGAAATGAGTTATGACCAAACAGATCATTGCCATTTTTTTTTTTAATTTCGAAAATACTCAAACACGTGTATACTTATTTTTGTTTAAGAATTTGTACACCGAACTTTAATCTTCTACTTAAGCAAATCCTCAAAATCAGCACTTTTTTGAACAAATGAAGGTAAATTCCACCATGATCAAATTTGACCTCTAAATTCCCCCTAGAAAGAAAACGAATATCACAAAATTGTCTCAGCTTAGGAAGATTCAAATTGGCATATTAATTTTTCATTTGAAATAATATAACTCGTCTTCTTGTGTGTGTTTTTTTTAATTGCCCTTTTAGGGGGCGGCAAGAGGACACCTTATGTTATATTAAACATTAATGCCACAATGCTTGTCCGCGATCTCCTGGTAGACTGCTATACTGATTTTGGCAATATTTGATACATGAGGCGCTTAGTATCAAAATCCGCCACATCCATTTCGTTTCGTTTCGAGTAATCTCGCAAAACGTACAGTGAAGCTTCATATACACGCGCACAAAGTCCCATATTTGAAATAGTTTTTTTAGTATGAATTATTAAGCTTTTAAACAAAATTATGTTTCCATGGAATTCCTTTAGATCAAACATGTAAGAAGCGATACATAACTCAATTTCGGTGGAAAATGGATTTGGGGGATTCTGATAGTAGGCGCCTCGCACGTCCGGATGATGGTGTCACCCCAGGCTTCTGTTATGTTACTTTAATACTTTGATTAAAATGCGTATCTGAAGGACTTAACAGGAGGTTCAAATGTTATGCGAGACATTTGTGTTCTAACGATCCTCTCAACTTAGGAAGGTAAAACTTGGTACACAAATTATTCGTGTAAAACAGTAGCACATTTGTTCCAGTGTTTATGAATGTCTCAGTTTTAAAATAACAAGGGGAGTATTTTATCTATGTAAAATTAATATAATGATGGTTGTTCGCGAGCACCTCCTAGATCCCTTCAACGATTCTTCTTCTTCTTCTTCTTCTTCTTCTTATTATTATTATTATTATTATTATTATTATTATTATTATTATTATTATTATTATTATTATTATTATTATTTTAAGAAATGACTGGACCGTGGCTAAACTTAGATTTTTATTATCTTACTTTGATTAAGATGTTATCCTAAAGGGTGAGCGGTGGTAATTGAAAAAAATACTATCTCAGCATCCTGTCAACTTAGGAAGATGCATTGACAGTACGACGGTTATAAAAGTACTCGAAGTGAATTAATCCCTCATACAGTAGTTCCACCACACACATAGCATCACTTTATGTGTTCGAAGTGTTTTTGCTTGACGACCAGTTCTGGAAGTTGGAACTTGCTCAACCATGTTTTTTGCACATTCGAAAAAAGTCCCCACACGTGACAATGTATTTCAGGGAACACACATCACACAGGTTTTGCAGCAGTTCTCGGCACACATCCACTCTCATCTGCGCTTGAGCTGGGGTCAACTCATGTGGCATAATGCGTCACTTCCTGATGTTTTTCCGAGTTCGTGTAGGTGATGCACTACAGTAGATTGGGACATGCCGAGTTAGTTTGATAATCGTCATGAGGTGCTGGATGGATTTTCCTCAATGCCGTGTTGTATGACCTCAGAATCTCAGGCGGCCGGACCCTCCCTAATATTCAACATATTACAACCTGCACAAAATTTCTAGAACCAAGGAATTGCTGAAGTGCGGTTCACTGGATCCCCCTCTTTGACACAACAGACGTTTAGCTTTGGTACCGCATCGTTAAAGGCCCGAATTCGAACTAATACAATAACAGATCATGTATCAAACGTTGTTGAGCACTCACCATCACTACCACTAAAAATTGACTGAATACGCTGATAGAGTGGTGGCCTCCGTGTTAAATACTCCACTTCCAACACCACACCCATGATCATTTTGACCGTGTACTTCCCATAGATCTCTGCATATACACGCTCTTGACGTTTGAATTGTAGAAATACAGTAAAACCTGTAATTTTCCGTTGAATCGCACAAATTATGTAAACATATGTTTTGGTAAACCTGGATATTTGGAGTTTTCAAAGTTTTTTCGCAGGACGGATTCGGATCGCCTGATCCCTTTTCATGACAAAATACTTCACGAGAGGTGAACTTACACAGATAGAAACACAATCTCAAGACAAATGACTCCTCTTCACATTCTTATATATTTTTTTCTTTAAAAGAAGTGTAGGTGCTATGTCGCTCTGATCTTCAGTTTTTGATAAAATTACCTGTATTTCTTCCTTGGTTTCAATATACAGTATAAGAAAATCCCAATTAATTGGATATTTTCTATAACGTTTGGCAAAATCTGCCTAAGGTTGCTTCAATAATTAATCTTGTTATTACGTTTATTACACTGTCAAATTTTGTTTTGCAATTGGAATTATGCTAACTTTTTCCAGGGTATATCAAGATCTCATACTCAGCAAAACTAATCCAATTAAGCTTTTCATTTCTCCATACTCTTGAAAAGAAGAAAACTTTACTATTTAACTAACGAATCATCAAGATCGGGGTCTGATGCTTATTGCGTAATTCTGAAACTCTAAATTTATGATAGAACACACCTTGCTTATCCCAGGAACGGAAAATGAAGAGCCGCAGGGTGGTTGAAGATAGATTAACTTCATTAACTTGTAACTTCCAAACGACTAATGGACTGAACTAAGATTTGCGATATACATTGAATTTGATGAGAATTCACTGTGGGAAAGTTTGTAATTTTCTCTTAGGTTTACATGAATGGTTTGCGCTACCCCACTCCCCATTTGATTTACTTGCTTTGTCAGTTCGCTCTTCCTCTCATGTTGAAATAACGTTCTTGCATACGGAATAAAACAAGAATTGGCTGCTAGGTGGCAAGAACGTTTCAGACTTTCGTTAACCTTAATGCATGGCCAGTATACTTTTCTTATCCAAACTCAATTAGTGAATAAACTTATTACTTATGGTGTGTATTTTTAGTAAAAGTTTCTACCTTATCAGCGAACAAATAGTATGAATTTTATAAGCCTCATATTGCAAAATATCATGATAGTATAAATTCCACAATATTAATAGCATTTTACGAAAGTGAAGAGTCGAAAGAAGAGACAGATTCCAATGAATATATATTGAGCTGAACAACAATACATGAATAACTGTAATTTCTCGTTCGTAGATTTCGAAAAAAAATATGATTTTGTTTCGGAGTACTAAAAATTATTGCTGTACAGTAACTACCTCTGAACATGAAACCAATACTGAAGTACATATTTTAAAAAAAGTTCTTCATTATGATGTTTGCATGATCAAAGCAAGCAATATAATTAATGACGGATAGCCAAAATTGTTAATAGCTTTCGAGCTTTAATTTACTATATTACTGAAGAACAATGATGCGTAGATTGATCAATAGATGCCATTTAAGTGAGCAAAATGATACAATTATGGTTAAATTCTCACATAAAGTTCTCGAGAGAAACAACATAAAACGAATACTTATGGCGTTCTTTGGAAGTCTGAAGCAGTTAAGAGTTTTTATTATGTTTGTCATATTATTTATTTATTTATTTATTTATATAATGTATTTGCAAAATATACAGTTAGGTGGTAGATTCATTGTGGCATTCATTGTGGCATTCCTTGTTGTTTGATTTCTCCTAACAGAGGTGAGCACACAATAACTCAACAATGACACACATATCACTTGTAAAAAAAAATCGCTTACCGAATACAAGACGAAACTAATCATCAATGACATCGCTCTATAATATTGCAATTTCCATGTTATTAACGAATGTTGTGATTCCATGCATGTGCTCTAAGGAAATGAACTCAAATATAGTAAATAATGTATAACACAAAAACAAAAATAGCGCTGATTTTACACTGGTCAACATATTTAGGAGAGGGAATAGAAAATTGCGAAAGGATGCAGAAAATTGTACAAACAATTTACTTGCGCTTGACGGTTGGCGCTTTGCAGAATATAGGTGATTTCTTGTGAAGTACGGGCAAGGAACAATCATGTATGATTAAATGAGATGTAACTGACGTCTGATGATAAGATGAGAAAAAGCTGCAAGAAAACTCCAGCAGTGCTATGATGAAGCTAATGGGGAAGACCTAAATTAGGATAGTTATGTGTTCAATAGGAACAATGCCGCCAGAGCGTATTTAGAAAAGCTCATAACTCCCATAGCCATTGCAAGAATGGGAGCAGAACACTCAAGGAAATAGTTGAAGCCCTGTTTGTCTCATAGTGTCATTTATAGACTTGTGAACTCGATTTCAACAGACTGGAAGTATTTGTCGTAAGTGAAACAATACAGTCAACGAACAATGCCAGCAAGATGAGACTGCAATTTAGTGTTAGCAGTACGTCGAATTAGACAACCAGCGGAAACTGACCTCCAACGTAAGCTATTCACAACAGAGCTCAGTGTATATACTCACAATGGAGGGGCACGAAGTGGCTCCGCTGAGATCCGAACGAGACAATTGTGTTTGCATTTGATATGCTTTAACTAGGCGAACCCCAAAGTTATACGTGCCACCGTGCGGGATATCATGAGTTAAAACATATTTTGTAAAAGCTACAAAAAATACCTGGTAGAATAGTTTGAACCGAGTCGTTTGTTCAGAAACGGCTTGGTAAATGGAAAACTAGGTGAACACGTACCCCATCATTTTCAAGCTCACACTTTTGGGGTAAAAATGTTTTCCACAGAGTCCATCTTATTTCATTTAACAACAGCTTTCAAACGATGCGCTGCCTAATTCCCCTTGCCCTTTGAAACTTTTAGTTGGGCCTCACCTGAGCCCTGAGACAAGTCGTTTCAACTTAAATCGTTGTGCTTTGAAAATGATGTCACACGTCCTTTCCTGTGTTCACATTTTTCTCACCGTTTCCGATTTGTATGAGTGGCAGGTGGTTTTTGTTTACATTTTGACCCGCAGCCATTTTGCACTTGGATACCGTAGAGAGTCGAAACTTGCTTCATTTTCTTTCATTTTACAACAGCTTTCAAGCAATGTGCTACTTAACCCCCATTGCTATTTGGAAATTTTGAGTTGGACCCCGTCTGTGACCCTGGGTCATATGTTTTTATCCAAAAAAAAAGTGTGCCTTTGAAAGTGATGGGATATGTGTTCGGCGAGCTTTCCATTTACCCAACCGTTTCCGAACAAATTACCCGGTTCAAACTATTCTGCCAGCTTTGTAGCTTTTACATTACAAAATATGTTGTAACTCATGACGTTCCGCAGGGTGGCACGTATAACTTTGGGGTTCGTCTAGTTATATCAAATGCAAACACAATTGTCTCTTTCGGGTCTCAGCGGAGCCACATCGTGACCCCTCTTGTCAGGTCACACAGAAGTGAGGGTAGGAATATAGGCTCTCAACACAAAGACCGTAAATTGCTGCCCACCGTATCTGAAGTAGCATAGTGCACGTAGAACATGGGCTATATAACATCGTGGAATGGGACAAGGGAAGTTTTATTCCCTTTTTGGATGAGCTGTGCATTAGTCTGCAGTTCTACAAATGATGTATACTAATCTTGAGAAAACAAGAAAGTCGCAACTGTCCCGCCCATTCCCATAAAATATCCCTATTTGAAATATATAATTTTCGTTTCAGCAAGGATCTCTAGTATCCAACATACTGATGTATGGCATTTGGAATGGTAGATTGACAACTCAGTCGTATGACTTTTAATTCTCAGGCCTGAAGCTGCTCGTTCACTTCACCAATTGCTATGTTGTTCAGTTTCACAAACTATGATGCATTTCCCCACTATACATGCTGGTGGACAATATGCAGCAGGATTTACACATGTGAAGACTGCATGGCTCTCACATTGTTCGCATCGTAACGTCGCTTTAATTTTACTCTATGATAAAATGGAATCACAATCATAAAATTTCATGGATAAGCTTCGGTTTACTGAAGAACAAAAAAAAAAAACTTTGTTCTTTTTCATCGACATTTGTGTACATAATTAATGGAACGTGTCCATAATCAATTAGATATATGCCCACCTTGAGACTTTTTTCTTGTATGATACTGAGGATGATTAATTAGTAATACACATATAGGAATAGCATGATAGCATGGTGGATTTTTCGATGCTGTCAATGTGTTAATTCCACGTAAAATCAATGGTATCAGCTTCACTAAGGTTTGTTTCGATTTGGCTAATTTCATGTTATAATCTGGGAAAGGTCTTGTTTCATGTCGTCACAATATAGCGGAACGTCCAACAGTAAATCCGTGTTCAATGCACTACCTTAAGCATAGTGGAACAACTGCAATGCACATCGGGTAGTCCTATGAAGTACCTCCCAGAATCAATTTATTTGTATATGTAATTTCTACTATAGATCTTCCACTAGAATTCCGCAACACAACTACTCTTCTAGCAGACACACCAGAGACACTGTTGACTCGGTAGTGCAATTTGCACGTTTCTGCGCTCAGCGCATATTGAACTCTGACCATTGAATTTATTCTATACCAATGCCTATCAGTTTCTGTACGTGTTCGCTATTACCAGATATGCATTCAAATATATCCAAATAAATTTGGGCACAAAGCATATTTAGTAACCTCCACACTATAAATTAACATATATGTGAATATGATTAAATGCAGAAGTCATACCTGATTTCGCCTATTTTTTTCCCTTTATATACTATGCAGTAATAAGTATTCTTCTTATATGTAAAATGTATAAATCAATGAAATTTCTATTCTCAGAAACACAATATTCTTTTCTCATAAATTGCGTTATTAGTTTTGTTTAATATATTACTATTTTCTTGAACAATAGTTCGCATTTTAAATATTTATGTGATGACAATATAGTACGGAAAATAACAGGAAAAATTAATTGGCCGCGAGTAAACACAATAAATATTATACCCTCCCAAAACGGAGGAGAAAAGTACGAAACTTGATATACATTTTTTTCTTAATAACAAATCAAAACTTTAATATCTATATCTATCTATCTATCTATCTATCTATCTATATATATATATATATATATATATATATATATATATATATATATATATATATATATATATATATATATATATAACAGACTTACGAACCGAAATATTTAAATGTCTATACTAAATTGTATCTATCTATATAAAATTGATAAAAGTTTCATTACTATTATCTATATATTAAAATGCTACAAAAGCTATAAAAACGCATTTTTTTAAAGGAGTAGGAATTGGTAGGTTATGCTTTAATAATCGATTTTAATTTCAAAATTGTAAGATTTTAAGTGTCTCCTAACCCTAGCCATTAGAGGGTTACGCCCTCTCTTTAGCACAGAATTGACGACACTGAAGGGTTTTATCATATTTGATGGTCTAAGTGCAGTTTTATAAAAGAATAGTGCTGAAAGTAACAAAAAAACATTAAGTGAATGAATAAATATAAATGTGCATATAAGAAAACAAAATACATATATAAATAGTGCAAGTATAAACAAAATTGAACTTTGGCATAGAACCAGTGTGTTCTGTTTTTATGAAATAAACATGAAAGTGTAAAATGAAATGCAGTTCGTACACGCCATAGTCACAAACATAGTGTTAGATACACGAATGCATGTTAGTTCTTCTGTCTCGAGGTGACTCGAGACTGATGGAGACACGGGGAAAGCCCAAAGTTAATATTGAAGTTAGACATAGTGCTAAAATGGAAACAAATGATGAAGATGATCTGGTATAAGATATGCATGAAAGATGTCGTATTCTTCAGTTGTAGGATGTGCGGATTTTAGATATACAGCGTAAGGAGAGCGTTTAACGGTGTATGCAGATATTTATGCCGTGCGCCAGTTTCAGCATCAGCTTGTAAATGTAGCGTTCCCATCCGCTATCAGGACAAGAGCCGATGTTAAAAGGACAACATTCATGGATACCAAAGCTCATGCAATGTTGACCAATCAACACTACCCAAGTCCGACCTCAGAGGGATCTACGAAGACGAACGCAATTCCGAGTCACACGGCAGGTACAGATGGATAATTCAGCATAATCAACAATAAGTAAATGTAAATACCAGTTAGCAGTCAAAAATATATGTAAATATATATAAATATAAATAAATAACAACAACAACAACAATTCAAGTATATGTAATTTATTATAATAATATACAATATAATCTCAAATAAAATATATTGAGCAACAAACAAATTCTTTTCCTTCGAAGTCTATTCGTAATATAGATTCAACGATAATATTCAATCAATGATTATCTTATAGTTCAACTCTCATCGGAGTCACAAGCCTATCCAGGAACAATAACAATTTAATCTCAAGACGAATTTCGTGAATAATATTTATAATTCCTTTTTATCAAGTTCAATTTATCTGACCAGAGTAGAGAGAATAAATTCCTTGAATTGAATTTGAGAATCTTAAAACAAAAGTTCTCAGGAAAAAGAAAGAAAAAAAAACAATCTAGAAAAACGATCAAGAAAAATCCTTTTGGGGGGGGGGGGAAATCTCCAATATCCAGAGATCCGTTAGGTATATGTTGAAAACTACAATAATAATTAAATTAACAAGTATGTCAAAATCTTTCAACAAAATTGGAGTGTCGTGCCTCACCGCACCGTTCGCCTACAATAGCAAGCAATAGGATAAATCTCAAATTGTTCAAAAAAAACTATATGGATCAATTTCAATACTAATCGCATTAACAAATGCTGAAAATAAAGTAGATTATAAATAATGACTATATGCATCGGGTTTTAGCCCGCTTACCAAAAATACAATGCTGAATTATCAATCGTAATTCACGTAATTATTAACGCGGTCCAAAGAAATAATATATTAATCGACTCTATCGGAATCAAACATGACGACCCACAAACACAGAACACAGACAAAGGACAATCAACTATAATATATATTAATGAACACTCACCTCTTATATTCTTCTTTTTTTATTACCTTTCTTTGGTTTTTAATACCTCGCTCTCAGTCTGCTTGTCGTCTGTTCTGTATCAGATTACAAGAATAAACGTGCTTAGGCTGTGATCGAAAAAGTAACTCAAAGACCAATGCTTAGGTCTGGAAACGAAAATGTCAGAATGTATCTAGTTCTATCACAGATTCAGTCGGCTCTCTCGGACCACAAAAGATCGAGAGTCACTAAAGAAATCTTCAGTGATACTACGAGACAAACCCAGGATAAGGTACAGTGTCTCTTACCAAACGACATTCACCACTACTCTCACCTCAATCCTCAACATTTTCATTCCACCATTGAACCAAACTAACTTCCATTCAAATAACGAAAGTCACGCTCTGTTTCCAGGTTCACCCAAACCACTATGACCAAACTTAGATCTGATTTCATCAATTGAAGTGCTCACATTCTTTTCCACATTATCATTCCACCGACCCGTCAGACAAATCAAGAGTGGTTGTTACTACGATTGCAGGGAATATTATTCCATTGTAAGACCATGCGTTCCAACGCACAATGGGGAGCAGACCTCTGTTCTCACTCGAAATATCCCACTTTATCATTCCACCAACAAAAGAAAAACCACTTCAGATTCAGGATATTACGAGTATTAATGCATGCCTAACATGCTATTTTAAGGCAATAGCCAAGAACAGGTTTATTTTACTCAAAAGCACATCTACTCTTCCTTGCCGTAAGGAACCTACATAGAAATTCACCATTCAACACTGTCTAAATAAAATACGATGGATTTTGTCGCCGAAAGAATAGCGACTAATTGACCAAGACTTAGGTCAATCATACAGATATCTACATCACAGATTGAATTCATCAAATGCCCCTGCACACCTGAACACGAAATAATTCTTATCTGACGTAAAAATATGGAAACTTAAACAAATACAAATTTCACCCAATACTTCGAGCACCATTCAGACACTGGATAACCACAGAGCATAATCTAACCTCTTCAATTTTATTCAGATAGCACCAATGCACATGGTCAAACACCAAGCATGCCACAGCAGAAGGTCTTTACATAGATTTTCAATTTAATACCTGATATATGCTTTTGCAATGTGGAAGTGGTGATGCCTTTGGTCGCTCTCTCTCACTTTGTCGCTCGCTCACTCTGTATTTATATATATGAAAGTGGATGTATGTGTGTGTTTCGACATAATTCTGATATGTCTAGAGCAATTTTAACCATATTTCTTACAATCTGGAAAAGAGTACTGTCGGGATATATATCAAAAATGCTAGAAAAGGATCGATATTAGTATCGAATCCATAGTTTCGTGGTCGCTTAGGTAAACAGTTCTACTTTCAATTCAAGTCGAATTAAGGTCCCATTAGCAACCAGGGTGGTTACGTAGCGACAAAAAAATATCAAAATCAACCAATATTAGAGTCGAAGCGTAAGTTTTCAGTGCCGCATTTCCCATTAGTCCAACTAGGCCCGTGCCTAGAGGGCAACATATTTGAAGAGCGCAAAGTTTAAAATTTTAATTTTTTTCGTGTGAAAAAGTTTAAAAAATCGAGAGTAAATATACTATTTCATGAGCAGTCCTCTTTTACTATTCTAATATATTTAATGATAGCGTAAGAAATCTGAAAATAATTCAGAACATGTTTCCCATTTATTTTTTGTTACGTAATTGTAGCTGTAGCATCTAGTGAGTGGTATTTAACTGCAATAAATTCACTAATTAAGCATATTCGAATTAAGTTTTATATGTAAGTTAGGGATCAAGGGACGGAGAAATGTGTAGTTATTGGGGGCGCCGAGAGCAAAAGTGCGTAGGAACGCCGAGCTTCTAAATGCAGCACTGTTCGCTAAATTAATTGGTAGAAATTTTAATGCCATTTAAGACCAAATTTAGTCCTAGCAGTGGCATTATCCGTTTGCTGTCCTAGGAGGAATGAAAGGGACTGACATCAAAATTATAAAAAAAAGACCTACGTTAGTGTCGAATCTATAATTTTTGGGGGTTTGTTAGGTAAAGATTGGAACTTCAGATGCCATGTAAGAAGAGCCCTCATTAACACAATGAAGGAGTTTGTGAAATGTGTGACATGTAGAAATAATTGAAAATCACCAATGTTAGTATACAACCCTTATCTTTCGTGGTCGCCAAGTTCATTGGGAACAGTTCTGATGACCTTTAAGTTTAAGTTCAACTTCCAGTAAGAGTAAGATCCCCCAGCACATCTAATAAGGAGAGCGTAGTTCTGGAATGTCTGGGACAACCTTTACCAAACTTGGGGGACATATTACTTTCAATCTAAGAAGAAAATATTGTAGTAGTATGAAGTTATGGAAGTTGGGAGGTGTGACATGTAAAAATAATGTAAAACGACTGATCTTAGCGTTTTATCCATAATTTTCTCGGTCGTTGAGATGGATAGTGATGTTCCCAATGGAAGTTACATCCAAATTCATCCCCATCTTCACAGGATGATGGCCTGGGAGAGCTAAAAATAAAATCTCAAAAATTACTTAAATATTTGTCGAATTCGTAGTTTTCGGGGTGAGAAAGCGTTTCTAATAACTTTGGAAGGTAATTTGTACCCACGTCAAGATGGGCTTTTTAATCACATCAACTTCTCACCTTAAGAAGAAATTACCATTACAATTATGATATTAAACCAACCTTCGAAATCGATGAAAAAATTATGTGGAGGTATGTTTCGTCTTTTAAATGAAACAAGACATGTTAAAATCAAAGATGGAGTGGGTCAGTGGGTCGGTTGGTAAGTGGGTGAAATGGGTCAAGATTTGTGAGTGGATCAGTGGATCGTGGGTCAAAAGGACGTGACCTACTGCGAAACACCACTCACCGTGACTCACACTGGCCCACCCGGTGGCCACCCTTTTAGTCCAAAGATATTTCGTCCAAAGAACATTTCGTCCAGAGACATTTAATCCAAAGACATTTGGTCCAAAGGAGAATTCATCCAAATTACATTTCGTCCATAATACAATTGGTCCAAAGGACATTTCGTCCAGGGATGTTTAGTTCAAAGCACATTTCGTCCAAAGAACATTTGGTCCGGTAACGCTTGGGGGTCAAGGGTTTGTTTCTATTAGAAGAGTAAAAGTGATTCATATAACATTATGACTCAGTAGCTTCTTGCTTCTAAAGGAAATTTGGAATAGAGATTTATTTCGCAATTTTCATTTTGATAGAACAAATAATGCTGAGATATTCAGAAAAACGTAAACGCCTGAAAACAACATGGCCGAACAACAGGAGTGAGGGAAAGGTTGTAGTGTGAAGTATGTTGCTGTAATAACTGCTAACATAACATCTAAAATTTTCATGTTGTGAATGAAATAGTTCTAAATATTAGGTATTCAAACCCTTGTGTTAGAAAAGTGAAAAACTATGTGTCAAGTATCTTTGAAGAAATACTGAGAATAGAAAAATACACATGTGTGAAATATATTCTTAGTGTCCAAAGATAATACTCTTAAACAGTCACATTCTTGGCTGCAACATTGTGAAAAGTGATTGACAAATATAAGATGAAAGTTGGAACATTTCGTGTAGAATATACGTATCTTTTCAGGTTAACCACAAGTCTGGTTTCTATTTGTAGACTATTGATAGTGTGTAACTTCGGCAGACGTTTCTACATAATTAGTGAGTTGTATGACAAACCAGAATTGTTAACTTGTCTTGTATTTTTATTTCAGTGTTACTCCTTATGCAAATATAGTATACACTTTTGCTTTCATATTAATTTTCTCGGTACAACACTGTACATTTAAGATATCCATTGCAAAGTCTCAAACGAAATACAAGATTCACATGACCATGCGGAGGCAATGTTGTCCGCAAATGAAGAGGGAGTATGCTCTTCAAAGGGTTGTTTATCATTTTGGGAGGTGAATTCCTTAACCAACGAAGCTACAACTGTATTTCTGCGAAGCTAAAACTACATTTTTGTAAACTTATTAATGAAAGCAAAGAAAAGTGGCCATTTAATTTTCAGGCGATTACGTTTTTTTCTGAATGTCTCAACATATATTTGTTTTATCGAAAAGAAAATTGCGGAATAATTCTCTATTTCAAAATTTCCTTTAGAAATAAGAAGCTACACAAGTAACACTTCCCAAGTGTAACACTCCAATTTTGATAAAAATTTGGCAGGCAGATAATACACATAAGGTAAGTAAATACGTGTTTTTTTTTATTTTCTGCGGAAAAACGGGTTTTAGGGGGCAAAAGCCTCCACCCAAAATTTTGAAAGTTGTCGCCCGAAAGACAAGAAGAAGTGGACCGAAATGAATGAAATCGTGCACAAATATTGTAGACGAAAAATGAGGAAATACGGGTTTCGTGTTTTTCTAGAAAGAATGGTTGGGTGGGGCGCGGACCCCTCCAAACCTTTGCTCATGAAATATCAAAAGTGCTAGTAACAGTATGTCAGAAGTGCCTAAATTTACATGAAGAATTGCAACGAAACTTTGTGTATGGACAATATGCAAAAAATAAATGAACACGGGTTTTTTATTTTCTGCGGAAAAAGGGTTATAGGGTGCAAAAACTCCCACCCAAAGTTTTGAAAGTTGAAGCCCGAAAGCCAAGAAGAAGTGGACCGAAGTGAATGAAATTGTATGTAGATATTGGATACGTAAAATAAGGCCTTTCGTGTTTCACAAGTGTCTCCATCTGATTTCTTCAAATTTGGCAGATCGACAACAAGCACAAACAGTATAGTGTATTTTATAGCATTTCAGGAGGCACCTTTAACCCTTACAATGTTTTTCCGCATAAACAAAAACACGTGTCGATTAATTTCCTGTTTGCTGTTGATGTGCCAAATTTGAAGCAAAACGGATAGGGATACTTCAGAAACACGAAAGACCTTATTTTACATAGGGTCTCTAAAATGTCTACCCACAATTTCATTTGCTTTGGTCCACTACTTCCTGCGCTATTACGGTAATATTTACTTTTTTCGGAGAAGGCCTAGGCCCCAACACTGTTTTCCGCACAAATTAAAACACGTTTCGTTTATTGTTTTGCGAATTGTCCCTATACGAGGCTTCGTTGCAATTCTCCATACTCTTTAAGAACCTCTGACGTATAATTATTTGCACTTTTGACATTTCGCAATCAACAGTTTAAAAGGTCCGTGATATACGCAACCGTTTTTAAAAAGGAAAATACGAAACCCAATTACCTCAATTTACGTCTACAATATCTGTGCACAGTTTCATTCAATTCTGTACACTTCTTCTTGCCTTTTAGGCTTCAAATTTCAAAATTTTTGGTGGAGGATTTTGTCCCTTAAAACCATTTTTCCTCAGAAAATAAACTCGCATTCGTTTATTTTTTGCGTATTGTCCCTACACAATATGTCGTTTCAATTCTTCATGTTCTTTAAGCACTTCTGACATACTGTTATTCGCACTTTTGATGTTTCACGATCAATGTTTTGTAGGGGTCTGTGTCCCACCCAAACCTTTTTTTTTTTCAGGAAAATGCGAAACCAGTATTCCCTCATTTTATGTCTACAATATCTCTGCACAATTTCATTCACTTTGGTTCATTTCTTGTGACCTTTCGGGCCTCGAGTTTCAAACTTTTGGATGTTGGCTTTTGCTCCCTAAAACCGTTCTTTCGCAGAAAAAAAAAAACGTATTTATTTATTTTTTGCGTATTGTCCCTACTCAAAGTTTCGTTGCAATTTTTCATGTTCTTTACTCACATCTGACATACTGTTATTAGTACTTTTGATATTTCGTGATCAAAGGTTTGGAGGGGTCTGTGCCCCATATAACCATTTTTTCCAGGAAAATACGGAACACGTATTCCCTCATTTTACGTCTGCAATATCTGTGCACAATTTCGTTCACTTCGGTCCACCTCTTCTTGCCTTTCGGGCGTCAACTTTCAAAATTTTGAGTAGGGGCTTTTGTCCCCCCCTAAAACCACTTTTCCGCAGAACAACACGTATTCATTTATTTTGTGTGTAGTATCTACCTGCCTATTTTTTTTCAAAATCGGAGTGTTACACTTGGAAGGTATTACTTGTGAGTCATAATGTTATATGTATCAGTTTTACTCTTCTAATAGAAGCAAACCCCTGAGCCCCAAGCGTTACCGGACCAAATGTTCTTTGGACGAAATGTGCTTTGAACTAAACATCCCTGGACGAAATGTCCCTTGAACCAATTGTCTTTTGGACGAAATGCCCTTTGGACCAAATATCTTTTGGACCAATTGTGTTTTGGACGAAATGTCCTTTGGACCAATTGTCTTTTGCACCAATTGTGTTTTGGACGAAATGTCCTTTGGACGAAATGTCCCTGGACTAAATGTGTTTGGACTAAATGTCTCTGGACGAAAATCCTTTGGACGAAATGTTCTTTGGACCAATTGGCTTTTGGACGAAATGTCCTTTGGACCAATTGGCTTTTGGACGAAATGTTCTTTAAACCAATTGTGTTTTGGACGAAATGTCCTTTGGACCAAATGTCTTTTGGACGAAATGTCCTTTGGACCAATTGTCTTTTGCACAAAATGTTTTTTGGAGAAATTGCCCTTTGGACCAAATGTCCCTGGACCAAATGTGTTTGGGCTAAATGTCTCTGGACGAAAATCCTTTGGACGAAACGACCCCCAACTACCCACCGTCCCATTCTGTTCTGCGCATTGAAGACAGCATCTTCTGAACACTGGTGAGCTTGTCTACGTTTTACTTTCAATATTTCCATTTTTCTTCTTCTGAATCTCCAATTCTAATGAAAAAAGCTCAGGCATTTTTGGATTTTGGATTTTGCAATTGTAAGAGTGGCAATAGCAATAGGAGTTCAATTTTGAGATACAGCTTGTGAGCTTTTAGAGGAGCTAACTGCTGGAAAAAAATTTGAATCACCTGTAATATATGAATTATTATACCTAGTATAAAAAACTGAAAGTAACTATGTCTGCGTGATTATCACGGTCAAATTGCAAAGTCAAATGAAATGACATTTGGTATATAATCAGGCCCCAATCCCAACTGGGAAATTATCATACGCATATCACTTTCATTATAACACATATCCTTAGTGGGGAGTAGGTGTCCGAATTTTTGCGAAAAACTTAGTATCTTACAAGCCGTTCAACTTAGAGAGCTTAAATTCAGTATATAACTCTTTACTAAAAATAAACAGAACGTGTCCTGGCATTTTAAAAATGTGTTTTATGAGAGGGGGGGGGGTTTATATATTGGAAATTTGTAGTGGGTTGATTTGTAAAAATTATCGAAAACGATTGATATTAGTTGAGAAACTAATTGAGGAATGAAAACTACCGTCCTTTGCATTTTATACCCACTGCTTTCTAATATAATAATTGCTGAAGCTGGTGTTTAATATATGGATCGTTCAGAGCATAAGGCAATCAAACCATAAAGTTGTGAGAAAAATAGACATAACATTTGTATTCCAAGCTTAATTTCATGAGCATTTGAAATTAGTACGGCATGCTTAATTATATGGAAAACTAGTTTTTCTTTCTTTTCTTCTTACGTTGGTCTACTTTATCTTGATTCGATATTTTCAAATTTCATCCTGTTTTCTACTGAAATGTATATGTAAGCCAAGAAAGAAATAATTATATATGATAAATTTAAATTCATCTTAATTTGGAAGATGAGAAACACTTTACCATTGTATATCGTAAAGGTCAGATCCACCGGTA
The DNA here is from genome assembly GCF_964235325.1 of Thermobia domestica. NCBI lineage: Eukaryota > Metazoa > Arthropoda > Insecta > Zygentoma > Lepismatidae > Thermobia > Thermobia domestica. The sequence goes on along the minus strand of NC_137459.1, from coordinate 142,052,817 downwards.
TTGTAACAGAGCGGTGCTTGAGCGATTGACGGTATTAATTCAAACTCCGATAAGTGAAAATTTCACAGTCTTGTTTTATTTCAAGTGTAATCTATTTAGTCAATGGAGAGAAGGACGTGGATCATGGGTCAGAGTTGATTACATTGGTGGGTCGGAGTTGGTCACAATGTTTCAGAGTGGTTCATAGTTGGTGGTGGGTCCATTCTGTATTCTACCATTAATTTCATAATTCGCAATCGCCCTGTCCTTTAGCTTAAAGACACAATCGTGGAACGTAGAATTTAATATTAGTGATGTAATAAACCCATAATGGGTCGCTTCTTGTTTACCTTGGTGCATTATACTTTTGCAATGGTAAGACAAGTGTTTACCTCTTCTGGGTAGTTTTGCAGTTTCACACTTGTAGAGGTGCTCAAGGAGTTTTCAATGAAAGATTTATTACCATCTTGAACGCTCGCTATTTTGCACAAGTTAGCATAAAGACTCGGGACTCTTACCATTTTAAAAAAAAAATTAGTAATACTTTTAAATGACATACTACTTGATTCCCCTTACCATTTTCAAATTTTGAGTTGCACCCCTCCTGAGACCCACCGGGGAACCTTGGGGCAAATCTTTTTCCTCGACACGGGGTACCTTTGAAATTATAAAATACATGTTTTCCGGTGTTGACATCTGTTTCATCGTTTCAGACTTTTATTAGTGTCAACGGGCTTCATGGATACCATGCTTCTTTATTCTCTTAGTTTTCAGATACAAGCCCCCATGTCGTAAGCGTCAGTGCACCACCGATCCGCAACTGGCGACATTTCGCCAAAAGTTGGTGATCCCGCCTAGCTACGATCCGTGGTGGCCCCACTTCGGTTTTGAAAATTATACCATCAGCGGCAGAGACTCGACGAAACGCCAACGAACCACAAAATTTCTCCCCCAAAATATGTTAAATCGCCCATATGCTTGATTTGTTTATATTCAGGTGAGTATAAAAAACACTAGGGGAAAAAAGCAAGTATCCCAAAGTGGGCGCGAACCTTCAACCTTAAGTTTACTTGCCGCATATTCTTCTGACTTCGCCACGAAAACGATGAAGAAAATCTCGCTTGTAGAAGGATAAATTATTGGGGTCTTAATTTAGCCAATCAAACAAATCCATCTATCTCGAGTTCTGTGAGATGGTACTGTGAACCGTTTCGAGATTTATTGCTTTCTGGTGGGGTATACTATCTATGTGCAAAATTTGAGAAAATCGCCGACGCGCACATACGGAAACTCTCCTCTTTAGTGCAATGTTGACAAGATATGGTGTGGGTCAATGAAACCTTGATCCACAGAATACTGACCCACTATACGTCGTGACCCACAATGACTCAACACCCAACGTGACACAATCACCCACCATGACCCACTCTGACCCACCACCAACTATAAACAACTCTGAACCATTGTGACCAACTCCGACCCACTAAAATACATCGTCATTAAATTTGATCCATTATCCACGCCATCCTCTCTACTGACTTAAGAGGTTATATTTGTAATAAACCATTTTTTTCCAGTAATTAGCTCCTCTAAAAACTCATAGCCTGCATCTCAAAAGCCAAGCAGTAAGTCCTATTGCCATTGTTACAACTGGAAATATCAAAATCCAAAAAAGCCTGAACTTCTTTCTTCATTACAACCAAATGAAATAAAAAGAAGAAAAATGGAAGTCTTGAAAGTAAAACGTAGACAAAGTTGCCAGTGTTCAGAAAATGCTATCTAGAAGGCACTGAGCAGAATGGGTTGGTGGGTCAATGGGTCAGTGTGAGTCACAGTGATGGTGTTTCGCAGTGAGTCACGCCTTGCTGACCTACGATCCACTGACCCACTCATAAATCTTGACCCATTTGACCCACCGACCAACTCAATCTCTGATTTTACATTTAGTATATCATTTAAAAAGACGAAACATACATCTACACAATTTTTTCTCGATTGCGAAGGCTAGCTTGATACATATACTAGTTGAGATGGTAATTTCTTCTTAAGGTGAGAAATTGAAGAGCCCATCTTGAAGTGGTTACAAACTACATTCCAAAGTTATTAGAAACGCTTTCGCGACCCCAGAAAACTATTACTTCGACAAATATTTAAGTAAGTTTTTACATTTTATTAATCATATCTCCAAGCCCCTCATTCTGTAGAGATGGGGATGAATTTGGATATAACGCCATTTGAGTGCCTCACTACTCATCTCAACGACCGAGAAAAAAGTGGATAACACTCTACAATCAGTCATTTTACACTATTTTTACATGCCACTCTTCCCAACTTCAATCCCTTGAGGTATCTGAATTCCACAATATTTTTCTCCTTAGATTGAAAGTAATATGTCTCCCATGTTAGGTAAAAGTTGCTCCAGACATTCCGGAGTTTCGCTGGAATATACACGTATACATACATCAAAACATTTAGAGCTGTGAGCAATGCTTTTGATGTTGCTCCTGTAAATTCAAAATCCAGGAGGCATAGTCGTTCATACCAAAACCTGGCATTAAATGACATTGTGTTTGTAACAGTGTCACGAACTCAAACTATGGATTTGACACTAATCTCAGTCACTTGAGACATTTTATTTTTCATCCTTTATCGCCCGCCATAATAATGGGTTTTGAATCAATTGAATTGATTTTAAGTTTAACGTCCCGTCAGCAGTGAGGCTATATGAGACGTAGGCCTACTAATTAACGCGAACTACATGAGCTCTCGCTGAGGGCCGAATCTGGGTCTCCCACACCGAAAGCGTGTACGCTATACGCTTAACCACAAAGGAGCTTTACGATGAGAGTTAAATTTGGATTTTAACGCTTTCAGAGTTGTAATTATTAATTTCTGCAAGAACGAGAACTATAGATTCGACACTAATAACGATCGCTTTTACTTTATATATATTGGCGGAGAGAAAGGAACCACATCCATATGCAAAAGCCTTGCAGATTACACAGGGCCGCATAGGTTCTGTTGTTTTTATAGTTTTGGGTGTTTTATATGTATTTGAACATGCTGAAACCGAAACTGGCATTAGTTTTCTTATATCACGTAAGAATTTCTTGCAATTCACGATTTATATATGTTGATTGCGGTATGTATGTTTATGCGTAATTTAACTGATTGACGCTAGATGTCACCAGTACGTGGTGAAATTATCTAGGCGGTAATAAAAATTAATGTGTTTTAAATGTAAGGAAGTTTAATTTAATTAAATTAACTAAAATTTTGCCTGCATGAATATTTAAAATATTTCTATATCAAACATTGTTATCTCATTTCAAATAAATTTCATATTTAATTATCGCAAATCTTAGATGTGCTACAATAGTATGAAACGTTAATATTTTGGGCTATATCCTTTCTGTAGTTCGTTGAATACTGTGTTGGCAAGGCATCTCGTGGTTGTGAGAATAGACCAGATTTATTTTGTTACATCTGTGGTTAATTTGTTCCACACAAACAGAGACAGAAAATTACAATTTTGTAAGAAGGGCATATTACGCATACTTCCGTATGGAACTTGCAAATCAAGATAAATCGTGGACTCCACACAATCTGTGTGGATCTTGTGTGGAATCGTTACGGAACTGGAGCACTGGAAAGCGGTCATCTATGGCATTCGCAGTACCAATGGTGTGGAGAGAACCCAAAAACCACAGCGACGATTGCTACCTCTGTTCCTATGAAATTGTAGGACACAATTCTCGAAACAAGACAAAGATAGCGTATCCCAATATTCCCTCTGCAATAAGGCCTGTGCTGCACGGCCTAGACTTGCCTGTTCCGACACCTCCATCAAGTCTTGAGTTTGTAAGTGATCCTAGTTCGTACAGTGATTCAGTGGAAAAATAGTGAAATAGAAGATGAAGTTTACAACCCCCCTAGCAGATCTCGTGATCCTGTATCACTCACTCAACGCCAGCTCAATGATCTAGTTAGGGACATAAATCTGTCTAAAGAATCTGCTGAACTTCTTGGTTTCAAACTTAATGAAAATAATTTGCTGGCCTGTGGAACATTTTCCTGGTACAGATATCGGGAAAAAGAATTTGTGCAGTATTTCTCAAAAGAAAGTTGTGTCGTGTTTTGTTATGATGTGTCAGGTTTGTTGATCAAGTTAAATTTCCCTTGCCTTTCTAGTGATTGGAGATTATTCATTGACTCGAATAAAACAAGTTTAAAATTTGTTCTGTTATATAAAGGAAATAAGTTCCCCTCAGTTCCTATTGCTCATTCCGTGTCACTGAAAGAAATATATGACAATGTGCAATTTATTCTTAATAAAATTAAATACGAGATACATGGTTGGGTGGTGTGTGGAGATTTAAAGATTTTGAGCATTGTACTTGGGCAACAAGGTGGGTATACAAAAATACCATGTTACATCTGCGAGTGGGATAGTAGGGCAAGAAATGACCACTGGGGAAGGAAACAGTGGCCATTACGGAAAACACTGAACGCGGGATCAAAAAACATCATTCAAGAAAATTTAGTCAGTCCTGAGAAAGTTATACTTCCTCCCCTTCACATAAAATTAGAATTGATGAAACAATTTGTTAAGACACTCGATAAGGAAGGCGAATGTTTCAAGTTCATACGCAACAAATTTCCTTCACTTTCATGTGCCAAAGTGAAAGGTGTCTTCGTTGGCCCAGACATTAGAAAGTTAATGAAGGATAAAAACTTCGAGGCAACAATGACTAATGCTGAAAAGCATGCTTGGATAGCATTTAAAAGCGTGGTGGTGAACTTCCTGGGGAACCACAAAAGTGCTGATTACAGAGAAGTTGTTGAGAATATGTTAGTTAAATTTCAAGAACTGGGTTGCAACATGAATCTCAAGTTGCATTTTACGCATTCTCATCTTGATTACTTTCCACTAAATCTCGGAGATTAAGTGAGGAACAAGGCGAACGGTTCCACCAAGACATGAGGGATATGGAGAAAAGGTATCAGGCACTTTGGAGTGTTAGCATGATGGCTGACTAGTGTTGCACATTGCACAGAGAAACTTAAGAAGAAAATTAGGAAAGCTTATAAGAGAAAGCTTGCTAAAAAGATGTGAAAAATAAGTGTTATATAACTGTGTTGATTTCCATTTTACAACGTATATATTTATGTATATATTTCCATAATATATGTATATATGTAGTAATCTGTATGTGTAGATAATCTTATATTCTTTTCTGTCTCTTTGCATTGACATTAAACAAAACATGTTCAGTTATTTAGTATAATAAGCTCTTTAGTCTGATATAAGATAAGAAATAAGGTATAATACAGCAGTATTGAATACGGAAGAAGGCCCAAATTTTGACATTGATTTGTAAGAAAACCTTACGTGACAGGGAACAACGAATTCATTATTTGTAATCAGCTAGGAACAAAGAATTAAGTTCACCTATTAATCAAAAAACAACATATTTTTTTTTCAATTTGCAGCCCTGTGTTATTGAACTGAAATCCTTTGGAAAGAAGTCCTATTCTGCCTTCTTTCTCGAGTATAAATAAGTCTCTTAGACATGACTTCGTGTTCGTAAATTTCCTGTTTACATAGTTTTGGGGATCGGGAGTTTTGTGTCTGTAACGAAGATTGGAGTTTGTATAATAATTTCTGTTTATACCCGAATAGTCTCTTTACGTTTCAGAAAGCGTAAATCACTTGCTGTAATGAGAAAATTCAGAAGTAACTTCCGATGACAAATAGCTGCAAATAAATACACTACATAATTTATTCATTGCGATGATATTATCTTCTTAATTTGCATTTAGCATTCTCATATATCATAGAATACCAACGTACTGTGAACACCTGTTATATTTTAAACATAATAATCACTTTGTTCTGCAATGATTGTATGTTATATATATACAACTGACGTATTTTAATGTAATTACTTTATATAATTTTTCATGCATTGCGGAAAATAGAATTTCATAAAAGAACATTGATTCAGATGGGAATCGAACCCTCGACCTTACGGTTTGAAATCCAACGGCGTACCACTGAGCTAACACAAGCGCTTCACGATTAATACTTCTAGCAATATATAACGGTATTTAAGATAATAATTACATTCATATCCACTGCAAACGCTTGACTTTTATTTTAGTACTCAGGAGAGAATAATGTTATATGTCTTAACTTTCACCATTCTTTTACATATGGAAAGATTCGTTTACGTATCTAAATATTCCATTAAGTATGGAGAGCAAAATGACAAACAGGCATGTGCTGGCATTAATACAGTTTCGAAATATTGTATCATTAAGTATTTCAATCAATGTTGCTTTTTTTATATATAATTGGTAACAAGTCTTATTGTATTTAAAAGAAGAAAAACACATCTGCAAGATTTTTCCCGATTGCAAAGGTCGGCTTCGAGGTTCGAACCTGGTTTACTTTTTCCCGAAGATACCCAAAGTTGGACTTATAAAATTTTTGCCTCGAAACAGCAATAAAGAATGCGCTCAACCTTTTTGAGACAAGGTGTACATTTTAGAATGTATTAGCATCAATTACCTACTTCGCTGAGTTAAATTAAGGAAAATAGTAATATGTTTCGTTAGTTACTTTTTACTATTACTAAAGCGCACTTTGATATCATTGTCGATTTCTTTTGTAGGTCTATATCTCCTTTCCCTCCTCATATTGAGTGGATAAATTTGGGTTTTAACAGCATCGGAATTGTCGCCATTCATCTCCGCTACCCCGAAAACTATGGATTCGGCAGTAATAAAGGTCATTTTTGATCGTTATATATATATATATATATATATATATATATATATATATATATATATATATATATATATATATATATATATATATATATATATATATCGCCCTCTTACTGTCTTCCAAGCTGGAGGCTGAATTTGGATTTTCCACGATTATTGACTGTATCTTCATAATGTTGCCCACGAAACAAGACGATAAACATATTTTTGAGTCTTGTCTTATTAGTCTCGTCTCATTTCGTATTGATCCTCGAAGATTTCCTTCTCCTCTGGTCTCGAAGTTTTTGCTCGTTTTGTAAATTTATGTCCAAAATTTACACATTTTTTTTTCTCTCTTCATCTTGTTTTCAAATTTTCATAATCATTCCGCTTCACAAATGGTTCATGTAAAACATGATATAACAAGATTTAATCTCTATTTATTATAAGAATATATTGTGTAATGAGCTGCGTAACTTTAAATGATTTCGTTATATCCGTACAATACTTTAACATTATATATATATATATATATATATATATATATATATATATATATATATATATATATATATATATACATATATATATATATATATATATATATATATATATATATATATATATATATATATATACCATATAGAAACACATAGGAGGTTGCTCACGCACCCCAACCGGTGTTTCAACAGTGTGCAAATAAGCAATATGCCATTGACGGTGCTGCCCTCTTGTGTATTCTTAGTTTATCACCTGACTGCAGGAGAGAAGGGTGTGTCGTCCCATTGAACGGAACGCGTTAGGTGACAAATCAGAAAAAGTGTGTTATTTTGCTCTTGTGGTGTTGTATCACCCCACCTATGTGTTCATGTATATATATTTTTGATACATCACTTTCATTGGTGTGAAGACATTGAGTTTGCTTTACAATCATGTGGACTTGTAAGGCTTCATCATCGAAGGTTCCAGACGACGCACAGATTCGAATGTAGCTTGAAGAAGAGGAAGTAAGTTTTAAAGATACTGAAGAAAACGTCAGTGATTGTGATGCTAATCTTCTAGTCCAATCAGACTATGCTGATGAAATTTCTGAATCGGACGTTAGTGATACAGAACTAAACAGTAACAGTGAAAATTATGAACCGACTCGTGGTGCAATAATCAAAGGAAGAAATGGTTACAGGTGGAAAAAGTGTTCCCACAGTTAGAGATAGGACACCAGCACGTAATATAGTCATACACAATCCTGGCAACAAAGAGCTGCAAAAGCCATTCAGGCTCTCCTTGATGCGTGGAAATTATTGTTTTCCGATAATGTCATGCGTATTGTTGTACAGCACACAAATGAAGAAACTGCGTCACAAAAAAAAAAAATACTCAGAAGACACGTATTATGTAGGTGATACAAATACCGACGAAATATATGCCTTAATTTGATTATTTTACGTAGCTGGCACTCTGAAATGCGACATTTGAATGCGAAATGAAAGACATGTGGTCAACCACATTTGGGCATACGATATTCCGCTGCATAATGCCTGAAACACGATTTTGTATCCTCATAAACTGTCTACTGTTTGATAATACAATGACGAGATACAGCAAATAAATTTGCGCCTATCGGAGTGTTGTAGGAATAGTTTATAGTGAATTGTAAAACGTACTATACACTGCATGAGTATTGCACTATTGACGTGCCACTTCTTGGTTTTCGAGGACAGTGTCCCTTTCGTGTGTACATTCCTTCTAAACCTGACAAGTATGGTATAAAAATCAATTGTCGCTGTGATTCGCAAACATTTTATATGGTGAACGCAATACCGCACATTGGAAAGGTTGAAAACAGCCCACGTGAATCTCTATCTCTGAAACTAGTGAAAGAACTGTCAGAGCCCATTCGTGGAACTAACAGAAATCTAACCATGGACAGTTGGTTCATGTCAGTGGAGTTAGCTGATACTATGTTGAAAGACTACCAGCTGACAGTTGTTGGAACTTTGTGCCACAATAAAAAGGAAGCTTTGAGCCTCAAGCTTGTCTTCCTTACAGGAAGAAAAAAAAAAAAGTAGACGCTACAGAGTTTGCATTTGATGGACCTAAAACATTGGTTTCGTATTATTCACGAAAGCGGAAAAGTGTTATTCTTCTCACCACCATACATAGTGACAGATCTGTGAATGTAGAAACAAAGAATCCTGAAATAATTCATTTCTATAATGAGACAAAGAATGGAGTGAATGTTTTGGATGAGCTAATGCATAATTATACAGTCAGTAGTGAAACAAGGAGGTGGCCGCTTCGTTTTTTTTCTACGGAATGCTGGACCAGGCTGGTGTAAGTAGCATGGTACTTTTTAAAAATGCTACGCAGAATAGGGGAATGACCATCACAGGACAGTATTTATTGCGTGAGTTGGTAATGCAGCCAGTGACTCCTCATATGCAAGATAGGCTCAAGACCCTTCTTTCAACCCATCTTTCAACCACGATCAAAGAAGTTCTCGGTGTAGAAGATGGCGTAGGACAAGATCACGCACCTACACCAAAGCAAGGCAGGTGTTACTTGTGCCCGAGAGCTGCAGATAGGAAGACAAAATCATTATGTACCAATTGCAGGAAGGCAATTTGTGCTGAACACAAAAGGTTTGTTTGTAGCAACTGTGTGTAATCAAAACTGATGTGCATTTCTAGCAAATAATCATTAAATGCTTCCTAAAAAATATGATACTGTCTTTCTTTCAGAAATTCAAAAAAATATCTACAACAAATACACATATATTTTTGGGGTGCTCAAGCACCCAACTATAAAAGCACGTGTGTTAAATTTGCAAATGTATATGAAATGAAATGAAATCTTTGAGTTTTACGTCCCACGGTTATGCCGGTTAGGCTAAAGGAGACGGTGATTATGAAAAATGAATGAAATGGTGGAATGAAGAAAGTAGGAGGAAACGGGAGATCCCCGAGAAAACCCACGCACGCGGTGTCTGTCCACCACAAAGTTCACTTGGCAGGAGCATACTTTGAACACGGGGCCCCATGCACCAGAGGTTAACGCTCTACCACTGAGCCACCGCGGCCCCTAAATTTGCAAATGTGTTCCCGGTATATATATATATATATATATATATATATATATATATATATATATATATATATATATATATACATATATATATATATATATATATATATATATATATATATATATATATATAAGGTGTTAATGATCTATACCGACAAACTGAAAGAGGTGATTCCCTACATCAAAATAAGAGAAAAAAGTTCATATGGCGAAAAGTGCATAGTTTCAGAGCTAGAGCTGTCCAAAATCGTGAAAAACTAAATTTCAACAGACCCTATTTCGAATTCTAGAAGCTGTGAATGGTGGTCCTTATCAGCGTAAAGGAGTCCACTCATACACAATCCAAAATGCATATTTCTTCAATTTTTAGTAGGTGTACAGAGTATTCCCTATACGGTGTAATTCTCAGATATGCTCCCAATACAGTTTTCAGATATGCTCTGATTTCAAGGAGGGTCCAAAGTAGGCAGGAGATAATCCTTGACAATGGACATCCAATGCTTCGTAAGGCAGTCGGAAGTGTTAGGAACCGGCAGCTTCATGTTTCTCCATGTTCAGAATAATGTGTGATGCAAGTATTTCGTCACGGTATTACACGTTTTCTTCACTTATAAGCGTGAAAGAAAACATCGCCACACGCGTTTCCCCGAGTACGAGAAACCATGCTGCTGATGATCCTTAACACTTCCGACATCGCGCCAAAGGATTCCGTGTACACTGCTATCAAAACTTGTAGTTTGCCTACTCTGCATCAATCATAAAAGTCAGAGCACATCTCAAAATTCGGTTGATGGCATGTCTGGAAATTTCACCTTGCAGGGAATACTCTGTACATCCATTGAACATTAATGAAATGTGCATTTTTGGATTGCATTAGCATGACTTCCTTTACGCTGATAAGGACCACCATCCACAGTTTCTCAAATTCGAAATAGGGCCTCTTGAAATTGGCTTTTTGACGATTTAGCTCTGAAACTATGCACTTTTCCCCACATGCCCTAATGAACTTTTTGTCTTGTTTTGATATGAAGAATCACCTGCTACAGTTTGTGGTTATAGTCATTAACACCCTGCATATATATATACAGGGTGTTTCAAAATAGCACCGACAACTTTTGGGAGGTGATTCCTTACACCAAGATAAGATAAAAAGTATAGACCAACCTGGGTGCAGAAATGATATCTTTCGGAGTTATAGGCTGCCGAAAACGTGGAACAATGAATTTCAACGGTTCATAGCTCTAAAACTATGGGACCTATCGTAGTCGGGTCAACACTATACTAAGGAAGTAATATGAGCTCTATCCAAAAATATCTGCTTTATAATAATGCAGTTCTTCCGCAACATTTTTTATAGAGGTAGTTAGTGAGTACTTCAAATTATATGCCCGTAACTAAACTTCGTGTACGAAAATTGTTGCGTGGGTACCTTAGGATTCTCAAACATTCATTTTTCGATAGAACACATATTAGTTCCTATGTGAAGTCTTGACCCGACCATGGTAGGGCCCATAATTTTGGAGCTATGAACCTTTAAAGTTCATTTTTTTTCATGTTTTCGGCAGCCTATAATTCCGACAGGAAGCATTTGTGCACCCAGGTTGCTCTATACTTTTCGCCTTGTTTTGGTGTCAGGAATAACCTCCCAAACGTTGTCGGTGTTGTTTTGAAACGCACTGTCTCTCTCTCTCTCTCTCTCTCTCTCTCTCTCTCTCTCTCTCTCTCTCTCTCTCTATATATATATATATATATATATATATATATATATATATATATATATCCTATGATTCATGTAACACTAAAACTCTTTGAGATGTAACATTGAGTGAACTAGTGTTGTCCACGAGACTTCTGAAATTTATTGTCTAGTCCCAAATTTAAAAAAGTGCTTCTCGTCTCGACCTTCGTCTTTTATTCGAGAGACACGAGAAATTTCTCGTCTCGTACGAATATTACTTTTCAAGTATTTTCTTTAATGTCCCCACTTCTTATGAGGAACATGTTCTACAGATTGCGACAATTTTCTTACGTAAAGTAGACATGGAAGTTTGTTGTGTTATGCTCTACTATTCGTAAGTAGAGAAATAAACAAGAAGGACCAGTAAAATAAGTTTTAATCAACGTGCATGGTATAAGTCAATAACGAAAGATCATGATTATGCTTGTGATTTTCTTAGACTTAAAAAAAATATATATATCAACGTAGACGAGGAATTACCGGAGGCGAAACGCAATCGAGGAATCTCGGACTTATATTCCGACACTGTGTATTTTGACAGCTTTCTTCGTTCTCATAGGATTATGGTATTATGGCCCCTTTATATATTAACCTTAGCCGACTTCTTTCCCAATCCTTTATTTCTTTGGTAAAGTTTCAATATAAAATTATTTTTAGGTTGTAACTGAAACCTACTAATAAATGAATACAGGTCAGTGGCGACGATTTCTCTAAAAAAATATGGGGTACTCTCAGCTATATAAGTTTCATTGTCAGATATCATCCACAGGAACATAATGAGAATTTTAATGCGAAGGGGATCCAGAAAATTCTGGCGTCCCGAGCCCATCAGCCTTCAAGCTCAGAACGCACATACTGTAGACATATCACTTTTTGAAGTTTCGCTCTGCTAACAAATAGCAGCGAGCAATATTTCTGTTGTGATTAGTTGAAGAACTTTTTTTTTCTTATGAACTTGCTCGTGATGAGCAAAAACAAAAAAAAAATAAATAAAAATAAAATAAAAATAAAATAAAATAAAACAAAATAAAACATGTTAAAACTTGGTCAAATCGCGTTACTAATCCAATCTAGTCGAATACAAGCAAAATGCTATGCTGTCGTTTGCCAGAAAGTCCAATATGTGCACTTTGGAAAATGATTCATCAAGACCTTAAATTATTTTCCAGATTAACTAGCGTTTTCTAGCGAAGTTTCCAGAAATGTAAGCATTTTATACGAGTTCGATGCCCGGCGGGAGGACATGTGGTTCGGATTTCGCGTTAATCAGTAGGTCCACGTCTCATATAGCCTTGCTGCTGAAAGGGACTCAAAATCAAATCAAATCAAATTTAATGAAATAAAAAAAAATTTAAAAATCCGGAACAGTGAAGGGAAATCCAGAAATGTTTGGAAAATGATTTTAAAACAAATCCGATTTATAAACAATCAAAATTGAAACTGGAAGTGGTTTACTTATGCTACTTGTAGTTTCAGTCGAGAGATTAGAGTGAAAATGGAACATATTCATGGGACGCTTAATTGATTGCAGAAAGCAGCTTCTGTCTACTACTGTTTTTATTCTATATCGATCAACGGTAAATCCGGAAATGGTTAATTTATGTCTTTTCCGGTTTGAAAGGAGGGTTAAGAAAATATATTATACCTACTCTCAGAACGCTTAATCGATTTCAATAAATAGCTTCTCGCTAACAGTCTTTTGCTCTACGTAAATCAATATTGAAAAGAAAAATTCTAATTCTAATAAACTTCTACGACTTTCGATTTTATCCGAGTTAAGAATGAACATATAATGTATTGTTTGGACGCTTAATCGATTGCAGAAAACTGCGTCACTCTACCTGTTACCATTTTCACTGTATAACGATCAACGTTAAAACTTAAAGTTGATTTCTACTACTTCCATTTTCAGTAGATGAATTAGAATGAAGATGAGGTATATTTTTACTATACTGAATTAATTACAAAACCATTTTTCGCTTTCTATTACGATTTTTATTTAATTGCTGTTTATGTTAAAACCGGAAGTTTTTGATTTTTGCCCCTTCTGGTTTAAACGAAGGGTTAAGAGAGAAGATGGTTCTTATTCTAGAACGATAAATGCACTAAAAAGAAAATAAAACAGTTTCGCACCTTCTGTTATTGTGTTTGCTCTGTATAAATCAATATTAAACCCTTAAGTTTTAATGGATTCCTACCACTTCTGGATTCAGTAAAGGGTTATGAATGAGTAGATAGTGTATCGTTGGGATGCTAAATTGATTGCAGAAATCCCAACCCCTCTATATGTTACGGTTTTGGCTATATAAAGATCAACGTTAAAACAGAAAATTGTTAATTTCCATCACTTTCACTTTGAATATTGGCTCGAAAAACTAAGTCGAATTCTAACCTGTGACCCTCTGCAGTTCGACCCAATTTGATGACGAGTGAACAATCAGTTCTTGAGATTGTTGTCTCCCGGACAAACGAATAAGGTAAATATGTAAGGGAGTTTTGGAAAACCAAACTCCTTAAAACTTGTATATTACAATAAATGGTTGCTAAACTGAATTCAAGGTACGCAGTAGAATTTTGTCTATCGTTCACCATCATTACTAAATGTCTATGATATGGTAAGTATATATCAACAGGGTAACCTTTCACTATTTGAAATTAGTTTTCCACCCTTATCACAATTTACACCTGGGTTCTGTTTCTGGAACTATAACGCTACAAACAGAGAACTTATTGTGACTGTCAGAGTAAATGTACAGATTTGGCAACGACGCGTTATAGAGTTCTGCGCAATATCCTTCTCAAAATACATTTCCCTAAATATAAATGAAATAAATGAATGTGAAAATAAAATGTGATTTAAATAAAATGTGAAACACAACACGAAAAACAGTCAAGCAACATATCTATTTCAGAATGAGATCATTACTTTAACCCTTTCAGACCAGAATTATTATGTGCTGCACATTTTTTAACGCAATTTTATTATCATTGTACTATACAGGTTGGCGCAATTTTTTTTTTCGAAAACTGATATGGAAGTTCTAAAATTTTTATGTGCATAATTGTGCCCAATTGTACTAGATTTGTATATTATGCATAACTATTTCTGAAGGGATAGATGAGACAATTACTTTTGCTACTTTACTCTAAATAAAACATGTTTAAACCATCATATGAGACATGCAAAATACAATAAAGGATATGAGCAAAATAGTTTGAGTACATCAAATGTAAAAAAAAAAAAAAAAAAATATTGATACGGCTACTGAATATATAAAAAAATAACTGTAGTAGACCAGCACAAATGCATTGTTTGCATCTCATACGATTGTACATGACAAAACAGTTTCTATCCTTTGTAATACATAAGTATACCATACATTTATAACAATAGAGTTGTGTTTTCCGGTTACACAGTCTATTCTTACAACGTTTTTCTTCCTTGTTCCTGTCTAAATGTGGCACGTTGTCAATAAGGTCTTGACGAATTTCTGGAATTGGACGTTGGTCCTCTTTGTTGTGCTTTGGTTTGCTCACAGGTTGAATATCAACGCTGGTCCGGGTAGTCCTACCGGACGTTTGAGGTACTGCAAGCTCCCCAGCATCCTCATTATCGCTGAGGTCATGATCAGATCAAATGCATTTTCAGATTCGAATAATTGTAGAATATTGTCTTCTTCGTCGGCATTGAGCATGTCTGCAAGGAAGAAAAGGTGTAAGAAAATAACTGTTTCCCATAATTATAACGCAAAAGTTCGCATAGCAGAACCATAACAATAAATACAAACGAATACAATATAATAACAATTACCTAGAATAATACATATAATACAATATAATATAATAAAGGTGTCCGTAGGATTTTACTGGGGAGAGAGGGTTGTAAGCCCTATTAACCAGAAGGTATTGCTAGCAAAGTAGATTCCTCTTCTTGGCATTTAGGGTGTTGTACAGAGTTGACACTTTCAGGTCTACTTGCTGAAATTCTAATTTCTTGTAATTTTCACATTTCATGGGCAGAATATATATAGGCCTAATTGCCAAAATTAATCAACTTTTATTCAAGTTCCATTTTCCAGAGGGACCATGGCTCCGTTTGCCGCTTTGTGGACTCTTATATAAACAATAACAAGTTGTCTTTAACATTACTATTTGCTTTCAGTATTTTTATAATAATTAAATTTGTGATCCAAGTAAATATTTCGCCTATTTTTCAGTTTAGCACTAATTTTGTTTTTTTTTAAAAAATAACGTCATTCATAATTTACATCAATATTCCTAATTCTCTCTCAAAAAATAACTACTAATATTTGATTCTCTTCTGCATTGCACCTCCACTTCCCACAATCTATCCTGCACTCTTCCGATCTGAATGGGCATAATAATGCACATCAATTTCAGACTGTCTATTTGGGATAATATAATCGTATATTTAAGGCTTTTACTTTAGCAGCTCTTAACTACAATCTTCTACTTCAAAATTATTATGAAACCTCTAAGCTAATGGGCTTTACAATTTTAAACTATACAAAACAACAGCGACTTACCTTTGCCTGTTGACGAACAATCAACTATGCTGTCTTTGAGTACAATTAATTATATATTCTTGATGCTAGATGGCTGCACCAGTGCCACAATCCCGCTACGATGATGTACAGAATTGTGTACAACGCGTCAGTATGTCCCTACTTTAATTTCTGCTGCCTGTTTTATATATAACAAAACGATATGCATAATTATGCACCGATGGTCTGAAGGAGTTAAAACACTTTACACATACGAATAAACATTTCACAAAACCGAGTACCTATCTAGTAAGACCTAGCAACAAGTGACATCTTATGTGATGATTATCAAATTAAATAAGTTTATTTTCGTTTTATTTGTTACATTTTTCGATATCAGAATGCATAATCAAATTAATCAGTATCTTGTTTTGTAGCTGAAACACAACTATATTTTATATTGTAATATTTATAATTTGTAACGTTTCATTACACAAGGAAATGAACTTAAAATTTACTGACTTCCGGGTGGTGATCCACCTTAACAGTAAACGCGATGAAATGGTTCATGGTTTAGCTACAAATATTATAATTAGAACCTAATAAAGCGTATACGGAACCACTGGGGAAGTATAATGTTTCAAACAAACAAATAAACATACACACACACACACACACACAAATTAAAGTCGGTGCACCTAAGTTGAAACTACGTATGTTTGAACATACCCAAATCATATATTAATAAACGGGTAGAATAAAAAAAAATTAGTTCTTCTTTTCCAAATTAATTGGTTATACTATTACAAGTATTTGAGAAGAAGTTCACTTATTCGTGACTAGCTGAAATACCCATTCTTCGCATGAGGACTGTATTTGAAAGTCAACGCCTGTGCGAGTATCAAAATTCATCCCAGTGACCTCAAAATCTATGGATATGATATTAATATTGGTCATTTTGGTTTATTTTTTACATGTCTCGGTAACTCCTGCCCCGCATTTCAACCCCGGCCCGCATAAAATGGTACCGGAATTTGAAAGTCATCGCTAATGGAAGTGTCGCAATTGATCTCAGCGACAGCGAAAACTATGGATTTGACACTAACATCGATCGTTTTGGATTATTTTTACATGTCTCGGTATGCCCCCACCCCTTTGATCCTGCCCTCATGCGAATGGGCTGAATTTGGAAGTTAATACAACCGGAGTTTCACCTTTGATCTCAGCGACCGCGAAAACTATGAATTCCACACTAATATCGGACATTTTATACTACTTGTACATGTCCGTGTAAATTCCCTCCTGAGAATTCCTGGTTCGAAATTTGAAAAAAGGAAACTTTTCTTCTTGGTCTGGGACCTGGTCCAAGATACCCGTGACCCAAATTTGGTAACTCTTGGTCCACTTGTCTGATCCACAGGAAGCACACAGACAGGCAAACGAACTCTTTATTTTATTTATATTAGATTAGATTAGATGTGACAGAACACAAGCTCGAAGGAAAAGGAGGGAAATACAGTGTAAGACCATAGTTTATAGCAGACGTACCATCCTCCTAAGAGTATGGGCACAGCCCCCTAAATTTACCATTATCCTCACATATACCCCTCAAAATTTACAATTTTCCCCAGACATACCTTTCCCTTGCAATTTGCCAGTCTCCAGTCTGGCTCTATACTTTTTAATGAAAATTATGTCCTCCGATATTATCCTGGGCGCATTCTACTCCCTAGTACCTGTGTACAAACATCATTGTGGATAGGTAGAATTAATATGTCATATCAAAAGGAAAGATATAGTTGTGGGTTAGTCACAATCGGAATCAGAATTATAGTACTTACAAGCTATTCAACGTTATACTATAAGGAAACTTTGTGAATTTGCATTAATTGATAACGAAAAAAAACAAGAACAAGTGGTATATATCAACAATTTGCTGTGGATAGTCACAAAGGAGTCATATATGTCTCTTGTTCATGCATATACAAATCTCAGCTACAAATCTGATAAAATCAATATTTGTTGGCACTGGAACGAGAAAACAGAGGATTCATGTTGTGAATCAGTCGAACCCCGTGTTCGAACAACCTGTGACCACAAACCGCAATCCCAGGCAGCAGCAAATGTAATGTGTCCCTCGTGCTATTGGCTGAGCTGGATTGTAATACTTGTAGTGGAGACAATATGATTCAGTTGACAAGATTGGATTATGGTTAGTAGCTAGGAGCAATTATTTGTAGGTTTCATTGCAAGGGTAAAAAAAAAAAGTAAAACCAAGAAAAGAAAACGAGTGCTATAATAATAATAATAATAATAATAATAATAATAATAATAATAATAATAATAATAATAATAATAATAATAATAATAATAATAATAATGTGTACGTACCTACACAAATATTACATATACTTCGTTCTTCTTATTTTTTGGCATCTTTTTGAACCTAATATCTCTCTGGAGATGTCACGTTTTAAATACTAACGCGTTTATTAATATGCTGCTTTACACTTATTTTAGAAGTGGAAAATTGATTATATCTAGGACTTTCTTTTGTTAGGCCTCCCAACTACCTTACGCATAAAAATTGGAAGTGCCATAGAATGACTGTCCGTTTATCTGTCTGCCAACAGTTATCAGAGCAAATACGGTGACAGATAGTAACGAACGGGTTTTGGTGTAGATCCAGTGGTTCCATCTCATTCTCAAACGTCTATTCATACCCAACACTCGAAACCAAATGTCAACGTTCATCACTATAAATCAAAAATAGCAAAATATAGAAAGAAATGATCTTTTAATGTGGATTCAACGTCTCAATAGTAAATTTTATTTGCACTCTCGTGTATCTATTATGATCAGAATTGATGAACATTTGCTACCTTTTTCATTTGTAAAAACCTACCTATATCGTCTTATTATATGACTTAACCATCATATGAATATATTCAACTTTAACTTTTGATTTATCTCTATATTCAAACCAGAAATGGTGGAAGACTACAATTTCCGGTTTCAACGCAGATCAATACAAAGGAAGAACAATAATATAAAATAGTAAGGATATAATTTTAATATGGATTAAGGGTACCGAGATTAGCTCCATTTGTTATCATATAAATAAACCATAATTTGAAGATATTTGTTATCACTTCTCGTTTCAATACTGAATACCCTCAGTCTTGAAGCCAACCATACTTCCACGATGTGCGCGAAACCCATTTGTTTTGCTACAGAAACAGGTCGTAACATGTATTTTACACTTAAATTACTTCTACAGTATATATTTATGGTTATTTTAATAACTCTTATAAGATGCTTATTAAATTATATCGCAAATTCAGTATTAGGTTGTTTGAAACATGCATAATACTAAATAACGTTATTAAATTTATTATTAGGCACCTTCTTGAGAAATATAACATCGACATGAAAATGTTTTATATGCGCGAAAGTAATTTCATACCCTCCCAACATAACTGGATAATAAGGTCATTTAGAGCAATGTACAGAGGCTTATATCGGATTTGTTCCACAAGTTCAATATTCATTTATTTTACATTATATTCAATGAAATTGCACATACATTTAAGTGCAATATGCGACTCCAGCAATTAGCAACATTGTGCGAATATAAGATTGATTATTCAAGAAAGGTACAGCACGTTTTACTAATATTATGTCACTGAAGTAATGAAGACAGAGCATATATAAATGCATAAACTTAAAAATCCTAAGACATCTGGGAAAAATATACAAATATTATATTCAAATTTATTTACTGAATTCTAATCCACCTGTTACCTGTTCTAATCCACACTCTGATACCATATAAGTTAATTTGTTAAACAGACATAACTCATGTAGGTTTGGTTAGCATATTTAATGCCACTCATACAGTGCTGTAGCTAGTAATCTCGGCGCCCGGGCAAATTAGACTTTGCCCCTATGCTGATCTAACCAAGCTTCTTTTATCATACAAGAAAAGTAGCTTTTGTTGTTATTTTAAGACGAATTTTTGTCAAGCTGCTTGGACAGACCACTGTAACAGCTAAAAGCGATCGTTGTGTATTATTTCACAATCAAGAGTCCTTTTGAAGAGGCGTATTTTGGACTTTTCGTTAAACTTGACAAAACTGCCTTTGGTTGGTATACAGATCCACTTGCAAAACGGTTATGAGAATTTACAGTAAAATTATTTACAACGTTTCGCACTATGGATAAGAAATGAAATTGCAATACATTAGAAACTATATCATTTTTAAAACGTTCAAAATGTTGACAATATTAGTTTTCAGCATAAATGTAAAATTTTGAAATCTTGTTTTGTATGTGACCACATAAATGACATTTTAATTTCGATTCATTCACGGTAACAAATTATGTTTGCGAAATGTAACGGAAATTCAGAAGATTTGCAGATTACTTACAAATATCTCAATATTGATCGATGGAGATTAAGAATATTTTATTCTTTGTATTTGAACATATTTTTGAAATTACAGTAAGTACTTAATTTCTTAAGAAATAAACGTTCTGAATTTAAGGTTACTCAGTTTTGGTTAACATATAAAAACACACTAGAACACACAAACACACACACACACACACACACACACACATATATATATATATATATATATATATATATATATATATATATATATATATATAATGTGTTTTTATGTATGTAGATAGACACAAATATCACATAATTATATATGAATAAACAAACGATTCGCACCTGGGGTGATTTTTGTAATTTCAAATTGACAGTGCATCTTAGGGCGGGGGAGGGGAATTTGTATATAATAATTAAAAATGGCTGATATTAGTGTTGAGTTCATAGGTTTTTTTTTTGGGTGGGAGGTCCCAAAGTTGATTTGTGGCATAATGAAACATGTATTCTGTATAGCAATAATATACTTCACCTCTGATATTTTACCTCTGGTATAAAGTAAGAAATAACGAGTGATGACTTTTTGATATGGATTTGGGATCTCAAAACAGGCTTTATAGTTGTTCTTGTTCGTCTATTAGAACCAGAAGTAATACGACTATTAAATTCATATAATTGTGTAGTTTACCACTGTTTCACAATGTGATACATAACCCACAAGTTTCAGCATCATAGCTCACGCAACATTGGATGCAAGTGTCTGGTGCATCATTATAAATACCTAGCACGACATATTAATGTGCCGGATTACATTTTTTGCTTCATAAATGATATTACCTTCTAAAAGTGACAGACACTTTTAATGTTCAACATAAGTGTCAAGAAAGCTATGGCGGACCCCAGCTTCTTACGAAAGTCAATAAAAAATAGAAAATTAATTGCGTCAGCATAACCTGAATAATAAATTGTATTTAATGAAACCGTAAAATAACCTTTAATGATACTTTACATTCCCATTTTGTCGATATAATGCAATTGAGAAACGATTTATCAATTGATAAATCTCTCTCTCTCTCTCTCTCTCTCTATATATATATATATATATATATATATATATATATATATATATATATATATATATTCTATTGTATTCATTGAATAATCTTCAAAAATGCAGTACTTAAAATGTTATAATTATGTATTAGTTAGCCGGTACATAATACGAACATCTATCATATATTTCAATTATTTTGTTTAAATTTATACATATTTTTAAGTTATAATATAAAACACAAAATCCAAATGCATTTTCCACTATTTCTTTATACTTATACAAATAATGTAAAAAAATAATAAATAAAGAAAGATGGGCACATATATTAACTTTCACTTGTCAAAACTGGTGCTTAGTTATATAATGACTAGTCAAGTATAGTGTGTGACATCAAATGAAATTTTACTGATATGCTGTGTCTAGTTGACAAATAGCCTACGCCCAGATATATATTTTTTTCTTTTATTTGAGTTTGCTTTATTTAGGAAATAGTGGCATATTATGAGATAAGTAACTAACATAATACAAGCATTACAATAAAGAAATGAACAAGCAATATTAGCTCTGGAAATTTTACATGCACTGAAGTTTATTATTTTTTTCTAAAACAAGAAGAAGACTAGCATGAAACATGATTTCATTATTTTATTTTATGTTTATTATTGAAGTAAGTCAAGCAACATATAGTATATATGTATTGAATACACTGGTATAATAAAGGTCTATTGAAAATTATGATTTATTCCTTAGAGAGGTTCTCATTTTAATACGATGACACTAAATTTAATTGATGAAACTTCTTGTTGAAGGTTTTCAGAGCCTTTTCCTCTCTTTTATCTCAATCTGATGTCTTCTTATCTTCAACCTTTTCTCTTCGTCGATTTTGAAAGCTCAGGGTGTTATTGTCTATCGTCGCAGGTTTAAAGATTCAATTAATAGCGTAACTTTCAAATTTCTGTTAAGTCAATATTCAGGGCAAAGTTTCTGGAATGTTGAATCCAATAAACCAATATATCGATTTTTCTCAGGGTTACGAGAATATATCTGGATACGGTTGACTTCTTTTCTGTACTTTTCTGCACCGGGAGAAATATACATTAACGTTATTAAACAGACCTCTAGTGTGGTATTGGTGTTTCAGCAGTATTACATTTTAACAGGTGATGTAATCATACTTTGCTAAAAGATAAAATAATTCAGAACCATACAGGTGCAGAAATGGAACTTCCATGATCATTGTCCAAAAATAAATAAATAAATAAATAAAATAAAAAATAATGGCAAGATAAGTTAGAAGCAGATTTATGTCCCAAGAGAAGTTTTCTGAAGTATTCTGCTTACTTCACACTAAATGTAAGTTAAAAGTTCAAACATAGGATGTCGTCAGTATGCAGAATGTAAAGTATACCAAATGATGATTCGACGTACACATACGCCCCTTCTCCCACGCGCATGTATAAAACTATAATGTATATTTTATATATATATGTATGAAGAAAGAGAGAGAGAGAGTTTTAATTCAAGTGACAGTCTTCCATGAATAAAAGCAATGCACGTTTAACTTGAACACTTAGATGCATTATTACTGATTTGTATTAATGCCGTTTTCAACCAGCGAAATTCTTTAATTAGTTTGATTGTTTATTGAAGTTTAGCGTTTCTTTTGACCACCGACGCTATGTAAGACACTAGGATCGAAACTAGCATCACGTACACGAAAGACGTCTGCGCTAGCCGCTTGACTAGTTGTAAGGGCGCGAGTCTGTTTAGAACGATATTTGCAGTTAAAACATGAATCTGAACCACTATAGTTTGTTTAATCGTCTTCACTAGAAAATCGAACCCGGGATATCGTACATCAAATCAGGCGCTCAAAGAGCTCTTTTGTGGCTAAGTGGTTAGCGTACGCGCCTTTGGAGTGGGAGACCCATTTTTGATTCCCGACGGGAGCTTATGTGTTTCGGATTCCACGTTAATCTAGGTCCCGTCTCCTATAGCCTCTCTGCTCACAGGGGCGTTAAAATAATAATCATCATCAGACACTCATAACACAAAACTAGAAAGTGGGTTTAATTTTAAGAATTAAAACACTTGAAGTCAATATTTATTTATTTATTTATTTATTTATATGAAAGTACACAGACATACACCCATAACATACCTTTTTGACTCACATAATTGATGGCAACATGACTTTACAAAGAAGAAAAATAAAACATGGAAAGAAAAGAAAAAAATAAAAGAAAAAATACTAAAAAAATAAAAAGGAAAGAATGTAAAACCAGCCACGAGAACAATAATATATATATATATATATATATATATATATATATATATATATATATATATATATATATATATATATATATATATCAGTACGTTAACAAATAACGATAGATCATACATGGACATTATGCAGTATTTCATAGAGAAATTTAACAAATGTAACTTTTCCATATGAAAATAGGTCTATCTTATCATTTATTTTATTATAGACTCTCAGCATTCGTATAATAGGTGAGTGTGCACGAGTTGAGCTTTTCGACATAGATATATAAAAGATATTTTGATTTCTGGAGCGATATCTTGGTACATAGAAAGGGATATGTAGCAACAGTGTTGAACTATTAATTTTATTTGTCAATATATTTCTTAAAATAATAAGAGAATGTACAATTCTTCTATCCTTTAAGCTACTTAGGTTGAATAGCGAGCGCAAAAATTGACACTGACAAGTAAGTTGTTGAATCTGGTTTAAATGTTTTATAATATAAATATCTCAAAAAATTGTTTTGAATCACCTCAATTGCTTGGATGTCTCTCTTAAAGTGGGGACTCCAGTTTACCGAAGCATACTCCAATTTGCTTCTAACTAGGGTTGCGTATAACTTGATAATTACTGATAGTTGTGAAAATAGTTTTGTGTTCCTGATAAAAAAAAACTAAGGCTCTATTTGCTGAGTCTATAACACTAACTAAATGATTACCAAACTCTAATTTAGAATCAAAATTTACACCAAGATATCTAATCGATGTAACATTTTCTATTTGGATATTATTAATTTTGTATACACATTTAACTATTTTTTTTCTACTAAAGGCTACACTTTTACGCTTATTTACGTTTTGTTGTAGTGTATTTAAACCACACCAATCTATGATTTTATTCAAGTTTTGTTGTAAAATTTTGTTATATTCTTCAACTGTAACTATTTTATAAATCTCTACATCGTCGGCAAATAACAAACAATTGGAATTTTCTACAACCTCAGGTCCTGTCTCGGTACCGGTTTTGTACATTCCGAACAGACACTCATGACAACAATCGATATCTCGAATCATTGATCGACTCCGGAAATTAAGGCTTACTGATATGGCTACTCTGTTCAGCAATGTAAACAAAGAATCAAAGCGACTTATAATTACGTTATATACTGCTGTATCATATACTTACTGATATAATATGGTCACCAACGTTACTACTGTATATTCATAGTCATTTGTAATCACTACACATCACTACAATTTACACAGTACATTCAATTTAAGCCAGAATTCCAGAGCACAAAAAAAAAGTTATCCAGTACTCATGCTAATGTTGCCAATGTGCAAATATGGATGCATTCAGAAGAGTTTCCTCCAAAGTATTTTTAAACACTTTTCTTTATTGTTTGTGTTCTAGAGTTTAACGTTTATTTTTAGCATTGCAACTTGATCTCGATGTATTACTAAACGCGCAATATAAATAACATGCACTTTCCAGCGAGAATCGAAACTTGGTCTTTCAAATTGTAGGTGTTAATTCTAACCATTTAAATGCGAAGAACTCTCAATGACAATCACCTATATTTATTCTAATGCATTACTGTATATCAGTTCGTAGGTCTGGATTTGTACTGATTATCTTTACACTTTATGAGGCTATGGATTGTGATCAGGATTGAACATTCTTAGGTATGAATTGATTGTAGGTTCCACTGTTTAATCAAAAATTACGTTGAGGACTATAAAAACTTATTATTTTTATAATACATTATATACTTTTGTATTTACCGTTGGTGTGCATACAGTTAGTTATTTGTCAATAATCACAGCTTTTTTTTAATATCATGCTAACATTTTGCCATAAATTTTCACTTGGCTACACACAATTTGTAAGATTCTTAAAATATTAGCCTCACCCAAATAATCTCACTATATTGCTTTATTTACTGACTAGCACAGGTATCCGATCATCGCTCAGAATGAAGAGTATGTAATATGTGACATATAAGGGTAGTTTGGGTTGTGTAACTTGAAGTGTTTCTGATATACTTTATACTTTTTGAACCTCCTGAATGCGTGACCTTCAATACACACCTCGAGTTGTTTGGTGACTCTAGGTGACTACTTTTTATAGGAAAATCTTATGAGAGTTTTTTTTTATGCATATACGTGTAGAGTGAGACAAAAATATGTTAACATTAAATGGGAGTTTACTCACGTGAAATTACAAGTAAATAATTTGGTTACTGGGTTTCAATTTGGCATCCATTCCGTTCGACGCTTATGGAGTCCGTCCATTATTGATTGTATGTCCCAAGGACCATTTGGGCTGTCATTTCGGATAGCAGCGATGAACTGAGTGATGAGTTGCTTAGGGTCGTCCAAGTTGCTAGGTTTGATGGCATACACACGATCCAACCAAAAATCATACGACGTCAGGTCGGGGGAATGTGCTGGCCATGGGATAGGACGGCATCTACCAATCCAACTTTTACCGAACGTGTCGTTCAGGTAATTATGAACCATCTGACTGTAATTGGCAGGGGCGTTGTCTTTCTAAAAGTACTCTCGCTGGAAAATGGCAAGTGGCGCTTTCTCCTCCACGACCGTGCTGAGCATGCCAAAGTAATTATTTTATCCGACGGTTTATTCTTCAAACAAGAGGGTCCAGCCACTTGAAATTTGCTCACTGCTCACCAAATGTTCACCTAGGGAGAACCTCATATGTACTCGCGATCATCCTGTGAGTGCTCGAACGCAGGATGAGGCAGTTATGTTTGTTCACATGATCGCTGATGATGAATATTGGTTAGTCAGAAAACATGAACATAATGACCAGCTCCATGCGCATCATTTCCAAGATAATTTGTGCAGTATTCATACTTGCTTGCTTGTCCGGGTTTATGAGATGCTTCACAATCTGCGAGTGGTATGGCTTCGTACATAAATCATAGTGCAAAATTATAACCCCTGAGCTTCGAGAAATGATAGTCTCTAGAGAAAGTCTCCGGAAGGATTTGGTTGGGTTGGCAACCGTAGCTTCCTCGACGAGGATTTAATTATCGTCAGTCCAAACATAACTCATTTAAACATAGTTTCTCTTGCAGTCGTTGAACGGAACCCTTCCATACAAACTTTTCTTAGATCCTACCAATTGTGAGCAGCGAAGGTGCATCCCGTCCTATTCGAGGCTTAAAGTTTTCGTGTACGATGCTTGGGAACTGAAAAACCTATATCCAGGCAGTTATTTTCCTTCGTTCCCCAATGAAATGTCGGCACTCCATGGTTTAATCTGCAAAACAAAAACAAACAGAACACTCGTTTAATGTTAACATTTGTATGTCTCAGTCTGTATATCATAGTAACTTAAGCATCAATCGCTGCTGCATCTTAGCTCAAAACCTGGGTGAAACGAGTAAACCGGCCACTGGTGGTCTTCACGCAGAATCTGCTTAGAAAAGAGAAGTGGACGAATATCCTTAAAACAATTTCACACAATCATTTCATTCTTGAGTATGTATCCCCTGATATTATAAAACCAGTATAACCAGTATGTAATAGTTGTCGCATACATTTAAGGCGCTCTTAGAAAAAGCTATAATATAACATGTTTTGTTGTACCAGCATGCTTTCACAGGAGGAATAGTAAATCTTGACCCACAATCTCACCCACGTACCGCTGTGTCATCAAGATTCTGCAGGTTACTACGATAGGTGACCGAATGTCATACGTGATGGCTCCTCATATCATGATTCCAGTAGTAATTTCAGTATGCCGTTCCACAAAATTGGTTGGATGTGGATCTGACCATCGACAATACCACACATACAAATGACTGTCATCCGTCACAATGTAGGAATTGAGACCGACCATTGAACATATTCGTTGCAATTTATGATGAATCCATGCTACCGGAGTACAACAGCACTCTACACGCTGTCGATTATTCATTGCAGTTAATGAGAACTTACGAAGGAGATGGTGCACCAGCAATTCAGTTAATATCAATCATTGAAACACGGTGTGGAATGACACAGAGTGTTCTAGATAAAATAATATTTATGTCTGGATGACAGGTGCCGACTTCAGAGTTACTTAATTCTTTACGCACAATGCAATAATCCTTCCGTGTTGTGACCTGTTGCGGTGGAGCGGAAACTTTATGCTGTGCGTTGATGTCTTCACGTATCCGCTGGCCGTAACATCGGACCACAGCGAATT
This sequence comes from Thermobia domestica, assembly GCF_964235325.1. Taxonomy (NCBI): domain Eukaryota; kingdom Metazoa; phylum Arthropoda; class Insecta; order Zygentoma; family Lepismatidae; genus Thermobia; species Thermobia domestica. The sequence goes on along the minus strand of NC_137459.1, from coordinate 142,024,800 downwards.
AGAAATGCCACACATGTCTGTCATTCGCACGAAATACCCAGCCGCTCTAGTAGAACCTCGTTTTGCGCCACATTTCTAACGCCGTTAATTGCTATAAGTGCTGTCTAACATGGAAAATATTTTTTTTTTTTTAGTTTCCTGCACTGTGCTAACTTATTCATGCTTCATAAGCATAACTGATTGTCACGACCAGCACTGAATTCCTTACTGGTGATATCACTGACCTTTAGTGGCCATTCTAAATGCTCACGATGCTTGAAATTATAATTATTTACACACCCTTCACTAAGGTACACATCTACTAAGTTACAGTATAATTGGAAGATTCCTTATTGGTGCATCGGCTGCTTTGTCATTGAGCATAAACGGGTCGAATTGATAACTTTCTATCTAAGTCTGTTGATGAAAAACAAAACACACGAGATGTAAATGCAAGTGGCAGACTGGAAAATACCCATTACAATATATAAGGAGTAATCAAGCAGGAAACTATTTCTCAGTATTTTTTTTTTTCGGTGAAGGCAATGACAATTTTAAAGTGTTGTTCTGGCCATATTATTGAATGAGAGTTGCATTGATGAGTATGTGCAAACGACACATATATGACATTTTGTTTGTGGAGTTAAAGTTTTGACTCTGTGCGGGAAAAGTTCAAACAGGTTATGGAAAATTAGCCCCATCGGAGACAAGTATCAAAAGATGAAATAAAAAATCAAGGCTATGAGAAATAGGGCCTATGCTAGATTGAAGCTCAGTAAAGGACCAGAAACGAGTGATCATCTGATGCTTTGAACCATAATACAATTGTTTCCAGACGAAATAGGAAACGTAAGCATGAAATATTTCTATATCATTATATTTATAGAAGAGCAAACTACTTTCCTACTATACGATCTTCTCTACAATATAGCTGAACAATAAGATCATTTAACAACACCGTGAATTTTGAATGTCAATAGTTTAGGGTCTAGTGCACATGAAGTGCACTTGTATTGACTATCATTCGAATTATTATTACGATATGTGTTCGCAATATTTTGACATCAATCAATTTTAAATTAACATTTGTCTTGCATCGGTGTGGTGGTTTCAACTTAATATTTTCACACGTTTTCATAGTTCGATCTTCGATTAATTTGTGAGTCATATGACGTCTATTTCGTAGATCTCACTTTGCGATTCTTGAGTTCAAAAATGCATTTAAGAGTTCAGCATGTTCGAGTCTGAAACTGCGTATTGCGAGATCAAGTATTTTATTTTTTGTTTCAAATTGTAAGAAAAATATATATGTACTACTCATATACTACATTAAAATTATTCCCCTTCTGAAGAATGTATTTGGATTAGTCTATAACAGAGTATAAATAATAAAAATGAAATAAACTTTTATATGTTACAAGATAATGTTTTAGTGATTATCTCGAGAGCGTAAATGTGAACAACAAATATACATTAACCATGCCATCACCCTTCAGTGAGACACTAGATACATGATTTACACTAGAAATCAGTTGTAATATTTTTGAGGAACGAAGTGTACAAAGAACAAATATTCAGAAGAACATATTTACTTTCCACTACGAATAGTTTAGTTAATAATTCATTTTCTTTAAATGATTTTACGTCCGACGATTATGCACCGAAGCTAAGGGAGAGAGTGATGTTAATGGATAAAGCAATTGAATGATGAAAGTGCAAGAAGACATGGAACATCGAGAAAACATATGTAAACAGTATTGGTCTACCAAAAAGCTCACATGATACAGCTGGAGTCAAATCAGAGATCCAACACACCAGAAGTGAGCGCTATGCCACTGAGATATTGCGGTCCCAGTTAGTAATTTCAAATATGGGTTATATGCAAATACGGAATTCCAGAAACGAGAAAAAGCTCAATCTCTGTGTGTAGCTAAAAGAAAACGAACGGGAATACTGTTTTCTTTTTCCTCTACATGTAGCATTTCTCCTTTAAAAAAATGAGCTAATGTATCGTGGAATTTACTACGTATTATTTTGGTTTATTTTCCTCCAGAAGAAACCATACTTTATGCTGTAGTACAACAAACAAAATCGTTTCAGCTGGAGCTTGGTTCATAAATCTTACAGTATTCTCTAAAAACTTCCGGGATATCTTTCAGAATTGGAATGAGAGATAGTGTGTTGTAGTTTCAGTATTTGCTAAAACGTTATATATATATATATATATATATATATATATATATATATATATATATATATATATATATATATAATTTTTCTCTTCAATTTGCATTTTTCTCCTTCAACAGGAATTTGCATTTATTTCCCGTTGCAAATCATAGTATTATTTATGTCTTAATGAAATTGCACTGCGTTAAAATACAGTATCAATAATATTATAAATACAGGGTAATCTTCATATCAAAAGAAAATAATATTGCACTGTTGAAAAACAATATCATTGCTTTTTTCCATGCGTAATTTATATAAAACAAATAAACTATTTTCAAACAATTTCTATGCAACTATTATTAAACTAATAATAGTAATAGTCGTCAAAAATTGAATAATAATATGTTTCTATAAGATATCTTATTTAACCTTATTAAAATAACTTTAGTATATCACTGTGTAATGTTAAGCTACTATATTGTTGTCTAATAAATACAATTATAGTTTATTAGTTTGTGTTTATGCTCTTTGTCAATACCAATGCTACGCATAGGAGAAGATTTATGGTGTCAAGTGGGATATGAACCACTGAAGTGAGTTTGATACTAACTCAACGAAAATCGAACTCATGACCTCATGCATTAATGCCATTTATACTACACACTACGTCAGCGAGCGAAATACTAATTGCGACAAGTTTTGATTGATATTTATCATTTTGTATCTTTTCTAGTATTCTGTTCCATAATTTAATTATATGGACAAACACTTTTTGTTTTTGTAGTATACATGCTTTTCATTATATTTCTTTATTAAATATATTTATCATACATAATTTTATCATTCTTACTAATTTGTATCTGTAGTACGTACAGCCACCAGCAAAAGTATCTCCCCCCAAGTGTTAAATTTCATTACTTGGGGTCCAGATAATTTGCAGCTTGTAAAACGCCTCAGCAGCTGCAACCTAACTTACATGTAACTTTCCTCGGCACTGACAGCAGTTGGTTGCACTGAGTCAGGGCTTTATGCAAGTAAAGCTGTAAGTAGATGACGCACGAAACTTTTCTTCATTCTGAGATGAATATATGTGGTTCAGAGCGTGTTTTCCAATGAACACCACATATTAATCTCAATAGAAGTTCAATCCGCTAACCACTTATCTACCCCGTCACTTCAGCTTTCTATCATAGTTTTAGCTAGTTAAAAGCGTTGAATGTAAGACTAAAACAAGATACTAGTGATCGTACAAAGAGATATTCTTTGTGTGAGTCTCACAATGACTTACTCGAGATTTCCTTCTTTAGCTCAAAAACAAGTTATATAGGCCTTCATCAATGAGGAAAATATCACAAAACGTTCTTCACGTTCAGGCTACATCATCGTTTCCAATGATGGTCCCGATTTACATTACTACTACTCCTCCTCCCCTTAACTTGTAATTTTCAAAGAAGAGAAGACGGCTATAAATTGCAGACAGGGCGGTGTCCGAGCGGAACAACATAAATATCTCCGTCTTAGTTTTGACCATACATCGCGATTGCAGTCTGCTCTTTACCAGAATTGCGTTGGCTTGATCGACTTTCATGCCAACGAAGCAGTAAGTGATATTTAAGGAATCTGCACACCTTTGTAGATCCATGGAGGCTGATTCAGTTGAGTTGATTTTTAGTTTAGCGTTCCTTTCAGCAACGAGGTTATATGAGACATGGACCTACTGATTAACGTGGAGTCCAAACCACATGAGCTCCCGTCGGGAATCGAGCCCGGATCTCCTACGGCAAAGGCGCATACACTAACTTCTCCGCCATGAGGGAGCTCTATCCATGGAGGTATCATGGTCCTTATTATCATCAACATCAGCATTGGTTACTGTGTTGATGTATGGGATCACAATGTCTAGTTGATACGAACCGCAAGTAATGAGACGGATGTTGTCTTAGTGAGACGCGGGAAGGTTGTAGCTATATCGGCAACTGGGAAATGCGTGCAACCAAGTGCGTCCCTCCCCTTTAGATTTAATGGTGTTAAGTTCTCAGATATTAACTTGTTCAACTTAGTGTTCGTTTTCATGCAACCTAGTACGCTTTAGGCCACAATTGGATTGTGCCGGTTACCGTTGTTTATATTGGGACAAACTTATTGAGCAGTGCGCAAGCAATTTGAAGCGCCTAAAGCGATACGATGAGAAGTGGGATATCAAAGTACCTAAACGCTACTTTCATCCGACCAAAGAACTACTAATTAACGAATTGCACCTTTGCGACTTGTTGTGACTCGTTGACTTGTTCAGGCGACTGTTGCGTAGCTTATAGATCCTATTCTGCGCAATATAAAACTAGATGTTAATTGCCTCCACACTTGTCTTGGAATCCTGGAAACCACGTTCGGTCACCAGTGTATTGTCTGTTTGCATGAAAGGCAGTTTTATTTTCGGAATACTATTGATAATGGAAACATTATTTTGGGTTGCAGGGTAAGGATCAAGCAAATCCGTCACTCGCCAGTTAGAGAGGATGAGCGCACAAACTTGTATAAGCTGTTATTCTGCACGGACCAGTTTTTGCGCTGAAAGGCATAGTTTTTCGAGCTCTCACAATCTCGTTATTCACCACTGGAAATGGCAACAGAAGACGTTCACTGATTTGCAACATAAGTTGGGCAGGGGTGCTGGTTTACATAAGCAATGTGTCTTGTTCAGCCGTATTGTATAGTTGAACCATCACTTTGCGCATGGCTGCGATTGACGCATGAATCTCTCGAGCTATACATGTATGATCTGTCAGGAAAGTAAATGTACACCTATTTTTCGAGTCTGGCATTCCTGCGCTCCATCCGTGGAGAGTATGAGAATTAAATCAATCAAAAGTTTACTGAGGGGCAAAAAGAAAAGCTTAATCTGAATAAGACATTGCAGAGGGGCACAAGCTGTGAATACGAATAGTGCATTGTGTAAATAAAGGACGACACCGAAAGAGAAAGACAGAAACAGCTGTTAAACTTACAAAAAAAGAGTAAAAATTGTCGAAGTGGGAACATAAAACACAAATACAACAAATACGCCGACAACTAAACGATCACCATACCCTGATCTTGGTGTAGTGGTTAAGGTGCTGGCTTACAAATGCAAAGGACGCAAGTTCGAATCTTAAGCGAGGACATTTTAAAAAATTTTGTTAATAATACATACAACTCATGAGAGATGGTAAAAGAGGTCGTATTTAGTTTTTCGTAGCAATTATTATTGGTAATGTTTAGTACTGATAATACTTTTTGTCTTTGCGTATTGCTTTTATTATTTTCTTCATTTCCAAAGAGAAGAATATCCGAACAAATGCCACAAAAATTCCTCATATTTTGAATGTAAACGCCATTTGCAATTAGTGAAGAATAAAAATTGAACCTTCCGATGTAGCTGCAAAAAGTAAAAAGAAAAACATGGAAGTCGACCATACTCATGGTTATTAAAAATACAATTTCTACATGCCTTACACCTCCCGACCACGTTTCTACGTTAGCAAGTAAGAGGCTTGTGTTTAGGTTAGGCTCGTCAATACGTTTTGCAAAGGGGCCCGGTTTAGCTCTGACGCACCACAGGTGGGAGAAGGGAGAAAAACACTTTTTCTCTCTCCCTCTGTGTGTCTACTTATCTATCTATTTGTATATATATAACGCTATTTGTGAATGCCATAACCACCCTAATTTTCAGCGGATTGAGACGAAACTTGGCACAAACATTAATTGTTGAAATATCTTGATGAGTTCGTTAACCAGAATAATCAGATGAAAATGTTCAAAATGGTGGCCCTTCAAACTCTTAAAAAGTTCTAAGGGAACCAAATTTCGCCCATAAATAGGTATTCAGAAAGTTTGAATAAATTTTCCTCTTTTACTGAAATATTTGTGTGTAGAAACTTATTGAAATATTGGACCCGATTAATCGCCTAAAGAAGGTTCACGCCCTTTCGCTACGGTCTTTTTTTTTTTTTTTTTTTTTGCAGGAGGGGATTATTTTCCTATCGGAACAAGATGATTGTTAGTGATGATATGAAATTACACATTGAAAGTGAAGTAACTTGTGTAACGTGTTATTTGAAAGAATAATATAATAAATGTGCATTCCTCTAACACAGAGAACTCATGTATTTCGAGTTCGGGAGCCTGAACGGCGAGGAGTGTTATTTGATTTGCTTTTTAGTAACACATTGCATTGCAAATAAAGGTAAGCAACATTAGTGGTAAGTAAAATAATAATAATAATAATAATAATAATAATAATAATAATAATAATAATAATAATAATAATAATAATAATAATAATAATAGATGTTGTTTGTGGCAAGGTAATATCTTAATCAATTCTTCTTCAAACGTAATGATTGTAACGCCATATCTCCCTTACAAACAAAATATTAGCAATTTATATCGAGAGAACGAGAAACTGTAGAACGATGGGAGCAACGTTGGACAGTATGCACTCACAGTACTCAGAAAAGTAAGCGATTTCAATGCAAAAGGAACGAAGAGTCATTGTCATGTGTACTCATGGGGCCACGGCAGAGCCCTGTTTAGGCAAAGTGTCAATAACTTATATCGAGAGGTGATACTGGGATGGGACCAACTTTGGACACCGTGGACCCATAAAGCGCATCGAAAAAATAGGGGGGGGGGCGCCAGCCAGCCTTACTTATTTCCACATAATAATATAAAATTATGTTGTCGAAATACACACACGAGTTAGCTACTAATATTTCATATTATTATTATTATTATTATCGACAGCGTCTTTTCATTACGTGTGCGTGTTTGACATGAAGCCAAAGAGAAGATCCATCATTCGTAGAAAGAATAATAGTCAGTTACTTTAACTGTGAACGACAGCGAAAAATACGAAAAGAGTGGACTACCTGTAGCGTAAAGAAGCAATATTTTCTCTCAAATGGATAAAAAAATCAAGCCGAGATTAATTCGAACTCGCATGGACGGCGCGAAAAGCCAGTGCTTTGTCCACTTTTTGTTTTAACTGACTCACTGAACGTGTTTCAGTAACTTACTTATTGCTAATTTTACTTGCTTCACTTGTTTAACTTGCTTTTTCTAATAACTTATAACGACAGAGACACGAACACAGAAACATCGAGAACACTTAAAAATCATAAATGCTCTCCCGCCGGGAATCGAACCCGGAACTCCATACACCAAAGGCGCATGTGCTAGCGACTAGACCAGCGGGAAGGGCACCACTCTCTCCCTGTGTCGTTAGGGATTACGACCACTGTCTTGCCAGCTATCACTTCCGTTGGTTGTATACTATGATCACATGTTTCTTCTCTGCTGGAAGAGTAAAACCTACATTATATGTAATACATGAGGTATTTAGACCTACATGCTCTTCATATAGTGTAATAAAAGGGTCATGCTGGGAATAAGAAAAAGAACATTCCTTGGACAAAACGGAAACTATTGGCATCAGAAATATTTATCTACGAGGCATGCGCAGTAGTATATTTCAGAATAGATACTGTTTTGTTCAGTAAACGAAGAAAGGGGTATAAAAAAGCAAATATGTCGCGTCAACGAGATCGACCAGATTTGACAGGGGCACAAGCAGATGTATAGTAATACAACAACTTCGCTCAGTTGATACGAGCCGAGCCGGTTGATATCACTATCCGAGTTGGTCTTCTGCTTGGGCTCAAGAATTCGACCGTGCAGGTCTCAGCCTTAATTTTAAGAACTACAGTATAATTTTAAGTACTACAAGAAAAATACCTTTGACTCGACTCGGATTGAACTCGAGTCGAGTCGAATTTTGGCTCGACTCCTGCTCATCCCTATTCGTATTTGTATTTTGTTTCCACTTCAACAATTTCTACTCTTTTTTTTCTTCGTTTACCTATTGTTTCTGGATTTCTCTGTCTTTGTCGTCCTTTATTAACACCATGCACTATTCTTATTCCCAGCTTGTGACCCGCTTCAATGTCTTATTCAGTTTAGGCTTTTCTCCTTACATTGACTTGACATGTGATTGATTTAATTCTCACTTTCCGCGCACGACCTATGAAAATGTTTTTATTATTATTATTATTATTATTATTATTATTATTATTATTATTATTATTATTATTATTATTATACTATTGAACTTGCACGGCGAAATTACTGTATAATACGATATCATTTCAGTAATTTTATTCCATTGTATGTTATTTAATTTATTAATGGGCACTAAATTGTCTCCAGATCAACGAATAAATTAACTACGGCATGCACTTTGGTGGAAATATCATTACATGAACATGTTTGGAACGAACCAATAATCTTATTGCAATGATATTTCCACCAAAGTGCATGCCGTAGTTAATTTATTCGTTGATCTGGAGACAATTTAGTGTCCATTAATAAACTAAATAACATACAATGGAGTAAAATTACAGAAATGATATTGTATTATACAGTAATTTCGCCGTGCAAGTTCAATAGTATAATAATAATAATAATAATAATAATAATAATAATAATAATAATAATAATAATAATAATAATAATAATAATAATAATAATAATAATAATAAAAACATTTTCATAGGTCGTGCGCGGAAAGTGAGAATTAAATCAATCACATGTGAAGTCAATGTAAGAAGAAAAGCCTAAACTGAATAAGACATTGAAGCGGGTCACAAGCTGGGAATAAGAATAGTGCACGGTGTAAATAAAGGACGACACCGAAAGAGAAATCCAGAAACAGCAGGTAAAAGGAGAAAAAAGAGTAGACATTGTTGAAGTGGAAACATAAAATACAAACACGAATAGGGATGAGCACAAGTCGAGCCAAAATTCAATTCAACTCGAGTACAATTTGAGTCGAGTCAAAGGTAATTTTCTTGAATTGAGTTCCGAGCCAGGTCTAGTTTCGAGTTGAGTTGAGTTTGATAATGGCTCTCTCGCTCGTTCAGCTCGTTTTAACTCGTTTTGAAATATTGGCCTGATCAGACTGGAAAGCAAAAGCCATGAGAAATGTAAGCAGTAATGTGGAATACTTTTAGTGTTGCTCACGACAGAGGTGCGTCTCATCTCGTAATTTTAGTGCATCTCTTGGGGCAATTTTAGTGTATCTCGTCTCGTCTAGATAACGAGAAGACAAGAGTTTATTATTATTATTATTATTTTTATTTTATATTATTACGAGACAGCCTCAAATGTCCTAATCACCAATATAAGTATATACTGTAGTTCTTAAAATCAAGGCTGAGATCTGCACGGTCGAATTCTTGAGCCCAAGCAGAAGACCAACTCGGGTAGTGATATCAACCTGCTCGGCTCGTATCAACTGAGCGAACAGCTCGAGTCGGCTCGGTTGGGATGAGCCGATGACCCGAGCCGGCTTAGTTGGAACAAGCCATCGACTCAGCTCAATTGAGCCGATGGCTCGAGCTTTCTCGGTTGGGATGGGTCACCTACTCGGCTCATGTGAACCGGTTCGAGCCAGCTAAGTTGAAACTAGTTCATCAGCACGTTTCGACTCAGCTCAACTAAGCCGATGGCTCAAATCGGCTCGGTGTGGTGAGCTGTTGGCTCGGCTCACTTCTCGATTCGGCTCGATATTGAATGAGCTGTAAGCCGAGCCGCTCGAGCCGTTGAGAAGCCCAAACCCGGTCCCAGCTGTTTTGAATATGTTTGGATGAAGCCTATAACTTTTAACAATTTTTTGCTCGAGCCCGAATACTTGCCCCTTCGGAACTCAAACCCAGAACGTGACCGATGTCCTTGCCTCCTGAAGACTTCCAGACGACCGAGATCGACAGTCAATTAGCTCTTACTAATCAGATACAAACCGTATATCTTTTAAAGATTATACATGGAGTTGATATAATAATAATAATAATAATAATAATAATAATAATAATAATAATAATAATAATAATAATAATAATAATAATAATAATAATAACAATAATAATAATAATAATAATAATAATAATAATAGTTTTAAACTTGCCCTGAAATTTGGCAAAACTTACTTAAAAGTAGAGATTTCGGGGAAAAGGTTCCGTACCTTCAAGACACACCTCTGCAACTACCAACATTTTAAACTAGAACCTTTTATTGAAGTTTCATGTAGAAAGTATGTTTTGAGGAAAATAACTGTAATAAATATAACTGAATATCACGCGACAGTAAGGCATATAATAAACTAATTTTTAGAATATGCAGAGGTAAATATAAAAGCTTTGCTACAAAAATACCTACACAGAGCATAATTCAATGAGCTCTGAAATACAATGTAACGAAATAGCCTATGAGATTTAGTCTACAGAGCAATTGTTACTTAAAGAATGGACATATACTATTTCGAGAATCGAGACAAGACGGGAAATGTTTACGATACTTTTCGTCTCGTCTCGATTCTCATCTCCAAAGAGAGACGAAAATTTTGATTTAGCCCTGACCCGTCTCGAATGTAAAATGTTATTTCTCATGTTATTTTATTTGTTTTAGAAATGAGATGAGAAACTCCTCTTCTCGTGAGCAACATTAAACCAAACCGAAATATTCTTTCCAAATGTCACGTTTCTCCTTGTAATGGTATGACCTAAGCGATAATTTAGCTTCTAGCTTTTAATCTTCTACGAGATAATAATAATTATTATTATTACTATTATTATTCCTGAAGATTTGATAGTTCAAGTATTGAAACATCCGAGTATTCAAATATCTGAATATAATAAAACGTATGTTATCGCTGATCAATCGCCATCAAAAATTCTAAAGTAAGAAAAAAAATTGCAACGTGCATTCGCAGAAGCACCTTGACCACTGAACCGCGATCGCTACGCTGTAAACGATCCGTCTTTAGTCTGGTTACGTTAGGTTTCTTTGTCTCCGCTTGCAAACTTGTATGTTATATTTTTCGATTCAAAATGTCTTTCGTATTTCTTTTATGAAGTCGGCAAAGTTTATATTAATAACTTGAGTTTTTCTTAAACCACTGGTTCACAAGTTCGTTCTTTCTCCACACGAAACTACAAATATGACATTTCCCCCATTTCTTTCAAAGCAGTCGCCATTACCTGGTCAAAGACTTATTTCCGCCACGATTCATATTAACCAAAATAAATTCATTTTTCGGAAGCGGAACTTTCACTTACCGGATTTCGCAAAATTATGGAATTCAGTTATACTCCGGAATTCAGAAGAATTTCGAAACTCGGAAAGAATCCGGAATTTAGAAAATTCCGGAATTGAGAAAGACTCCGACTTTCGAAAAAATCCGGATTTTCCGAATTCCGGAATGTTAACGAAATCAGAAATTTCTAAATTCCGGATTTTTCCGAATTCCGAAATTATTACAAAATTGGAATTTTCCGAATTCCGGAATTTGTCCGGCTTTACTTTCGGGAGTCCGAAAACTAATAATTCCGGAACGGGCTATCCCTAGTTTATACACAACCTTTCAGAACACTAAGCTAGTAGCTGTCTACAAACAAACAAGTAATGCAAAGCATGTTGTATACTGCAATACGTCATGTATTAAAATCCGACACCATGACCCTTTTATTACATTATATGAAGAGCATGTAGGTCTAAATACCTCATGTATTACATATAATGTAGGGTTTACTCTTCCAGCAAAGAAGAAACATGTGATCATAGTATACAACCCACAGAAGTGATAGCTGGCAATACAGTGGTCGTAATCCCTAACGACAGAGGAAGTGAGCGTTGCCATCGCCGCTGGTCTAGAGGCTAGCACGTGAGCCTTGGGTGTATGGAGTCTCGGGTTCGATTCTCGGCGGGAGAGCATCTATCATTTTTAACTGTTCTCGATGTTTCTGTGTTCGTGTCTCTGTCGTTATAAGTTATTAGAAAAAGCAAGTTAAACGAGTGAAGCAAGTAAAATTAGCAATAAGTAAGTTACTGAAACGCGTTCGGTGAGTCAGTTAAAAAAATAGTGGACAAAGCACTGGCTTTTCGCGCCGTCCATGCGAGTTCGAATCAATCTCGGCTTGATATTTTATCCATTTGAGAGAAAGTATTGTTTCTTTTCGCTACAGGATGGATTTTCTCTTTGGCTTCATGTCAAACATGCTCACGTAATGAAAAGACGCTGTAGATAATAATAATAATAATAATAATAATAATAATAATAATAATAATAATAATAATAATAATAATAATAATAATAATAATAATAATAATAATAATATGAAATATTAGTATTTAACTCGTGTGTGTATTTCGACAATATAATTTTATATTATTATGTGGAAATAAGTAAGGCTGGCTGGCGCCCGCCTCCCTAATTTTTTCGATGCGCCTTATGGGTCCACGGTGTCCAACGTTGGTCCCATCCCAGTATCACCTCCTGTTTTCTCGATATAAGCTATCGACATTTAGCCTAAAGAGGGCTCTGCCGTGGCCCCATGAGTACCCATGACAATGACTCTTCGTTCCTTTTGCATTGAAATCGCTTACTTTTCTGAGTACTATGAGTGCATACTGTCCAACGTTGGTCCCATCGCTCTACAGTTTCCCGTTCTCTCGATATAAATTGCTAATATTTTGTTTGTAAGGGAGATATGGCGTTACAATCATTACGTTTGAAGAAGAACTGAGGAAGATATTGCCTTGCCACAAACAACATCTATTATTATTATTATTATTATTATTATTATTATTATTATTATTATTATTATTATTATTATTATTATTATTATTATTGTTGTTGTTGTTGTTTTACTTACCACTAATGTTGCCTACCTTTATTTGCAATGCAATGTGTTACTAAAAAGCAAATCAAATAACACTCCTCGCCATTCAGGCTCCCGAACTCGAAATACATGAGTTCTCTGTGTTAGAGGAATGCACATTTATTATATTATTCTTTCAAATAACACGTTACACAAGTTACTTCACTTTCAATGTGTAATTTCATATCATCAGTAACAATCATCTTGTTCCAATAGGAAGATAACCCCCTCCTGCAAAAAAAAAAAAAAACTGACCGTAGCGAAAGGGCGTGAACCTTCTTTAGGCGATTAATCGGGTCCAATATTTCAATAAGTTTCTGCACACAAATATTTCAGTAAAAGAGGAAAATTTATTCAAACTTTCTGAATACCTATTTATGGGCGAAATTTGGTTCCCTTGGAACTTTTTAAGAGTTTGAAGGGCCACCATTTTGAACATTTTCATCTGATTATTCTGGTTAACGAACTCATCAAGATATTTCAACAATTAATGTTTGTGCCAAGTTTCGTCTCAATCCGCTGAAAATTAGGGTGGTTATGGCATTCACAAATAGCGTTATATATATACAAATAGATAGATAAATAGACACACAGAGGGAGAGAGAAAAAGTTTTTTTCTCCCTTCTCGCACCTGTGGTGCGTCAGAGCTAAACCGGGCCCCTTTGCAAAACGTATTGACGAGCCTAACCTAAACACAAGCCTCTTACTTGCTAACGTAGAAACGTGGTCGGGAGGTGTAAGGCATGTAGAAATTGTATTTTTAGTAACCATGAGTATGGTCGACTTCCATGTTTTTCCTTTTACTTTTTGCAGCTACTTCGGAACGTTCAATTTTTACTCTTTACTAATTGGAAATGGCGTTTACATTCAAAATATGAGGAATTTTTGTGGCATTTGTTCGGATATTCTTCTCTTTCGAAATGAAGACAAGAACAAAAGCAATACGCAAAGACAAAAAGTATTATCAGTACTAAACATTACCAATAATAATTGCTACGAAAAACTAAATACGACCTCTTTTACCATCTCTCATGAGTTGTATGTATTATTAACAAAAACTTTTAAAAATGTCCTTGCCGAGGACTCGAACTTGCGTCCTTTGCATATGTAAGCCAGCACCTTAACCACTACACCAAGATCATGGCATGGTGACCGTTTAGTTGTCGGCGTATTTGTTGTATTTGAGTTTTATGTTCCCACTTCGACAATTTTTACTCTTTTTTTGTAAGTTTAACAGCTGTTTCTGGCTTTCTCTTTCGGTGTCGTCCTTTATTTACACAATGCACTATTCGTATTCACAGCTTGTGCCCCTCTGCAATGTCGTATTCAGATTAAGCTCTTCTTTTTGCCCCTCAGTAAACATTTGATTGATTTAATTCTCATACTCTCCACGGATGGAGCGCAGGAATGCCAGACTCGAAAAATAGGTGTACATTTACTTTCCTGACAGATCATACCTCTTCAAGTACAGAGAGCTGATGTTTCTGTTGCCGAGCATATTCTTGATATTACTTAGGGACACTGCTAGCTGGAGCGGATGCAGCGAAGGGTGACATATCGAAAGATATCCTGAAACTGGGCCTTGTTATAACCCAACCAGAGCTCACAAGTTTCATCATCCACGAGATCAAGGCGATCAACATTAAGGAAGTATTTGCTGTCACTGGCTTGCAAATACAAGATCAAATCCGATGGAGCTTCTTCATTGAAAGGAGATCTTGCCGCCTGAATTAGTCACCCATGTAAGACAAGAATCAGTTGAATCAAGTTCATTGTGTCCATGTACGAGAAGCAAATGAACGAACCTTGAGGGACAAAGAAACGATAAATTAGGGACACAAACAAAAGTAACTACAATAATTTTGCAATACTCGATAAATCCAGAAAAAAAAAAAAAAAAAAAACGACAAGATCAATCGTCCTGGGACTTCGAAGCTTGGGTTCTGTGTACCAAAGCATTTCGAATCCATACCTGGGGTACGCAGCACAAAACTTTTTTTTTTTGTATGGCTCTTACGTGTATCCTCCTCCCTATCTAAAATCGTTAAACTCTTTCGTCCATAAAATGAAAACGACAATATCGTTCGTTCTGGAGTTTCAAAATTTGAATCCTGTGTAAAAAAATGCATCGAATAAATGCCCTAGAGTCCGATGCACATAACTTTTATTTATTTATTTATTTATTTATTTATTGTGTGTGTGTGTGTGTCTGGCTGTTATTATTCCAAGTATAAACATATTCCAGGTACTTTTTGAAGTTATCTCACATATAAACATACATGAAAAACAGAAGGGAACGTATACACACTGATTCAAGATTAAATATTGCTCAACTAATAAATCTGTCCTGCTCATCCGGAGAATCTGCAGAAATGGGTGAACCAAGTACTAAAATGTCTCTCTGACATTGATATTGGATTTCAGTGGCATTGGAAATAAAATAATCTTCTGTTACCCAGCATCTGTGTATCATTTTCCATTATGCATTACAAAGAGACCAGGAGACACTGAATATTAAATCCTCAAATATGAAAGATGATGACTTATGAATATATATACACAAAGTAGAGCTATGGGAACTTCATTCGAAAAAAAATAACGTGATCATATTCCGTCATATATTTACCAGTATGTGTTTTTCATATGCACACAATTTTCATTTTAGAATATAGTCTCTTGTGATGTTATTGTTATTTTTTTATTTTCTGTTCCCTTTGTACTGGTTTTAATCTGACGTTTATTATTCCTAGTTTCTAAAATTACTTTTACCGCGGTCCATCGGTTAGAAACCAATAAACCAACAGATCCACCTTTCAGAACACATGAGGCATCTCCAATAACTTTAACTGCAGAACAAACATTCATTAAAATCTTGGAAAATAGCCATCTGAAATGAAAACAAAGGCCTGCATTCATAATCTAACCGAAGCACATTGATTCTTCTCGGTTTATATGTGACTGTCACGCAATTTCTCTGTAAAAATCTCGACTATCTTTTCACGCATAATTTTGTAATATTTTCTCCTGAATAGAAGTTTGAACCATGCAAAATGTACGTTTGTTTATTTAAGTACGATAATAATAATACTAATACTAATACTAATACTAATAATAATAATAATAATAATAACCAAACCCAATAATGACACAGTAACAATCAATACTTCAAAATTATTAATTACATATCTTCTTACTTTTGATCAAAAATATGAGAGCGGAAAGTCTGGTAAGTGTAATATATCTATATCTATATATCTATCTATCTTATACAATCCCTGAGAAAAAGTTCGGTGAATTATCTCGTAAATAGAAAGTAAATACAATAAGAATGAAGCTTACTTTACTGTCCTTTGATATAGTCCCCTCCCGCAGCTATGCAATGCTGAGCACGGCTATATGTATTCTGGAAACTTTTTGAGAAGTCTTCTTTCGGGATGGTGCTCAGGAGCCTCGTTACGTTTCATTGTATGTCTCGAATATCGTCATTTTTTTCTTTCAACGCAAGTTTGAGGCGTGTGACCAGGAATAAGTCTGTATGATTCAGATCTGGCGACTACGGTGGGTAGTGAATTTGAACAACCCCCGTTTGGGCCAAGAATTACCTGATGATATTGGCTGTGTGAAGGTGAACGTTGTCGTGAACCAGAAACCACGAAACTTGTTCTGAGTGTTGGGGTTTTACCCTTTGTACACGTTTCAAGAAACGTCTCAAAATTACAACGTACGTAGCAACATCCAGTGTTGTTCCCTCAGGTAGAAATCCCTTGTAGATTATGCTATTACTGTCGAAGGAGGTGATTAGCATCGTTTTGATGCGTGATTTTTTTTGCTTTGTCCTTTTTCCGACAAGGCGATACAGGAGAACGCCATTCCATGCTTTGGCGTTTTGTTTCCGGGTCGTACCTCACACACTAGAATTCACCCTCAGCAACAATCCAGTTAAAGAAATTTTGATAAAATCTTGTGAGGCAAGAACACATGCGTGCTTCTGGTCATGAGTCAAGTAACCTTAGTTTTTATGTCAGCTGGAAGGTCGGTATTTTTTATCGCAAATTTTTGAATAAACACCCAGGTTTATCAATTATTTGCAAATTTTCATTGCTTATCATTTATTAATCTAAAACACACCTATTTTAGTAATTTTACGAAAACAGTGTTGATACAGGTCGAGCTTCTGCCCCCCTCCAAAAAAAAAAAAACACCCATTTTACGGATTTGCATTAAATAGTCTTTCTGCATGTCAACACTGAATCAACTTTGTCACATTTTCGCACTAATGGATGAATGTTGATGCATAATGCACATATACACAAGGATTCACTCTCTGAAAATCAGTTTTCTACAACTGAATATTGATGCTCTTCATTTGTACATTTGTACATTTGCATCTCGAGGTTACTTTGACGAACTATGAAGTGTAGAGACCAGTATTTGGCGTTTAAAAATGAATTAATATGTTAACTTTATATGGTAGTTATTGTAAGATAATCATAATTTTATGCTAAACGATATTGTAAACACATGTAAGAAAAATAAAATGTTAGTTCACGTTTGCATAAAACTTCACATTCAGTAGCAAACTTGCAGAGTCCAAGTATATATATATATATATATATATATATATATATATATATATATATATATATATATATATATATATATATATATATATATATATATATATATATATATATATATATATATAGGGTGGTCCATTTTAATCTTTCCACGGACATATCTCGAAAATTGTTGAACATAAATGAACAGAACAAAAACTCAACTAGAAAATGCCTTGGGGCACATCAAATGGTATTGTCGCTGTGCCATTCAGGGCCGCCTTTCATTGGGTCCCTGGTCCCAACTTTAAAATTTTAAATAGAATCATGCATCGAGTGATAGCTCGTTCGATAGATCTTCAAACGCTAAACACATTTGTGGCAATAGATTTTTCATATCGGTCACAGTATTCAAAATGGCGTCTGTATCGCATAAAACGTCCAGTACCTCTAATATGAAAAAGGTTGGAGATAAACAAACAGAACATAAAGTGAAGCAATATATATATATATATATATATATATATATATATATATATATATATATATATAGCCTATATATATATATATATATATATATATATATATATCATAGGACACGTTGAATGATGTGGTCACAGTGCCCCCAGGGCCGCCCTTCATGGGGACCAGGGCCCAAATTTAAAATTCTTTTAAATTTTAAATGGCGACATGGGTCGAGTGACACCTCGTTCGATAGATCTTTCAACACTAAATAGTGTTGTGGCAAGTGGTTTTTCATATGGGTCACGGTTTCCAAAATGGCCGCTAAGACATAGCCCTGTATCAGATAAAACGTCCAGTACCACTAATATGAAAGCGATTGGAGATAAATGAACAGAATATAACCCATATAGGAAATTACAGAGTTATTTATCATTCCACGGCTGGAGAATGAACTGAAATGCGAAACAAAGCTTTTAATAATACATTTTTGGAACCTTGCAAACTTTTACCCCCTTCCCCCTGAGAATTTAATGCAATGCGTGCAAAATGTTTGGGAAGTATCTGCATCAGTATGTATCGTTTTGGTATTGAAAATCACAACTGAAATTACCGCTGCAAGTTATTCGGAATGAAACTGTGCAAGCATCCCAGTGAACCTTATATTTTATCTCCGAAATTTCCCTTGCACTTGGTATTGGTTAGGTTGAAAATGACCATGCATCCAGCTCCAGCCATTACAAATAAGATTGTCCTTGTCTTTCTTTTCGACTAGGGAAATATCGGGATGGTACCTTCTGTACTGCCACGGCCGTTGATTTTCCACAACTTTGTCTACTAATAAGCAATCTGTACATTACACAACTGCATGTTATAAAATACAATCATGTCACGTCAATTCTCGTTCAATCGTTGTGAGTTCCTTCGTGAGGCGAGGGGACTAACGTAGAAAAATCACCCAGCTCCTGACGTGAGAGGTGAGGAGACTCACAAAGAAAAAGACCTGGACATGACATGCAGTAAGACACAGAAGGAAAATAATGGAACCACTATCGTGCAGACGACAATTGAACAAAATCAACGTTTGCACACTTTGTTTAGAAAACTGCATTATTCGACAATTTTATTTCGTATTTCAGTTGATTCAATTTTGTATCAAATCATTGCCTGCAATAAAAATTGAAGGAACCATTTAACACGAATTTTAACTACTTTTTCTCATTACAGAGAGATCTATCTCTTATAAAACACATTTCAGATAATTTTGTTGCGTAGACTCAATTTGCAAAATCTAAGATTCTCACTTGAAATTTTACCATTCTTTCCCGCGTCATCCACTTACGGAGTGAGGTTCCAGCTACATTGTTCTAGGAATTAGATTTCCTCTTTACATTATGGTACTTTCACTCTAATAATCTTTTCCTGTGTTGCAATATTCTCGAGACGTGGAACAATAAATCTCCTCTGTTATTTCCTATTCGGATTTTTGTTATGGTCATTTATATCTTTAACTATTTTCATTCTATGGGCACTGAACGTTTTATCTGACACAGGTACCATGTCTTGGTGGTCATTTTGAAAACAGTTACCCATGTTAACTATCTCTTGCCACAGCGCTCTTTAGTTTTTTTTTTAAGATCGAACGAGGTATCACTCGTCCATGTTAAAATTTAAAAAAAAATGAAGTATGGCCCTGGGTGCCCATGATGGGAGGGCCCTAGGGGCAACGCGAGAATACCATTCGATGTGTTCAATGGCATTTCGTTTTTGAGTTTTTGATCGATTATTCATTTCAATCGTTTTCATGTTATGTATTGGTACTGGACGTTGTATCTGATACAGGCGCCATATCTTGGCGGTCATTTTGAATATAGTGCCCGATATGAAAGAAATAAAATTTTTGCCACAATGCTTTTTTTAAGGCTTTTCGAATAAGATATCACTTTACCCAGGTTTCCATTGAAAATTTTGAAGTTGGGCCCTGGCTCCCCTTGATGAGTGGCCCTGGAGGCCAGTGCAACAACACCATTTGATGTGCCCCATGCAATTTTCCTGTTCTATTTTTATTGTGTTAATTTATCTCCAAACATTTTCATGTTATTGGTACTGGACGTTGTAGCTGATACAGGCACCATGTCTTGGTGGTCATTTTGAATACGGCGACCAATATGAAAAATATTTTGCCACAACTGTATTTAGTGTTTGAAGATATTTCGAATGAGGAATCACTCGACTCATGTTTCCATTTACAATTTTGAAGTTAGGCCCTGGGCCTCATGAAGGGCGGCCCTGGGGGGCACCGCGATATCACATTCGTTGTGCCCCATTGCATTTTCTATGTGAGTTTCTGTTTGGCTCATTTATGTTTAATCGTTTTTTGAGATATTTCAATGGAAAGATTAAAATGGGCCACCCTGTACATATGTATATTTGAGATAAAAACACATATATTTAAAGAAAATTGGATAGAAGAGATAATCGATTTTTAAATTATCTCAATTAGATATGGAGAAACATTGAATGAAATTCCATAAAAACGCGATTTATAAAATATTAGTTTTTTTTCTGTTCGTCCGATCATAAATACGCCTACTGATACACTGTATCTCCGAATCAGAACAAAATGTAAAGTTGTGGATTGTAAGATTTTATTCGGTTTTACGATAATATGTAAATAAAAATAACGTATGAACCAATGAATGCATTTCACTAAACCAAGTAATTAAGATACGATGGATGTTCATATTATAGAGATCCAACAGAGAGATAATAGAAGCTGTTTCTTCGAACAATGAATATGTTTATAATATATAAACAAAAATGTCTCTATCGATTTTTCTTTCAGGTTTTGCTTTTGATTTACCTTTACAATGAAAACACGATCCGAAAGCTCTTTTCGTTTTTATTGCCCATTTTCACATATGTGTAGTATAGTTTGTTTTAAAACTATGATCTTGTTGAAACTATTCAGTATATAATTTCCGAGAGAAATTTTGAATGTGTTCCCCTTTATTCCAAAGGAACTAACTTGTCTGTTTTCTGTGACCGTGAACTCGTGTTCAATTCCCGGTGGAAATACAAACCCAAGTAGTCTTTCGAATTTCACGTCAAATAATAATCCTACTGAGGAAGGATGTCAAACTTCAAATGATCACTCACAATTTTCACTATGATTGTACGTAATGTTATGATAATGTAAGAGTATAAATGTTAGTAAGTTTTACCAATGTGTTAGAATCTACTTTATTCTAGAGGGGGATTATAATTGAATGATATAATAATTAGTATAGTCCCACATTTAAAACCAAAATGAAAACAAACGGTAAGATACAATGTGTTAAAGCCCATAGGTATTTAAAATTAAAAGATCACTCTTAACCAGGAGGCTTAACATTGAACTAAGGAAGATGTTGGTCAAGTATCGGGCTGTATGGGTCAGAGATTTTGAAAGTTAAGAAGAAATGTTTAGAGAGCTTTGAAATAAGGTGTTGGAGGAAGTTAGAGATAAAATGAACACATACACAGTAACAAATAAAGATATTTTGAAAGGAAACGGATAGGAGAGAAGAGGATACTTTTAACCAGCATTCTGCGTAGGAAGGGCCAATTGGATTTGATACATCTTGGGAAGAAACCGTCTTCTTCATACGCCATAGCACGAAAGATGGGAGGAAAACTGGGAGTAGGAAGATGAAACACACAACTGATCGATGATTTGAAAAAAAAAGAAAAAAAGAGAGAATATTGGGAATTAAAAGAAAATGCTGAAAATCGAGAAACGTAGAAGAAACATCACCAAGCCCAAATCTAAAATTATAAAATAAAAATTAAGTAAATAAATAAAACATGCTTAGTCCCTAGACCTTCCAAAAGACAGAATATATGTAATGTGTTAAAGTATATAGTTTAGAAGTATCCTATAAGTAAATATTATGTCGAAACAATTCTTCCTACGTGGTTTTCAATAGAAATGAATTCTTCTTGCTGCATAGAGGTATTTCTATACGGAAATAATAACTGGAGTAAAACGACAAATTTATGGTTCAAACGCTAGTAAATAGTTATGATATTACATGCGCAGTAACATTTACTCTGCATCAAAAGCACCAACAATTTGAAACAACTCGCATCACATGATATATTCACAATATTGTGTCCTCCATACATTATGCAGTCCTATCGGTGCTTTTGTGTGTTACGAATGAGCCGAAAGTTTGAATGCCAAACATGTTTGAAGCGGAGCCAAACTGTCATACATTTAATCCATGATGCTCTGTTGGTTAACAATGGAACATGCACTGTAGCTCATGCTGCTGGTGTTTTTGTTATGCAAAAATAGTTAACTGAACAACTGGGAAAACGGAAGACTCATTATTTCCTGACACAACTACCAATTGCACTAACCGAATGTGTACATAAAAAATTGATTCTTTACAAAAGTGCATCTACTATTACAATGACACATAATTTACTCCACGAGAGATGAAACCTTGGGTTGTGCGCGATATTCATTGTCGCTTACGTGAATAGAATATGCTCTCTTTTTTATTTCTGAGGGCAATGTGGTTGGACGGTGACTATAAAGGGATACCTGAAACTTGATATATTTGTCCAATACATGTTATTTCTTTCTGTTCTCTTGTTATTAAATAAATCAATATCATATTTTAATAAACGATGCAGTCGTTTATTAGTCGTGTTTTGTTCACTGTTTTCAATTTTACCTGTAAATGAGCCGAACTGAAATTTCTACTTTTACATCTTACGTAAGAAAAGAGATGATTAATTGAAGTAAATTATTATTATTAAGTAATTGCTGGAATGAAACGTAGTCATTTCAGAGAAAACTCGCACATATAAGATTGTCCACTACATACTTGCATGGCCTGGGATAGAACCTCAGGCACCAGAAGGAAACGCTCTAACTGTTTCCATGTAGTTTTACGTACCGAGAAAATGTCCAGGTAATACCTTCTTGTATGTTTGATTTCGGATCATTTTTATACGTCATGTCACAACAATCGCTAACAATACAGTAGCATCATTCCAGGCTATACTTGAGGAGGGGAAAGACTCTTTAATATAAGTACAGAAAACTAAATACGCAATAAGTTCCTGAGCATTGTACAAATAATAATAATAATAATAATAATAATAATAATAATAATAATAATAATAATAATAGTAATAATAATAATAATAATAATAATAATAATAATAATAATAATAATAATAATAATAATAATAATAATAATAATAAAAGTTTGTATACTACAAATTAGTTCACCATTCCAAATGTCATTAGCCATACTTTTATTAATTTTTCAAATTCGAACATGCGAAATCTAAGTGCGTGCTAGTTCGGCATATGGTGCACCAGTATGTCATATTTCAGTAGTATACATTCACAAGAACCCACATTAACGTCAGATGTGCTGATACACATACGCGGACGAATCCACTTCGAGGAGAAAAAATACAGGTAAAATCACTAGGTGAGCTTTAAAAAAAGTAAAAAAAAATAGTAAAAAAAAATGGTTGACATTTTGTCTGTCAACATGTGAGGTATGGTGAAAAGGTGTTGTAAATAATGAACAGTTCAACTGAGTGTGTATATTTCGGATTATCTGTGGGTTTGGAGAGGGTTTTCAATGCTGGTAATCTGTCCCGTGTTTTATCAAACTTGTACCCTATTAACAAGCTGAAAATCGATGGGTGGTTTTGCCCGCAGCAACTGTCTGCTATCAAGGTGGAATCTGTCAGACACACTCCACCGTAGTGATTTCCAAATACAATAGAAACAGTTCTAAAATATGCATGTAGTATAACATTCCAAAAGATGTCCAGTTTGTTAACAAAAGAAAAATTGATATTAAATACATTGGAATGAAATATATTACGAAAACATTTGATATGTTTACTTTCTCTTATTTTCTGTAGGTCAAAGAGTTCGAATAAAATTAAATATATGCTAATAAAATAATGAACACTACACATTTGAGGCAACTTCTCTTTATAATTCCTGATGACTTGATTTATTACATCTATTTCTTTATGTAGCACAGAACATTATTCTGTACTCATATGAGAAAAAAAGTTGAAAATGCTTCAAGAGCATAGCCAGAACGAACATAAAAATAATTGATTTTATTATTAACTTATACAGGCTTTATACCAATTGTTTTATGTACTTTACTACGGTAGTATATTCATTAAACGATTCTTATAATATATCTATTCATTTATAAATTCCTTGAGTACTAAATTTTTTCCACATGATTTGTTTGCGAGTTCTGTTAAAACGTTCTACGATATGTTGATTTACGAAGACATATACTCAAAATTGAAAAAAAATGCAAAATATAATATCTCTAAGTCTTAAGGTTAACGAATATGGGTACTTAAATCTCCCGAAATTGAAACCTTTTGGCTAATATCTAGGGAACGGTAAGTGACGCGAACAATTCCGTCACTTCTTTCATATAGCTTTTTTTATTATCTATCGAATGGAGGGCTCAAAATAGAAATATTCGCAAATAACACACACACACACACACACACACACACAGAGAGAGAGAGAGAGAGAGAGAGAGAGAGACTTAGATAATTCAGTAACGAACTTTTTAAGGTCGTTGAAAATACTGTAATCACATTGTCTAATTTGTTTGTCGAAGAACGTATTAAGGAGTCATATACATCTTTCAGAAATTACACTATGTTTTTTCATGGAAATTTCAGCTCCAAGAAAGATGCGTATTAGTGGAAAGAAATGCATATAAAAGATTTGTTATATATCTTTAAGTATATCTATACACTGTAATAGTTCATTTACAGCCGCTTCTGAATGTGACTTATCGAATAATATGAATAATATCGAATAATAATGAATACAAAATTATCGAATAATTGTTTAAAACAAATACTAATTATGGACGTTAAAAAGAAAAAAAATGAAATGAAATCTTTGAGTTTTACGTCCCACGTTTATGCCGGTTAGGCTAAAGGAGACGGTGATGATGAGTAATGCATGAAATGGTGGAATGAAGAAAGTGGGAGGAAACTGGAGAACCCCGATTAAACCCACGCACAGGGTGTTTGTCCACCACAAAGTCCACTTGGCGGGGACGTTAAAAAGAAGAAAACAATATTGAAAATACTTATGTTTAAACAAAAATGATGTTGGATTGTGTGAATTAAGAAACACAAAAGGTTGTAGTTAAGACGATGTGGCGACAGCTCGAGTCTTCCCTGCCCCGTGGTCCGTTAGGTATCGGAAGGTCAGTTTAGACCTGTTGCTGCTTCTGTTTAGCGTTACTACTTCTGTTTAGAGTTACTGCTTCTCTATAGTGTTGCTGTGAGTATAGTCTAATGGTTAAGATCCAAATGGAGTTATTTTGAAGGAACCTTGTTGCTTTGTTAGTTCGCTGAATGGTTCCATTATGAATTTGTTTCTTTCCTTGGAATTGTTAAATGTTGGGTAGATACCGAGAGGACAAAAAAAGGGTGAGCAGATTGCGGATGTAAAGGTAAGAACAGACTTTATTAACTTCTTATTATATCCTTTCTGTGTCTTTGTGATATTTAATGTATGTGTTCGGTCGAGTTTTTGGTTCATTGGCTTGATTAGTTGAAGATTTTTTTTAATTGATGCTTGTTAGGCCCATTGTCCATTATTAAATAAAAAAAGTAATTTCCAGAGATTGTAAGACAAAAAAAAAAGAATAGTTGAAGTACTGAATTATTAAGTAATTTACTATATATGATACGTCGTTGTTGCCGCATCGTTTTATTGAAACTAGTATTTGACAAATTATTAATAGCTTATTTAAACTGGAAAATTGATATTAAAGGCGAAGAAAATTTGTGTGCGATAACCTGACCTAATTAATTTTGTTTCTTCAACGGCAAATTAGTCTTGTTGAAGGATTATAATACTTAATATATTCAATTAAAATCTTTATGTATTCAATTGTCTAATCTATTGTTGCTATTATTGAATTCATTAATTTTAAATAAAATGTTGTTAGTTGAAGAATTAACTTTGATTGCTATACCAAACTTCCAAAAAAATGGTCACTATTAAAAGTCTTGCATCTGGAATATTTAACTACAGCTTGGAGTAACCTAAGCGGATACGAGTCCCTGGTCTTGTGGGGAAAGGATTTATTTTTTTTATATTATTTTCTTTTAATATTCTAGCTTTCAGAGTTGAGTCCTTTCGGACCGGGATCGAGGGACATTACAACACATATGACTACAATTACAGTGACTCATGAGCATTATTACAGAGTCTTGATGTTAAAAAATAAAGTTAAATTTCACGTTCAATTGGAACTAAGAACTTCTTGTTTCGCACAGTCGTATAGTGAGAAGTGACATGAGTAATCAAAGTTTCATTTTAGAAGATTAATTATTTACTCTGCAATTACCAAAATAGAAATTGCTAACCTTAATTTACGAGTTTAGTCTGATACAACTATCTTAAATTCTATTAATAATTCCCTCAAGACTTGTCTGTGGGTCACGACATATATGTTGGGATTTGCTGCAATATTAGCTTTATATATTAATATATTGTTTTATACAAGTATTACAAGTCCGCACCATAAGCAAAATAGTATGTCTATATCAAGGAATGATTAAAGCAACTTTAAAATTATAGATAGATTCCACTCCTAAAATATAATTTCACTGAAGATACGTATTAATTAATTATGCGAGTATTTTTTAACATTATTGCAAGAGTGTTGACCAATATATGTGTGCGAAGATTATTGAATTCGACGTGATATGTATTTAAGGAAATCCAATGTATAGTTGTTTTCGTCAACATAACATAAAATAGGCTAGAACTGCTAAATGTATAGCTAATGACTTAATGGTAATCTGTCTTCTGCTAACACCTAGAATTAAACTGGCAACACTGTATTTCCAACTGTCGTACATAAGCTTTTGTGACACTATTTGAATTGCATAATCTCCAGATTTACACATTTAAGGAGAGCTTCAAGGTGGCATCGTATCAATGATAACGGCACTCGCACTTTATATTCCCCAACTCTACACAACATCTGAAATGAAGGGTTGTACTACGAAGTAAGAGACTCCAGTCAACAATGGGAGTTACAGTGAAAGGAAATCAGTAGTGCTATAGTAGTTAAATTTTTTAAAATGGAAATGGTTGATTTTATGTTAGGAGTGTTTAATGAAGGAATAGCTAAATATAAAACTGCTTCAATTAAAAAATAAATAATGACTTGCCGAGTCACTCACATTAAGGTTACACTATCACTGCTTCGATAAATATATTTATCAAAATAATGGGAACACCTGAAGTTTCCAACATATAGCACATTTAAGATCGTGACGTTGATAAGTTTTCGAGCCTCGTATTTGTTAGCGGAATGGTAGGATATTATTTGCAGTATACCAGGTGGGGTAAGACGGAGTCCTATGTTGAAGCCGACAGACGGCGGTGATCTAAAACGTGTGTACCTCTCTCAGTTTCGAAGATGGTAAACTTTGGGTGTTTGATTAATTTGAAAAATACTTTCCAAGGTATCCAGTATATTAGATACCGGAAAGATTATTTATTGTCCAAGGTGATAGCATCCTTTATCACTAACTTCAAAACAATATTATTGAAGAACAAAGTGAACGGAATATAAGTATCAGTGACATAGGCATTGGAGAGCATTAAATAGAGTTATTAATAAGTATTGTATAGCAAATGCAGCAAAAGTGACAGCGTCGATCGATCACCACCTGAATTGCCTGTTATAATAATCAGAGTCCGATACGAGTTGTATAGCCTGAACGCCAAATGTCAGGTCCAGACTTACAAATTATGGATCAGCACCGACAACGCTTTGTGAAATGCTGTCGAGAACGATAACAGTGAACGATAGATGATTAGCAACACGTAACATAGTTTGTTAACTTCTTAGGCCAAGTATTCTTATGTGCCAGTCCTGTTACTCCTGAATTTATTGTTGCATTATGTTAATACGAAGGTTATATGAAGTGTATATGATTTAGAACCTAAGTCAGATTCGGACCAACTCACTATTTTATCCAAAGTTAGTTACCCTGACAAGTATTACACTCAAAACTACGCATACAGAAAGTAAGCGAACCGAAGAATGAGCAGTTAAATCAAACGAGATATTGGTTACTTTGACAATATTTTAAACACTGATGTTTTTATGTGGCCATACGTGCAATAGAATTGGTTGAGCTCTCAACGGAATTCAATACTTTGGAATGTTAATTCGAGGCAATTATGAGCTACACGGTGTGTGCACTCGTTTTTGACATTAACTTTTGGCATCAAACGCATACATTTAAAGTGTATTATAGCATCTCTTATGAATAATTTTTCTATTAACCCTTAACTACTGTTGTCAAATTGTGTTACACTAACTCTGTTGTTGGGTCTATTAGACCCAGCACTATTTTATGTTTATAAATGATACTAGCTTGATTCAATAATACAAATATCTGTATTTTCTGACGTTTTCCAGTCCTCGGAATATTTCACAGTAGCACACACCAAAAAGAAAAGGAAATTTTTTGTGAAAAATTAAATTAAATTAAATTAAATGGCTCTTTTTTTGTTTGTAATAAAGTAGTTAAACAATTACATTTTTTTCTGTGCATAACAATGCTGGTTGTGACACAGCAATCGTATTCTTTTGTCGGAATAGTGTTCAAAAAAAGAAATATTACAATACATACACAATTCACTCCCTAATAACTAAAACTTGAGGAGGTAAACATGTCTGCACTTTTTTGTTCATTTTTTCACAAGATTCAGACATGGAGTGCACATTGTATTGGCGCATTCTAAGAAAAGAGGTCTGAAACATGACGCACACGGGTATTGTGTTTTCCTGTCTTTTGCTGAGCCACAAAATTGACATCTCTTCCTTTTTCCCAATCTGCTTCCCTTCCTGGCTTGTTGGTGTGATTCTTGTTCGGTAATACCAAGAACTCTCGACATGGATGTTCGTAACTCCAGGCTCATGTGAGGGTTTGACAGTCTGTTTTTGATGTTGGGTTGGACAAGTTCACGAGCAACAACTTTCATTAAGTCTAATCTGGAAAGTGTCTTAGTTTGTGGGACTGCAGAGAACAAAATAAAAACATTCACCCCTGCAATATCCAGGATGCGAAAAAAAATAGCCATGGTCCATCTTTGTGTTCGGCGACTAGTTGAATAGACACTGCATTTTTCATCTAAAGAGTCCACTCCACCTTTCGTCATGTTGTAATAACTTATTATTTCTGGTAGTTCGTCCACATTCCCCCTGGTATGGTGCATGGATGATACCAAAATTACTGCTTTACCTTTCTTTTGGACATGTGAGTAAATCAGGATCATTATCAGAATATCACCATCACTAACTGCGTCTATAACAGATTGAATGTACGATTGAAATCGTGGATCTGTCACTGAAATACTTCGTGCGTTTACTTCCCTCTCCATTGCATAAACAGCAAATAATATCACCAAAATAGATTGCACAGCAAAATGAAAAAAAGTTACGCTGCCACCGCTGTGGGTCACACAGACCCACCCACAACGTGTAGATATAACTGCAAGCGTTAAACAATCACAACTGTTCAGCCACCAGTCTCAGTTCACACTGATATGCAGCTACTCGGAAGACAACAGCGCTCACGTGTTATAAAGTAGTACTACGCAACGTAAAATTTTCTTCACGGGTCTGTGAGACCCACAACAGCAATTACGGGTTAATAACGTATATTATTAAATAAAAATATTTAAACATGCTAGACAGGGAAGAGGGAAATCATTTTTGTGTATTTCTTAATTTATTCATTGCTGTTTAAAAGCTGTACAAACCACTGGATGTATCACAAGTCGTTTTATTGCTACACTGATACAACCACCTCGATATATGTATGAACAAAAGTTATTAGGCTAGTTTACTTTACTTTTAATGTCTGCACTATATGAGACATGATTTTGTGCTAAAAGAGGGATTCTAATCATTACTCGTAATTCGAAGCAAGTATTTAAGACAGAAATCAACCTGAGACCAGCTACACAGAACGCGTGAATGTTAGTATTTATGACCAAAATAAGCCTTTCCCTACTGCAGCAAGCACAGACAAAATATGTTTTGTTATCAACAGAAAGTATAGACCAACTTGGGTGCTCAAATGCTTCCTTTCGGAGTTATAGGCTGCCGAAAACATGAAAAATAAAGGACCATAGCTCCAAAATCATGGGACATGCCGAACTCGGGTCAATACTTCACTTAAGAACTAGTATGTGCTCTATCCACATATCCAAGTTGCAGAATCCTCAGATATTTCGCAACGATTTTTATAGAGGCAGTTGGTGAGTACTTCAAATTATATGCCCGTAGCCATACACCCTCTATAATAGTTGTTACGTAAGTACCTTAGGATTCTGAAACATGGATTTTTCAATAGGACGCATATTATTTCCTCAGTGAAGTCTTAACCCAACTACGGAAGGTCCCGTAGTTTTGGAGCTATGAACTTTTAAAATCCTTTTTTCATGTTTTAGGTAGCCTATAACTACTAACGGAAACATTTGTGCACCCAGGTTGGTATTTTTTTTAATCTTGGGTCAGGAATCACCTCCCAAACGTTGATGCTGTTTTGAAACACTCTGGGTATATTTATACAGGATGCGGCAGCTATTTGAGAACAAAATAATTTCATCAGAAAAAAAGGAGCCGAGGTTGAAGATTTAATAACCGTTGAACGTCATATGCATGTGAAGACAGACCAAATACAGGGTATCACTCAATGAAACCGCCATTTGTCGCAATAGCAGCCTCTAAACCGTGTCGAAACTGTCGGCAGGCATGAATGAGGTGGGTTCTGGGAATGTTTGTCATTGCATCCACAAGAACTGCCCTGAGGGCCGCAACGGTGTTGTGTGAATGCTTATTGGAGGCCCTCTCAACCACGCTCCAGACGTAAAAGTCCAAATGGTTGACATCAGGGTAGGTGGGTGGTCATATGTTTGGGGTGACGTGGTCTTGAAAATTCGTGACCAACCGTTCTTGGGTTTGAATGGGCCGTATGGGCGCTAAGAACTGCTGAAAATCATATGGCCTGCCGCGTGCTATAGCAGTAATTCAGGGTTTCACAAACGTCTTCAACACGTCAGTGTAAGCAATCACGTTCACTCTGGAATCTAGACGTGTAGAACAGGATGGCGTCAAGCTCGAAGTCGATGCAAAGTGGTGCTCTTATTGTTTACCTTTTTTCGTGGTTGTGTGTAGTGTTTATGTGCGTGCTCTACTGTCTTCATGTAGTATCGGTGCCTTTCCCAAGTAAAGCATTGCCAATGAAACATGGACTGAAGTGTAGTGGAAGATCATTTCATTTTATTGCTGCTGTCTTCATACCAAGAGGATCGCCATGTGCTCGCAGTGACCGAATCGTAGCTGAATGAATCAGTGAACGACAGTGAAATTAGCTTTTCTAATAATTTCATCATTTATCGTAAAGACCGCATAACTCGTGGAGGTGGAGTGATGATTTATATAAATAATAAGTGGAAGAGCAAGAGAAGACTGGATCTCGAACGGGATTGTGAACTTATTTGGGTGGAAGTATTTATTCCAAAGCGTCGTTCTGTGTTTATTGGGTGCTTCTATAGGCCGCACAAGAACACCCCCCAGCACATCTTAGAATCTTGCCATGACTCACTGTTACATGCGTTGTCACACGGTGACGTCATCCTATTGGGTGATTTCAACCTTTCCATCACGTGGCAGGACAGCAAGCATGGCGTCGCTAAAGATGGAAACGACAGTTATTTCATGGACAATTTTATTCATGGACTTGGTCTAGGTCAACATAATATGCATAATGCCCGCAATAATAGCAATCTTGACTATATTTTCTCTAACTTAGAACCTCGTTGTGTTGTCCCATGCAGAAATCTTTTTCCCTCGGATCACGATTCCTTGGATGTTTTTTTTTTCGATTTCCTCCCCTTCACTACTACAAACCAGCCCCTCAAAAGTAGGTCACAACTTCTTTGGAAGAAAGCCCCCTGGGGTGACATCTGCCGGGCTATTGAACTGTTTCCTTGGTGTTTGTTAGAGGTAGGAACTGTTGACGACGCTGCGGACTTATTTACATCTGTTGTCCACTCAGCCATAAAGGACTTTGTGCCGGTGAAAGCATCAAAATCGAATCAGAAGTTTACGACAATGAACTTCGTGAACTTCTTAAAAACAAAAAGCTTGTCTGGACTCTATGGAAATCACATCCGAGTGACTACACATACAAAAACTTTGCTAGAATTAGAAGTCTTGCCAAGAAGGTACAGCGGCGTAAATATTTTGAATACATGGACTCAATTGGTGATTTTACTGTTAGTAACCCTAAAGTCTTTTGGTCTGTAATTAAATCTAGAAAAAAATCTCCGGGCATACCGGCAACAGTTCAAGATGAAAATACTGAAGCGAGTGATGATCAAAGACCAGACCTCTTCAATAACTACTTCTGCAAAACATTTACTTCTCTTCCCTCTACAACCCATCTCCCCCCTCTAAACCCCATCTGTTCGGATACCTTATCCATTCTCTCTACCACCCCGAGCAAAGTTCTGGCTCTCTTGCTATCGTTATCTCCACATAGATCACTTGG
Organism: Thermobia domestica; assembly: GCF_964235325.1. Taxonomy (NCBI): domain Eukaryota; kingdom Metazoa; phylum Arthropoda; class Insecta; order Zygentoma; family Lepismatidae; genus Thermobia; species Thermobia domestica. Next base: position 141,992,213 of record NC_137459.1, on the reverse strand, counting down.
ACCTGATAAAATTAGTACTCTCTTTCTCAAAAAAACTGCGTCAGTTATTGCGGTTCCTCTATCTATCTTATTCAATAGATGCTTCAAGGAAGGGTATTATCCCACCAGTTGGAAACTAGCTCACGTGACCCTAATATATAAATCAGGACTTAAAGATCATGTATCCTCCTATAGGCCAATATCTCTTCTTTCTGTAATATCAATTATCTGCGAAAAATAATCAAAGATAGGCTACTTAAATTCACCTCACCTTACATCCATAGTTCCCAGCACGGCTTTCTACCGAAAAGCTCAAGTCTCTCAATCTTAAGTACTCTTCTTTCCTGTGCAGTCAAATGTATGAATAACAATACTCAATTAGATGTTATCTACTTTGAGCTCTCGAAGGCCTTTGATTCTGTCAGTCACATTCACCTTCTTCATAAACTCTCCAATAGATTTAATGTACATGGCAAATTTCTCTCTGTAATCACAAGCTACTTGAAGGACCGTAAACAGAGAGTTGTTCTTTCAGGGGCGACTTTTAACCCCCAACCCGTGATCTCAGGGGTGCCTCAGGGGAGTGTACTTGGGCCTCTGATGTTTGTCATGTATATGGATGATCTCTACACGCACTTATCAGCTCAACCTAGTGGCCTTCTGCTTTTTGCTGACGATTGTAAGTTATACAGAGAAATATCGTGTCTCCATGACACAATTGCTCTACAGGAAGGCATAAATTACCTTACAGGCTGGTGTGCAATGTGGCACTTGAAACTCAACAGTAAGAAATGTGACAGTATTACTATTACTTTGAAAACGTCTCCTGTTCCCTCCACATACCATATCAACGATTCCCCTATCACACATTCTGCTAGTCATAACGATCTTGGTGTCATCTTTGATTCAAAACTCACCTTCTCTGACCACATCTCCTCAACACTAAAGAATTCAATGCGCATGTTGGGACTTCTCTATCGATTCACCGAACTACGCACTGTTTCTTCATTAGCAACTTTTTATAAGACTTTAATAGCGCCCAAGATCGAATATTGCTCTCCCATATGGGCCATGGCAGCACCTACACATCTCTCCAGACTTGATTCTGTTCTCAGTTTCTTCATTGCTATAGTCCGTTTTCGTGTTCCTGCACTTCGAATATTATCTAAGAAGGAGCTCTTGCAACATCTTAATATTCAGACTCCTGAAGTACGCAGAATTATCTCTGACCTGAAATATCTACATAAAATAGTTAATGGAAGCTTAAGATCGGAAATATTACTTCAGGAACTATCCTTACGTGTCCCTTTCCGCATCACCTGGAATACCCACCTATTCCATCTTGCCCGTCCTAGGTTGGCAGTTATACAGAGGTCTCTTTTTTATAGAATACCAAACTGTTATAATCAAGTAACAACTGATGTGGACATTTTTTCGAGCTACCCAGTGTTTGAAAGAGGAATTAAACGAGCTTTGACGGAATAATTTTACTTTTACACTCTTTTTTTCTATGTTGTTGTTATTGTTGTCTTGTTCTTTTTCTTTCTTTCTTTTGTTAGCATGTCCCTGTGTAAAATGGCAAAGTTATGCTGTATCTGGGAAGTTGTTCAATAAATAAGTAAATAAATAAATAAATAAGAAATGTGGAGGCATCACGTCGCCCTCACTGCCCACGATCCACAGAACCATCACGAAATCGGAAAACTTAGTGTGGATGACGGTCAGAACACCTCGGGTGTTTTACCCAGCCACCGATCATTTCTGCGGTTCGCCTTCTGGTCCTGGATTAAGATTTGCTCATCCGAGAAGAACCAGAGTATCTCTGGATGCTCCGTATGTTTTAGCTTATGTGTGTGTGTGTGATAAAGAGAGAGAATTGTTTAGCATTTCCTGTTGCATTTTATAAATTAGAAAACTTCAAGTCAGGAAACATTACCAAAACAAACGTCGTGAATGATTTATTTTTCTTTTATTTTCAATGATCAGATTGTTAGAAAAAATTGAATTATGAACAGGCATCTATTATTATCGAATACAACGTTTATCTATGGTTTAGTGTGACATCTTCAAAACAGTAAAAGCATTTGCAGTTGGTGTTCTAACAAGCTCATTATTGCGTGGGTTCAGTGTTTGATATGTTAGGTAAAACATCTTTTCTCCTCGTTCTCGTGGTCCAAATCTTCACCTTATCTAATAACATACATTTTCGTGATTTGCATCCAGTTAGTTGATTCTTTCTTGTTATCTGTGCATGTTTACGAGAATCAATTGAATAATATTGTATTGTGGCATCATTAAAATCATATTAATTTAAACAGTTTTACAAAACATTTAAATAAAATAGCATTTTCTTTAAAAACGAATGTTCGTCATAAATTAAACTATCTACATTAAGGAACTATTAATAACAAAAGTTGAAATAAATCCCGAAAAAAATAACATGTTTTCGAGGTTTTGAATTGTGTGATTGATAAATGAACAACATAAATTGAACATTTTCCTACGTGAAGCACAATTCAAAGGAGACTAAGCTTTTTAATACATTCCCAGAAAATAAATAATATTATGAAGGACGTGAGAGGTGTGCTGGAAAAAAAGCGAATAAGGATAAGACCATGATTGTTGGACGACATTAAAATTCATGAAGGATATTTTCATTACGCACAAAATTACGTGAAAAATATGCCAATGATGTATCATGATTATGAAATGTGTAATATGTTTAAAGTCACTATTTGTGTACGTGCGTGTATATCATTGCAATATTTTCTTCACTCTATCTTAACTGGAAACTAGAACTCTCAGCGTTAAAACTACGGTTTCAGAATTGTCAGCTATTTTACGGCTTCTCTATTTCTCTAGGATGCATAATTAACCGAATATGAAACCATTTGTTGCATCAACAGCATTCTGGAGTTAAAACATATGTTATTACACTTTTGTGCACATTTTTGGGAGCAATATATTCTATAATACAGGAAATGCAAGCCTTTCTGACATTTCTTTAAGAATCTCTGTGTGTATTATTTATTTCCGTATCACCCAGACCAAAATGGATACTAATTAAAAATTTGGGAAAATTTTAACAATCAAAATATTTAACATTAGCTTTCTTTTATCTCACTGAAATGATTTTGAAAGATTAGGATTTAGATTCCTGGGCTCTCGGTACGTAAGGCTATTTAGCCCGTCGCGTATGAGGGATGACTTCCTTCGGCGAGCATACTATCAGATACTATCAGGGAAAATGAAAAAAAAAAAAAAAGATTGGGGAAAGAAGGAAGCGCCCTAGGACCTATAAGTTCGGTACCACCCTGGCATTTCCCTGGTGTTTATGAGGAAAACCCAGGAAACTCTCATTCAGGATTGCTGCTCTGAAAAATCTTTTTACTCCTTTTCGACCGTGTCCCCCACTGGGAGTCGAAACCGGGACCACTCGCACCGAAGGCGAGAGTGTTAGCGACTACGCTAAGTAGGGACACTTTTGAAAGCATACTCTATTGTTATACACAGAGCAATTTCTCTTTTATTCTCACTATATCCATTTTCTAAAGGGGCTTGCCGTGGTGTAGTATTAAATCGCTTATATAAAAATAAGCAAATAAATAAATAAATAAAGTGTACGGAACACTCGTACACAGATAAACAATACGTACACAACATTTATACTGAACTGGCTCCAACGCAGTATGACTCTCCACTGGTTTAGTGTCTAGCACGCGCTCTTTTGGTGTCCGTGGCCTCAGGTTTGATTCCCCATGGATGTAAAAATAATTTCAAATTATTCATTTTAATTAATCATCCGTCTTATATAGCCCAAATGGCACAATCATGGGACGTTAAACTAAAATAAAGCATTTTCATTTCCAAACTCAGTATAAAAAATCTGCACCACAACATATATTGGACTGCTTGCCCTGGCAAGATCAGCGCCAAAAAAGCTGCCTGCTACCAGAATCTACAGATATTCCTTCTAAGTTCGCTCCATTTTGATTCCAGTGCAGTTAAACTCCTAGATATATCAATGCGGTGATATACAAAGATATACGAAGAATGTCTTTCTATTTTGGAAGAAAATATAGTATTATGCCAGACTTTTTTCCGAGCTCAATCGATATGTGTGATACAAAGCAGGACGTGGCACTGCCACATTGCCATTGATTCCTGTGAACACTCAGGATTGAAAATATCTTCTCAGAGGCGGGCAGATTGACTATACTACCCATTTAATGTTTGCTTCAACTTCCTTTTTTAACACCATTATATTTCTATCTATAGGGAAAAAAATATGAAATTCAGTATGTACACCAGCAAAATACAGACACTGGATTGGATTAGACCTCCAACTATGAATATACGTTCTTACCTTCCAGCAAAAACTATATCTTCATTCATTGACCTGCTTTACAACACCGAAAATACGTGTTTTTTTGAATTCATTTTGAACTCAGTTTGGACATTTGTCACTTTAAAGTATGCGCTATTAGAAAAAAACACAATTCATACTTTTTTGTATAAATGTTCTCTTTAATTAGGTGCACTGCGTGAACAGTATTTTTAGATTGTCTCTGTTTTAAAATAACGTACAAAATTTAGTTTAATATTGGAAGGGGACATCTGCGCGATGGAAAATATTAACTGCTACATGATTCTATACATAAACGATGGACCTGTGTCTTCAAATATGCTTGGAACTTTTAAACTAAAAATATAGAAATCTCTGAAGCTGTGTCTGATGCAAACATTGACAGGAATACATTGTTTGATATACCCTGCACATTCTGGGCAAGCGGTTAATTCTGCCCTTCGGGAAACTTTCATAGAGCAAAACGAACAACTGGCATATCCCATCCTTTAGTTTGTATTTTTATAGCATGTCCTGTACTTTTCAAACATCTTTTTAAACAAAACGAAATCCAATGATGCAGATACCTTTCAGTAAATGTAAATATCATAATGTCGTTAATGGCAATTTGATATCCCAAAGTGGTTTGGAAACATTTACCGTGTTTGCGACATGATATGATATGTATGGAATACGATGTAAAGTGTATACCTGAAAAAAAAAAAAAAACTAGAATTAACCAACAAAACTAATACCTAAAATAACATTATAGTTTCAATGGCGAAATGATGATGCATTATGTTGTTTGGATTTTCAAAGACTCCACAATACATATGCATACATTATTATACATGCATTTTGTTAGAAAGTTTATGAAGTCATTGCTCTATAATAAATTAAATGAATACTTATGTAATTAGTATAGGTTAATCATGTACTGTTTGTTATGCTTTTTTGTCATGATTTCTTTGTTATTTTCTGTTTTTCAGCGTTTTTAAAAACAATTAATATATGTTTTTATTTTTTTAAAACAATACTGTTTAGTGCCGTTTTTCAAGTCATTTTTTTCCCTTCTAAGTCTTTTTTTTTATTTTTTTCTACTTTTACATTTATCGCAGTAGTTTATGTAAATATCTCAACCAAGTGTAGACAAACTAACATTCTATAAAACGGGTTGTCTTACAAAACTTGTGTGAGCATTAGATAAAAATAAAAATCAGTTTGAGCGTTATACATGAGCGTAGACACAATTGTGGGATTCACACTCTCAGCATTTGCTGAGTTAGATAGTCTGGTTCAAAAGACTATCGTCAAATCCTAATTAAATTTTCATGAGGCTACCTTAGAATCATACCTTGAAAAACACATGAGTGTATTTATGATAAAGTTATGCTTGAGCATATATACAATAAAATATGAAAATTACAACGGTGAGTAATGGTCTTTCTCTAAGTAACATAATACACATCTTGACGAAATTTACATGGAAGCACCAAAGAGAAGATTCATTCTTACTTTTTTTTAAAAAATCAAAATTGGTGAACCTATGTCAAAAGTATTCTTGAACATACCCACAGCATATGTATCAACTCCCTTCCAAAGTTTATTGGTCTAACTTTCCAATAAATGATCAATCTTATTTATAGTTTGTTTTTTTATAATACTGAACGAAACAAATATAGCTTTACATATTTTGCTGTGATCTCTGTTATGTAACTGTGTAGGATCAGAGGTATTAATAGTTTTTTTTTATTATTATTATGACGAACATCCAACCAAGGTGAGAAATATGTATTCCTTCCAAAGTGTCAAAGTAGGAGCTGAATATTTAAATCAACTTAAAACTCAATTTACTTTCTAGATATCAATTATAAATGAGACAACTAAATTCAGTGATACTATGTAGGATATAACGTATAAAATTACAAGTTGAATGATACTTACATTTATTTGGATTGAATTGTAATATTAGGTTTCATATCGCTAGTTTTCTCTATAACACCGTAAAAGTGTTTAATTAAAACAAACAATTGTATTGTATTCACCGGTTAGCAATGGCATTTGAAACACCATAATTAAATCTTCAAATTACGTTAAGCCTATTAATGTACACCACAACGTAGAAAAAATTAGCAAGCTTTCGTATTTGCCAGAATCTCTGCAAGAGAAATGCATACACTCACAATGTTTGTAATTTGTTTACAGTGTAAACTCATTAAATATTATGTACTCATGAAATAATTTCAAATTAAAAATGAACAACAGGCGTACATGCTATTCCAGTGTCACAAAAATGAATCTGAAATCATAATATGCACACATTATTCTAGAATTGAAAACTCCATGTGCATATTAGTGTTTAGATTTATGCACATTAAATCAAAAAAGGAAACTAAATTGCAAAGTAAATCCAATTATTTAAATTAAATACAATACAAATTACAATACGTTTACAAGTAAAGAAAAAAAAAGACTGTCTCCTAACTACGATTGTATGCAAATGGATAAATTCGGTGAGATTCATGAACTACCTGGTATTATATATATTATGCTCTTGAAATATATATTTTCATTCAAAATTTTAAGATTAATCAAGTGAGCGCGGTGGCTCAGTCGTAAAGCGTTCACCTCCAGTGCATGGGGTCCCTGGTTCGATCCCAGCTCGCGCCGTGTGGATTTTGTGGTAGACAAACACCGTACTCGTTGGTTTTCTCGGGGTTCTCCCGTTTCCTCCCACGTTCTTCATTCCACCATTTCACTCATCTCTCATCAACACCGTCTTCTTTAGCCTAACCGACATAATCGTGGGACGTAACACTTTTTTAAGACTAATCAAAACCTATGCGGCCACAGAAGTAATATTCCTTTTTCGGTTTACATTTACTTAATCAGTATCTAACGAGGGACTTTTCCAATTTGGTGAATTCAATTGTTGAAAATGCCTGGTAGCTCTGAATTTAGTACCAAAAGAAAAAGAGAAAAAAAGAGCTTGTGTACAGTGGGCCACATAAACTCTTGAGGTACAAAGTACGTGAGTTAGGCAACCCAACTAACGCCTACTACAAGAATAATTACGCCTGGTAGAGTAGCTAGAGCAGCAACATGAAGTTGCCCCACCTGTCAAAAGAACACATTGTAAAGTGTGTTTTTGTGCAGGAGTGAGGAGAAACGCTGGCTGACGAAATGGCAAAAGGGAATTTTTGCATACTTGCACTCCCAGTACGCAGTACAGTACCAGAAAAAAATGTAGGACACCAGGGATTATCAGGGATTATATAAACAAGTTAACTTACCTCAAATGACTATACATATATGCGTATCCAACAATATACGGATAGATTATGCGCTATATGTATTAGTTTATTTTTTTAATAAACACAAAGTATTGCGGTGAGTTTTAAAATTATTAACAACAGCTCTACCTGCAAATCAATTTAAGTATGGATTGACCATTCAGGGGAAGAACCCAGCTCCTAATGAAAATTTTGGGGGTCTAACAGGGCCAGAGCTCCTAAGTTCCGCCGCCACTGATTGATACGTAATGCTACTTCGAAAGAAGAACTTGTCTGATTTCATTGTCCCTTAAATAAATTTTGAAAATGCTAAATATTGTTACGCAATAATTTTTTGTAAATATTAAAAATGCAAAATTCGATAACACTTAAACGATTTGGAGAATTTACCCGTACTAGGCGTATTTCTAATTAGGCTGTACATATGACTGAGGGTTCGTTATTTGTTTAATATTTGTGCAAATTTACACATTGAGACAAAAGGGAGAACATAGAAAAATATGGTGTCCATAAACAACAATTTAAAAATGCACGAAATTAACGGTTAATATCAAATACAGAATCACTAACACAATTAACTCTGTAACTTGTTTTCTCCATTAATTTTCCTTCCTTTAATTTCAGGATAGCATCATCAGTAATTTTCACCCAGAGATTATCTTTCATTTAGCAGCACCCAACTGGAGTTCAGCCTTGTAAATTAAACAATTTAGAAAGGGTAAACGACGAAGGCGGTAATCGAACCTGGAACGCCAGATTAGAAAACTACAACTCTAACCATTCATCTAAAGAGTTATTTCTTTCTTCTCGTCTAAATAAAGTGTATTTTCTGTTCGCTGAAAACAGTAGTTTTTTAATAGTCAGATTGACTGGCAAAACACAAGAATATGTAGTTGACTCGGAGGGTATTATATCACTATATTCACTAAGTTATCAACAGAGATTTTATAAAAAAAAACTCCTTTAATTTAAATCAAATAGGGTGCGTATATTATGCTCATAAGCAAACTAAAGCCAAATCAATTGCTACGTAGCAATCGTAGTTAAATGGTCAAGGCCCTCGACCAGTAATCTGAAGATAGTCAAGACAAATCGGATAAAGAAACGAGCAGTACATTTCTTGTTATTTCAGGATGTTTGATGGCGATTGATCGGTGATGACACACGTTTTATTTTCTTCTGATATTTTAATACTCGGATTTTCAATACTTGAACTATCAAATCTTCAGGAATAACAATAATAAGCTAATAATAATTATTATCTCATAGAATATTAAAAGTTAGGAGTTTATTATTGCTCAGAGCATAACATTGCAACAAGAAATGTAACATTTGGCAAGAATATTTCGGTTTTGTTTAGTGTTGCTCACGGGAAGCGGAATCTCTCATATCGTTTCTGATACAAAACAAAGAAAATTGAGACAACAATAAACATTTTACATTTAAGACGGGACAAGGCTAACTCAAATTATCGTCTCGCTTCGGAGATGGAAAGCAAGACGAGACAAAAAGAATCGTAAATATGTATATTTTTTTATCTCAATTCTCGAAATAGTGAATGTCCATTATTTAAGTAATAGTTGCTTTGTAGACTGAATCTTATACGCTATTTTGTTACTTTGTATTTCGGAGCTCATTGAATTTATTATGGTCTGTGTAGGTATTTTTGTAGCAAAGCTTTTGTAATTACTTCTGCACATCCCAAAAGTTAGTTTATTATATGTCTTATTGTTCAGTGATATCCAGTTATTTTTATGACAGTTATTTTCCTCAAAACGTACAGTAGAATACTTTCTACAATAAAACTTCAGTGGAACGGTTTGGTTTAAAATTTTGGTAGTTGCAGACGTGTGTCCTGGAGGTCAAGACACCCTCCCGAAATCCCGATTTATCTGTAATTTTTGCCTAATTTTAGGGCAAGTTTAAAAATTTTAATACAATTATTATTATTATTATTATTATTATTATTATTATTATTATTATTATTATTATTATTATTATTATTATTATTATTATTATTACTGAAAAGTTAAGACCTCAATATTACGTCATATTGCAAAATAAATAAGTATACTGAAGTTGATAGGAAAAGAAAAATAAAGATAAGAAATAGTGATAGAGAAAGGATAAGAGCGATTAGTGTACGAAAGGAAATGAGAGGGGAGAAAGAAGGTGTCAGCTCCTGGACAACATTAATATCGAAACTTCGGATGCCTAAACAGAAATTAAGTAGAATTTGTCTCCACCACGATACATAGTAAGACGCTTTATTTGGTAAACGGACTTTGGATTATTTATGTGTTATATTGATATTTTAACAAAATATACATAACAATATAAGAAAGAAAATTTCTATTTACAAATTTTAGCCGAATGGACCTATGGAATGTGTTGGAAATGGCGAACGAAAATATTATTATTTTTAGCAGTAGGGGTAATAATGGAAGCTTTCGGAATAATTGCTCGGAAACAATATCGTCTCAGACACATTTATGACTCATACTGGGAACTAAGCATGACTCTTAAGGGCCGTGTTCATGAATTGTTTGCTAATGACGTTACGTTTTCTAGCACAGTACGAATCAAGGTTGTAGACAGACATGTGAAGTCAGTTGGCTTGTATTTCCACTGTGAAGAAAGCAGTCTCCACTCTAACTTGTAAGACGGAAAGAAATTGAACATTTTCCATTTTATTATACATCAGAAGTATGAATGTTACAGTTCATGAAATCAACTTACCGCAGCGAGAATCGAACCCAGGACCCCTGAATCACAAAACAAATGCTCGAGCCACCACGCTAAGACTGATCTGTTTAGGAAGAGTCAAACCTCACTCGTTTATGGAGCAAATTGCACACGTTTACGATAAGGACGAAACACACTGATTTATGTCATAATTAAATACTATAGTCGAGAGACCAAATTTAAATTTAAAAGCAAAAATATACATATAATGCTTTAGAGTGCTTTCTTTTCTCATTTACCGAAAGTGTCTCCGTGATTTGTCTTCATTATACTTAGTATTACTCGTTTTAAGCTATTTCCAGTAACTTTGAACGACAGGGACACGAACACATACACATCGAGAATATATACAACTTTAAAGGATCTTCCACCGGGAATTGAACGGGACAGCGAAAACTGAACTATCTGAGTCAGCGATGGTGTGGGTTAATGAAAACTTGACTCATCACCCACCAATACCCACCATGATCCTCCACCAACCGTGACCCACTCTGACCCAATCGGACCCACCACCCACCATGACCTACTCGGACCAACCACCTTCGATGACCCACTCTCACCGACTACCCACCGACCCGCTCCGACCCACCACCTACCAAAACACATCGTTATCAACTCTGACACATGATACACAGGCTCTTCTCTAGTGACTAGAGAGTTTATACATGTAATAATGAAACCAGTTTGTTAAATTCTAACGAATCGGAGTTTGAATTTTTAGGGTCACTCGCTCAAGCACAGATCTGTTACAATAGCGGTGGATCTGACCTCTACGATATAAAATTGTAAAGTGTTTTTATGGGTCAAATTTCGATAAATGTCAATTAAACTATCATGGTGTAATTATTTCCTTGTTGAATTATCAATACTTTTCAATGGAAAAACGCATGAAATTTGAAAGTCCCAAATCAAGGTAAGTAGACCAACGTAAACTTAAAACTTTTGTGCAATTAAGCGCACATTACAAATTGTATGTATATTTTCTCACAACTTTATTGCTTGATTGCCCTGTGTCCTAAGCGCTCTATATAATAAACATAAGCTACAGCAATTATTATAGAAGAAGCCGCATGGTTTCTCTTTCTCTGTTTGTGCATTTGTTTATCATCTAATATCGATCATTTTCAATTATTTTTACAAACCAACCCACTACCAATTTTGCGTGTATAGAAAGTGCCGCCTCCTTTCCCGCTCATAAAGAAGAATTTTTTAAAAAAATGCTCTGAGACGTTGAGTTAATTTTCAATTGGGAATTAATATATTGAATTGCAGCTCCACAAGTTTCATGGCTTGTGAGATACTCATTGTTTTGGCAAAAATTCGGATCCCCATTACCATCTTAAGATGCTGTTATAATGAAAGTGATATGATAACATCCCAGTTTGGATTAAGGCCTAACTATATAGCAAAAGCCGTTATGATCAGACACACATAGTTACATCCATTTTTATATCATAATTTATATATTATAGTGGTTCAAAATGTATTGTTGGGCCGCGGTGGCTCAGTGGTAGAGCGTTCACCTCTGGTGCTAGGGGTCTCGGGTTCAAACCCTGCTCCCGCCAAGTGAACTTTGTGGTGGACAAACACCGTGTGCGTGGGTTTTCTCGGGGTTCTCCCGTTTCCTCCCACTTTCTTCATTCCACCATTTCATTCATTATTCATCATCACCGTCTCCTTTAGCCTAACCGGCATAAGCGTGGGACGTAAAACTGAAAATGTATTGTTTCCAGTAGTTAGCTCCTCTAAAACTCACAGGCTGTGTCTTGAAAGCCAAGTAGTAGTGTAAATCCTATTGCTATTATTGCAATTACAAATACCAATGTCCAAAAATGCCAGAAGTTTTTTTTTTCTTTTTTTTTTTTTTTACTTACACAGAGAAGGCAGACTTTGGAAAATGAACTTCGGGCCATTTTTTGCGAGTTGGTAGTGCACATTTAAATAATTAATATTGCAAACTGGGAGAGCGCAATAGCAAAAAATAACGGAGAAAAGCCGTCTTAAAGTTTTATACTCGCTATATTGTACAACGCACACATTTACTAAGTGTCGGTGTGGCAAAGGGAGGAAAATCTTTTACTCAGGAGTAAAGTGCTCCGGGTGCGATTCCTGTTCGAGCCATACATCTTTTCTTGGTTCAACCAATAAAGTAGTCATTTGTAACTATAAGTAAAGTATTAACCCACTATATGTGTAAAATGAATAAAATAATGCAAATGTTCAAATCACTTGTAAGATCTTTCACTGTTCCCTGTTAACTACTATAGGAAACATTTAATCTATTAAGTAAATATTATTACTACCGCAGTCGTTGTGTAAAAAATGTTCTTGACGCTTCATGTCTACATCTGTAGACAGTGTGCGAATTACAAGGGGAATGAGGAGGAAATCTCCTTTGGTTATACCAACATCCAGTATTAGCAGAGGGGATTTCCCTCTCAACTCTTTGTAATTCGCAAACTGTCAACAGATGTAGACACGAAGCGTCAAGAACATTTATTACACACGTAACCAGTGGCGTATTTAAGGGGGCGCCTCCTGGCTTAAGGCCCCCTGAAATGTTATTTACTATATTAAAGTAAATGAAATATCTTGGAGAATTTTCAAGTTCTCTTGACTAAATTTGGCAAAGCCCCACAAAATTAAATCCTAAATACGACACTTGTCGTAACCATAATATAGCTCGTGATATCAGTATATTTACGGAATAGATTAAATTTTGTTTACTAGTTAAAATGGAACATTGCAAGATTGTACAAGTGATTTGAACATTTCTATTCTTTTATTCATTATACACATACGGTGGATTAATGTTTTACTTATAGTTACAAATGTCTACTTTATTGGTTGAAGCAAAAACAGATGTAGGAATCGAACCCGAGACATTTTACACATAAGTTACAGATTTTACTCTCTCTACCACACCGTCACTTGGTAAATTAACGCGTCGCACGATATATGCGGCGAGTAGAAAACTTTAAACTTTTTCCTCCGTTATTTTTCGCCACTGCTCTCTCCGAGTTTATAATATTGTCCCTGCACTACCACTTCGCAAAAAATTCCCCGAAGTTCACTTACCAAACTCTGCCTTCTCCTTGTTAGAGATACTCATCTCAGTAGGTAAACAGAAACAAATGAAAAAGGAAGGGAAATTGAGGCCTTCAAAGTAAAACGTAAACAAATTCGCCAGTGCTCAGGAGAATAATTTTTAAGGAAGCTCAACCCTAGCAATGGGAGCTTACTACGCGGTTCGGATTAGTTGAAGATTCTGTTTCTCACCAGCTATCATAAATATAGCAGAAATGAACTGTCTACTGCTGTCGATCTTCGTGGCCGAGACTGCAAGCACAACTGGTTAGTAATTATAATTACTTTTGGCGTTGGTTCAAACCCGTCTCAGAGAAACTTTTTAATTCTTATATTTTATTTTTATTAAGTTTCCATAACACGATTTCTATTAAAGTATGATAAATAATACTAAAAAAAGTGATTTACTTACGTTACACGTGCAGTTTTGCTACACGAATCCATAGCACAGGTAGTAATAGTAGTAGTACTAACAACGGATCAGAATCCCCGCAGGGCTCGTTTTGTTTCAGCTTGAATTTCTGTGGCCCGCTGTACACAACTCTCCTAGTTGTGTACACAATTCTCTTATAAAATGAATGTTGATAGCACAACATTGACATATCTTCGTCGATTGAGATTAATCTGTTGAGAACTGAAGACTTTTCAGTTAAACCTACTGCACTGAGAAAAGAAGCATATTAATGAAGTCATTCTAGCCACTTTGATAAGAATTATCTCATTATGAGCAGTAACTTCTCATTCTATATTATGTATGGTAATCGTATCTTTTAGCACACACAGACGAAGGTACGAATAATAACTACACTTCAAGTCTCGTATAACTATTTACGTGTTCACCGGTAAGATATAACGTTGCACTGTCAAATCCAATACACTAAAATTAATTCATCCTTTTGGTCTATGGAAAACAGTTATTGGTTGCTCATATTAATGAAGTACTAGTTCCTTCAAAAAAAAAAAAAAAAAAAAAAGAGAAGAAGAATTCATATCGTGATACTGAAGGGACAACACTGCCTATCAACGAACTACCGGTAAGTTAAAAAAGAATATGACTTATATGTATTTCAAGGTCCATTCCACGCAAAAGTGAGCCTGAACCCAAATTTTCGAAAACTGTCAAAACCAATACATTTCTACGTATATATGCAGTAAATAGCACGAAATTTACTTTTTCACAAAGACAAACTTATTTATACTTAGAATTTACGTAGAATTTACGCAAAGTTATTAATTTGTAACATGTCAGCTGCGAGGAAGTATTTTATTTTTGTTATCGGCAACATTTTACGGTATATTGTGCAAGTTTGGCTGAAGTAACTTCGAGCTAGTCAAGATGCTTCTTTTTGCTACAAGCTGCAGTTGAAAAAGTGTTTACATGATACAAATTGTTTATAATATCATTAAAGATATAAACGTCAACTTGAGTGTCCTGCCCGTGACAGAAAACTACCAAAAGTTATTGTACTGAATTACTAAATTTGAGAATGTGGTTCGTACTTAGTAGAAGTAACAATTTGCATGTGTACTTCACATTTACCAAATTTTGGACTAATGTTAATAGTATATATTGATTTATTTCAATTTGAAAACTTGTCCTGCTGGGAGAGTGCAAATTTGATATGCATTATAGAAAAAGATTCCACGTGTACTAAACTAAAGTTTTCTAAGCATGAAATGAAATGAAATTTTGAGTTTTACGTCCCACGGTTATGCAGGTTAGGCTAAAGGAGACGGTGATAATGAGTAATGAATGAAATGGTGGAATGAAGAAAGTGGGAGGAAACGGGAGAACTCCGAGAAAACCCACGCACACGGTGTTTGTCCACCACAAAGTTCACTTGGCGGGAGCAGGATTTGAACCCGAGACCCCTAGCACCAGAGGTGAACGCTCTACCACTGAGCCACCGCGGCCCCTTTTTATGCATGAACATTATGTACTTAAACAGAGGATTATCTATTACTGTCAATATGATGTTTTAACTTAAAATAAGTGTCATATAATTATTATCATTAGCGTCATATTTCTGTTCGTTTCCAGGGAGAAGTGGATGGGATTGGAATACATATACAAAGGTCAGTATGGAACTTCGTGAAATAAAACAAAGTAATTGTAGAATGTGCTGCTGATTTCGTAGCAGCTTTATGCTCTCCGTTTCAAAATATATATGTTTTACTATCAACAGCAGAAATTAAAAAAAAAAAAAACGCTTTGAATAAAAGACGTGAAAATGCCCTTCTCAATTGAATGTCTCCAATCAAAACACTTTTTTTCCTGCAATTTGACACCGAAAATGTGGTCCTTCGTCGAACTTTTAAATCAGAGCTTCATCCGTGTAAAATCTTTAAATTCCTAACAGACTTTTATTATTAATATTTCGATTCTGAATATGATAATTCCAAAAGCCATGAAGCTATCCTGAGCGACAACTTAGGTTTGCATGTTAACAAAGCTTGTGTTAGGCCAGCTGTTAAAGATATAACAGAAATAACATTTTTGTTGATGGAATTTTTCTGTTGTGGACAGAGAAAGAAAACATACAAACATGGAACTACAAATAAAATAATTCTATTTACTTTATTTGAGTCTCGTTTTTATCACATAAAATAATAATATCTAGTACATTTATTTCTCACCACCTACACTTTAGGAAATGGTTTTATTTGCCCATTTACAAGAACCTTTTAGGGAAATTCGTACAAAACACTGTCTAACAGTATATAAAATAGGTGCTGGTATCCAGTGCCCGTGTCGTGGGAAATCAGCGCCCTGGGCGAGTGTATACGACAGCGCCCCCATAAATATGAGTGAGGTCGATGGACCAGCCGCAAAACGTCACCACGGTTGGCGCGACGCGTAAGAAAATTTTCAAAAATAAACGTTGCTTTTCCTTGATTTTGAGCACTTTTAATACTCTTTCCTTCCATTTTATATATTTGTTTTTATTTTTTCCTCCTGAATTTTGCGCCCCCTTACTTTGACACCCGGAGCCGTCGCCCCGACTGCCTCTTCCCCCTCCACGGCACGGCACTGCTGCTATCACAGGTATAATTTGATCGAAATGCACGTAAGACATCTTCAATAGTCTTGAAAATTTTACCGCAATCACTTACGGTCTTCATACAAATTTCCTTGACTTCTTTTTCTTCTTCCACTGGGCTTTGTGCGATAGTTCCAAGTCTGTATGTTTTCTTTCTTTGCCTAAAACAGAAAAATTCCATCAACAAAAATGTTATTTGTGTTATATCTTTAACAGCTGGCCTAACACAAGCTTTGTTAACATGCAAACCTAAGTCGTCGCTCACGTTAGCTTCATGGTTTTTGGAATTATCATTTTCAGAATCGAAATAATAATAATAAAAGTCTGTTAGGAATTTAAAGATTTTACACGGATGAAACTCTGATTTAAAAGTTCGACGAAGGACCAAATTTTCGGTGTCAAATTGCAGGAAAAAAGTGTTTTGATTGGAGACATTCAATCGACAAGGGCATTTTCCCGTCTTTTATTCAAAGCGTTTTTTTTTTTTGTTTTTTTTTTTAATTTCTGCTGTTGATAGTAAAACATATATATTTTGATACGAAGAGCATAAAGCTGCTACAAAATCAGCAGCACATTCTACAATTACTTTGTTTTATTTCACGAAGTTCCATACTGACCTTTGTATATGTATTCCAATCCCATCCACCTCTCCCTTGAAACGAACAGAAATGTGACGCTAATGATAATATTTATATGACACTTATTTTAATTAAAACATCATATTGACAGTAATAGATAATCCTCTGTTTAAGTACATAATGTTCATGCTTTGAAAACTTTAGTTTAGTACACGTGGAATCATTTTCTATCATGAATATCAAATGTGCACTCTCCCAACAGTGGCATGCACACTGTCACGGGCAGGACAAGTTTTCAAATTGAAATAAATCAAAATATACTATTAACATCAGTCCAAAATTTGGTAAATGTGAAGTACACATGCAAATTGTTACTTCTACTAAGTACGAACCACATTCTCGAATTTAGTATTTCAGTATAACAACTTTTGGTAGTTTTCTGTCACGGGCAGTACACTCAAGTTGACGTTTATATCTTTAATGATATTATAAACAATTTGTATCCTGTAAACACTTTTTCAACTGCAGCTTGTAGCAAGAAGAAGCATTTTGAATAGCTCGAAGTTACTTCAGCCAAACATGGACAATATACCGTAAAATGTTGCCGATAACAAAAATAAAATACTTCCTCGCAGCTGACATGTTACAAATTCATAAATTTGCGTAAATTCTACGTAAATTCTAAGTATAAATAAGTCTGTCTTTGTGAAAAAGTAAATTTCGCGCTATTTACTTCATATATACGTAAAAATGCATTGGTTTTGACAGTTTTCGAAAATTTGGGTTCAGGCTCACTTTCGCGTGAAATGACCCTTGACATACATCTAAGTCATATCTCTTTTTTCTCTTTAATTTACCGGTAGTTCGTTGATAGGCAGTGTTATCCCTGCAGTATCGCGATATGCAATCTTTTTTTGAAGGAACTAGTACTTCATTAATATGAGCAACCAATAACTGTTTTCCAAAGACCAAAAGGATGAATTAATTTCAGTGTATTGGATTTGACAGTGCAACGTTATATCTTGCCGGTGAACACGTAAATAGTTATACGAGACTTGAAGTGTAGTTATTATTCGTACCTTCGTCTGTGTGTGCTAAAAAGATACGATCACCGTACATACCGGTGTACATACCGTACATCAGTTCTGGCTGCCAACCGATTACCCTAAAATATACGTTATTAGTGTTAAAGTTGCAATAATAGAGCATAAATACGACCTTTTATGACTCATAACTATATATTTTACAGTAATTCTGTAAATTATAGAGTAATCACTTTTGATTAACACGGGTTATTGTAAAAACAATTGATTGTTAAAATATGAGAGATTTTGAACGTAAAATAACTTTCCGTGCAATAGTTTTCGATACACTGCAAGTCAATATATCATATTTGTTTTACAATATTATTATATTATCAGTTCTCTAGTTCATTTACTTCAATTCTACGTCATCAGTTCACATATAGTCGAATTAATATTATTTTTTTCCTTTAATTAGATCGAATAAAAATACTGGAACTGTTTGACTCTGCGAACTTTGTTTCTAGTTGTAAAATACTTGTTCTGATGTTTCGTATAGTAACACTATAAATCTATGTAATTTAGGTGCGACGACCGTTTAATGAACTTGGGAGATAACTGTATCTTTTCCGTCTTCCGAACATGAGCATAGTTTTACCTCAACACTTATCTACGAAGTAAAATATCTCATAGGAGCCTGAATGCTATGGCATTGTGTTATGTGCATGACGAAATACATGAACAATCGATCCTGTTAATACGTTCATTGAAATTTCAAACAGAAAAAGAATCACGTTTTAGAAAACTGAGTAACAAATCAGCATATACTAGTGTTACTTGTCTGTTTGTATTCCTATAACTGATGGATGTTTGTTTCTATTAGAAATTAGCGTGATTTAGCAGCAAATTTATTTTACGTTATACAAATTTATTTAAATTTTGTAATAGGCTACCTATAGAAATACTGATGACTACGTAAGTTATTATTAACTACTATATCATATTTTGAAAGAAAAAGAGACAGAAATGAAGAAAAATAGATAGACGCTGAAACACAGCAGGAAGAACCTCATTTTATAAAGAAATCGGCGCCAGTGTGCCAGTATTTACTTATATCACATTAATATTAATTGGAATGTTAATTTTAAATTCTTACCATTGGAAGTAAAAGCGATCTAAATCAATCCACAATTACTCAATTTGTGTACAGTATATTTGTATCCCTAATACTGATCCTCAACCCATTCCTCCAATTTGGGCGCGGTGGCTCAGTGGTAGAGCGTTCACCTCCGGTGCTTGGGGTCCCTGGTTCGATCTCAGCTGGCGTCGTGTGGACTTTGTGGTGGACAAACACAGTGCTCGTGGGTTTTCTCGAATTTTCCCGTTTCCTCCCACCTTCTCCATTCCACAATTTCACTCATCTCTCATCAACACCGTCTCCTTAAGCCTAACCGACATAATCGTGGGACGTAAAACTTAAAGATTTCATTTCATTTTCCATTCCTCCAATTATGTTTCTTGTTTTTTGTATTGTGTTTGAGTTTGAAATTTTGTGTTTTGCATAGCTATGCAACACTCAAATTATGAGGGATAGCCCTACTATAAAGATGGGCTTTAAATCACAATCGGGTATTGAATCCAGTGTAGTCGGTAGATGCGTAGAT
This sequence comes from Thermobia domestica, assembly GCF_964235325.1. Lineage (NCBI taxonomy): Eukaryota > Metazoa > Arthropoda > Insecta > Zygentoma > Lepismatidae > Thermobia > Thermobia domestica. The sequence goes on along the minus strand of NC_137459.1, from coordinate 141,972,459 downwards.
CACCACATATATTCAACTCTTACATCATAGGTCATTACCATCACTTTATATACGTAGGGTGTTTCAAAACAATACCGACAACGTTTGGGAGGTGATTTCTGACACCAAGATAAGATAAAAAGTATAGACCAACTTGGGTGTACAAATGCTTTCCTTCCTAGTTATAGGCTGCCGAAAACATGAAAAATGAGAGTTAAAGGTACATAGCTTCGAAACTGTGGGACCTACAATAGTTGGGACAATACTTCACTTAGGAACTAGTATGTACAGCCACTTACAAAATTATCCCCCCCCTCTAAGTGCTTTAATTCCATTACTTGGGGTCCAGGACATTTGCAGTTGTGAGGACGCCTAGACAGATGCAACCCAACTTACACGTAACTTTTCTCGGCACTGGCAGCAGTTGGTATACCTGATCCAGGTGTTTATGCAGCTAAAGTTGTAAAGTAGGTGACTAGCGAAACAGTCCTCCGTTCTAAGATGAATCTCTGGTTCGGATTGTGTTTTCCAAAGAACACAATATATTAATCTCAATATTTATGTGTATGTAATGTATTTTTTCTGTATATACTATATGTTTTAAAAATAAAAGTACTGACCACGCATTTAACAGGAAATGCTAGAAAGTAGCGGAAAATATCAAATCTAGAGCAACTGCTGGAAATAAGTTTGTAAATGATTGCCTCCATTAAGAGACCTTTTCCTCTTTCCAACATCATTTTCTTTCTGGATGAGAGAAGATCTTGCTTGTCACACTGATTATGTATTGAAGTTGAAACATTTAAAGAAGTTTCAACGTAGCCGAGATTCGAACGCGGTCCACCAAACAGAAATGCAATATAATAACCACTTACCTAACGCATCACATCATATTTTATCTAAACTTTGAAGTAGTTAAAATCGTTGCATGTAAGACTATACAAAATACTAATGCTCGTATAAGACGTTCCTTATGAGTGTCACAATGACTTACTCGAGAGTTCTTTTTTTAACTCAAAAACAAGTTATATAGACATTCGTCAATGAGGAAAATATCACGAAACGTTCTTCAAGTTCAGGCTACTTCCTTATTTTTAACTGCTCCCGATTTACATTACTACTATTGTTCCTCCTCGTAATTTCTAATTTCCAAAGAAGAAAAACCGGCAGCATTTACGCCGATCCCAAGAGTTTCAGCATTCGCGCACTACCTTAGCCAGCTGTTTGAAGTTGGTCACTTAAAATGTACAGAAAAAAAAATGACCAAGAAACCAGAATCTAACCAACCCCTACGGGGCTTGTAACCTGTTTCTATTATTATTATTATTATTATTATTATTATTATTATTATTATTATTAGTAGTAGTAGTAGTAGTAGTAGTAGTAGTAGTAGTAGTAGTAGTATTAGTATTATTATTACTTTTATTATGGATCCGTATAGTGAAACTGCAAGCTTACTTTAATGAGAACATTTTATGAAAATTAAAAAAAAACAATCGGTAAATCACTTCTTTGAGTATTATTTTCAATCATATTTTAATGAAAAAGTGTTATGAAAATTTAAGAATCCTTTGGCAGGGTTTGAACCCACGCCAAAAACTATTTTTATTGCTAGAATGTTTCCCTAGTACGCTCTGCCAGGAGGGCCGACGGCACTTGGCCTTATTTCCGCTATTTGTAGGTCATGACTCTCGATGTTCTATCTGTGTCGACCAATAAGATCAGTGGATATTTGAAATTCTTGGAATCCGCGAAAATGCAAGCCGGCAGGCAGCCATGTAGAAAGGATTTCGTAATAGCGGGGGTCCGTGACAAAATATTGATGTTTTAACACCAGGAGCTCTGTCATTCTAAACTATTTTACTGGTAAATATTTTGATTCGTTTAGCCAATATTGTGGTTACCCAAAAGAGGTTCTATCAATCTAAACGATGTTACTGACAACGTAGCCATATAGGCTTGTTAGGACAATAAAATGAGGTATTTTAGTAGCAAACTATGAAGGCATCTCGAGTAAAATGATGTAGAAAAATTGAAAAAGATATATCCTTCTGAGGCCTTTCGAACTCGGTTCTTCTTGTCTTTTCTTCTTTTCCTTGTATTCGTTTAACGCTGTTAAGGATAGCAACGAGATCTCTTTCGGCAGTGAAAATATCCTGCCCCGAAATGGATTAGTGTTGCCGCGAAATTGAAAATCTCTTTAACAAGTGACACTGGAATCTATGTTGCCAGGCTCATATTATTGGAGATTATTGGTATTTCTTAAGTTCTACCTGAAAGTCTATCTGATAGTCATTTGTAGTCCATAAAATTAGCATGGAGCTAGATGGAACTCAGAATGCTCCGTTAGAATAATATCAATTTTTAACTTGACTCCCCCTGTTTCTCTCATACAAAGTTCCTCATAAGAAATATTAACCCAACGCTTGCTGTAGATTCATATTTTTAACGCTTATTGTTATTTTTCTCCTTTTTATTTTGTTTCATCTTTCCTTATTTTTATTTCTGGTCTCGAAGGGGGGATCCGGACCCCCTGACCCACCCCTTGGCTATGTGCCTGCGGCAGACATTATTTTCGCATCATTTGGATGACATTTTTTTTCTTCCGTAACTACTAGTTTATTCTTTAATCTTTGTATGAGGAATTTGTGGTAGATTGGCAAACCATGAAACTCGTATGGCAGAGACACGGGTTGGATCCCCGTTGTGGCAGCGAAGTAACTTAGATTCTTTCTGGGAGGGGGCAAGCGTTAATACGCGTATTTGCGAACTCTAGAAAAATTCATTTTCCTAATTCTTGGGCTCGCTCATCCCACCGTTCTCTTACCCTTTATGGGCCCCCGTAGCCTGTGGGCCCTCCCGCAAAGCAAGGTCTGCCTGCAGCTTAGTTACGCATGTGGGCCCCTTCCATACACGACAAATTAATTAAGGGGGCAATATTGACAAATCGGACAATAAATATTCGAATATATATTATTTTTAGGGTCCCTAATGGGAGACATTTTATACTGAAATGGGCCCACGACTTATTTTTGTTTTATTTACCTTTTGTGTGCTCTTCTGTTTATGTAATATATGAACCTGTTTGATGCTTCACTTATATTTTCATTTTCGTATCGTATATGGAGTAACATAATTCTATCTTAAAATCCCCCCCTCAATCGGCTGGGAGCTTCCCTTGGAGGGCAGTGCCCCCTTCCCTGCACAAGTTACGGCCCTGCGTCATGGCAATCATTTTTTCTTCTTAATTGGAAGGTATTGTTTACGTAATTGATTTTGTAATTATGTTATTCGTTTATTATTATTATTATTATTATTATTATTATTATTATTATTATTATTATTATTATTATTATTATTATTATTATTATTACAAAGTTGAGACTTATTATGTATAAGTCTCAACATATTATGTATTTTATGAATTTGTTGATTGAATTTCAAGTCTTTTTGCTGATTCAATAACACACTCCATTTTAGAAGTTTGGGGGAGGAAAATATTATCCTGTTACTTTTCATTTGTTTACTTACACGCTACACCAAGCCTCGATACTACATTACACCTTTCTGTATCTACGGGAGTACGGTAAAGGTTTTGATTATCATAAGAGAGTGAGCGAATAAGTTATGAGATCAATGAACTTTGCGTGTTAACAACTTTTAAAGTATCAGGATGTCAGAAAAGTCATGGCGTATTTCGGTAAAATATAAAAAAAAAAAAAAAAAAAATGATGGTTTGTGGATATACTAGATTTATTCGGATCAAGCAATAGCTATGTCGTGAATACCTAAGCTGTTCAGCGTTTTGTGTATTAATATTTTTCTTTGTTTGGTTTGGTTTTACAGATTTGATGAGAGATTGCGTGGGTCAATGGAAACATTACCAACGACACACTGACCCGCCACTCACCATGATCCACTCTGACCCATGATCCACCACCCACCGTGGCCCACTCCATCCCACCACCCACCATGACCCACTCCTACTCACCACCCACCATGAACCACTGACCAACCAAACATAACGCCATCAACTCTGAGACATGATCCACGGTCTCTTCTCTACCGAGTAAAGAGTTTATACTTGTAATAAAACCTAGATGTCAAATTCTAACTAACCGAAGTTTGAATTTCTACGCTCAATCGCTCAAGCACCGCTCTCTTATAATAACGATGGATCTGAACTTTACGATATAAAATGGTAAAGTGTTTGTCATGAGCAAAATTACGATGAATTTTAATTGAATTATCATGGTCTAATTATTTCCTTGTTGAATTATCGATATTTTATGTGAAAAAACGGGTGAAATTTTAAAGTGTCAAATCAAGGTAAATAGATCAACATACAGAAGGTAACATTAAAAATTTTATGTATATATTTCTCACAATGTTATGGGTTGAGTGCCCTGTGCTCTAAGCGCTCCATATAATAAACAAGCTTCAGCAATTATATTTTGAAGCGTATGGTAAACATATATCAATATGTGATGCGAAACACTGTATTTTTTGTTGTGTTTATTGTGAGTTTAACGCCCATTTCAGTAGCGATGCTATATGAGACGTGGACCTACCCCATGCCGTAAACTTTGCCAAAAACCTAGTGACCCACTTCCGGGAAAACGTCTATCGTCAATATAGGGACGAGTCGAAGAATTTCGATAGTGTCCCACTTGCCGCAGGCTTTCGTTGAGTCGAAACAAATATCTTGATTCGGGGTGTTGAAGCTACCACCGAGTACTCAAAATCAAGGAAAAGCAACGTTTATTTTTGGAAATTTTCTTACGCATCGCGCCAACTATGGTGACGTTTTGCGGCTGGTCTATCGACCTCACTCATATTTATGGGGGCGCCGTCGTATACACTCGCCCAGGGCGCTGATTTTCCACGACACGGGCACTGGATACCAGCACCTATTTTATATACTGTTAGACAGTGTTTTGTACGAATTTCCCTAAAAGGTGCTTGTAAATGGGCAAATAAAACCATTTCCTAAAGTGTAGGTAGTGAGAAATAAATGCACTAGATATTATTATTTTATGTGATAAAAACGAGGCTCAAATAAAGTAAATAGAATTATTTGTACAAAATGCTATAACAGAACAGCAGAAATTGACTTATTTTCGATTTTATTTCGTTTTTGAAATCATTCTTATTGAAATGTTGTTTGTTGATTCACACGGTGTCCTGCCCGTGACACAGTAAAGTTTTGTTTTTTTTCTTTTATTAATATAAATATTTTGAAAATTTCTCTTATGTGAAGTTTGTTAAGAAATTTCATCATTTATACATTTCCGTTTAAATAAAAATATTTTGAGTTAAGAATTCACAGAGTTTTGTAACATTCACTTGCTGTGTCGAAAGTCACTTCTCTTTTTTGTTCCCGCCCGTGACAGACGTTTAGGAATTAATATTTTATATTCTAAACAGAAAAAAAAAATACTTTAAACATCAGCTAAATATACTCCTAAGTCTGTACTGCTCATATATCATACAATTAGCAGAATTTATGTTCTACTTTTGGAAATATACAACTTTGAAGCATCAAAAATGTAGTGTAAATGTCCTGCCCGTGACGATGGAATGGCCCTCAAGTAAATATAACTTCCCTACATGGAAGTTAATACAGTTATTTCGTATATCTGTATATAAAGATGAAGAGAAGTTTTATCCCTCAATTCTAACAACGAACTTTCCTCTGGATATGCACAATGAGATAATTTACTCGTATAGGCCCTATATATATATATACTATCCATATACAGAGTGATTGGTAATTTAATGCATTACTTGCAAGTGGTTATTCTACAAGTACCTTGGAGTATTTTTACCTATATTAGCATGGGGCCGGAAATCAGTTTCTCAGTAATTTGCAGATATGTGATTTCTTTGAAATTTGCGCTCCAACTAGAGGTGCGCGAGAAAGTTTTATCCTGACCCACTTCCACATATCGTAGAGCGATTAAATTTTACGTGTGCAAACCTGTATACCTGCGTAGGTAATACAGTAATGTTCACCTCGTAACTCTGCACCGTTGCTGTGTTATAAGTCCTAACGTGAAGTAATGTGTAGTTCACCAAAATACATTACTGCACCTCGCAAAACAGAGTGACAACATCGCGAAGTATTTGCAACTAGGAAATGACCGGATCGTTGGGAAAAGATGTAACAAAGATGGTGTGCAGTCAAGGGAAAACGTGAACTGTGATGTATTCCATAACCAGGGTCGTGCATTTGCCGGACGAACACTCGAGTAGTGAACGGTTGCCTTGTTTTCCAGGAGGCAGAAACCTTCTGTTAGCATTTCATGCTCTAGAATTTCACAGAATCCCGCAATACACGCAGCAACGACGCCTAATATATCCTGATAATTGTTTTACCCTTAAGGGGATAGTAAGTATAAGTAAGTATATATTGCTTGTCAAAAGTTCCGGAACTGCTAAATATCTTGCTTAAAATGCGTTTTTCCGAAAATTGGAAAGATAAAAAAAATGCAATATATCAACAGACCTATCGAAAACTCTTGCCCGTCAAAATGTGTGTAGCCCTGTGTGGGTCCAACGGGGCCCACCTGTGATTTTTCAAATTAGAGCCCCCACTTTTATTCCAAATTCTGTATCTACGGGACAAACTGAATCGGAATATGTACTGCTCAAAGCTGTAAGATGTTAATATCAGACCCTACAGAGCCGGAAAGATCATTAGGGTGAGTAGTGTGAAATGTTCCGGAACGACAAAATATATTGGTTAGAATGTGTTTTTCAGAAAATTTGAAATATACAAAAGTTGCAGGATATCGATAGAACTATCGGATGCCCGCGCCTTTCAAAACGTATACGGCCCTGTGTGGGCCCCACGGGGTCATATGTATTTTTTCAAATGAGAGGACCCACTTTTAATTCCAAATTCGGTATCTGCAGGAGAAAATAAATCAAAATATATACTGCTCAAAGCTATCCGATGTGAGTACCAGACCCCGCAGGGCTGGAAAATAATATTAGGATGGTTCTGTGAAGAGTTCCGGAACGGCTAAACACTTCGATTGGAATGCGTTTTCCTGAAAACTTGAAACGTACAAAAGTTGCAGAATATCAATAGAACTATCGTGAGCCCCTGTCTGTTAAAATATTTGCGGCCCTTTTTGGGCCCCACAGGGCTCAACTGTGATTTTTCAAATGAGAGCTCCCATATTTTATTCCAAATTCAATATCTACAGAACAAATCAGAATATGTACTTCTCGGAGTTGTAGGATGTGAGTACCATTCCCTATATTGACGGAAAGACTATTACAGCATTTCCAAGTGCCCGGCAAAGCCAGTTCCGGTTCCAACAATGCCGGCGAGGGAATCAGCTGCAATGTAATCAAATGGTAGCTTGCACACGTTTTCCGACCCGGCAAAACATCCGGTGGAACTCCAGGGACCGGCAAGTGCAGTCGGCTTAGCCCTATACAATGTCGATGTCGGCTCCGGCTTCGGTTTTGTAGGCTGCAATGTTTTCTTATGCATGGATGCACACGCAACCGTTAATGCCGGAGCCGGCTTGCTTCTTCAATCTAGCTACAATGTGAGTGGCAAGGCGTTTTGTATTCTTGTTTATTTTCCTGTATTTGGATTTTTTTGTTTACTTCAGTTTTTTTTTTTTTTTGTTATTTTCTTTTTTCACATCACTTCAATATATCATGAAGAATGAAATAATCAAAATGGCTGTGAGGTACCACAAATATAGCAGCTTGCTATTTTCATAAATTCTCAGTAAGGGAAATTTCGATCTTGTTTGAATTACCCATCTACGGCAACGCGGAAAGTGAGTTTGACAGATGTATGTATGTATATTAATTTGTTATATTCTACAGCCGAAACTTACTTAAACGATTTAAACAAAGGGGTCGTTGGATTCGTTTTGATAGAGAATATGTCTTAACATATGTGAAGTCATAATAAAACAAATCAACATGGTGGAAATGAACAAAATGAAGATACGAAAAAATTATGAACCTAGGATAGTTGCTCAGTGCTTATCCTGTTAATTATGCAACTCAATATCAAGGGTATGAATAACCTTCATAATAAGGAAACAAGGATTTAAATCTCCATCATAATCGAAGAAGTAGGAATTCCCAAGCATAACAAAGGTTGTTAATAAAACTAAAGTAAATAAAAACTAAAACCCAACTACAGAAAGAATTGAAAAAGCACAAACAGAAGAAGAAAATTCCCAGTCTTGTGGTTGTGTGCTGCTTTACCCTATAGTTCATAATAAAAATATTCATGTACTCTGTGTCTAGTCTGGCATTTGTTCCATAGAACGATTGTGGACTGAGTGAATAGGCAACTGCAATGTTTCCTCTTCAGAACCTGCTATTATCGTTTTTGTTATTATTATTATTATTATTATTATTATTATTATTATTATTATTATTATTATTATTATTATTATTATTATTATTTTAAATACCGTGATCTCAGCCTTCACGTTCAAACTCAAACTACTTTTCTTCATTGGCATTACCGGGATGCGTGTCCAAAGCAGCGCTGGCAACGACATTGCCGGAGCCGTACCGGTTTTGCCGGCCGCGTGTGCAAAGCAGCTCCGTTTCCGGTTCCAACATTACCGGTGGCGGGGCCGGCATTACCTGGGGACGTGCAAACGCTGAGGGTGAGTAGTGTGAAAAGTTTCGAAAGGCCTAAATATCTCTGTTAGTATGAGTTTTTCTGAAAACTTCTAAGTTACAAAATTTGCAGGAAAATGAACATGATTGCTGGATTGGTAGGGAAATGAAAATGTTTAGATCCTATGGGCATCAGGGAACCGAACTGTTATTTTGCAACTAGATGCCCCTGTACAAACAAGGTGGATGTGTGCTATAAGTCATAAGTACGTTCTGCAAAATAGATGTATTGAAACAAGATTAGTGTAATTGTGGTGTATGATTGATAAAGAGAATAGAGTGCAGACAGGCACAGATTAAGAATAATGGTTTAGAATAATTCAAGTGTGTATTTACGTAATTATTGGTGTCTTCACCTCTGGATAGTTTATTGAATTTCATTTTATTAGGCACAATTAATTTAGCCGAAAGATAAAGAGTTACTATTCTGATGATGAGACGTTATGGTGATAGAGTAATTTCAAATCATAGAATGGTGATAGAGTAAGGCCATAGAATGGCCACCTAGGTCTCCTAATATATCTCCGCTTGACGTTTTGTACTGGGGATATCTGAATAGCAAAGCGTATGAACAGAAATCTGATAATATTGAACAACTGAAAGAAAGAATAGTAAATATTTCGGGCTAAATTACATCAGATATGCTAGCTGCAGCTATTGATGAGTGTTATTTACATTTGGATCATTATCAGGTAGCAGAAGGACATCAATAGAAGGAACACTTAACTAAACAGTACGTTTTCTCAAATGCAAACACAACATTTGCAACAGAGAGGGTTTGGAGTCGACAAATACTAAGGGAGTGACTAATCTTGGGGTCCATGTCTCTGTACTGACATCTTGTACAGTACATAACAGGCTGCACGTAGACACAGCCAAAATTAAATGAGGTGCATTTTACAGGAACAATGTTGCTATCCACTTAGAATTTCTTTCCACTTAGGCTTGCATATCAACTCATTCTGTAGTTGTTAGACATAACAGGATTTTGCGACGTCGGATTCATTTCTGACAATCCCAGTAGCCAATATTTCATAATCACCTTGTACTGTGGAGCCCTACATTATAAGTACATACTGTACTATAATACTTTCCTAGCATTGGAATCTACTATGGTTACTAGGGACTAGCATTTAATAAAGCAAATTTGGGATTTATAAGGCCCCTATATACTGTTAAAAATAGGTACGCATTGCTATGAACTCTCACGTCAGTAAAGTTCCGTAAAAATATTACTATTTCATGTTTTAATTTACATGAAGGAACATAGCAGAGAGTTGTCGTGTGAATCCAGTTGTCAGTTTTATACGTGTGCACAATGCGAAAACTGTTTCTTATCGTAGCCGTCAATGCAACTCTGATCTAGTAGCCGCCATCGTAAACACTCATTAGTTTTACAGAATTTGGAAATATTGTCAGTGAATGACAAATTCAATCTCTAAATAACATTTGCAAATATGATTAAAATGTGACTAAATTCAATTTATGTTCTCGGGGCTCACACAACGCACTTCCGAGCTTCAATACTGAGTGGATCTGAAATTTTCTGTTTGGAAATGTAGTGAAATCAATAGGACCCTGAACTTGTAATTTATCAACTCAAGTTTAAACCTTATTCAAGGTTCCCGTGTTCTTTTCTCTTTCTCCCAGTATTCCTGAAATGGTGGCTCTGTTTTCTTAGCCAAGTTACTGGAAATGCCCAGAAAGCTATGGTTGCTTCGTATTTCACAGGCAAGTTTCAGATTTTTAAGAGTGGAGTCTATATACCAACAACGTAGTATCAACTTTCACGACCTATGAATTTACTTGTCAGTACGTTTCGCGGGATTCCATTTAGTAAATTCAGAATCCTGGGACATTTTATCATTAACCCACTTTAGACCACTCTGGGACCCATCGTTTAAAATCAAACAGAACTGAGCATGACAGTATGTTCACACATTTTCGTGCAGAACAATTTCCAGAGAAAACTGTAGGCTGTAGGGCTTGGGACTAGCTTTGAGCACTACTAATTCTGATTTAGCTTGTTCCGTAGATATCGAATTTGGAATTAAAAATCGGGAATCTCATTTGAAAAATCACAGATTGGCTCCATGGGGCACACACAGGGCCATACAAATTTTCAAAGCACTTGCTTCCGATAATTCTATTGATATCCTGCAACTTATTTACCTTTCAAATTTTTAGAAAAAAAAAAAACATTCTAACCAAGATATTTAGCCGCTCCGGAACATTTCAAATACTCACACTAATAATTTTTCCGGCACTGTAGAGCCTAATATTCACGTTCTGCAGTTTTGAGCAGTACATATTCTGGTTTAGTTTGTTCCGTAGATACCGAATTTGGAACAAAAATGGGGACTCTCATTTGCAAAGGCAAATATGGGCCCTATGGGGCCCACACGGGGCCGCACAAGTTTTCGAAAGCACCAGCTTTCGATAACTCTAATGATATCCTGCAACTTTCGTATCTTTCAAATTCTCAGAAAAACACATTCTAACCAATATATTTTACCGTTCCAGAACATTTCACACTACTCATCCTAATAGTTTTCTCGGCTTTGTAGGGCCTAACATTCACATCCTATAGCTTTGAGCAGTACATATTCTGATTTAGTTTGTCCCGTAGATACCGAATTTGGAATAAAAAATGGGGGCTCTAATTTGAAAACTCACAGACGGGCCTCGTGGGTCCCACACAGGGACGCACATATTTTGACGGGCACGAGATTTCGGTAGGTCTGTTGATATCCAGCAAGTTTTGTGTCTTTCAAATTTTCAGAAAAAATGCATTCTTACAGTGATATTTAGCTGTTCCGGAACTTTTGACAAGCACTGATATATATATATATATATATATATATATATATATATATATATATATATATATATATATATATATATATATATATATATATATATATATATATATATATATATATATATATATATTCCTCAAAACTCAGCTAAAAATCGTTAGCACGCCTTCCAGACAGCGGTTTAAAACTAGATAAATCCCAGTCTCCACAACTCACTGGGTGGTATTTTCATGATTATCTACCGTTCGTACAAAAAATACACGTAAATTGTGCACTTGGTGTGCTAACTAAAGGAAAACGACGTATATCAACCCCTTCCATGTACTTCTGGGAAGAAGTACGTTTCTTACACTATGTACAAGAATTCAGAAATAAGTAGAAATTTGCCAAATAACAGCCAATCCTGTACAATGTACGGAAGTAGCAAAAATTAACTTCCTCTCTGTTCACTGCTGCAATGTGGTAAATAAGAACTGTTGACTGCTAAATGGTTATTGTCGTACGTTCCATAGTTTAATAGGCATATAGTACATGCTTTTTCACTAATAAACTGATAAATACATTAGAAAAACACATATTCTATGCATAACTAGCTCTGCTAATACCTAAGCACAAGTGCTACATATGAAACATAACATGAGAAGGTCGATATATTTTAAACAAACCATATTTTCAGCTTGGTAAGCTGAAACAACAACTGGGTGTTCCAGGAACAGCTCCCCCCTATAGTAGAATCAGTATGAAAGATTACTATTTTATTTTTAAAAGTTTTTAACTATTTTTTTTTTCTTCTGAAAAATTCCATTAGATACACATTTGGGTAGGGTCTATATTCCAAGAGTAATTATGTTCCATACGACTGCATCTATATGTTTTGAATGTGACTGCTAGGCAAACAACAATTGAAAATTGGAAGATACATCCAGCAGTACATAATTCTAGACTAGCTGTAGAATCCCTTGAAGAAAACGCTTCAAGCAGAACAGATGCGAAATATGTGTAATACTTGTCCATGCACATCTTATTGTGAGGACATTTTCGCGTATAGCTGCTAACTGTGCAAACACAGTCCAAGACAATTTTCTTTTTTTGCGATATTTTGGAGATACACTGGTGGAGGTGCAAACCATCGAATCGGAAAAGGTAAAATCGAGACTACTGTGCTCTTTTTTTTTTTAGGGGAGAATAAGATCTCTGTTTTTGCTGACGCTCAAACAACTGTCTAAAATAAAGTTTTTATTTCATTTTTATCCTCTTCTTTCAGCATATTTTATAATGAAAATAGTCTATATTCAATGATTCTAACATATCATTCTAAACTTACTTTATAATAAACATGTTTTAAGAGCTATAACTTGAAATATTCTTTAAAAAAACACACCTATATTATACTATTCGTATGCAAATGAACATGATGTTCACTCTGCGCTTCACAGTCCTAGCATCTCTGGGAGATGGGAAGGTGTAACATTAAAATAATAATAATAATAATAATAATAATAATAATAATAAGGATCGAATAACATTAGTGTTGTAACTATAATTTTCGGGATAGCTGAGATGAATAGTAACACCACTGATGCCTTACTGTAATGCAATATACAGTCATGTCAGCTGACTAAGGTTGACTTCCCGAAATTCACTGTGTGTCTACTCTATAATAGCTCCATAGTTAAGACGACCATACGTCCCGTTTTGACCGGGAAAGTCCCATTTTCGAGGCGTATCCGTCGGTCCCGTCAGTAGATGGAAAAGTATAGTATTTGTCCCGTTTTGTGCGAGTGAAAGAGATAAATAATAAACCCAGACCTTACGGGTATGGCGAGAGATGCTGGTAGCTTGGCACCCGGCGGGCGAAGATATTAGTTTGGTGTTGGTAACACTAGAAAAGTCAGTAAAACGCAAGGAAGTGTTCGTTGTGTACAGAAGGGATTTTTTTTCTTCTGAGGATCGTGTGCGTCCCGAGCAGTCTGTTGTGCAGTTTAAGTGCAGAAACGTGAATCGTGTATTTGTTTTCAGTCGTGTGTACGCAGGTGTTAGTGATCCTTAGCTATGGCTAAGCCTACAATCTGATAAATAATTTATGCTTAATACACTCGGAATTAATTGGCTCACCTCCCCCATAATGAACACCTTGATGAGATGGCAACATCAGACCTCCCAACTTAGTAAACCTGATTTAGTGAAAGCAACATGAACTCCAAGTAAATACACTGCAGTAATTTATGTATTCAATTAATTATCCGTCTTAGGAACATTTGAGCTCATATCTTCGTCACGCGATGCGAAACGTTTCAATAACTGCCGTTTATTCATAATATATATTTGCTCAACACAGAAAGTAAACTTTAATTTTTGTCTTGTAAAAAACAAAAAAAAAAATGTATGATAAAACCACTTCTATTCCTCTATGCTACAAAATAGGTGATTATTTTATAATAATTTAATATGAATTTTAAACTGAAAATTTGGTATTTGTTTCACATAGTTTGGTAGTTTATTATATAGATCTATTCCTATGTGGTGTAACGAGTTTTCAGTTTCTGTTAGCCGGAAATCTTGCATATGAATCTTGCATTGATTTTACTGTTGTGTACGTTTACACACCGAATTTAGTGAAAATTTCGTTTCAACTAAATATGTTTGCAGATGTATATGAATATGTCTGTTTCCAGAATACACAGGGTGTTTCGAAACAACACCGACAACGTTTGAGGGGGGCGATTCCTGACACCAAGATAAGACTAAAGGTATAGACCAATCTGGGTGCACAAATGCATCCTTTCGGAGTTAGAGTCTGCCGAAAATATGAGAAAATGAAATTTGAAGGTCCATAGCTCCTAAACGATGGGACCTACTGTAGTCGGATCAAAATTTCACTTAGGAACTAATGTGTGGGCTATTAAAAATGCATTATTCAGTTACCATATCTCCGAAAGGCCGGTAGCAGTTAACTTTTCCTTATTCTTTTATTTTTATTCCATTAATATTTTGTATATCGTTGTTTTATAATTTAGTATATTTATGTATTTTTTGTGTATATTTTTTATACATATTGGAATGGATTGGAAATTATGGGACCTATCGTAGTTGGGTCAATATTTCATTCAGGAACTAGTATGTGCCCTATCCAAATATCTATGTTTCAGAATCCTGCGGTACTTCCGCAACAATTTTATAATTGTAGTTAGTTACTACTTCAAATTATATGCATCTATAAAAAAATGTTATGTAAGCACCTTAAAATTCTGAAACATTTTTTTATACCGCACATGTTAGTTCCTAAGTGAAGAGTTGACACGACTACGGTAGGTCCAACACTTTTGGAGCTATGAACTTTTAAAGTTCATTTTCTTTTTCATATTTTCGGCAGCCTATAACTCAGAAAGGAAGCATTTGTGTACCTGGGTTGGTCTATACTCTTCGTCTTATCTTGGTGTCAGGAATCACCTCCCAAGCGTTGTCGGTGTGTTTTTATTTTCAATTGTCCTGTATATACAGGGTGGTCTACTTTAATATACACACACACACACACACACACACACACATATATATATATATATATATATATATATATATATATATATATATATATATATATACATATATATATATATATATATATCCCGTTTTTAGCTTTTAAAATTATGGTCACCCTATCCATAGCGACCCTTCGAATAGTTAAAACAGAATGAAAATTGTAAAACATTCTTCGGACAACAGATACCGGTACGGTTACGGTATCTTCACTTATTCCGTGGCAAGACGTTGTGAATCTTGTTTCGGTGGCTGATAAAGGTATCTTGGAATATCATACTTTCCTTTGTCTCTAGGCCGAAAACTTGAAGACATCTTATTCCAACCGAAATTACTTTACGAAAGATTCTCATTTATACACTCCAAAATGTCCAAATTTTTCGAGAGGTTGCAAGACACATTTAAAAATGCTGCCGGACACTTGAGGGATTCCTCTTCAACTGTTGGAGGAGTGAGCGTTTGTAATCCAGACACTCAAGTCAAAACACTCCCCCCCCCCCAAAAAAAAAACTGCGTGAACAATTACAATTATATTATATCAACTATGATTGCAAGTTCGGGAATGAAGAGATAAATATAGTGTTGCGTGTCTTGATTATACAACAGAAGTATATTCAGTTCAAAAATCTTCCTGGTCGCACTGACGTCATAGCTTGTTTCCCTTTGTTCGAATTAATGACTGTTCGCAAAATCAGTGGGAACTCAATTGTTGACTGTTATGTGAGCATGTTACAAGCGACAGCCTCAGTCAACCTTGATGTATATACATTTGCATCCAGTTCTGACGGTTAATTGATTAAGAAAGACTAGCATTATCAAGATCTTGACGGAATACTTAACTGTCATATCATACTCCATTCGCGATGTGAGAATAGGATGCAAGATCACTAGTCACCTGCGATAATAGAACGAATACAATAAGTTGTGGTGATTCAAGAAAGAAAAAAAAGTAAATTTCATTCTACAAGGGAATAATAATTTTATGAATGATCCCAAAAAATGAACCAAAGATTGCGATCTTGGCCAATAATTAGTTTTTCGAGCAGGGGCTTCAAAATGTTTGCAAGGACCTTAAATAGACTTTTTTTAGGAATAAGAACACATCATACTGACATGTGAGTTAAGTGATAGTTTGGGTTATTCTAAATTATGCATTTCTCCAGAAATAGGAAGTACAAGGAAATGCTTGATTGAATGAAATATGTTTTTTTTTTTTTTCATCAGAGGAAACATTTTTGAACAGCCCTGAAATCGAGTTTTCATTTTTTTTTTTTTTTTTGAGGGGTTAAGTACATCATACTCAGTTAAGGGATACTTTCGGTTTGGCTACATAATATGAAGTCTCCAGATATGGGGCGTAAAAGGATTATTTTTTTTATTGAATTAAATATATCGGATTTTCTTTAGATCTAGTGATGCGCACGGGTCGAGTCGAGTTGAGATTTAAGCATGTCTTCATTCGTCTCGAGAAAATAATGTTTCGACTCGTGTCTCGACTCGAAAATCTGTTTTGGTCTCAACTTTACACGAATTCCAAACGAGACGTCTCGAAATTCGGGTCGAGACAAAAATATACCATTTAAAATATACGCGCACATCAGCCAGAACATTATTACTACCTACCTAATTGTCAGTATGTACATCTTTGGCACGGATAACAACAACGACGCGTCTTGGCATGGCGCCATGATCCTCGGTAGGTCGCTGGAGAGAGTTAACACCACATGTGCACACACAGGACACCTAATTCCCATAAATTCCGGGGAGGGGGCGATGCGCTCTGACGTCACGTTCAATCACATTCCAGATGTGTTCGATAGGGTTCAGGTCTGGCGAATTAGGGGGCCAGCACATCACTCTGAACTCGCTCCTGTATTGCTCGAACCACTATATCACACTCCTGGCCGTGGGACATGCATTATCTTGTCGAAAAATGCCACTATCGTTGGGAAACATGGTCGTCATGAAGGGGTGTACGTAGTCTGCAAGCAGCGTGCGATACGCCTCGGCCGTCATGTTGGCTTCCTCGAGCTCCACTAGACACATGGATGCTCACGTGATTGTTCCCCAGAGCATAATTAAGCCGCCGCCATCTTGTCTCCGCCCAACAGTACAGGTGTCAAGGAGCTGCTCCCTTGGAACACGACGGATTCGCACCTTCCCATCTCATTCAGAAAATATATGAAGTTCATTTTATCGCAATAGTTTTATACAAACTAGATTATTATTATTATTATTATTATTATTATTATTATTATTATTATTATTATTATTATTATTATTATTATTATTATTATTATTATATTTGAAGTCGTGACACCAAATGTCGTGACACTAATTATTAGTTTTAAATTAAATTTTCGTCTCGAAAGATTACCTATTAAGTTTATGCGTTATGTACGTTTCTAAAATAATAAATGCTGGAGTTAGTTTCATAGCTGTTTCTGAGTGAATACTTTCTTCAAAACAATATTAAAAAATATAGAAAGAATTTCGAGACATTCGAGTGGAGTCGAGATTTTTACGAGCAGTCTCAACTCGACTCGAGCCGTGAAATACTTTTACCTAGACTCGTTTCGAATTTTACAAAGTTTGTCTCGACTCGAATTATAGTCAAGTCGAGATTCGAGACATATGTCGACTCGTCTGTATCCCTATTTAGATCAGGCGCCACGAAATTTTTGAAATGCCTCTCAATCGATTTTTTTTTTTTTTTTTTTACGGAATAAGCACATCGTACTGAGTTAAGTGATTTTTTTGATTTGACTAGACTATGTATAGTTCTCTAGATATAAGATCTACAAGAAAGTTTTTGCCTGAAATATATTGCATCTTTTGATAAAAAGAAAAAAAAATGTGATTGATATTAACAATTTTCTTATTAATTGATATGGAAAGAGAAAAGGGCAACGTATGTCTATGTTTAAGCTCATTTCTGATAACAGTAGCATACTAGCTGCAAAAAGCTGCAATCGAGCGGTGGTCTTTGTGTTCATTTTTACAAAAGTGCAGTCATAGTTGAGGACATCCCAGAACTTCGTGTGCTTTTTTTATTTAACTTGCGAAATAGTATATGTAGATAATTCCTCAGCATCTAAGAATAATGAACTGATTAGCATTGAATAACGTAATGTTTACCAAACAGATTGTCATCAATGAAAATGTGTTTTCACATTATTTCTTGGAAATCTGTAATACACATAAAAAAATCGATTTTTTGTCTCATTGCTATCAAGATTTTCCCCTCAAGTTTGAGCCACAGATTTCTTGTTTTTATGCTAAAAATATGTGTAAAGTGAACGTACTGACATGAACTTGCTTCATGAAAATACAGTCGAAACTCAACCGATAAAACATGTCCTCGTCACGTGCCCCTCGATCTTAGTACTAAGTTTCTAGTGTATGCCCATGAACTCGTGATGCATGATTCAAGCATGTCCATTTATTTGCTTTCATGATATAGATCCTTGAATGGCATACACTTACTTTTTTATTTGCATTGAAATAAATTACATTTTTGGATTTCGTGTGCGGGATTCTGGAATCAAATGCAAGCGTCTATCAATAAAGTGTCTTTAAGAAAATGGTCTTCGCAGTTTGACCAATTCAACCTTAATAAGTTAATTACACAAATTGTAATTATTATACGTGTGCACATGACCATGTGCTGCTTGAGCTCCGTACTGCAGAATAGGGGTAGAGTTTATGGAAACCTAGGCCTGCATCAGCTGCGCCCTTGCTCTGATCCGTGTAATACTGATAAGATATACATATTCCAGACATAGACAACTGGCAATCATTTGTCAGAAAAAAAAAACATTCCCAAACATCTTAAAATTAATCGTCAAAATCTTCTTATTTTTTTTCGGGACAGTATATTGGATGAAATAAGCTATATGGAACGTTCAAATTGCAAATGAATTGTACATGTTGTTGCAATCAAAGTTCTCTTCAGGGAATGGATGAACTGTTGCTGAATGTAATTGAAAATCGTGTCCGACAATCTTTCATAATAGAGTGTGAGTTATACTGTAATTAACTTGATGAACTATGTTGAAGCTTTTTACACTGTTCACAAATTTCACGTGGACAAGCGTACAATATCCGTGTCAATTATTTGATGACAAATATGCTTACCTTTTGTGTTTTTGATGTGGTGGTGCGAACTTACAGAGATCAACTGAAATATAAAGTTTTGATGGTAGCTAATTTCAAAGTTTGTTTCACAAACGAAACAAAAAAGAAGCGGGAAACAACTCTTCTAGTTTGGATGAAAAGTGCGATAATGTATCTAGCGAATGGAAGTAGCAGTGAGCATTACAAAGCTACCTTTCACGCGTGGTATATATACAAAATAAAACGCTTAACTTCAGTGTTTTCTATTTTTGAAACGAGCATGAAAGTATGATGCAGGAGTTTCAGTGAATAGCTGCTATCTTCCAGTAACTGTTGCTTTCCCTCTGTTTCCAGCTAATTTGGACATTTATCAAATTAAGTGAAGAGTGATGGATAGCGCAGGCTGAGAATGGAAGTGGATGTCCCAGGCTATGTATCACAGTGGGCTTCTACTGAAATTGAATGCGACTTCTTTGTAGCAACAAAACATGTGGTGTTAAAGAAGCACTTTGTAACTTGATCTTTTATGTCACAAGCAATGAACAAATATATACATGCAAATTCAAATAAACAAAACATTATTACAACCTTATTGCGTTTCCACTTAAAATTCCATTCTCGTTCATCTCGTGATGGAAACCAACGCTAAATTCAACAGTTAAATATATACATGTCGAGTTTATTCCATACTATTTTCTTTGCATTGCATTATTCATTATAATTCTTTGTTTAAATCTTTACTGTGTGTTTAGCGTAGAAAACACTCCTGCAAATTAACAGTAATGTTTAATTTACTACTAGAATTTGTCTCGTAGAAACTAGTGACAGGTCATCCAGCACGGAAGACTCACAATTCATGTCGAATGTAACAATTTCTTTTGATTTTGGGAAGTTGTTTCTAGGTCAAGAAAGGGGAATTTGCAATACCCTGCCAGCCATGTTAGTTTAAAATAATCGTTTAATAGCCTATATTGTGAGTTCATGGCTGTATATAGTTCAAAGGTGGAAGTCAACATAATATTCATATAGAAACATTATTCAAAATAATTCCCTAAAGTTTTTACTTTTAAAACAAGGTATCTCTTCTATCACGATGTTATTTGATAATATTTATTAAAAAAAAGTTACTGTATATTTAAAGAATCAAACAACATTTTCCAATTTCTCGTTATTTCATCTAGTAATAATCATTTCCGCTTTTCCTGCTGTCATTTACAAATAAAAATTCAATCTGCCATTTCAGGCAAAATTCAAATTTACATTTGACCTGATCCTCTTCCGGCCTATTGATGCTATCAAGAAGGAAATATTCCCTATATAGTATATCTGATAAGATGTAGTTTCCGTTTGGAGAATAACTTGCTCGCTATGCACGTTACTACATCTAAATGCATATAGAAATGAGTAATACACAGGGTGAAGGGTTTGTGAGCGAACCAAAAGCGCATATTGCAAGTACTAACTTCATTCATAGGTACACGTATGTTTTAAAACACTACATAAACCACTAGAATAACCACTACCAGAATAAACACTATGTCATGTGTAAAAATGAATGCATGTAAGTTAACACAATGAGCGTTTGCAATAAGCACATTTTTATTTAGCAATAGAGAGCTGTAATCAGACTTTGTCAAAAACACACTGCTACATCCCATACGTATGAACTAGGAATGGATAGATATCTGAAATCCAAAAATTGTGTTTTCTGGTACCGGATGTTAATTTCCCAGATTTCGGATAAAATCTGAATTTTCGATTTGCAACAGCTTCCTTTACTTTTATTAATGCATTTATTTGGGTAGAAACAAATGGCATTAGGTATGTTAGTAGGATGCAATCCCAAAAGTGTTATTT
The DNA here is from genome assembly GCF_964235325.1 of Thermobia domestica. Classification (NCBI taxonomy): domain Eukaryota; kingdom Metazoa; phylum Arthropoda; class Insecta; order Zygentoma; family Lepismatidae; genus Thermobia; species Thermobia domestica. The sequence goes on along the minus strand of NC_137459.1, from coordinate 141,951,481 downwards.
AAAAAAATACCAGCTAATATTATGAGTTTGAAGTTAATGGGACATTACATACATACTAAATCATTGAATGTTATAATAAGGAATTGCTGTAGGCAGAGAATCATCATGGCGGAGCTAATAATTGCTATGTAGTAGGAACACACACGCAAAGTTTGCGACAAATTTAGATCGTAATTTGCAATATAAATATTAACTTTGTCATTTTGCAGACTGCCTAAATTAATAGTTGATTATGAATGTATTAATGTGGAGCTTTCTGTTAAGTGCTAAATCTATAACGTCGTAAAAAAAATGTGTTATACAGCCCACGAAGTAAAGTTTTATTTCTTTGACAAAGAAATATCTGATGTTCACACATGTGTTAATTTCGTAACACATATTGTACCCTAGTCAATTGCTACTCCAACCCGTTCATTTTTATTTATTTGTTTTATAAATTATACCGAACATTAATTTTCTTTCACCATTTGAATGACAAAATATAGGATGTCCCAAAGCTAGTATTTATGTGCCAATGATATGAAAAAAAAATGACTACGTACAAAATAATAGCAATATGTCACAGATTTCTGACTTCAGTTTCAGTGTACAGAAAAAAAAAATGGTCCATTTTGCTGGCTAAGTGTTTTCACTGGTTATCTTACTTATATTGTGTTAAGCATCCGGTGCTACAGCCCATAATGAGCTATGACCGGATAGATAGCGCACGTTCAACGAAGTAATACTTAGTAATACTTAGACAATGCATCGCTTTCCAGGTGTTTGTATTTTCTTTATGGACTGGAGTTCGGTACCTCTTATTCAGATTATTCTCCAATTGCCTCATGATGTTGGATTAGCTCATGGAAAAATCAGTATTTCCCTTTGGAATACAATAAGATACCAATCAAACGGAAGTCACACAAGTTTAGAATTTTGCCTAAGTTTGAGTTCTGTAATATTTAAACAAAACACTTCTTGAACACTCATTGGTAATGTTTGATGCAAATTGTAACGGGAAAGAGCTATAGAAGATAAAGTGCACTGTATACACTGATAACTAATTTGCCGAAATCTTATGTAGGGTTAAAGAAGTGGCGGCTCCAGAATTATCCAACAAGGAAGTCACATCAGTAGTGACAATGAAGACGGATTTCCCCCTGACGTTTGCAGCCTCTAGCATCTTTCACTTTAAAAGCAACTAGTTAAATCCTGAAGAACGCAAAAAGGAAAAAAAAAATAAGAAAAATTTAAACGAATTATTCATATTCATATATCCTGTATTTTTTTTTTTTTACGTATGAAGTTGCTAAATTTCATTTTAAATTCTTTACTCAGCACAAAAAAGTACAAACTATTCAAGAGGTAGAAAATAATTAATGTTCACAAAACAGCTCAACTTACAATCTTTATGTTGATTTCACAATCGAATCTTTAAATATCCATTTGGTTATGTGTCCATTAACGTACATAGTTATTAACCGTGTAATTTGGAACGAATACCAAAAACTAAACGATTGTGAAAAGCCAACTAGCCTATTTTCTCATATACTTAATTTGTTTATTAACCTCTAATTGGAAACACGATGTACTTCCATAATGGATTGAAATTCAAGTATGCTTTGGATTACGATCGTCTCTAAAGTAAATTATCCCTCCTTGTTACGCAGGGTGGAAGGTGAGTGCGCTGAATAAACTTCGGGAAGAGGTCTTATACGAAATAGAAAGAAAGAAAGAAAGAGAGGAAGAGAGAGAGAGAGAGAGAGAGAGAGATGTGTCAAAGAATGTCTCATTTTAGAGTAAATAATTGTCAGAATTTCAGTACTATAAGATCTATCACAAGCAAGATAGGTTCTCTATCTAAATATTCATTTTTTACCATCTTTCCCTTATCGGCGAAACGAATCGGATAACGTAAGCTGAGGTATGTGGAAACTCACTTTAGTACTAATGGTGCATTCGTTTTTCAGGTATGGCGGGATTCTGAAACATGGACATTTAATTAGAGTGCATTCTAGTTCTGGTGTAATTTCTTGAATTGTTTGGGATAGATCGTATATTTTTAAAACCCTTGAATTCCAGCCCTGTACATAGAGTGCAGAACCTCACGACCATGCTAAGTGGAGAGCAATAGTCAACATTAGACAACAAATTTGTTTATCGTAACATGTTTTCCTGGGTCAGCCAACAATTGACAAACCTCCAACAAAGCCAAATAATGACCTAGGCGTGCAAGTGGTACTTGATGTTTTGCAAGAGCAGTATCGGAAATATTTCAGAATAGATTGAAATCTCTTTTGTCTCATATCTTGGTAAGTAAAACACTAAGGGTCACTACACAAAACACTTGTAGACCAGTAAAAACTAATTTCAGGCAATATGATACCCCTATGATAAACATTCAACAAAAGCACAGGGGAAAAAAGCATGCATTTATGTAACTGTGACTGGATACCACATGAGACAGTAAATTGTCAATACCGGATGACCTGACTTAGGATACTCTCTTGTTAGTCCATGCATACAACTATTTTACAGCATTTGAAAATAAAGCGTCAAAATACTTGCCAGGCGTGGAGAATTCTTCAGCTACGACACATGATGAAAATAATACAGTATTTACGGACTATAAAGCGTACCTTAATTTTCAAGCAATTTTCTTGGAGCTTTAAGCAATTTTTAAGCAGTTTTGCGATGGCGGGGCCGGAGGAAGACAGTGTTAGCAAGCTTGTGAATCCCTGTAACTCCTGTCCGTTGCATCTATGCACTGTTGCTGCCAGTTGAATCCTATATTACCAGATAGAGATAGGTCTGCCGCTTCATCGACTAAATTTATATGGCCACTTTTAAAAGTGACGGAAATTTTAAACCAAACTCTGGATATTTTTATATTAATTCACCCCTGAAATAACATGTGTCAGTCTTTTCCCCGCGATTAGCAAGGAATTCCTCTCTTCTTGCTTATGTGCAGACAATAGAGTAGCATAATCAACACCAAGTTTAGAAGCTTAATCGTGTTTCCTCCTCTCCTGCTCGCTGCATGGAGCTAGGTATGTAACAAATTTATTTATTACGGTATAAATATAATTATATTGTCCGCAACGTTAGGGGTTTAAATGACTGTGAGACAGTCTAAGCAAGAAGAGTCAAGCCATAACACGTGAACAGGGTGAACATCAAGCTTCACAATTTATGTTATGTAACAAAATCTCTCGTGGACATCAAGGGATGTTACACAGTCAATATCAATAATAATAATAATAATAATAATAATAATAATAATTTTTGTTAGGTCGTTCCTCATTCATGTACAATAATATATGTCCACAATTACTTTTTGAAGAGAGTTTACTGTCTCGTATTATTTGGGAAGGCACACTATTTTTGACTAGATTAAAGAACCTCCCCTGTTTTATTGATAGCTCTTTTGAGAAGGAAATTTCCTTTGCATGGCTATACAATCATTGTATTTTGCGATAGATTATATAAAAACGTAACATCGGGATTAATTCATTTTATTTATCCTCCATTCTATACAAGCTTGCAAATAATGTTCCTATAGTACATGGGATTCGTCATGGCTAATTGAAGTAGTGCATATACTAGACATAATTCATACATTATGTATGGATCAGTACATAATTCATGCAATTATACATTATAGTAATTTGAAATATCATTATACCAACACTGCGGCATACGTTATACATAAATGGATCTATCTTGTTAATTTGTTATTACTATTTACATTGTGACTATTTAATTGATTATATTCATCTATTGTATACAAGCAATGTGACAATAGGAAATGTGACTTTTTTTTCTAATGCAACATTAGATTTGATTATCTTTAATTTGTTTGGTAACTTATTGTATAGCATAATACCAGCATACTGTACTCTCTTTTCGTATATTGCTGTTCTATGGTTTGGTGGATGAAAATCAGTCTTTTTTCCTTGTGTTATAACCATGCACGTCACCGTTTGTTGTGTACTCATTTGTGTTGGATCTTACAGATGCTATTAAGCAATATATATATAAACGTGGTAAAGGTAGTATAGCTAGTTATTTAAAATATTTCCTACAGGACTCTCGGGGTCAGACACCAGCCAGGATTCGTGCAACTCTTTTCTGAAGAACAAAAACATCTCTACTTTTTACAGTATTTCCACAAAATATTAATCTATAGCTTAGTATAGATTCAAATGAGAATTAATATAATATTTTTTGCTGTATTTCGATTTATAGAGTTTTTAATGGTTTCTACGGAGAAAAACATTTTTCTTAACCTATTCGCATTTTTTTCTATATGATAATTCCATATTAAATTTGCTGATATATATACACCTAACAATTTTATGGAATTAACTTGTTTTATTTCGTTTTCTCCTATTTTTATACTTGCTTTATCTAGATTGTTGTTTGTTAATTTAAAGCTTATTGACAAGTTTTTTTTTCTGAATTTACAATTAACTTATTCTGATCAAACCAGTTCGTTAGCTGCTTCCCGATATTTTTTTATGTTAGTAGCTATTTGTTGATGGTTTTCACCTGTTACTGGTACACTTGTTTCATCCGCGAATAACGTGGTTTTCACAAAGTTTAAATTATCCGGGAGATCGTTTATATATTTGGTCTAGGAATTAATTCGTGCGGTTGGTACGCACACATTGAAGCTGTAGTACAAACACAAAATACATAAATACTTTAAGAAAAATATTGTCCATCGCTAGCCACCACTTTCGCCCATCTGTCAGGCAATGTACGGATTCCGTGGCGAAACAAGTCCTCATCCTTGGAAGCGATCCAGTCAGAGACCCATGTTTCGATATCTTCTGAAGAAGTAAACCGCTGTCCAATCAAATCGTTGTTCATGCAATCGAACAAGTAGTAGTCCGAAGGAGCAACGTCTGGTGAATACGGCGGGTGGGGTAAAACTTCCCATCCGACATTTTCTAAATAGGTTTTGACCGGTTTTGCGACATGTGGGCGAGCGTTATCATGTTGAACAATAAGTTTATCATGTCTGTTCTCCCATTCTGGTCGTTTTCTGGCCAGAGCTTGCTTCAAACGCATTAATTGTCGTCGATAACGTTCTCCATTCATAGTTTCACCCGGTTGCAGCAGCTCATAGTACACCACACCTTTCATATCTCACCATATGCACAGCATAACCTTTGCACAGTGAATATCTCGTTTTGGTTGTGATGGACCTGGTTCACCTGGTTTCACCCAGGCCTTTTTTCGTTTAGGGTTCTCGTAATGGATCCACTTCTCATCACCCGTAATAATTCGATGCAGAAATCTCTTTCTGCTCTGTCGTTGAAGCAGCAATTCGCAAATGGTTTTTCGTCTTTCAACGTCTCTGTCTTTCAATTCATGTGGAACCCAATGTGACATCTTTTGAATCATTCCCATGGCTTTCAAGCGTTTGGAGACTGTTGTTTGATCAACGCGTAATGCTGCTGCAAGTTGTTCCTGCGTTTGACACGAATCCTGCTCGAGCAATGCTGTCAATTCTTCGTCTTGAAATTTTTTTGGCTGTCCAGCTCGCTCTTGGTCTGCCAAGCCGAAATCACCACTTCTAAACCGTGCAAACCACTTCTGACACGTTCGCTCAGCTAGAGCATGGTCACCATACACTTCCACCAAAATACGATGACTTTCAGTCGCACTTTTCTGCATGTTAAAGTAATGCAGCAGGACACCCCGCAAAAACACTTTATCAGGCACAAATTGCGCCATGTTCACTTAACTACAAACTGGTGTTGTTGACGCTTTAATCCACTGCCCTATACTACGATACTACGAACGATACGCGATAACAGGGGTTTGCAACACATGTGTGGATACACGGAACTGTGGGACGCTCCGTTCGTTGCGCCATCTCTTGTCCACCCGCACGAATTAATTCCTAGACCAAATATATCAATACCAATATCAAGTAAGGGTTTATCAATTCTTGGGCCATTACTGTTTTTGATATATATATATATATATATATATATATATATATATATATATATATATATATATATATATATATATCAAAAACAGTAATGGCCCAAGAATTGATCCTTATGGTACGCTGCATTTCATTTTATTCATTGTAGATGTGAAAGTAGCTGCTTTTGAATTTCTCTCATCTACTCTAGTTATTTCCACCACCTGCATTCTCTGTCTGTTAAATATGAATGAAACCAGTATCTTATTACTCCTCTTATTCAATCAACATTTCTCTATTTTATATAAAAACTTATCTATGAGATACTACGTCAAACGCTCTAGTGGGGTCTAAAAACAAACCTATGCACTTATTTCTTTTATCAGGTAGTTCGCTTACGTAATTCAAACATTTATAAATAGCGGTTTCCGTTGATTTTCCTTGAACAAATCCATGTTGATCTTTTGAAATTGTTCCAGTACTTTGTGTAAATATAGTGTGACCTGTTTTTTCATTGCTAATTCTAATATTTTCGCAAATGTTTTAGTAAGAGGAATCGGTCTATAGTTACCAATATCCGTTGTATCCTCTTTTTCATAAAATGGTTTAACTTTGGTAACTTTTAATTTATCAGAAAATACTCCTGTTTGGAAAGATAGATTTATTAAATAGCATAAAACTTCAGCTAGAGAACTGTTTACAACTTTTTTGATAAGCACGGACGGTATTTCGTCAATGCCTGCTGACCATTTATTTTTAATTTGATTGGTAATTTTAATTACGTCAGTCACACTTACAGGATATATGCACATTGAATCAGGATATTTGATTTTTTTATGTTAACTTTCCAAAATTGGTTCCTATTTTTGTGTTTGTCATATATTCTACTTAAATTTGTATAATAAGAATTGAATGTGTCTTAAATCATTTGTGGGTCATGAATGACTTCATCATTGTGTTTTATTTCAGTAATATTTTATCTTGTTTAATTTATTTTAAGTTCATTATTTACTAATGACCACATCGCTTTGGTCTTATTAGCCGAATGTTGTACTATAGATTTGTTGTGCATTTGTTTTGCTCGTATAATTACACGTTTATATATATTTTTATATTTCTTGTAATATTTTTCGAATGCTTCAGTAGCATTTCCTTCCTTCCTTCATTTCAAGTGTAACACACAGCATACAAGCATAGACAATTTTCAAAAGCACTGTAATGCCGAAAGGGGTTTCAAATGGGAGAGCCTCTTTGCCTACACCACTGTGAACAAGAATGTGTTTTACGGTACATCGTTATCCACGTTTTGTATAGTTTATTAAATGTACATTACAACCAAACAACCAAACTGTCTGATTGAAAATCAGACAGTTGGTTACACTACTTATAACACAAGAAAAGCGTCATGGAGACAGGGTGTTAATGAACTATACCGACAAACTGTAAGAGGCGATTTCTTAGATCGAAATAAGAGAAAAAACAGTTCATATGGACCTGTGGGGGAAAGTGCATTGTTTCGGAGGTAGGGCTTTCCAAAATCGTGAAAAAGCCAAATTTCAAGAGGCCCTATTTCGAATTCGAGACACTGTAGATGGTGGTCCTTATCAGTATAAAGGAGGTCACGAATATGCAATCCAGAAATGTATATTTCAATTAATGTTCAATTGGTGTACAGAGTACTCTCTTCATGATGAAATTCTCAGACATGCCATGAACCGGAGTTTGAGATATGCTCTGACATTTATGATTGATCCAAAGTAGGCAAATGATAAGCATTGATAGCAGTGAACACGGAATCATTTCGCGCAATGTCGGAAGTGTTAAGTAACGTCAGCAGCATGGTCTATTGTACTCGGGAAAACGCATTCTATGATGTTTTCTTTCACTCTTATAAATGAAGAAAGCGCGAAATATATCGTGACGAAATACATTATATCCAACGTTATTGCAAACACAATAAAAATATGGGGTGCAGGTTCCTAAAACTTTCGACTTCCCTCCGAAGCATTGGATGTCCAGTATTGTTAAGGCTTATCTCCTGCCTAGTTTGGAACCTCCTTGAAATCAGTTCATATCTGAAAATTCTATTGAGGGCATATTTGAGAATTACACTCTGTAGGTAATACCCTGTACACTTATTCAAAATTGATGAAATATGCACTTTTGGAAAATGAAAATGAAATCTTTGAGTTTTACGTCCCACGCTTATGCTAGCGAGACTAGATAAGGCTAAAGGAGACAGTGATGATGAGTAATGAATGAAATAGTGGAATGAAGATAGTGAGAGGAAACGGGAGAACCCCGAGAAAACCCACGCACACGATGTTTGTCCACCACAAAGTTCACTTGGCGGGGGCTGGGATCGAGCCCGGGACCCCAACCACCAGAGGTGAACGCTCTACCACTGAGCCACCGTGGCCCCTATGCACTTTCCGATTGTGTGCGCGTGGCTTCCTTTACGTTGATAAGGATAACCATCAACAGTTTCTAGAATTCGAAATAGAGTCTGTTGGAATTTAGATTTTTCGCGATTTTGGACAGCCCTAGCTCTGAAACTATACGTTTTTCGCCATACATCCATATGCAGTTTTTGTTTCTTATTTTGATGTGAGGAATCACCTCTTTCAGTTTCTCAGTATAGTTCATTAACACCATATATATATATATATATATATATATATATATATATATATATATATATATATATATATACCGGCCGAACAAAAATAATTATTATTACACTGTTCAACAGCATTTTTTTCCCTGAAAACTAATAGGCGATTCTGAAAGGTTTTGTCCCACTGAAATTGAAAATAATAATAGTTTTTGCGTTCGTAGGTCCCAATTTTTGGAAAACCCAGAAAATTTAATTACAAGTTTCTGCATTCTGGGACTAATTTGGATTTGTTATTAAACATATAATTTTTATAATAATGATATATATATACACTGCACATAGCATGTTGTATTATTCATACATGCAATATATAAAATACAAACGATCATTAATGTAAAATATATTAATTCCAGCCTCCACCGTAGACAAAAGTTCAAAAACATTTGCAGGAGAAAGTGGAAATTTTACCGCCGGAACTACACTTAGCAACATCGGTGAACCAACTGAACATCAATATTGCATGCTTACATCCTAGTTTGTTGATGCGGTGAGCTGCATTTTCTCTTGGCGTACTGTGCTAATCGAAGATAAACAACATTGAAACGTGTGTTCTTGTGATTCATAACGTGTGGATATTTTATTGTGAACTGGGTAAGATTTGAGAACGTTGTTTTGTTTTGTGTTTTACAGTGGTACAATTTTGAAAATGCCTAGGAAGTGTAAAAATGATCCTGACAGCTTCTGTTATGTGTGTGGACGGTTAACTCCAAAACCGAAGCTCACTAAAAGAACGCCTGTTGTGAAAAAAATGTATGAATTGTATTTTTCATCGAAAGTCGACGTAGACAAATCCTAGGCACCGATATTCTGTTGTAAACCCTGTGCAGTAAATCTAAGGGATTGTTTACGTGGTTCTCACAAGTGTGCCATTTGCTACGCCAATGTTATGGTTTGAATCACGTGATCATGTACACGACTGTTACTTTTGTCTGTCAGACGTAAAGGAAATAACCTCCAAGGGTAAACGATTAGTGCAATACCCAGATCTACAATCAGCTAGAACACATATCCCACATGATGAAGTTTGTTCTGTGCCAGTGCCGCCAGACTTATGGACAGTAGAGAACAATGATGTTGATGAAAGTGAAGATGTTATGGATACTGAGAGTGAAGACCCTACATATAGTGCACGCACCAGAGAACGTCATTTGATAACACAAGATGAACTGAACGACCTTATTAGAGACTGGAACCTACCCAAACAACAAGCTGAACTCTTAGCTTCAAGACTTCAAGGTCCTTTTTAAAAAGGAACCTTTTTAAAAAGGAAACGAAAATGACATTTATCCGTGATAGACAACATGACTTCCTTAAATTTTACAGCAGTAGTGATGATTACATATATTGTACTGACGTGGAAGGACTGATGCAGACATTACAAATAAAGTATGAAGTCGACTCGTCAAAAGCAAGTATGAAAAGTGTTCTTCTCCGCAACGGTAATACGTACTCTTCCATTCCAATTGGATATTCCGTTAATTTGAAGGAGACGTATCAAAATGTGAAACTCCTTTTCGACAAAGTGAGGTATGCTGAGCATATGTGGCGACTTGAAGGTGATTGGTTTGGTGTTAGAGTTACAGTTGGGCTATACACATTATTGTTGTTTTCTGTGTGAGTGGGACGGTAGGGCAAGGGATCTGCACTACACACAAAGAGAATGGTCTTCTCGTACATCTCTCACTCCCGGAATTATGAATGTGAAAGAAAAACTCCTTGTTGATTCCAAGGATTTTTTCTCTGCCTCCCCTGCGCATTAAATTAGACGTTATGAAGGAGTTCGTGAAAGGGTTGGAATAGGAAGGACAAGAATTTAATTAACTCCAGGAAAAGTTCCCAAAATATCAGATACTAAACTAAAAAAGGTGTATTCGTTGGACCGCAGACACGTCAATTGATTAAAGATGACATATTTGAATCAAAACTGAGTGAAGTGGAACGGAAAACCTGGAATTATTTTAAGAGAGTCTCAGAAAACTTTCTGGGAAATGACAAAAGTGCTAATTGTGTGCAACTAGCGGATTAGTTGTTGTCAAACCTGCACACTATGGAATGCAACGTGTCACTGAAGGTGCATTTTATACACAGTCACCTGTCTTTCTTTCCCGAAAACCTAGGGGCTGTGTCTGATGACAACGGCGAGATGTTTCACCAATCCATTCAGACCCTGGAGCATCGGTACAAAATAAATTATGGTGTGTCAACGCTCGCAGATTTCTGCTGGAACTTTGCACGTGACACCCTCCCCACATCACACAAGAGGTAAGATTAATAAGTGTTCCTTTTCGTTTAAGTGCCAATGTATAAATGCAGCGATTTCAGCAGCGGTTTCTCTTCACTTACATGTGGAGACTTTGTAGTTTTCATTGTTAGGGACATAAAAATTTTTAGCAGTTTGACATACAAAATGTTGCATTTGTTTTTACAAGTCTCGCATTTTGTCGCATTTTGGGCAATACAATTGCGTGCTTTGTCGCCAGAGCGAGATGACTTTACGGACTTCATTACCATTCATACCACCGGCACTTTGCTTGTACTACCGTCCCCAACTCGTCCTATCAGTAATACTACACCCGATATAGTATTGGTCTCCAACACTATCATCAGTCGTTGTACGGTAACTGTTCTGGACTTAATTGGGAGCGACCATGCGCCCATTAAGCTCACATATCATTCCGGTATTACTTCTCCTACATCATCACCTTCGCCACACATATCACTACGTTACGATAAAGCAGATTGGCACTCATATCGCTCCTATATATCAAACGCACTGGCAGCTTACGAATCCCCAACTACACCAGACGAACTAACGCACCAGGTCGATACTATCACTACTGCAATTCAACAGGCTTCTTCTCGATACATTCCAGAGTCTGAATCCATCCCGTACCGGCCGAAACTCCCACCGCAATATATAGCTCTTGTCCTTCGCTCACGCGAGTCATATCGGGAATTCCTGCGCACCCGGAATCCTGAAGCACTCCGCCTTCATCGTCAACTCCAAAGAACAGTACGCAACTACATTTCGGCTTATAAATTACGCCAGTGGGTGAAAACTGCAATAATCTTTCCGACACAGGACATCCTATCCTGTACTGGAAGCGCTTCAATGCACTCTGTGGCAAACACAAGGACCCCATACCCCCTACTACTATATGAAGCCCCACTTCATTCACACACAGATAAAACAAACGCTTTTGCTGACTATCTGCAGGGCATATTCACCCCATCCGAGTCGGACAAAACAGACATACCTCATCCAGTTGATCAAGTGAATCTTCACTCTAGATCTTTCCAACCAAACAACACTAATGTACTTCCCGACCATGTTCTTACGAGTCCTATCACAGTTTCCGAAATTGCATCTGTCGTCCAGCGTAAACGAAACTCTGCACCTGGCTTCGATTATATTACTTACAGATACATTAAAGAAAGTCCTATAGCACTACTTACCCTTTTGGCTTTTATATATACGTTTATACTCCAAACGGGATTTTTTCCTACTGACTGGAAAGTGTCTAAAACTCTTATGTTTCCCAAACTTAATAAACCTCCATCGAATATCTCATCCCATCGCCCCATACAGTTAACCTCTACATTCAGAAAATATTCGAACGAATACTTGTAAAACGCCTTCATCCTTATTTATTCGACCGCCACTACCTACACACCAAGCCGGTTTTCGACCACCCTTTTCAATCAACGATCAACTACTCCGTCTCACAACTCTCATCATCAATCATTACAACTCCACTCAACCCTCCGGTCTTCTCCTCTTCGATCTTGAGAAGGCATTTGACAAGGTTTGGCACATAGCACTCATATACAAGCTAATCAAATTTAAGTTTCCGATAACCTATATTCGCCTTATTTATCACTTCCGAGACTGTCGCATTTCATGCATTGCAATTAATGAGCAGCTTTCAAATCCTATTTTTTTCTTATGTCTGCGGTACCTCAAGGTTCTGCTCTTTCCCCTCTCTTATACATCCTGTTTGTTGCAGATCTTCCACAGCTGCTGCCTGACGTTCACCTCTTCCAGTACGCTTACGACACTGCTTTCCTTGCTCTTGGCAAAACCATCAAAGCCATAAATATTTCATTACAAGCAGCTATAGATAGTTTCACCCACTGGTCTTCTAAATTTCAGTTCAAAATTAATGCCTCCAAAACTAAAGCCATCGTTTTTGTTCCACCCCGTAAACGTATCAAAGTTCATCGCAATCCATCCCTTCTAAAGCTCACTGTCCACAATACACTCATCACTCGAACACGCACTGTCACATACTTAGGCATTATCTTCGATAGCCATCTCACCTGGAAACCAAACCTACAAAGTATCAAAACTAAAGCCTACAACCGTTTAAACTTCCTAAAACGACTAACCGGTACTACCTGGGGCCTTACCGCTAATGTCATACTGAACACCTACAAAGTCTTCCTCAGGTCAGTTCCTACGTATGACTTTCCCTCTTGGATTTCCGCTTCATCCTCCTATTATGAAAAAAAAAAACTAGCCATTTTTAAAAGACATGCTTTTCGCATTGCCTTCCGTATCTCTCTGCCAAGTCCGACTCGTGATCTATATTCCTTGATCTCATTTCCTACCCTCCGCTATCACCTTGAAGCACTCCTTTTAAAGTTTAACGCTCAGCGTTGCACACACCATCAACCTCTCCTCGTTGACACAATGCATCATCTTGCACTTCACTCCTCTCCCGCACGATACCATTATACTCCACTTCACCTTCTGTTTACATTATACTGCTACACTGTACCACCAGATCACATCGATCGTCAACTCCTCGAAGAATATCGCTTGCATGTTAATCTCAGTCATCTTTTTCCATCATTTTGTGCACAGTGATTCCATCATTACTAACAGGGCTCACCACGTCTTCGTTAGCCTAGAGCAGCCCCTAGGCAGAAGATAACCGAATTTGTCCTTCTAACAGTCCTCAAAATGTGTTGTGGCGTCAAGTGCACCTCACTTCATCTCTCATCTCCATCTGTGCTTGTGATTTCAAATTGTACGTTAGTTTATATTTCAATTTTGTTAGTTTTCCTTTATTGTTTCTTGTTATGAGTCCAATTATTCACTATATTTTTCCGTTGTTATATACTCTTAAATTCGACAGTTTGTTATTTATTTTTTTGTCTTCTTTATTTTGTATTCTTACATTTACTATTTTTTTTTTCGTTATGTTGACATTTATATAAAATGTGTAGTTCCTTCTACCATGTTGTATGTTTATGATCGTAAAAATCATAAAGACCTCAAAATAAAATATGATTAAATAAATATATCAATAAAACAGCCCATAGCCCATCCATCAATTCCTCACTCCTTCTATACCTATAACCTCCCTTGCCTAAAAGAGGGTGTAGCCCTCTGAAAGGTTGCTAGCCGATGGCTAGCCTTAAAAAAGTTTTTTAAAATACTATTCTAGCATTTTAATAGATAGACTAGCTGAACCTGCGCTCTTTGCACAGCGCATCATTCATATATGTGCATGAATCTCCTTGATATTCCTCACATCTGTACATGCCCCTTTGCAGACACAAGTCAAAGAAGTCTTGGTAAAAATCAGCAAGAGATGCCGTAAAGGGAACATTCTTTTTCGATTACTTTCTCAATATCTCGTACCGTTTGCAAGATTTGAGCCTCCTCCCCGTTGGAGTTTTTAATCCATGTATGATCTTTGTTTTCATCCTTTTTGCATGTAGTATGTAATAAGCAAATACAAAAACTAAGTAACTCTATGGCCTATGGAACCCGGAGGTTCAATGCTACGTTTACAAAAGCTCTCCACTGACTTCTATCCTTAGCCAATTGGATCCAGTTTCTACTTTATATTCCTATATCTGCGAGATCCATCTTAATATTGTCCTCCCATCTGCGACTACGTCTTCTAGTGGTCATTTCCGGTTGGTGTACCAGTTAAGATTTTGAAAGCGTTTCTACTTTCTTCCATCCTGGCTACATGACCTGCCTACCTGAGCCTCCTAAGTTTGATGACCCTAACAATGTTGGATAAACCGTATAAATTAGGTAGTTCCTCGTTATGAAGATTCCGCCGATCCATATTCCCGTTTCGCTTGGGTCCGAATATTCGTCTCAGGATCTTGTTCTCAAATACTTTCAATCTATATTGTTCGTTCCGAGTAGGAGACCATATTTCACAACCATACGGAAGAGGCATCTTTATCGTTTTATACGTTTTAAAATAAGCTATTACATTACACATACAATCAATTATAATGCCAGTGGTATATGGTGTTCATCGGGCAAAACACTCCTAAGAATATAGATCCAACCTAGACTGGAGAAACGGTTATCCTTCGTTTTTTATTATAATTTTGGCCATGAAACAAGCACCTGAGAGATATGCAGCCCCTATATACAATTATATGGTGTTGGAATGTATAATAAGTAGGATATGATGCTTTAGTTTTTTTTTTTTTAATTTAAACACTTCTAGTGTACCCCTAAAAATGTAATACATAAATAATTGCCACGTCTTTTTTTTAATATTGAGTTAGAACTGGACAATCTACGCAAAATTTGCAATCGATAAGCAAAAACGTCATCTTTCTGGAGCCTGTAGTTTCCGAGATCTCACTGTCGAAAAGATTTACCACAAACATATAAACGTCCACAAACGTATAGTTTAAATACTCCAAAGATGGCAGCACAATTCATTTGCATATATTTTGGAGAAGGCTTATTAAAATGCAAAGGCTTTGAACAATAATTTAAAAGGACAAACTTTGTGAAAAAAATCTCTTTAAGTAATTTATTTAAAGTACACTTTAAAAAAAGTATTTCTTTTTGTTATAAACGTGAAATCACAAATAACCGTAAATACAAGGTTTGAAAGCTAAAGTTGTAGGTTGGAGCTCAGTCGCTCTCAATACATACTTGCCTTGGGTTAAGCCTAACCTGTCTCAAAGCAGTTATTGCACCTTCCGATGAAGAAGTATTGCAACACGTATTTCTGAGATCGGTGCAAGTACGCTTTTTACAGGGTTGACAAAAGGATTATACGCCTTTTGGAGGGTTGAACCTGTATTTTTGTTTTCATCTCATTTGTTGCTACCGGGATCCGATCATCACCTTTGCATCCGCCTCCATCACATTCGTAGGGCTGTTGGCCCGATGCACAGGCTACCACCCGTGGTCCCCCAGCCTAGGGATCAGCGTAGGCGCGCTAGGCGGGAATCTGACAACTCGGATCAATCTGTTGACAAGCGCCCCGTTCTGGGTCTGCTCCTGAGACAACCAATCTTGCCGATGACGAACATGATCTGATTATGGACACGCAACCATCCGTTAGTAAACCAACCGCTCCTCTCAGCCTTCGACTACTACGATCTACAATTTTCTTCTAACTAATTTTGACACCAAATTCAAAAAACTCGAAACATATTTTCCAACAACTTGTCAAATACGTTCCACGCCTGGAAATAGCCGAAATTTGCTTCACGAACAATGGCATCATTCTGAAATCGAAAAATCCAGATTTTCATCGCCATGTACGTAACAAGGCCTCCTTCGAAATTTTTGGCAAAAACGCAAACATTTCTGTTCTGCAACCAAAACGTCAGGCCCAAGCTCCAGGACCAAGCTCCATTATTATCTGTTGTCATTAAGGGTGTCGATCCCGAGATAACACACACCGAGGTCGAAGAGGAGCTTACAGCTGAAGGGGTCAGCATTAAAAAATGTATCCGAATTCGCAACAATACAGGCGCTACTTACTTAGTTCGCGTTCTGACCAGCGAACAACAGGCCATTGATCACTTGCTACAGCATGGAGCCTACATTTTCAAACGCCGTCATAAGGTAGAGCCTTCTCGTACACATCCGCCACTCCCGATCCGTTGTGAAAAGTGCCAAGTTTATAATCAACACCTGACAGCTAACTGTCCTAACAATTCTAAGTGCGGCTACTGTGGTCAAACTCACCTCACTAAAGATTGTCCTAATGGAACAGCACCGCCACAATGTAATACATGTAACGAAAAGTACCCTACTTACAGCTATAAGTGCAAAGCCAAACCTCCAGCGGAGCCTACGAAACCGGAACTAGTTGTACCTTTACGCACTCCCGATGCTCCAGTGCCCCCACATAATTCTCTACGTGAACCAGTTACTGTTGAGGATATGATTCGCTTTTTCAGTCTCACGTTTCAAAATATCCATCCGTTCTTGCGAGCCCACATTGTCGCTCAAGTCATTCATGCGACCAAAGTGTTATATCAACTCGATGTCAAGGCGACTTATTCCGGTCAGACTGTCCATTTTCAGATCAATCCCGTCACAACCCAAGTTTAATAGTTTTTCATCATGGATAGGAGCCTTCTTATAACGTTACTCTACCTAAATATCCAGTCGTTATGTACCAGAAAAGATCTTCTTTCTGCTCTTTTACGTGAACATCAGGTACATAGTTTCCTATTGAATGAGACTTTCCTGACACCGAAGCACTCTGTCTATTTTCCAGGTTATGATTTCACCCGCCACGATGGCCCTTCAGGGCAACGAGCAAACGGCGGAACTGCTATAGGGACCCAACATAAACTACCAAGTCGAATCATTACTTATAAGTTTTTCGAACCTCTACCGGAACATAATATCGTTACTATTAACTTTAAAGCCAGACCAATCACTGTAGCTACCATATATATTCGTCCCCATGTTCGCATACCAACTTGCTTCTTCACTTATCTGGATATTACCTTCCGCTATTATATTATCATTGCTGATATCAACTACCACAGCAGAAGTGATGCTGAGAAACGTGCATTTTCTAATTTTATCAACTCGCATACGAATAGCGAAATTTGCGCTATACCTAGAGCAACCCGTCCATCTTCAAATACCACTCCTGATGTGGTCATTGCGTCTTCTAGTATCATGCCGTATCTCGAGATTACTGTTCTTGATTCAATAGGTAGTGACCATGATCCTATCAAAGTAGACTTACATTTTCCTACCGCCAAGAAACCACAACCGGAAGCTCTTTGTACCCAGCCAAATTTTGACCGAGCTAATTGGATAGAGTACCGAAGGGAATTAACGGATAGGCTAGCTGATGTTCCACTTCCAAACGATATCCCATCATTTGACGCTACGCTAGGCCAACTCACTACGAGCATTCAAACCGCCAGTGCAGTCTCCCTTCCTGTTACCACCAGAAATCTCTACAGGCCTAAATTACCCCCTCAGTACATCTTCATTTCCTTAGCCCGGACTGCATACAAGGAGCACCTACGCACTCGTGATGCTGTCGCCCTACGTCTACATCGCCAATATCTTCGTATGGTGGAAAATTACATCCGAGCGTATAAGAAACGTAACTGGATCAGAACTGTCAACACTTTAGCCACATAAAGTCATTCAACACGTTACTGGAAACATTTTAACTATCTTATTGGGAATGCCAGTGCACCTCACTATCCGCTAATTGAGAACAATACTGCCTTGACCACAGATACAGAGAAAGCTAATGCTTTTACCCGGATTCTTCAAACCACCTTTACACCAGAAGTCTCGCTTCGAGACAGGTCCAATCTCTATCAACGTGTTGCGAAGTACAGCAACCCTCATAATGGGTACCTAAGAATAAATATGGATCATACGCTGGACGATCAGAATCCTTTGACAGCACCTATAACTCCAATAGACATTACCAAAATCCTACGCCACAAAAAGAACACTGCGCTTGGCTTCGATCGTATCACTTACTGTCACATTAAGGAAGGTCCAGCTCTTTTATTCCACATTTTGGCGTCGCTGTATACTTTCGTTCTCCGAACCAGCTATTACCCACCCGATTGGAAAGTTTCCAAGGTACTCATGTTTCTTAAGCCACATAAAGAAAAGTCAGACCCAGCATCATACAGGCCAATTCAACTGACGTCAACGTTAGGCAAAATATTTGAACGTATTATCGTTCGCAGACTTCATCACCACTTGTCAACTCATGATCTTCTGCCTACACACCAAGCCGGTTTTCGACCTAATCGCAGCCTCTTCGATAACCTCTTACGTCTAGTTACTATTCTCACGAATCATTATAATAAAACAGCACCTTCCTGCTTACTTCTCTTCGACCTAGAAAAGGCGTTTGATCGAGTGTAGCACAATGGTCTTATCTATAAATTACATTTTTCGTCTTTCTGCTGCCTATCTTCGGATAGTGTATCATTTTCTCACCAACCGTCTTACTTATATTTCAATAAATAACAGTCTATCCTTTCCAATCTTTCCTTGCACTGGCGTCCCACAAGGTTCAGCTATATCGCCTTTATTACATATTCTATTTGTTAGCGATCTACCTGTTATGCCAGAACCGATTTACACTTTCAACTTTGCGGATGATACAGCGCTGCTCGCTTGCTGTCAAACCATGCATCAAATCAATACCCATTTACAACGGGCCATTGATGCTTTCAGCAAGTGGTGTAGTCGGTGGCAATTAAAATTAAACTGTGACAAAACACAGGCGTTAGTCATCCTTCCACATAAGAGGCGTAGTCGAGTGAGACGTAATCCATTTCTGCTTAATATTCAAGTCCAGGGTGTACCCATCCATGCAAGTACTCCCGCTAAATATCCGGGAGTGATTTTTGATGCTAAATTAATCTGGAAACCTCACCTTCTTTCAATCAAAGAGAAGGCCCAAAACCGCTTAAACCTATTGAACTACCTGGGGCTTACATGCTGACACATTGTTAAAAACGTATAAAGCGTTTTTCCGTCCGTGTCTCACTCATGGCCACACTGCCTGGGTTAGCGCTGGAGATGAATTTTATAAGCGGCTTCTTATCATCGAACGTCATTTATTACGTCTAGCCTACCGCATCACCTTGCCTAGCCCTACTCGCCTTTTGTACGATAAGGTGACCTTTCGGCATATCACTCGACATCTTGAAGATCTCCGCTCTAGGTACATAGATAAGAATGGACAACTGAGCATCACACCCTCCTGGAAACCATACACATTGATGCGAGGTTTTCCACTCCTCCTAAGTATGCTTATAAACCTTTACAGCATCTACTTACAATCTATAGTCAGAAACATCCAGAGCATCCGGATCAACATTTTTTTTTCACTCATATCACCCACCAGAATTCAATCATCACGTTTATCCATCGCTTGCACAGTGACCCTCATTCTAACAAGGGCTTCCCCGTGTCGCTCATCAGTGTTGAGTAGCCCCAACACAGAAGATAACCTCATTTGTGACTACTAACACTGCCCTGTGAACTGTGGCGTCCATGCACTTCATCTCATCATCATAACCTTACGACTACTCAGATTTCATAGTATTACTTCCTTGTTTATTTTTTTTCATTTCTATTGTAAAACTTATGATTATTGCAGTCTCATATTGATGCTACTTAGGCTCTGTGTCTTTATCCTTGTGTCTCCTGCCATGATTACAAAAGCAATAATAATTCACCTATATGTATGAATAAAGTGAGCTTCTTTATTATTGTTGTTAGAAAATCTCATAGCTCATACATGTGTTCCACTTCTCACTAAAATTAAATTTAATACCCTCCCGAAGAGACGACGCTATCGTCTGCGGAAAACAGTAAAAAAAAAATCGCTCTCGATACTGAATAAAGGAGCCTAACCTCTCTTGTGTTAGTTAATGTGCCAGATACGATCAAGTGTTGTAATACGCATTTGGGAGCACAGCACACATACGACACTTAGAGGGTTGACGGAAGTTTTCTCTTTCGGAGGGCAAACTGCTTTTTGAACTTCATTCATCTTCATCATTTTTTTCTTTTTCATCTTCGTTTAGGCTTCGGCCCTCCGCTACATTATCACGATGACGGACTCTGGAACACAAATGGTCAAGCTCTTTTATGTCGACAAAAAGGATTACCACCTACACTTCCGACGAATCCAACCACATCGCGCGATCAACCTAGATCCATTCTATCTCGTAGCCGGACTCGCAACTTTTCTTGGGGAAGTCAACCGATAGGAAGCACATCTAGAGATTGTCATCCTTCTACAGAATCTACACAATCTGCTAAAAGTGTTCGATCAAGGTCCCCTATTAGATCGGTGTATATCGAGGGCAATCCATAGCATACTAATAAAATAAGGGGACCTATAGATCAATCCTTAACAAGTTCAACATTCGATCCTGTTTATTATTTTCTACTCACAGATTATGACACCAAATTCACAAATTCCAAAATGATATTTCTGCAAATAATGAAATACGTTCCTGTGGTACGGGACACTCTAGTCCAAATCTTTTCTACTAGGAATGGCTACATTTTGAAATCCAAAGATCCGATTTTGGAATTACCATACGGAATAAAGCTTCTACGAAATTTTCGGGAAAAGTGCTAAACTCACGAAATTGGCAGATACTCGTCAAGAGCAGCCTCCACCACCTCGACAACCATATTTTATGTCTGTTGTTATTGGGGGAGTCTTCCCTGAACTAACAGATGCAGAAATACACGAGGAACTAGCGCAAGAAAGGATATCAGTCATAAATGGCTTCGCAATTCGAAATAATAATGGTCCTACATACATGATCCACGTTCTTTATAAGCGACAGGACACTATTGACTACTTACTGCGATATGGTGCACCTATCTATAAGGAAATACACAGAGTTGAACCATCTAAAACTTAAGGACCGTTACCAATTCGTTGTGAAAAATGTCAGGTTTGCAATGATCATAGTACCATTAACTGTTCAAATCCTTCTAAATGCGGATACTGCTCAGGGCTACATAAAACCAAGTCATGTCCCAATCTCCAAGGACCACCGAAATGTAACACTTGAAGTGGGCTTCATCCTACCTAGAGTTATCGCTGTAAAGTCAAACCAGCACCAACTCCTGAGCATCCAGAACTAAGGGTAACACTAAAAAGGGCCGACAAAACAACTCAACCGACTCAATTCATATTAACTCCGCTAACCGTAGAAAATCTCCTTCGTTATCTCAGTTTGGTGTTACAAAATATATTTCCATTTCAGCGAGCTCATATCTTACACCACATAATCTCTGCTGCAAATCCATTTTTCACATTAATCTCCATGCAACGTACTCTAACAATTATGTTCATTTTCACGTTGGACCTCTGGAAACTGCTGTTTAAGCCATGCATATGCTACTTTACATCATGGGGATTACTTTCCTATTCGTTAATATTTGAATCTTTTCACAACATAAGCTGCTATTCGAAACATTATTATATTAGGAACACACTAATGTATTTCCACTTAACGAAACCGCCTTAAGACCGAACATGTTAGCCCATATTTCGAGTTATCAACTGCAGCGCCACGATTATCCTGATCATATGTCACGTGCTTAAGGTGGAGTTGCAGTAGGTTATTTTTCCAAATATCCAGTAAGAGCATACACTCCTCAAGTTTTTGCCGATATGCCAAAATACTTACTTTACTCTATATACTTTCCATCATTAATAGTTAATTTTAGCAATATCTATATTCGACCACGCCAACCCATACCATTACCGTATTTTGAATACATAGACAATATATTTTGCAATAATATCATTATGGCGGATATTAATATCCATAGTCGTAATGCTCGCGAAAAGGCAAATTTTCAGCAGTTCTTAACTTAAAGCTACAGCTGCATCTTCATGTCCTTCCTACTCACACCAGACCAGTCAGTCAGACTACACCAGATGTTGTCATCACATCTATAAATCTTATTAACGACTGCCAGCTTGAAGTTCTCGATTCCATCGAAAGCGATCATCATCCAAATAAATTAAGATTAACTCGAGGACAACCGCTACGACCGGTAATTGCACAGCGACGTGTTCCTAGATTTGACAAAGCGAATAGGCCTCATTTTCGGCAAGACATCGAACACTCTCTTTCAAGTGTAACAGCACTATCTACCGAGCCTAAGTTGGCATCGTGTCTTACTACTCTCACTGAGGCAATACGAACCAGTGCTCATCATAATATTCCAACTGTTCAAGTAATTCTCCATAAGCCAAAATTACTACCGACGTATGTCACTCTAATACACAAGGCTCGTCAACATCTCCGTGAAGACTATCGAACAGGGAATGATGTCTATCTTCATTAACATCGCCAATTTCAACGAAAGGTTCGCAACTATCTTGCTGCATATGAACGTCGCTGTTAGATTAAGACTTGTAATACTTTATCCGAAGAAACAAACCCATCCCGCAATTGGAAGAAGTTTTATCAACTAATTGGCAAGAATACGACAACAACTAATCCTCTAATTGCAGATGACACTCCTCTCTTCTCAGACGAAGAGAAAGCTAACGCATTTGCTAGTCAGTTACATACCGTTTTTACTCCAACAGCTGCCTCTAAGATCTCTGAACGGATAGATATCTCTTGCATTCCTGCTTTACAACCTTCTTCCAATCATGCCATTGATCTGGAACATCCAATCACCGCACCCATTACTACAGATAAACTCCACATAGCCCTCAAGCGGAAAAACAACACAGCTCCTGGGGTTGATAGCATATGTTATCGACATAAAAAAGAAGCCCCGCAATCACTTCTACTACTACTGATGGCGATATATAATTTTATTCTCAGAACTGGTTTCTATTCTTCAGATTGGAAAGTCTCAAAAATTTGCATGTTCCATAGAACAAACAAGCCAGTGCATTCTGTTTCCTCTTACAGACCAATTCAACTGACATCAGTATTGAGTAAAATATTTTAGAAAATTCTTGTCTGTCGTCTTCATAATTGTCTTGAGACAACTACTCTACTACCCATACATCAAGCAGGCTTTCGGCCTAATTTCTCCATAAATAACCAGCTACTTCATCTCAGCACCATAATTACTAACCAGTATAATAAAGCATTCCCTTCTTGCCTCATTCTTATGGATTTAGAAAAGGCTTTCGATAAAGTTTAGCATTACGGCTTAATTTTTAAAAAAATACAATCATTGAAGTTTCCACTTTGATGATAGTATATTCTTTCCTCACAAATCGCATTGCTTATGTTACAGCCGGTAAAGCTCTACCTTGGCCTATATTTCCGCTTACTGGAGTTCCTCAGGGTTCGGCTCTTAGACCTTTACTATATACCCTAAATGCTTCTGACATTCCTACAGTTCCACGTAATGTTTTTACTTTTCAATACGCCGAAGACACAGCTTCTCTCGCTCTTGGTAAAACAATCCAACAACTTAAAACTCTTTTACAACGAACTCTCGACAATTACATCAGGTGGTGCAAGAGATGGCATTTAACTATTAATAAAGAAAATACGCAAGCAATCGTGTTCTTACCTCCGAACAGGAGTTCCAGAGTTTACAGAAATACAAATCTCTTGCAAGTAAATGTTGATGGGTACCAAGTACGCACTACCCCTACTGCTACCTAGTTAGGCGTGGTCTTTGACTCAAAGCTCACTTGGAATGCTCACCTGAAAACGCTAACAGCTGACGATAACATTCGTGTAAATCTATTGCGTCGTCTCTCAGGCACAGCTTGGGATCTGAATGCTGAAATGCTACTTCATACCTATAAGGCGTTCCTTTGTCCCATCGTCACTTTTGGAGACACCACCTGGAGCAATGCTTCTGCGTCATATTACGAAAAACTCTGCATAATGGAGCGACATGCTATTCTTCTGGCCTATCGTATTAAGTTTCCTTACCCTACATGGCTTACATATGAGTATATCGACTTCTCAAAAGTCACAAAACACCTCGCAAAACTACGACTAAGGTACATAACTTTACGTATACAAACAAGTCATTCGTTATTCTTGGACATTCTGCAGACTGATGCTCTTACTGATGCTAGATTTCGGTATAAACATTCACCTTTAAACATCTTAGTATCTCTGTTTGTTTAAAATGCACAGCTGACTGCTGATGAACAAGACCCTATGACATTTACCTCATTAATGATCATCTTCCTCATATTTTTCCATATTAGCACACTAATCCTCATTATCAACAAGGGTTCCTCCTGTCCTCATCAGTCCCGAGTCGCCCCAGGACAGAAAATTTAACACTGCATCTGTCTCGCTAATACAACTATGTTTGTGTCGTATTAGAACTTCATCTCATACCTCATCATCATCGCTCTGTATTATATTACATTTGTCATACATTTTGTTTTCTATCATATGAATACATTTGCACCTCGTATATATTTGCACATATTCTAATTTTTTGTTCATTATTGTTATTATTATTATTATTATTATTATTATTATTATTATTATTATTATTATTATTATTATTATTATTTACCAGTACACTTAGTTTTGTATGCTCACCTTTTCTCATGTTTATATAACTGCAGTTTGACCATCTCACAGTGTTTAACAATCAATGTAAATCAACCGATACACATGCCAAAGAGAGGGCGTAACCCTCTAATGGCTTGGAGTAAGAGTACCATCTTTATCAAAGCATTTAATAATTGATGAACAAAGATTTATCCAGTTCACTTATTACCTTATTCCCATATCCCTAAAAAAAATCGCTCTCAATTGCTATTATAGCATGTTAATAGATAAACAGTGGTTGTCTTGCATATACTTCCTTTCAAACCAGCACATCATTTCTGAGTGTTAACCCTAGCTAACTTTGAAAATAAGAACAAATTACATGATTAATACGGAAAACATACTGTGCCAGTGTCATCAATTCATGTCTCTACCATCGATCAATTCCTGCTGCTCCGTTAAATTATACTCATGTTGCAAGTGCAAATATGCCTTGCTTGCAATTTCAAGAACAACAAGTGGAAGATCTCTTGCACAATGAATTCCCTTCTGAACCTGCTCATCTTCACCGTACATTAGAGGTAAACCTAGGTCCTGTAACTTCCTCAAAATGCATTTTCCATAATGTAAGAAGTATTCTTGCATAAAGAAAATCGCAACCGTATTCATTGGAGTTTTTTTTTTTTTCTTCGAAATTAACAATCTTTGTCCTTTAATTAGGATAAGCAGCCGTATGTAGATGCCCTGAGATTTGAGAAACAACAAACAACATATAAATAGAAACGATTATATTAAGTAGTTTCCTTGCAGGGTATTCAACTGTAAAACAACGAGAGCACACACTAGAATATGCCGTTCGTAATAGTGATCTTGCAGTTGGTGTTTGTTCATAGCTCAGAGAACATGAAAATAAAAATGAAGTATGAAATGTTTTAGTATGTCAATGAGCAGCATAATGTGAACTGTAGATGTGAGACGGTAAACTCCTGACTTTCTTAATAAAAATGATAGTGAATTAAATGAGAAAATTGATATTTTAAATTCTACGCTATCAAAAATATAATTTCAATTCTCGGTTGATACAATTATTATCACCTTTGATTAAACGCATTTAAGTCTGCAAAGCTCCGACATTTTCATACTCTGAGTTCACATCTAGTTAGGCCCTTACCAACAGTGCGCGAGACAAGAAAACTCATTGTAAGTGGATTGTTATTGCAATGCAAACAAGAAAATGATGACAAAAGTACAACAATATGACTGAATCCTAGTCCATCATCTATTAAGGAAAACATGTTCCTTCCGTCGATAGTTTCCGTCTACTTCCCTAGCAAAAATAATTATTTAATTGTACTCGACTCTGAATTGTGATTGCAACTGTGACTTGACATTTTAGTACTGGTTTGAGACATCATCAGAAATGTAACGTATTTAATCCTGCATGCTATCTTTATGCAGAATGAGTTGTAAACTAAATGCTAATTTGTATTTCCCTAAAATGACGGAAGCAATTGCATCTGCCATTGACAGCTGATAAAGTGATACGCGAAATGATAGCTAAGCAAAGTGAGAATACAGCATATTTAAATAGCATGTTAAGTTAAATTTATTTTATACTTACTTAGTTTGGAACATCAAATTTGAAACTTTTGAGTAGTCCAAATCAAGTTAGCATATAGCGATAACATTTTTAAATGCATTTCATGCAACAAAGTTGACACTTGGAATTTAATTTCAATTTGGTGTCAGTAGCACATGTGAGCTGACCCTCACGAGAGTATTGTATGTGTCTGCTCTTATAGTTTATTCCGCTTGTAATGAGAACTGCGAGTCTGAGCGTGCTAAAAAATGAAAGCATGTTGAATTTTATTTGTCATTAGTGAGAATCCAAAGGAAATAAAAAAAGAAAGGAAAACAAACAATGAAACAATACATTGAATATAATTTAAAAGGCGTAAGATACACAATTTTACTTTTGTAAACATTGTAATATTTGTTATTGATGTAGGCAGTGCTTTAGTAGGGGAAAAGTTATTTTCCAAACACGTTTCTTTCTCAAAGTATTTCCATTATAACTACTTAAATTGATATAAGTACTATTACATTACATACTATTACGTATCCAACACAATGCACAAAGATAATTGCTCATTACAATTTTAACCAAATACATGATAATTATTGGTTTTAATATATAAGAGATACACACAACAGGTTTTAATGAAAAAAGAGTTCAATTGCATTTGAACACCATTAGCTGATATCATTAGCGATAACACCTACCCTCATTAACTATTACGTATAAGCTTTTTTCTTTCATTTATTTATTTATCATAAGGGACCAAAGGAAACAAATAGTGCAAGTTTCAATGATTTATAAGGACTCTCATAGTACACGCAAAGTACTGGACTTATTTTGTTGATTGTTTTTCAATTAACTAAATAAATGCATTTCTAAAGTTCATTTGTTTCATGTTTTCGGAAGCGTATAACTCTGAAAGGAAGCATTTGTGCACCTAGGTTGGTTTATACTTTTCGTCTTATATTGGTGTGAGGAATCACCTCCCAATGTTGTCGATGTTGTTCTGAAACGCCCTATATATATATATATATATATATATATATATATATATATATATATATATATATATATATATATATATATATTTACATCAGCTAATGCTTCTGGCAACAAATACTATTCGAAGCTTTCTTGCACCCACTGGAAAACGTGAAGTATATTAATATTTATTTGCATATATTGTTATTGTAGACTGTTCCCATAATGCCCACCGACTTCGATTTTACAAAATTTGAGAAATAAATTTCACTTTTTATTTAGTGGTCAATTTGAAGGCATTTTGTTATACTACCATTAAGAAACCCATATACATCATATTACGAATCAATCATTATGGAACAATCTCATGTGTGACACGCAGCAGTGGTACCAATCTTTAAAAGTTTCATTTACAACTTTTTCTTTTTTCTTTTTTAACTGATTTTGTGAGTAATGGTGCATTCAGTATAAAGGTACAACAAGATATTCTCTTTCTCTCTCTCTCTCTCTCTCTCTGTGTGTGTGTGTGTGTGTGTGTGTGTGAGAGAGTTTCTAGTTTCCGGCGTAAGCATGTGGATACTACCAGGTATACTTTCGTGTGTACAAATGCTAGTGTGTGTGTATGTGTGGCGCGGGTATATGAACTATTAATTGGGATCGCGTAGTGGAACTTATCAATATTAGTACGTACATACAAACGGCTGTTACTTCACACGATAACTTTGGACGAATGCGAATTTTTAAATTCTGCTTTTTGCAATAAATAAGTAGAGTGATTCCTCTCGAGGGAGTTCCCCTAAATGGTAGCCCCTACCATGTCCAATTCAATCACAAATTGTCGCAATCGTTTGTACGTCGTTTTTACAGAAATGTTCAGGCAAAATTTTCGTTTGTACACAATTAGGGGCGCCGCCAGAACGAAAACAAACTGGGGGCTCTCTGAGTGGTAGCTTCCCACCAACATGTCCAATTGAATCACAAATTTTCGTAATCGTTTGTACATCGTTTGTACAGAAATATGCATGCGTAATTTTCGTTTGTACTCTATTAGGGGCGCCACCAGAACGAAAACAATGTGAGGGTTTGTATAAATGGTAGAAGCATTAAAAAAATGTGTCACATTTATGGAGTATTTTTCTAACAGGACTTTGTTCACACTATTGTGTGGTTTGGTTTGTTCACACTATCGTGTGATTCACTATATTGATCTTATCCTAACGATGATGGAATTAAATGTTTTTTTTTGTTTTTTTATATTTATATTCATACTTACAATCATTATTGCTGAGTTAGTTTTTCACTCCTCGGCTCTTATTATTAAACTTATTCATTATTTCTTACGTGAACTGAATCCTTATGAGAAAAATGTATTTTTTTTCTTTCTATCTTGCGCAGAAACCGTTATTCTCATCTCGTACAGGAAATTGATAAGTGGAAGATATAACAAATTCACAAAGTAGACTGTTAAAGGGAAAATTATAACACAGTATTTTGTTTTATTTGATCATCTTCATTAAACTCATTTTGCAGAAACTATAGAATGCATGGTGAAGTAGTTTGGTGCATTCAGCATTCTGATTTACGAGTAGAGTTGCTAACTGGCCGGTATTTGCTGTAATTTTGATTAAGGCCGGTGACCGGTACAAACTTCTTATTAGACCCCTTCTGACCGGTATTTTGGAATCTGCAATCCAGAATATAACATTGAACATCGAAATTTTTCAACAGTGCCTTTACAAACACAAATTTCCGTTGTATTATACATTATCGATATTTTTTAACGTATGGCAGTTTTTTTTATTTATTTAACATAACAAATTTGATAACACATATTTTATTGTAAAAGAATTTTATTCATTTATTGAGAGTAGAAAATGACTTTTTAAAGCAATTTCCTTTGTTTGAAGTGAAGTTTATAGAATAAATTTCATTTTATGAATCAACTATTGTTACATAAAGATTAATATCCAGTATTATTCATCTGTTTCGATAATTTTAAACAAGTGGCAATTGCTGGTAAATACAATAACGATCAATACAGTCTTCAGTTTCTCATTTGTACAGAGAATTTTGAGGGTGTGCCGGTAATTTTGTTTTCCTGAGTTGGCAACCTATTTACGAGGTTTTGTTTCAACTCTGCTACGTAGTGGCTCCGTACTGACACTCCGCATGTAAATAAGTATGTAAGGCTATACCATACGCCCCGGTTTCTTAAAATTTACGATTTTGTTTCGGGAGGGGCTTTGCTAACTTCCGGGGATGCTTTGCCTGAAAATATGAAAATTCTGCAAGATATTTCATATACTTTACTATAGTAAGTAAGATTTCGGTGGGGGGCTTGAGCCCGGAAGCCCTCCCCCTAAATACGCCACTGAGTATGGACTATATTAATACATTATTTTAAGTTGTATAACTAGTGCGATACTGTAGTAAAATTCGAAAGATAAAATTAATACAAAATGCAATATTTACTACTAATTTGTAAGATGTCCCGTTTTTTCTGTTTTCAAAAAGTATGGTAGCCTTAAAGTATGCTAAACCATACAAAATAAATTGTACTGTAAATAGTACCCCTCTGATAGTGCTCTCAAACGGGTCGGGTTACGGGTCGGGTTGTCGGGTCGGGTCAGTCGGGTTAGCTCGTGTCGGGTCACTCGGGTCGGGTCGTCACATTCTTCACTTATTTTCTATACGGAATACTATAAAGAGCTTTGTTGTGAAATTCAATTCGAAGTTGGTGAATGAATGATAAATGTGACTAATTGAAGGTGAAATAGTAATAAAATTGTAATTTTACCCTATATTAACTAATTGGTATTGTAATTGTAATTAATATTACTACCGACTTTTTTCCTTTCTGCGTTTCTATGTCAAGTTAAATGTCACATTAAGTGAAATTGAAAGGAAATATCTAGTTAACGTCCCACGTTATGCACCAACGCTAAGAGAGACAGTGATGATGAGAAATAATTGAAGTGGTTGAATGAAGAAAGTAGGAGGAAATGGGAGAACACCGAGAAAACCCATGCACATGGGGTTTGTCCACCAGAAAACTTACTTGGTACGAGCTGGAATCAATACCCATCAATACCCATGGACCTTCGGGTCAAACATCTGCCTTTGGGCAGGACACATTATTATTATTATTATTATTATTATTATTATTATTATTATTATTATTATTATTATTATTATTATTATTATTATTATAACTTTAAGAGTGCCCAAGAAAGTTCCGCCGCCTTTTCACCAACACCTTCGAACATTGGTATGTAACCTAAGACGTACCTGGAATATCAAAAATCGTCTCCATCAGCCTCGACGACCTTCTGAAAACGTTCTGGAAGGCCATGGATTCCATCGCAGTCGAACTTGGTGGGACGTGAAGTGAAGAAGGTATCAAGTGCATATTGAACCTCTATTAGCTGTTTGAATTGGCGTTCTCTAAGGTGATTATCCAAGGAATGGAACAGGTGATAATCGGACGGTACAATGTCCGTGGAGTATGGCGGATCCAATAGTGTTTTCCATCCAAGGCGTAGAATGATGTACTGGGTTACTTTAACCACGTGGGGCTTAGCGTTGCCTTGTAACAAGAGGACCCCTTTGCGATTCAGAACTGCTGGATCCAGACAGTACACAGTGACAGTACACAGTTGCATTGATGATCTGACCAGCTGGTAGCAGTTCCCGATGGACGATGCCTCGAGCAGTCCACAAAATGCACAGGAGAACCTTATTCTGGCGTAGTGCTGGCTTGGGCTGTTTTTGAACCGGTTCATGGGATGCTAACCAACAATGACGGCGCCGTGGAGCTTCGTACAGGACCCACTTCCCATCACATGTCAACACCCTGTTCAGAAATTGCTCCTTCCTCAGACGAGACACCAAAGGAACACAGGTGTCTGCTCGCGTTGCTTTCTGGCTCCAAGTGAAATCATGTAGGACCTATCAACCCAACTTGCAGTGCTTCCCAAGTTGATGGTGGTGGTGCCGAATGGTTTCTCCACTTACACTGAAAGGTAGTACCAGTTCCTCACATGTCTGTCTTCGCCTCAATTGCTGCCCGAAGATCTTTATTTTGAACATCTGTTTGTCTTCCGGCACGTGGTGCGTCTTCGAGTGTTTCGTCACCGTCCTTAAACCGTCATACCACTGCGCTCTCCGCGTAGTCACGACACCCTCACCAAAGGCCTGTCATATCTTCCGCTCCGCGGAGCAGCAATTTGAACTCGCACAGCAAACAAGCCCTTATGACGCTCTGTGAAGGCCCCATGTTCACTCAGTCCTTACGCACGTTCACGGTGTATCTGAACAGCCACAACCAAGTAGTATGTTGGATATACTTACTAGTGTTGCTCACGAGACCTGGTTTGGGGCATTCTCGTTTCGAAAATGTGTCGTGAAGGTAGTCTCGTCTGGAAAAGTGCACATGTTTCTATTGAAAGAGCTCTGTCTCATCTCGTACCCTTTCATGAAAATTCTGTCTCGTCTCGTCTTGTCCAACAACTGACCTTCACCTTATATCCATTCGCATTCAACTCACGGTGTGAGGGCCAATTGAACACAGACCTCCACAAAGAGATAGAACTTTCTTGGTCACCTTCAGATTATTATTATTATTATTATTATTATTATTATTATTATTATTATTATTATTATTATTATTATTATTATTATTATTATTATTATTATTGCTGGGGTAGTGATTTGACTTTCTCCGCAATAAAATACTTGCTAATTTTATATAACGTTGCAAATATCTTCTAGATAAATTAATCAAGAAAAAATAAAAGGTAATTCCCTACAGAATGATATTTCAGTGCAATTAGTTCTTTATGATTCTATCAGACAGCAACGCTGTTTTTAAATAGAAAAATCGGAATGTTAACGTGATGAAATTGTTGTTTGTTACACAGCAAAAAATATTAAAAGAAGTTCTATATACATTCCTTACTAGAAAATAATGTTGTGTTCAGAACTTTTATTCTTTTAGCCTTCAGAACTTGTCTTCAGAAATCAGTCAAATTTTATTTTGACTTTTGAACTTGATTGCCTAAATTTTAACCATGGAAATTTGGATGTGGAGTAAAATAAAGAAGGTTAGCAGGGTAGAGAGGAAAACGAATTAGGAAATGCTGAAAAAATGCAAGAGACGAGAGCAATATTAGACGATATAAGGAAGCGAAAAATGGACGGATCACAAGTTTTGATCTTGCTAAGGGATTGCATTCTGAGGGATGTAGTAAAGGGGGTGATATCAGGAGAGCGAGAGTGTGTAAGAAGGTTGGAATTGATAGATTGTAATAAGGAGGGTGGTACTTTATGTTGGGTTGCGTTGCAGATATTAGCGGGAAATCGCAAAAATGGAAGCTTCTTACCTAATTCACGGAAACTGGCCTGTTTATTAATGGGAGAACACTGAGGAGGAGGAGGAGGATAATTATACTACAAGTAAAAAAAGCCGAAACAATGGTTTATGCATAAGAATTGGTCAGCATTTTTTTTCTGGTGGCAGTTTTGTAAAGTTCTAGCTCTCTCAAACTGGTTAGATTGTAAGGTCAAGTCACTCGGGTCGGTTGTCGGGTTAAGTCACCTCGGGTTGGTTCACTCGGGTCACTTTGGGTCGGGCCAATCGGGTCAGCTCGGGTCGGGTTGTCGGGTCGGGTCAGTCAATTTGGGTCACGGGTGGGGTCGGGTCGGTCTTCAACACATATAATTTCCACGAAAATTACAATATACCACGGTTTATACCTCATTGGACTTCCAATAAAACGTTTTCAATGATGTGTACACCATGTCACCATTTTTGTATGAGGAAATGTCTAGAGGGATTTTGTGGGAATTTGATGGAGTGTAGATTCCTGTGTGTGTGTGTGTGTGTGTGTGTGTGTGTGTGTGTATGTATGTATGTGTGTGATACCTTACAGGATACAAGATGTCGAGGAAGTGTGTAAATAAACCGGACAATTTCTGTTATGTATGTGGGGAGCTGATATTAAAATCACAACGTCGATGTTTTACTCCACTTGTGAGGAAGTGTTATCAGTTATATTTTGGTTGCTGTGTAGGAGACCAGGATAAGAACTGGGTTCCTCACTACATTTGTTGTACTTGCGTGAAACGTCTGACTGGGTGGGCAAATGGTGGACAAAACATGAACTTCGCAGTACCGATGATCTGGAGGGAACCAAAAGATCATTCTTCAGACTGCTACTTTTGTATGACACAGATAAAAGAAATAAGCAGTAAATCTAACCACACAGTACAGTACCCTAATTTGCATCAGCAATTAGGCCAGTTCCACACAGTGCAGAATTACCTGTACCGGTACCTCCTCCTCATCTTACGGTAAATGAGGATTACGTACTTGAGGCAACTATTGAAGTTCCAAATGAAGATGATGATCCTACTTATGTAGGAAGCACATCTACATTGGATTCCCATCTGATAACTCCGGGTGAACTAAATGACCTCATACGGGATTTAAAACTCTCCAATACACAGACAGAACTTCTTGATTCTAAACTTAAGGCTGGAATCTGCTCCATCGTGACACTAAAGTGTGTATTTTTCGAAACCTTCATACAGAGTTTCAAAACTACTATTCTCAAGAAAATGATTTAGTGTATTGTAATAATGTCTGTGCTGTGATGGATAGACTTGGACATGCACATATAAGTACAGAGTGGAGATTGCTTATTGACTCTTTGAAAACTAGTTTTAAGGCTGTCCTTTTGCACAATAGCAACAAATTTCCTTCAGTGCCTTTGGCTTATGCAACTAATATGAAGGAAACCTGTGAAAACATCGAAATAGTGTTAGAAAAAAATCAGTATGAGAAATACAAGTGGACCGTTTGCTGTGATTTACAAGCCATTTCTTTGTTAATGGGTTTGCAGCTTGGTTATACGAAATATTGTTGTTTCCTCTGCGAATGGGACAGCAGGAACAAAGCGGAACATTACATCAAGAAGGAATGGCCAACGCATGTATTAACTCCTGGACAGAAGAATGCTGTTTATTCCTCACTGGTGAGCCCTGATTAGATAATTCTACCTCCTCTTCACATAAAGTTGGGGCTCTTCAAAAACTTTGTTAGGACAATGGACAAAAGTAATGCAGGATCTTGTTACCTCAAGGAAAAAAATCCTCGGGTTAGTGACGCTAGGGATTTTTGTAGACCCCCAAATAAGATGTTTGATTCGTGACCAAAAATTTGAGGATCTCTTAACTCTGGTTGAGAAAGCAGCTTGGTGTCCATTTAAATGTTTAACAGAGATTTTTTTTAGGAAACAAGAAAGCCCCAAATTACCGTGAAATTGTGAGTGATTTCCGGCAATCATTCAATGAAATGGGTTGCAACATGTCCCTTAAAGTTCACTTTCTAGACTCCCACCTGCATTTCTTTCCTGAAAAGCTTGGTGCTGTTAGTGATGAGTATGGGGAACATTTTCATCAGGACATTTCCTCCATGGAGAAGAGGTACCAGTGACAGTGTAGTTCAAAAATGCTAGTTGATTACTGTTGGACACTTAAAAGAGATGTTCCAGAAACCAAACACAGAAGAAAGTCGACAACTAAAACATATTAGTTGAGGTAAGTAAGTGTCCATTTATTAAGAAGATACCACTCACTTCTTTTGTATTATTTATTAAGTAGATATAAAATGGTGACACGGTGTATACATCATTGAAAATATGTTTTATTTCAAATCCAATAAGATATAAACCGTGCTTATATTGTAATTTTCGTGGAAGTTATATGCGATTTTATCTGCACTAATGAATATTGTAAAATGAACAGTACACATAGCATATTTTTTATATAAATATGTTTATTTCTCTAGATAGAATAATGCTATTCTTATGAAACTTAGAGGGCTTACTAAGTATAAATCAGGCTAACATACAATATAATTTGTGCGTTTATATACCTAAGGTACCCAAGCTACAAGTATGAAAATGGTTTTAAAAAAAGAAAAAAAGAAAAAGAACAGAAATTTGAGGGGAAATTTTCCGAAAACACCTCTGTCACGGGAAAACTGAGGGTGATGGAGAAAAACTGATTGCAGATTCGAATTCTACGTGAAAAGTTCTATTAGAATCAGGCATTTTCTTCCGTGTGCCACAGAAAAAGAATTTTTTTTTCAACTAGTGCAATAGGAACCATTTTCAAACTCATCAACCGTTATTCAAACCGGTTAATGTTGATCGCAGATATTAAAAATACTCACATCCGTATATTATTTAATACAAACGAAAATTTTACCTGCACATTTCTGCACAAACGATGTATAAACGATCGCGACAATTTGTGGTTCAATCGAACATGGTGGGGCTAGCACTTAGACAACTCCCCTTTTTTTTCGTTCTGTCCACGCATCTGATAGCTTAGAAAAAAAATTTCGCCTGCGCATTACTGCTCAAACGATGTGCAAACAATTGAGATGATTTTCTTTTGAATCGGACGTAGGGGGTGCTACCAATTAGGTAGCCTATACTTTGTTATCGTTTTGGCGCGCCCGCAATTGTGTACAAACGAAAATTTCGCCTGCAAATTTCTGTACAAAACCGTAACAAACAAGTGCGACAGTTTGTGGTTGAATTCGACATGGTGGGAGGCCTATCAATTAGAGAGCCCATAGTTTGTTATCGTTTTCGCGGGGCCACATTTATGTGCAAACGAAAATTTCAGCTGCACATTTATGTACAAAGGCGTACAAACAAGTGCGACAGTTTGTGGTTGAATTGAACATGGTGGGAGGGCTAACATTTAGACAGCCCCCCACTTTGTTTTCGTTCTGGCGGCGCCCCTAATTGTGTACAAACGAAAATCTCGCCTGCGCACTTCTTTATAACTATATTCAAACGATTGCGACAATTTGTGATTCAATTGCACATGGTGGGAGGGCTACCATTTAGACAGCCCCCCCTTTGTTTTCGTTCTGAGGTCGCCCCTAATTGTGTACAAACGAAAATTTTGCCTGCATATTTCTGTACAAACGATGTACAAACGATTGCGACAATTTGTGATTGAATTGAACATGGTGATTGGGCATCACTTAGAAAGCCCCCCACTTTGTTTTCGCCCTGGCGGCGCCCCTAATTATGTACAAACGAAAATTTTGCATGCACATTTCTGTACAAACGATGTAGAAACGATTGCGACAATTTGTGATTGAATTGGACATGGTGGGGGGCAATCACTTAAACAGCCCCCACTTTGTTTTCGTTCTGGCGGCGCCCTTAATTATGTACAAACAATAATTTAGCCTGCACATTTCTGTACAAACGATATAGAAACGATTGTGACAATTTGTGATTGAATTGGACATGGTGGGGGGCTACCACTTAGACAGCCCCCCCCTTTGTTTTCGTTCTGAGCTCGCCCCTAATTGTGTACAAACGAAAATTTTGCCTGCATATTTCTGTACAAACGATGTACAAACGATTGCGACAATTTGTGATTGAATTGAACATGGTGATTGGGCTATCACTTAGAAAGCCCCCCACTTTGTTTTCGCCCTGGCGGCGCCCCTAATAGTGTGCAAACGAAAATTTGGCCTGCACATTTCTGTACAAACAATGTACAAACGATTGCGATACTTTGTGATTCAATTGGACATCGTGGGGGGAGCTACCACTCAGACAGCTCCCCACTTTGTTTTCGTTCTGGCGGCGCCCCTAAGTTTGTTCAAACAAACATTTCGCCTGCACATTTCTGTACAAAGGATGCACAAACGAATGCGACAACTTGTGATTGAATTGGACATGGTGGGGGGCTACCACTTAGACAGCCCCCATTTTTTTCTGTTCTGGCGGCGCCCTTAATTATGTACAAACGAAAATTTCGCGTGCACATTTCTGTACAAACGAAGTACAAATTATTGCGACAATTTGTGATTGAATAGGACATGGTCGGGGGCTACCACTTAGACAGCCCCCAATTTTTTTCGTTCTGGCGGCGCCCCTAATTGCGTGCGAACATACATTTCGCCTGCACATTTCTGTACAAACGAAGTACAAACAATTTCGACAATTTGTGATTCAATTGGACATGGTGGGGGGCTACCACTTAGACAGCCCCCATTTTTTTCTGTTCTGGCGGCGTCCCTAATTGTGTACAAACTAAAATTTCGCCTGCACATTTCTGTACAAACGAAGTACACACGATTGCGACAATTTGTGATTCAACTGGACATGGTGGGAGGGGCTACCACTTAGGCATCCCCGACTTTGTTTTCGTTCTGGCGGCGCCTCTAATTGTGTACAAACGAAAATTTAGCCTTCACATTTCTGTAGAAACGATGTAGGAACGATTGCGACAATTTGTGCTTGAATAGGACATGTTGTTGGGGGGCTACCATTTAGACAGCCCCCACTTTGTTTTCGTTCTGACGGCGCCCTTAATTGTGTACAAACGAAAATTTCGCCTGCACATTTGTGTACAAACGATTGAGACCATTTCCGATTGAGTCTGATAAGGGGGGGGGCTGTCTAAATGGACGTCTCCTTTTCACCTCTACTGTAATTAAATTCTTCCTCGAGAAAATCTGTAATCAACACTGTCAGTAGCTACGTCCTCGACTAATATACCTTAACAAGTACAGCTTTATTTTCGTATATTTTTCAACAGTTAACCAATTTAAAACTATCGCAAACAAGAATATGTAGTCAACTTCTTAAATACTTCGCTCGCCGAAACCCGTTCAGCGCGTGCAACAAGCAAAAACAACATGTTTGGCGTCTCACAAATGGAAAAGGGGGAAAAAAGAGAAGGAAAAGCAGCACGGCAGTGCCTTATCGCAGTCAGAGCTGACAACATAGTTTCGGTCGTCACTAACGCGAATAGACCTACTAGCGGTGTACAAGAGTTATACAGTTACAATATACGTCGTGCCACAGTAGCGCTACAGGCGGAATGTGCACGAACTACAAATGAATATGTTCCCTTACAAGCATCAGTCACTGTTGCACCCTCTTTACATTCTACACATCCTTTTTTCTCCCACTTTTTGACCTTGACAAGCAGAAGTACCAGGCTTTCCGAGTTCACAACCATAAACTGTTTGTGTACAGAGTACGTTTTCAGTTCTTCGAATAACTGTGCGCGCGAAGAACAAGGGTGATGATCGGGCTACCGTATACGGAAGTCAGTAACACCCGGTTGCAATAATAAATGTAAAATACAAATATAGAGCCTTGACAATGCCGTGAGGATGAATATATAAATATATCTATATCTATATATATATATATATATATATATATATATATATATATATAAAGTGTTAATGAACTATACTGACAAACTGTAAGAGGTGATTTATTATATCAAAGTAAGATAAGAACTTCATATCGACCTGTGGGGAAAAGTACATACTTCAAGAGCTAAGACTGCCCAAAATCGCGAAAAACCCAAATTTCAAGAGACCCTGGTTGGAACTCGAGAAATTATGGATAGCGGTCCTTATCAGCGTAAAGAAAGTCACGCATGCACAATACAAAAATGCATATTTCATTAATGTTCAATTGATATACAGTGGATTCCTTGCAAGGTGAAATTCCCAGACATGCCATCAACCGAATTTTGAGATATGCGCTGATTTATGACTGTTCCAAAGTAAGGAAACAATAAGCCTTGACATAAATTAGTACGGAATCCTTTGGCGGGATGTCGGAAGTGTTAAGAATCGTCTGCAGCGCGGTCTCTCATGCTCTGGAAAACGCATGCTGCGATGTTTTCTTTCATGGTGATTAGTGAAGAAATCGTGAAATATAAGGTGACGAAATACATCACAGCATACGTTATTCCGAACACAAAAATACGTAAAGCTGTCGGCTTTTAACACTTCCGACCTCCCTCCGAAGCACTGGGTGTCCCTTATTTTTAAGGCTTACCCCCTGCTTACTTTGGATCTTCCTTGAAATCAGGGTATTTGGAAGCACTATTGAGAGCATATCGGAGAATTACACCCTGTGGGGAATAAAGTGTACAACTATTGAAACTGGATGAAATATACACTTTCGGATTGTGTATGCGTGGCTTCCTTTACGCTGATAAAGGCCATCATCCACAGCTTCTGGAATTCGAACTATGACCTCTTGAAATTTGACTTGTTCGCGATTTTGGACACTCCTAGTTCTGAAACTATGCACTTTTCGCCGTAGGTCTATATGAAGTTTCTATTTTATTTTGATGTAAGGAATCACCGCCTACAGTTTGTCAGTATAGCTCATTAACACCCTGTTTATATAATGTCTGTCTCTGTTTGTGATGATGAATAATTTCTTATACCCTTAAAGATAACTAAATCGTGAAGGAAATATCATTAAAATTTGAACTCATTACTCTGTAATTTGAGGGAATGACAGACAGAGGTAGGCATGTATCGCTAGTACAACTGTCCCTGAGAGCTAGAATGCAATGAGTTTCCTTATTATTTATTTGTTATGGCAGCAAAATATTTCATCCGTTTTCTCATTTTCAAGGAAGTACAAGTAATGAAATATTTTTAAAAATAGTTGGCCGAACGAACCAATCAGTAAAATTTCCAAATAACTAATACAGGAAATACGTTTTTCAGTTTTTGGTCGATTGAAAAATATATATATATATATATATATATATATATACATTTGTGAAACGAAGAAATAATACCTATAGAGTAATGACATTTAATACTACCTTCAAAATGATTCTACTGAGAAGGGTCTGATAAATCTTAAACAAATATTTTGGAATACATGTGGCCTAAACAAATATATGCATATAAGAAAAACGAAATTAACAACTTACTTGTTTTTTTTATTTGAGTCTTCTTATATACGAAACTTGATATTTCTTCAAATATCACGCGCATTATTTTACACTTGTACTTCTAAACATTTTTTTTTGTTATTTTTTATGCGGGTGTTGGAAAAAAATAATGATATGTTTTTTTTTTTGGAATTTTGCTGTCTACAAATTTATTAATTTCATAAGATTAAGAAACGCAAACACAGCACGCACATATACACCCTCGTATTGGCACACTAATAAAAATAAGTTGAACAATCACTAACAACACAATCGCAGCATAAGTTTATTGTTTGGATGCTGCCAGTCTTAGAACAATTGTGTCCAGATCGAGGTTTCTGGCGATGTCCTTGTTGTAACTCAACAAAACAAGATCGGTTTTGCGGTCGTGAAACATCAATAACCTTTGAGGTCGTAAAACTGATGTCAAGCGGGAGAAGCAATTTTCTACGGTAGCAGTACTACTTGGTATGGCTAGAACTACCACTACCAAAATATTAATCCCGGGAAAGGCTGTCCCATATGTTCGAAATTTATTACCCAATTATGCAAGAGAAGTTACACTCTGAATAAGTGTCTTAGCTAATTCAAGTTCAGTGTTTAAATTTTTCAATCCTTCTAGGTATTCTGGATTGTGAATCAACAGTTCTTCTAACGGATTCATTTTTGCATTGGTCCAAGTAGATGCAAACAGTTGTTACAACTTCATTGCTCTTTTTTTTTCTTTTTTCTTGAAACCGATTTGTAATTTCACTGCAACAATGATTAATTATCTCGTAATATATTCTCAAATACACTGTTTCATCACTTTTACACTCAAAGTTAGCATCACTAGCATCAACAATACTGTCAGAAAACACACATGAAAGATAACTCTATAAGATATCTAACTTCTTTTATCGTAGTAGTACAGTAGCTGGCATCAGATACCCCAATACTTTAACCATAACTTTTGTGAGTCAATGAAACATTGTCTGCTTTATTTGCCACAACCCAATAACCTCCGTCTTAAGTTGCCCAATGTTACTTCGAGATGACGAATCAGGGATTGACTCAAGTGTCTCTAGAATTAACTCCTTTTGTGAATGAACAACGCTATCTGATTCCAAATATCTTGTACATCTTTGGCTTACAAGCAAGGGGCGCGATATCGAGACTCGAATTGCGCAATAAAAGTTACAAAAACTGAAAGAGCATCAGGTAGTTAGTAAGTTACCAAATTATTAGCTGCAGTCCGCCAGTAGAGAAAAAGTTATGGGACTGTAAAGTTCAGAGCCTGGCGTACGAAATCCACACAAAACTTAGCATTTGGCTTGTTCCTCTTTGTATTGACAAGAGATAATGAACTCTAACGTATTCCCATCACAGAACATTATGTTTGACAAGAAAATCTGTATGAGAAGAATTGTCAGTGTAGCCATCCATAGAAATTACAGTGTTACCCGAAGAAGAATACCGCGAAAGACTTGGTTTGCAGCGAATGAAAGAGTGAATACA
This sequence comes from Thermobia domestica, assembly GCF_964235325.1. Taxonomy (NCBI): domain Eukaryota; kingdom Metazoa; phylum Arthropoda; class Insecta; order Zygentoma; family Lepismatidae; genus Thermobia; species Thermobia domestica. Next base: position 141,909,751 of record NC_137459.1, on the reverse strand, counting down.
ACCGTGTTTTGTGTCATCATGTTTTCGTGGTTAGCATGGAACTACGTTTTACATAATATGTTATTTAGTTTGTAAGAATCGAAGTAGGGGCCTAGTTATAATAATTATAACTGGCACCGTAACAGTTTTCTGCGTCTCCAGTCGTTCACGCTGTACCAATTCTGCGCTCCCCTGTTCCGCAACATGATTCGCTTTACTTTCTATAAAGCGGAATACCTGGACATCGCACCGGAAGCATTCCAGACAACAATTCAGTACTGTTTTGACTCCTTTATCACAGAAATGTGTTATCACTGCGCGTCGCTGGCTATCATCCGATGTGCATATTGTACTGTTTTTGTTTGTGTCACTCGATACTTTCTGCTCTTCATATCAATTGTGTGGCTTAACACTGTCATTTACATAGCTATCTTCCCTTCCCAAACAAATACCATTTGCTATTGCACACACAAACAGGTTATTCCTTCTGTTTGCCATAGTCTTTCATGTTCACTTTGTGCGGCCCCATAATTTTGTCCTACTGGCGGACTGCAGCTAATAACGTGGTCACTTCATGCTTGATGCTCTTTCATAATATACTTTATAACCCGTATTGTGCAACGCAAGTCCCGATCACGTACTATTTGCTTGCAAGCTTTTCGTGGTATTCTTATTCTGGGAACACTGTAATTTCTATGGATGGCTACACTGACAATTCTTCTCATACAGATTTTCTTATGTCACACATCATGTTCTGTGATGGGGATACGTTAGAGTTCATTATATCTTGTTAATACAAAAAGGAACAAGCCAAATGCTAAGTTTTGTGTGGTTTTCGTACGCCAGGCTCTGAACTTTACAGTCCCATAACTTTTTCCCTACTGGCGGACTGCAGCTAATAATTTGGTAACTTACTAACTACCTGATGCTCTTTCAGTATATGTAACTATTATTGCGCAATTCGAGTCTCGATATCGCTCCCCTTGCTTGTTAGCAATCGTTTTAGAGCACTTCCTTCATAAATCTATGCAACACGTCATCTTCTGAAAAACATATATAATTTTCATACAAATCAAAAAAGTTCCTAAATCCCGATACATTTTCAAGAGAACGCATTATAACCAAATGGAGTTGGTGGTGGAAGCAATGGACAAACAATATTTCTCTGTTCATTTCTTTTGATATCAAACTTTGAACACCGCTAATTGCACCTTTCGTGACAGGAGCACCATCATATGATTGGGCAGTGAGTTTACTAGTATTAAGCTTAAGCTCACATAAAACGGACATAATTTTGGACGTAATATGTTTAGCATCTTGGCAACAAAGATTCAGGATAGTAACGCACTTTCCTGTTGGTTTCATATTAACGATACATCGAAAGGTGATTGCTAAATCTTCAATGTCTTGCTTATCCCGGGGTTTATTTGCCAAAAGAGAAATGCATTTACTTTCTTAAATTTGATTCATAATATGTTTTCTGTGGTGGTATTAGCTATATCATGTATGATCTCAGTTTCAATTTCTTTCTAGTATATGTTGTGTTTGCTGGAATGGTCTTACATATGTCCACAAGCTTTTTATCCTTCCTCGTGAGGAAGTCAAACAATTGCAGAAAATGTCCACTGGGATCTGTATTCAAATTTCAGAGTTCACTCTTAAAGTAGTTCATTAATAACCAAAAACTGAATCACTTCAGCTATCCATTTCACGTAATATCTATTTTTTTTCTACTAAGTCACTGCCCATTATTTTCCCAATGGTTTCTCCTCCCGTTTCTTCTCTTTATTTATCTTCTAAATATCTACTTATTGCAAGTTTGTGCGACTGGGAGCTGCAATGTTTTCTAAACCTTTTGCCTTTCTATGTTGCGTGCTTACATTTACTGTCTCCAGAAGTTAAAATGCTGGATCCGAATTACTCGTTGGAATTTTTTTACACGGGAAATAAAAGGCTGAATTCGCAATATTAGAGTATTCTAACGATTCCCATGATTTGAACCACGAGTATTGAAATCTTCGCTTCTGCCCTCTTGTTCTAGTTTCTGGATAAGACATCGAGTAAGTCTGTTCAGGTTTGTCGATACCGAGGCCTAAAGGCGCTGCTTTTGAGATATGATCTAATTTTTTGCTGCTGTCTGTTACTATAGATAAGATGTTTTTCTCTTTGCTAGATGCGCCACTCGCAGAAGAGTTGTCTGGAACAGATCTTTTTAAACAACTTGCTGTGATATCACCATGCTTACTGCCGGTTGCAGAAAATATATATATATATTTTTTTATCGAAGCTGGCTTAGAAGCCATAGTTACCAACTCCGTGGAATGAATCTAAAATAAACAAAACGAAACATTACTAAGCATAGTTTTAAAATAAACATTGTATTTTCGGCACAGGGCCAAAAGGGACAGGTAGATATCTTTAATTATTGGGAATTTTCGGTCACATTCTGCTATCAGACTAATTTCAAAATTAGTTACTTTCTTCTTTTTTCTGTTTTATTTATTTCTTTGCATGCTGAGAAAGCTCGATATATTTATACATGAAAATATGATTTTAAACGATCTCAAAGAGCCGTCATTTCAAAGCCAAATATGGATGTAAACCTTTAATAATCACGTAGTCATCGTATTCACTAAAGACGTTATGGAACCTACGAAATACACGTATTTTTGAAATTTTTAATCAAATCATGTTAGCTTAAACATGCTACCTAAGGCAACAAAATATCACTTTTATATTGCCAAATTTGGTTCCATATGTTAACATCATGGCAAACCGCAGCCAGCTGAATCTTCTAAACGTTTTCGAACATACTATCAGCAATCATTTCGATCGATTGCTACTAAAGTAAAGTTTAAGTAAAAATAATGTGTTATGTTTCGGTCTTCGAACATTCAAATAACTAATAACTAAGGAAAAAATAACTTTAAAAGTTTTAGCGCAATTAGCTTCTATCTCGAAACGAAATTGATGACACAGGTCTGTAAAAATAAAACTGTTTCGCTTTAGTTAACTGATTCGTATGAGTTGGGGAGCACTGATTCCAGGAATGAGAACCGTTTTGTCCTGGGACGTCTGGGTTTCAAGCAAGCGGGTGGTCTTTGTTGAACAAAAATATGAACGCAAATATATAACTTACAGGTACACCATTAACAGCGTAACACAAATTAATGTTCAGAAGCACACACACACGTGAAGACCAAAAAATAATACCACCCTCAATCAAATTGCTTGTGAAGTCGTCTTTTTAAAGGGCAAATTTCATTTGGAGTTGTTCTTTTGTAGGTGTCTGCAGGAAGATCCCTATACAATGTCCAGCAGTAGTCTGTTATCATCGTAAAAATCCAGTTCCCCTTATAAAGTCTAATATATCTCTGATATCTTGATTCAAACGCTCTCCTGCTATTACTTCCTGCTCCCACATTGTCAGGAAAGTAGTTAAGGTGGGAGTTGAGAAAATGAACTTTTAAGCTCATGAAGGAACCAAACTTTCGGAATGCGTGCAACATTTTTCCAACCATTTCCTTGTCCTGTGGCTCCCTTCCGTTTCCCAACAACGTTTTGGTGACCACAGTAAAGGCAACCCAAGCCTTTTTTTAAGTTGAAGACATTGAACTGAAGCAGTCTTTGTCGGATATGAATTTTCCAATATCAGGGCCAACAAAAACTCGCTTATTCGTAGTATTTGAGCAACAAACAGTGTAGCCAGAACTACATACCAACGTTTTACAAATCTAAGATGTAATCTTACTAAATTCGTTTAACGAACTTTTTTTTGTTTTTGTTTTTAATTGTAATCTCGTACTGTCATTCATGACACACTACGATGTGTACCAGTGATCCCCACCCTGACCAATATACGCGTATTTTCATGTTTCTGGGAGCACAAATATGTTTAACCTCCCATGTTCATTTTTATTTTCGTGTGATGCATTTGCAATTTAGCGATTTTCGTATACTTGTTTCACTACGTTACATTTCGATTCTGCAAAATAAAAAAGATAGGAAAAAACAAATTACACCACTAAATTTCTGAGCTCAAGCTAGTGTTATTTGATGTGTCATGCTCCCCTTCCCGTTTAAAAAATTGACTTGAAACCAAAATGACAGATTTCAAGATGGCGGCCATGAATGACATACACTCCAAAGGGTGCGGCCTTTCATCAAACCTCTGTTCCCATAATCGATTTTTAGTTTTCCTGTCGATTTTCAAACTTATGCATGTGTCCAAAGACTTTTGACTCACCCTGTATATATATGTATGTATATATGTATATATATATATATATATATATATATATATATATATATATATATATATATATATATATATATATATATATATATTGGACTATTTTTGTACCTTTTTGGTATTTTTTTCGGAAATTCCATTTGACTTGGTTTAATCAGTCAGATATTAAATTCTACGGTTAATATTCGAATTTATATAGATTTTTTTTGCAATCAACTGTATCCTCTTATAGAATATCCACAAAAACTGTTATCTTTGGAATTCTTAGGATTTCATTTTTACAGAATTGAATATTTCAGCCTTGAATTGACATTATAATAGTTGTATTAATATATTAATGGAATGTAGGCGTAAAAAGTCTTCTAGCTGGACCGTATTCCGTGACGGCCTGTTATGTACAGTCCTTGTGGTTTGACCTTTTAGTATTTTTTTCTTTGACCCTTAGAATTCAAGTCTGATTCGCTGAGAGGTGCAGGGGAGTAAAAACAAGATTTCCTCCGTCGAACTCAATCCCTCGCTAGACAATTGAGTAAATTACTTGAGGTTAGTGAATTTTATTAATAATATTTGAAATTATATCGATTTAGACGACCTTTCTCTGAGACATTGACGTGGAAAAAGATTGTTGACTTTCTGTAGATTTATTTCAATGTTTTGTCTTTTGTAGTATTAGTGTAGTTTAGTAGTTAGTAATAATATTTTGCATTATATTTCTTGTTTTTTTAAATAATACTTACAATTTGTTGATTTTTAGAATATTTCCTAAGTGTTTGATATTCATTTGTTTTTGAAAGTGGTTTATCTCGCGAATGAATATGTTAGCATTAATATGCCTGATGATGAATCGCGTTATTTGACAGTGGCTCAATTTCGTGTTTTTGAAAATAGTAGTAGTTTTTTGTAGGATTGACATGAGTTTAACGCCTATTAGAGAAATTCCGATACATACTTATTTAGGTACTCAAGGTGCAGATAGGCAATACGAGGAAAGAGATCCTGAGGTAGTTCATAATAACTGCAGTAATCCTCAACCTTCTGTACTTTTTAGTAATGATGTTAATAATGATAGACAAGTGAAGTTTAGATTACCTGTGAATTCATCTAATTGTACGACAGGTTCTGACAATACTGGTATTAGGTACTTAAATCTGAGGAATCATTATCAGAGAGTTTCTTGTATTAGAAATCCAACTCCTGTTAGATTAAGTAAGTATTATTTTCCGAATCATAATGTTAGAGGTTATGCTGGATTTTTACCAAATAATGCAAATTATTTGGGCGACGGACGTGCAAGTAGTAATGTTGTAAATGTTTATGATAGACAGTGGAGGGGGATGTCTGGGGAACTTCAGGATTCTTTTGTTAGGAAATATTCGTTTAAGAGATCAGCTGAATTGCTTCAATCTCGCCTGAAACATATCAAATTTGGTAACGGTAATAATACTCTGTTGGTTTTCGAGTTATTAATTATCATTACAAAACATTAAACGCTACTGATTATCTGATGTCCAAGGTGTTGTCATCGCTTCTGTCTAAGTGTGAAGGAGAATTTATCATGGATATAGAACTAGCCTTGAGTAGGAATTTATCTTGGGAAGGAGTTAGAAATTTGCTTTCTGGTCGATTTATTAATAGTACAGTGAAACATACATTAGTGTCAGAGTGTATATTTAAGAAACACAGATTAAATGAATTTGTTGACCAGTTTGTGAAAATAGAATTTTCTCCCTACATATTTTGGAATTTCAGTGTAGACAAAATCAGCTTGTTCGTCTTAATTAGATGATCTCAATCCATCGGTTAGATTAAAAATGTTGCAAGGATATGTCCCGACATCACTGCGAGTTTCTGCAGAATAATACACCAACGTTTATTGTTGCCAAATTGATTATAATAGAAAGATCGTTGCCAATGCTAATTCAACTCGCTTTATAATTAGTAGTGATGCTTCAAAAGATGTGAATAGAAACAATTCTGTTGTTAAGAAAACTTTTGAGAGTAACTTTGTGAACGAATTCAGTTCTAAATCGTTTGAGGATTCCGGACATCGGCAGTCTAAAATTGATCGACGATAATTAATGCTTTCGTAGTTTAATGATACAATTGCTGCGTTTGTTGACGGGAAAGTGAACTGGTTCAAAACATACTTTTGTTTGGACTCTTGATAAACTTTAGTAATGGAAGAGCTGTTGAATAAGTGTGAGGCCGTGCGTTATCAAGTAGCAACACCTGTGGAAACTATTATTGTTCGTTTGGACTCCAACGATTCCAAGTGTAGTGAAGTTACTTTAACACTTAATTTTTCTGGGTGGTTGGAGCGTGTGATCTTTAAAGCAGTTTCCCACTTGCCCTGTGACTCACTTCGGATGGTGTCTCTGAGATCGAGCTCGTCGTATTAGACTTTGTAAATAACAAGCTGTTTCCGGAAAAACAGGAAGCTTATTAATCTGTTGTTTGTGTATAATAAAACTGATAGTATTGAACCGGGATTGCAAATCTAGATCGGGATTTAAACCTGTTGGTCGGGCAGATATTTTTGCTATAAAGACAACAGAATATATGGGTTTAAGAAACAGCAATCGGGATTTTTAAGGAATTTCTTCTTCCGAAGTTGTGGTGGTATTCAATCTTTACAAGAAATAGGCATTCAGTGTGAAATCAAATTAAGAGATATTGAATGACAACTATTGGAGATTCCGTTTCTTTATAACTTCAATTTTAAACTACGTCACAACCTAGCTGAGGGGTTCTTCAGGACACACCAGACTTGGAGGTTAATCAAAAGCTCTCGAGGGTGTCTTCATCTACTAGTGACAATTTATCTTGCTTGTCAGAGGTTGAAATATTGTACTCAGATGAAGCCATCGATGAGTCATACAATGTGTTGGTCAATTCAGTTGTTGCAGCCGCACCTAATCGAGTTGATTTGAATTTCTTCATGGATGAAACAGAATTGGGTCGTCTTGTAAGTTGTCTGGCAGCTGGGTTGGAAGATAGGGGTAATGAAGTGGAACAGCCTAAGAAGTTAAAGGAAGTCAGTAGTTCTTCTGGTGCGAAGGTTCAGAAGCGTAAAAGAAGTAGAAAGAAAAAAAGAAATACAGGAAAGAAGGAAGTTGAGTCAGCTGCAACCAACTTAGAAATTGGTGTCAGTTCGTTTCAGTTGTCAAATAGTAGTGAGCATTCACCAAAGCGTATTCATCAGAATGGGTCTCCTGTCCAGAGAAAGAAATAGCAGACCGGATAGGGTCCCGACCAAGAAAAATGACTATTTTAGTTTGATGACAGTTAGACATCCTGAAAATTTGGAAGAGAGTGAATCGCAAGCTTCCCAGACGGATGTGGATCAATGCGAAAACTTTTGCGAGTTAGTCGGAAAGAGGGATCAGTGGAAAGGAGGTCCACAAGTTACTGAAAAATTAAATGGTAGCAATAATACTGGAAATATTGTTGACTCAGATGTAACCGATCAGTATACCGATGTTGGGGTTCAGAGCTTCTTTGAAAATTTGAAAACTAAATCCAGAGATGTAATCTCTAATAAGATTGTTTAAAATATTTTGAAGCACGATTGTATGTAAAAGAGTTTAAACCATTTTTAAAAAAATCCCTTTCCGGTACCAAAGGGAAAGGAGAATTGTTTTTATGATCATATACAATAACTAGTTTATAGTGTTATCTTAGTAGAAATTGGCCATTAAAACTTCGCTAATAGTTGTCTTTTGGTAAGGAATAGTAGGTAGAAACACTTATCGAATACTAGGTAACTTTGTAATGCCAACGAGCTTATAGCTAATGATGTTTACCCAGCAACAAATAATGAAAAACGTCTTATCAGTTTACCTGGTAAGACTGTGAATTACGGGTTAGACTGAAAGAAGGCTTATCATCATCATCATAGGTATTCTGGTTTATTGCCAGGTCACTTGCCGCAGCTGAGAAGCTTCCATGCTCCACGGTCCTCCGCTAACCTTTTCATCTTCGCGTATGATCTTTCTGTTTTAATATCATCCATTAATTGTAGTCTCCTTCGCCCTCTCCCTCTCTTTCCCGCCACCATACCCTCTGGGATGTCCCTCATGATACAATCTCTTCTTAGGCAATGTCCCAACCAGTTTCTCTTCCTCTTCCTAATAATATCTAGAAGTGTTCTTTTCTCACCCACCATTTCTAACACCCTCTCATTCGTTTTCCGCTCGACCCAACTAATTCTTTCCATTCTTCTACACACCCACATTTCGAAGGCTTCCAGTCGATTTTCGTCACCTTTACGTAATGTCCACGTTTCCGCCCCATACAGTACAACGCTCCACACGAAGCATTTTATTAGTCTTTTTCTCAACTCTTTGTTCAAGGTCCCACAAAACAGACTTTTCTTTCTTTTAAAGGCTTCTTTCGCCATTCCTATCCTTGCTTTTATTTCGCGTTCGCATTTCATATCATTACTAAGAATACTACCCAGGTATCGAAAACTATTCACTTGTTCTATTTTCTCCTCTCCTACTTTTATATTTGACACAGACCCCTTCGTTCCAATCACCATGGCCTTTGTCTTTCTAACATTTATTTTCATCCCATATTCTTCAAAGCCCTTTCTAATTTTGCTAACATTTTATTGATTTTCTTTTGAGGTTCTGCAACAAGCGTCATATCGTCAGCAAATCTTATACATCTAATCATTCTACCTCCTACCGAAATGCCATCATCATCATGTAGGCTCTTTTTCACTATCTCTTCTAGATAGACATTAAATAGTGTTGGCGAGAGGCAGCATCCTTGTCGAACTCCCCTTCCAATTGCACTCTCTTCCGTCAGTTCTTCCCCTATCCTAACACTTACTTGTTGGTTCATGTATAATTTTCTTATTAGTCTTCTATCTTTCCATTCCAACCCTATCTTTGTTGGAACTCCCAACAACAATTCCCAATTCACACGGTCAAAAGCCTTTTCTAGATCAATAAATACAACATACACCTCTTTCCCTTTTTCTATAAATCTTTCACCGATCACCCTTAATAATCCAATAGCATCTCTTCCTCCACATCTTTATTTGTTCTTCCATATAACCTTCTGTTCAGTATTCGGAGCAGAATTTTAGCTGCATGAGATATGAGACTAATAGTTCTATAATCCTCACATCTGTTTGGGTTCGATTTCTTAGCCATCGGTATCATGATCGTTTTCAGAAAGTCTCTTGGCCATTCTCCTGTTTCATATATTTCATTGCATAGTCGCCACAATTCTTTCTTTCCCTTGTCTCCTATATTTTTAATGAATTCTATTGGTATGTTATCTATTCCTGTTGCCTTTCTATTCCTAATCTCGGATATAGCCTTTTCAAACTCACCCCGAAGAATACTAAATCCTTTATCATCCTCGCCTACTTCATTTTCCACTTCAACATTTAGGCTACACGGTCTATCCCTACTCTCATATAAGTCTTCAACGTATTCTTTCCACCTTCCTATGATCTCATTTCTCTCGCTGACTACATTCCCATTCTTATTTTCTACTGCCATCATAATACTCCCTTGTTTCCTCCGAAATTCCATAGATTTCACCTCCTTGTACATTTCCTCATATTTCCCAACTCCTTCTAATTCTTCTATGTCCTCGCATTTTCTTTTGTAAAACTCTTCCCTCGCTCTGTATGTTTCTCTTCGTAATTCATTATTTAACTTTCTGTAAAACTTTCTGCCCTCTTCTGTATCAACCTGTTTCCACATCTTCCTCTCCCTCATTTTCTGCAACATCTGGTCTGTAACCCATGGTTTCTTAGCAGTTTTGTGTTCACGGTAACCTACTGCTTCTTCTGCAGCCTGCTGTAAGCAACTTTTAATATGTTCCCCCCGTTCGTTACTACCTCCGCCTATCCTTTCCTCGTTTGAACATTTTTCTTTGAATTTTTTTCAGAGAAAAGATTTCTTATTTTCTCGTTTTTCAACTTTTCAGTATTCAACACTTTGTTACCTACTTTTCTTCTGCCTACATTTTTCAGTTGAATATCTACTTCGGCCAGCACAAGATTATGATCAGAGAAAATATCAGCCCCTGGAAGGGTCTTCGAGGTTCTTTAAGCTATTCCGATACCTGTCCTGAATCGTAACATAGTCCATCTGATATATTCCGCCGTCTATTGGTGATTTCCATGTATATCTTCTTCTCTTGTGCTGATTGAACCAAGTGTTTCCAATTACTAGTGAATTCTGTCTACAGAAATTCACCAGTCCCTCTCCCCTTTCATTTCTTTCGCCTAAACCATATTTGCCTACGATACTACCTTCCTGTTTTTCTCCCACAACTGCATTGAAATCTCCCATTAGAATTATGCATGCACCCTTCTTCTCCCTATCTATAATTTCTTCTATTTTCTCATAATTTTCCCCCACTTCTTCATTTGCATGCGAAGTCGTCGGTGCATATATCTGTATCACCACTAGATCTTTCGTTTTCCCTTTAAGTCTTAACATCATAACTCTATCATCAATAAATTCTACTTTCACTACCTTCTCCTTTAAGCGCTTTCCAAGAATTATTCCTACGCCATTATGACCGCCCTTTTCATTACCTGAGTAAAACATTCTATATGCTTCGCTGTTCAATACCCCATTACCTTCCCATCTAACTTCACAAACGCCTACCAAATCTAAATTATTTTGTTTCATTTCTTCTTTAAGGTTTTCTAATTTTCCTCCCTGTGACATAGTACGTACGTTCCATGTTCCTATCCTAAACCTTTTGCTCTTCCTTGTATTTCTTTCTCTGTTTGTCTTCCCCCCATTATTACTTTCTCGTCCAATAGTCCTTCCCAAGCCATCCCCCTCCCGGAGATCCGAATGGGGTTATATTTTACCTCCGGAACTACATTTTGACCTGCGAAAGACCATTGTTCATATGTTCTCTTTTTGCTGCCAGCAAACTAGGGAAAATAGAGTGGTGGTTTCCCGTTGCCTTCCACCCCGCAGTATCCCAGCCGTTAAAGTCACTCTGACCACGCCTGGGACTAATGTCCAAGTTGCCGTACCAACCAATATGATTTCCGCCAACTTGGCTACTGGAGATATGCTGCCTTCTCCCAGAACATTCTTCGTCTGGCTACTCCATTTAGACCAATTCGGTAGGGGTGGCCCTTCTGGTAGTGAACTACCACCGACACAGCTCTAAATTTCACTGTAGCACGCAATCCTCCCCACCCGACAAATAAGTGTCTTCGTAAAGGTGGTGTTTATCGGGGAGGAGAAGGCTATCAATTGAAATTACATGAAGAGTTACATCAAGAGAGACAACAACAATTGTTACTCCTAGAGGTAGCATTAATTATAGATGTGTTCCGATTGGTATAAAAATGGTAGCAGTCTTTTAAGACGTGCTATGAAAAATCCTTGGGGATCTAAAAGATCTGCTTATTAGAGAATACCTCGATGATATTGTTATTGCCACAACTACAACAGAAAAAACATAATGTGGTTCTCCGTAAAGTAAAATTGAGGTTGAGGAAAATTGTGTAACCCTTTCCCTAGAGAAACGTAAAATCCTTTATAAACGTATTAAGTATTTAGAATTTGTTGTTGATGGGAACAGTATTGAAATGGATCCTGTAAAGCTAGGGGCTATTAAAATTTTAGTTACGGTTTACTAAAAACCGTTTAAGTGATTGCCTGAACATGATATTGTCCTGGATAATTTGTAGAATTTAGTAGAAAATATTGTATTGAAAATTCCTTATATGTCGAAGAAATTTGTTGCACATGTCGACGGCGTAGGGGAGGCTATCGGTGGATGTGTGTTCAGTCATGCGATACCAACAACCGCTTGTTACCAGTAGCGTTCTATTCGGCAAAACGTTCTAAAGATGACCGTAACCGTAGTATTTATGAGATTGAGTTTGTTAGTCTTCTACGAGGAACATTGAGAAGTATAAAGACTATCTGGTAATCGAGTTTGAGGTTTGTACCAACAATAAGGCGTTATCATGAGTTTTAGGAAATCGCAAAAGGTTGTTCCAATAGGTTCCACTAGTGGAGACCTTGTGCCAATTCACATTTACGATTAAGGAAATTGGGTTGAACACTAATGTAGTTTCAGATTTCTTGACTCGTATGTACATCCCCTTCGAATTCGTACAAGTAGATGGTCGGTTTGGTTGTGGCATTATGCGAAGGAATTTTCAAATGGCAAATACTGGGAAATTACCAAAAATCAAATACCTTCTTGAAGTTTTACAACAACAGGATAATCATATTAAGGGGATGATTGAGATGATTAAGCGTGGTGAAAATATTAGTAATTACAAGCTGAGGAACAATGTCCTTGTGAAGAAAAATATGGAATTAAATTGTCCCTATATATGATAGTTATACCTAAGGATTCGGAACAAATTATAATTGAATATTTTCACGATTCGTGTTTGACAGGTGAGCATACAGGGACTTTTCGTGCTCTTAAAAGAACTATGAAGCGGTTTACCTGGCATATTTTAGTTAATGATGTAAAAGGGAATGTTGAGACCTGTAATAAATGACAAAGAGTGAAAGAGTACAATGAGATAAACATGAGAACTTTAGTCTCTAATGTATGCAGTCGTGTTAGAGAAAATTTCACGATTGATAGTAATGACGTCTTTCTAACTCTACTCGTATTAGGCTTATTTTAATAGGCGTTGAAATTTGCGCCTAGATATGTGATTGTAGAAAAGTTAAAAGCTTTCAATATTTATTAGATCTGTAAGAAATTGATAGATGTATGTTATTGTATATAATTTCCGGAGACTATCTACAGACAATAGATCTGTCTTTTTTCGCAACAGTTTAAACAATTTTTGTTTCACTTAGAACCAACCATATTAAGGCCAATCCATATCATGCGGAGGCGAAACATTTCTGAGAGGCTTATGGAAACTTTGAAATACTCCCTTAGATTTTTCGGAGTAATAGGTAGACTGGTCTAATCCAATTTCAGAGTTACAACTTACACTCAATGTTTGTTAACATTAGGATTTAAATTTTTACCAACGGAGTTATTCCTAGGACGTCCGCTATCAACAACTTTTGAGTTACGCAGAATTTTTCAAGTTTGATGTAAATATTTACTTTGATTTTGAAGTTCGGAAAGGATCTCTCAGAATATGGAACAATCCTGGGCTGAGAGGATGAAAGTTATGTTGGCTAGACACAGGTCAGTTGATATTTTGGTTGGAGATGCGGTTCTTCGAAGATCATTTATAAATTCATATCTTAAATAAAAATTTACGAAGTCTCTAAGTGAGCAATTGTCCGGACCTTTAGTGGTTAGAAAATTTCTCACTCCCAATACGGTGTTGGTATCTGACGAGAATAACAATCAGGATACTTGCCGACGTTCGTATGTCTCCGAAATTAAGAAATGTTTTTTTCTAGAAGATGTACTATTCAATGAATAAGAGTTTACATCTGAACTATTGTTCTTTAATCTAGTATATATATATATATATATATATATATATATATATATATATATATATATATATATATATATATATACATATATATATATATATATGTCTGTTATATTTGAAAATATAAAATTTTTACTTGTTGAATATTTTTGAAAGTGAAAGTTCACATTTGGAAAGTTTGTTAAATTGGATATAATTATATTTTATAGTTAGTCAATTTAGGAATTAGAGGTTGACTGAGAAATATTTTAGTGATTATATATATTTTTAAAATAGAGCTATCATATTAAATATTAAATGCAATTGCAATTTGAAATATTAAAAAAAAAATAAAGGTTATAAGGTTTCTAATGTGTGATGATTGTGATCATGGTCTCTTTTAAACAATTTTATACAAAAAGTAGAGATGCAAGGGCTCGGAAAAAAACCGGCTTTTTTGAAAAAAAACTCGGTTTTTTCTGCTTTGCTTTTTTGCTTGGGAAATTTTGGGCTTTTTTCAAAATTGTGCTTTAAATCGATAAAGCAGACTTTGTTTCGCTTCTCTATGACACAGAAAGTCATTTAAATAGTGGTTGATGCCGATAATAATATAAAACCTCGAAAGTAAACCATAAATTTCGAAAATATATTTTAAACAATTTTACTTCAACATTTTTACATTATGAATTCCAAAGGATTAACCAATGTATATAATAAACACATTTTAACCTCCTATATACAAAAGTAAGCAGAGCTGGCAAGAACCATGGTTGTTTCTGAAAATGCCAAAAACCCGCTTTTTTGGGGGGGGGCAGTTTAAACCAGGTTTTTTTGGGGTTTAAACCAGGTTTTTTGATTTAGATATTTTGCTTTATGTATTTATATTACATATTCACAGAAATAAGTTTGTTTCGCCTTGGTGTTATTATTCAACAACGGGGTTATGCTGGAAGAGGTCCCATAAGCTTAAAGAAGTCCGGTCAGTAAATTTCTTAAATTGAGAAACTCCCGCCCTAGCCATCGGGAAAATCCCGTCATTCTTTTAAATGTAAAACAATAACAGGAAAATCCTGTAAAATTTAATTTGCATGTAAAATTTAAAGGTCAACGTATTATAATCAGTACGCTAAAACTGAGAGACACACAATCATAGTCAACGTCTTACGAATAAAATCAGAAAAATAAACACACTGCTGAACAAGACTGCACTTATTTAATATAAAAACACATTTACACGTGACGTTTCGATCTTCTGTCCAAGATCCTCATCAGACGTGAGTGTACGTCTGATGAGGATCTTGGATAGAAGATCGAAACGTCACGTGTAAATGTGTTTTTATATTAAATAAGTGCAGTCTTGTTCAGCAGTGTGTTTATTTTTCTAAAACAGAGGTGTTAAATTACAAATTTAGTATATAGGTATCATTGAAAGTCCAATCCAAGCTAATGTTGGAAGCTAAGTAGGCAATCGATAAATTTTACCAATTTTAGTCAATATATTTAAGCAACCTTCGCTTCTTTATAAAACAACAGGCATGCAGAAATATATAATTTGGTTTCGTTTTGTATGTTTAGGCTTAACATCCTTACGTAATACCGAGGTTATCAAGGAGAAGACTTTCGCTTAAAGTGACATCCGAAAGAGAACTTGGTTTACACATGAAAAAAGGGTTGTGGTTCGACCGAGAATTGAACATGGGACACCTTGATTAAAAGGTGAAAAGGAAATAAGACTAATGCAGATTGTTTGACATGTGAAACGTCACCATGAAGTTCACACGATTCGCATTTTTGTTCTTTTATTTTTTTGTTAGTTTAAACCAGTTATTTAAAAAAAAGCTGGTGTAAACGAGCCAACCCTAAGAGTAAAAACTTCTTTCAAAACATACACAAATAACTAGCAAAATTGTATGTAGTATTTTTACTTCAAAATATTCCATACCCTCTTTTTGAAACAAAATAAAATTAAAATAGAACATAAGAGACATACTTAGATTTGTATGATACAATTAAAGGCTGCACATGGTTCTGTATATTCTTGAAATTCTACAGTCAAGTTTTTTATAACCCCCATCAAGGGCGCCCATCAGGGGGGTTAAGGGGGCGCTTGCCCCCCTAGAGGAAAATGTACTTCAGAATATTGAAAATCCAATAGGATTTTTACATTAGTTACAGCAAAATTTGAAACTATTTTTGAAACGTCGCTTATACTTGCCCCTCCTTGGAAACCACAACATGGGCGCCCTTGACCACCATCACGGTTTACCCAGTCCTCAAGGTTTCTGAATTTTTAACAAGAGGGATTCAACATATCATTACGGAACCAAAAAAAAAAAAAAAAGACTACGGAATATATTTAAGTTAAGCTAAATACAACTGCACAACAAACGTGACTGAGTGGTTGGCTTTTGCGCTTCTATCGGGAAGTCCGGGATTCAACCCAGCATTCGACAATTCTGACAAAGCCTTCCTTCATTCCATCTGAGAATGTAGAAATAGTGCGTGTACTGGCCGACTAGGAGTGTAGGAGTTGGCCGACTTCCTTTCTTATTGTTTTTAAATCGTTATTATTACTAATTACC
Source organism: Thermobia domestica (assembly GCF_964235325.1). Taxonomy (NCBI): domain Eukaryota; kingdom Metazoa; phylum Arthropoda; class Insecta; order Zygentoma; family Lepismatidae; genus Thermobia; species Thermobia domestica. Next base: position 141,893,529 of record NC_137459.1, on the reverse strand, counting down.
AGCAGTGACGGTTTTGCGAAGGTTAGAGGATCGGTCTTTCGGACTGAAGCCTGTTCTCCAAAGTTGTGGAATGTCTAAAACGAACGAAATATCTATTAGTTATGCCTTTACTCATAAACTTTAAGCTCCCGTCAAATAAAAATTACGAATGTTTAGAAAAACTAAACATTAGTAGTAAGAAAACACCTCCCAAAACACTTTTTTAAATTCGCCACTGATTCTCAGTATAAAATGATCTTCAAGATTGTATCCGGAAGATTATTGCTAAACATATAAATGAAACGAAATATTAGTTATGCCTGTACTCATAAACTTCAAGCTGCTCCCAAATAAAATTAGGACTTTTTAGAAAACGAAACAATCAAAGAAACCCCTCCCAAAGTACTTTTCTAAATCCGCTATTGATTATTTGTATAAACTGGTATTCAAGGTTGTATCTGGAAAATTATTGCTAAATCATTGCACAACTACAGTATAACAGAAATGTGGAAATACGGTTTGACGGACATATTGAAAAACGTATGCTTTGATGGATATATAGAAAAACGTAAGTTTAACTTTCGTGCTAGAAGCTGGAGTACTAAGCTCTTAGAAATGAAACACGGATGACAAACTAAAATGATCTAGAGAAGGGAAAAAATGTCCATAACTCAAAAGTTAAAATAAAGTTAAATAACCTGTAAAATTGCCCTCAAATACTACATTCTTCATGTTAGCTTTAATTCGTAAAATATGTGCTCCATCCATCTTGATGGTGAATTACAGAGCTAACTATGGCATTCAGGTCGTGGAAATCTTATCTAACTATAGAATATACTATAAGAAAGCTATTTGGATAGAAAAATCATGAAAATGAAAAAAGCCAAAATTTCCAAAATTCTCGGTTTTTTTCAAAAAAAGCCGGCTTTTTATGTGAAAAAAACTATAGATTCAAAAAAGCCGGCTTTTTTGCATCTCTAATAAAAAGTACTTAAAGAATGAGTCAGAAAAAACTTGGCCAGTAACTTTGACCAAAAAAGTAGGTAAAGAAATGAAAAGAAGAAAGGTCGTTTGCATATTTTAGTTGACTATAAAGTTTAAAAAAAATAAACACACAAAATATATTATAAAGAACTAATTATGGAAAAATGCTCGTACATTACTCTTAATCCGCTTCATAAGAGTTCGCACATCTTCTTCTGTTATTTGATTGGCAGCTGCAGTCCACTTGCGACGAAAAGTTTTCAAGTCAGCCGCCTTCCCTTTTGATGTTTTCAATGTTCTTTTAATGTGGGCCCAATATTTTTCAATTGGCCTAAGTTCAGGGCAATTTGGTGAATTTGCCTCTCTTCGAACTGCGACGATACCCTTTTCTTTATAACAATCAGTGGCTGCTTTAGAGTAGTGAGAGGTAGCAAGATCTGGCCAAAAGAAAACAGAGTTACTGTATGACATCACAAATGGATACAAGCGTTTTTCTAAACACTCCTTCGTATAAATTTCGCCGTTAATTGTCCCTGTTGTGATGAACGCTTTGCTTTTTTTTACCGCATGAACAAATAGCTTGCCAAATCAAATATTGTTTGGGATATTTGGATGCCTTCCGTTGTTTAATTTTATCCTGCAAATCTCCCCTCTTCAGTGCCACGTACTACTCCTTTCCGGGAATTTGACTGAAATCAGCGACACAATAGGTTTCGTCGTCCATAATGCAACATCCATATTGAGTAAGGTACTGATCATAGAGTTTTCTTGCTCTGGATTTTGCCGTCACTTTTTGCTTTTCGTCTCGGTTAGGTACCTTTTGGACTTTGAAAGATCGTAAACTTTTCCTTGCTTAAATCTGTGCACTGTAGATTGGGACGCTTTGACCACACCAGCAACTGCTCTTTCCGATAAATAAGGATTTTGACGCAGCAATGCAGTAACCCTTTTCTCCAGCTTCGGTTGGCTAGTCCCCGGTTTTCTACCTGAGCCAGGTTTTCTTTCAACAGTTAAATCTTGTGCGTACTTTTTAATTACATTTTGCACAGTAGACCGAGGGTATTTTACGAGTTTGCTTAATTTATTTAAGGACATACCTGGATTTTCGAGGTATTTGTTCACAATTAGTTTTCGTTTTTCTAACTGACTCATCGTTCTTTACCACAGTATGCACACTTCACAACTGACAATCTATTCGTGAGTAACATCGACAGTCTGCCCTTGCTTATGCACAGTGCTGCCAATGTTCATCTTATATACTAGAAAATATGGAGGGAGGAAAGTGGCCAGGTTTTTTCTGACTCATTCTTTATTATTAAATAGATTCATTAATGTTTGGTTTTGTTTGTTTGTTCAATTAAAATGTTTTTTTTTTTCAGTTTGTGTGAGAACTACTTAGAAGTGAAAACGCACACGAAAATATAGGTTCAATAAAACTTCGTATATCTTCTCGCCACTGCGGGAGATTGTACCAGCGTTGGAGATGCTACAGGACTTCCTTGAAATTATACAGTCGTGTGCCAAGAAATCAAAATAGAGTAAAAATAAAACGAAAAGAATGTTTATATAAAAATATAAAAACTTCTTAAAACTAATATGAATTATTATGAAATAAAATTGATTAATTGTCCTTTTTAATGAGTATATTAGTTAGAGTAAACCGATTTTGACATATCATTGCAAAAAAGGTATTAAACAATATAAAAATATCTGGGTTTGGTAACCTTTGAAAATGAGCCGGATGTTAGTTATCAATACTGCTTGCTCCTTGTGGCATGTGGCTCTTTGTTTGAACTGTTAGTTTGAAGGAGGAAGCCATCGGGATTGGAGAATGCTCCACTAGAAGGAGAAGTGAGCGAGTTTGTATATCTTGTAACTGCGTTTTATTATTTAAGAAGTCGCGAGTTGGCTCATATAAATAGACTGTAACTCCTCTTCGTTTGGTTTCTTGTATGTTAAGATCTGGTTTACTAATCGTGAGGTATTTTGAGGTTTAACTCGGCCTTTGTTAGATAGACAATTGAACCCTAGTCTTGTCTGAGACCTGGACTGACAGTTTGATGTGGAAAATGTAAGAAACAGTGTAGGTTCCTGTAGTGGCTTTCTTTTTTCTCCTTGTCAGTATTAAAAACCAAATTAACCACATATTTTTGATCCTTATTAACGAGATTTTGTTAATTTTCAGTCAACTTGCAACAATTTAGGATTTCGTGGTTCAATTTGACCACGTGCGTTGATAATTTAAAGCTTGTTTAAAGTCGAAGTCTTGTTGTAATTCTGTTCTAGTTTTAAATTAAATGTTTTGTTTATTTGGCCTCCTTCATCGCGATAAATTTGCTTTGCTTTGAGTTCGGATACGTTTAGTTGTGCAGTTAACGACTGGCTCATTTCCGGTTATATTCCATTAGAAGTTAAAGTAGAAATAGTAGAAGTGATTGACAATTGCAAAAGTTAACGCCTTTCAATGATATTGTGCTGTTAGAATTGTCATTGACATTCCTTGACCGCCTCTTTGTACAGTCGTTGTGGTTTGGTCTTTGAATTTTTCTTCATTTTCTGGGAATTAAACTTCAGAATTCGGGTCTGGATCACTGTGACGTGCAGGAGAGTGTTACATAGGGGTAAGATGATTTTAAAATTAGCAGTAATGGCAAACAAGCAAAATTTTACTTTTCATAGACTTTGTTGGGGGAAAATCCCCTTAACCTTCCTGTCTTAAGTCAAATGTCAAATTTCATATTTTCAATTTTATTTACATATTATTATCCAATAAGGTTCAAATTTTAGTTGATTTTTTTTTTTTCATATAAGTGCAGCTACTACCTTCGTCTGTTCCGCTGCATTTTTTGTTTACATGCCGGAAGGTTGGAAGGTATTCTTTTGCAAAATAGTATATTATGATAATTAGGTTTACGTCTGATGATCTGCTGCTGCTGTTTGACTGTTTCACTTTTTTCTCCATTAGAGATTGGCAACGATTATTAAATCATTTTAATATAAGTATCCAATAAACCATCCCCAGTAAAAATCAAGCGAATCGTTTTTATCTTTAGTTTAAAGATATATTAAAAATAACACTTTACCTATTCCAAGTTATCTAATAAATAATCAAGTCGCTGCTACACTGCAATTCTTCTCTTCTTCAAGTCCACTTTTGTGCATCTTCAGATACCAGTGTCGATCAACTTTGAGTTACAACTATGTTCAACTCACAACACAGCAAATACAATTCAGAAAAGGAAACTTTTCTTACTCCGTTATCACGTGACATAAAGCGTAGTCAAAATTCCACAACAATAAGTACCTCGTTTGAGCACACTGTCAGTGTTCTAGACACACTCTGTTTCTCCTCATTCCATCACCCCCTCTCTCCACGTCCAACATACATAAAACAAACATATGCACCTCTGTGATTATTAGAACGAAGAAGTTGGGACACTATCCTAAGGATGCTGTCTTTTCAATCTTTCGCATATTGACCGAAAGCCAATGACTCGCAGCGAAAGGATGTTTTCGGTTGCAATTCCAAAAGGGACCGGAAGAAGTAAACTCTTCGTCCGCATATTAAGGTAAAAGTATGTTGTTTCTGAACACAAATGCATCTTTGCCGATGGAATAAACATATTTTTTTCTCCTGCAGCGAGGTCATTTGCACACGAAACATTAAAAAAAAAAAACATGCTCAAAGAAATGTTAGCAATTTAAAGAAGCGTACCGCATAAATAGACCAATATTTCAAATTAGGATAATAAAAGTAAGCTTTAATGTAGCACTCCAAAGTACATTTAGAAATACAATTTCTTTCAATAATTTAGTCAGTGTTCGAATTAAACTTCGAACGACAGGGGGTGCTTAAGTATTGTCGCTATAATTGTAGAAGTCGAAATTGTATCACAGTCTGGGATGTTATGCTGTTTCTGTGATATGAGTCAGACATACATTTTTACGAAAGGGGAATTTTCCCGGCATCCCTCGTTAATTTCAACTATGATTTTAGTTAAAGACAGCCCCAGAAAATTTACCGCGGTTTAAACCCGTTCTAGCCCCCTGACTACGGGTCTGTGTGAACACATTATTTTTTGTTGCATTTATGTAATGAAACGTAATAGCATAGATAGATTTTAGCTAATTTGCTGACTATATAAAGAAATATAAGTTAATTTAAGTTTTAGCTGGAGACTTATTCCTAGGTCTCATTGATATAAAAAGTCTACAACGGTTCCTATACTTTAAAACCTTTCTCTAACGTTTTCACTTACCCAAGAAAAAAAAGTTCACAGATTGACGAATTAGAACTAAAATTGTAATGATAGTTTTACTTTCCCTCTTCCTACTTGATCAATAAATAAATTAAATAACGAAAGAAAGGCATGACGAACAATTGAACACCAGTCATGTGGGCGTGAGACTTGCACAGAACCAATGAGACATGAAGCAAAATGTAGGAGAACTTGTGTACTTTGCAAACATGTGGCTAGTAGCCGCAAGTTTTAAGTTATGAATGAATGTAATTTTATTTTTATTCTGTTTTATTAAGTTCTGCAATATTTCTGTAGTATATTGTGTGAACTGCAAAGTGAAGGATAATGCATTTATCGATTTTGTTAGAGATTGGGACTTTAAAACATTGACAACATTTAAGTGAATCGCGAGGTAATAGAAAGTACGTGAACCGATTTCATTCCCATAGTAAAGGGTAAAAATACTATCCCGCGAAGAAAATGCGTTCTTATTGTGAAAGATAATACACCTTCATAGCTTTGCAAACAAAAATGAAAACATTATGAAGCATCAACTTTTCATGAATCACCATATATTAGAGTAATAAAGTAGAACATATTTTTAGAAGAGACGCACCAATATTAATTTTCTGTATAACTATCTAAAAGCGAAAAATAGGAAAGTTACACATATTTTTTATGTTGAATATTGTCCAATTAAAAAGAAATCCTATAAAATATGAATTTATTGTTGCGGGAAAGGTGCACAAACGGTTAGATTGCAAAATATACTACTACTGAGAACATGCACACTGAAATGGAACAAATGTTTATTCAATTGTTTTGTTGTTTTTTTATACTATAGTTTTTTTTTGTACTTTATAGCCTTGACATTGGCTGATTTCAACCTTAATCTTTAAGGGTAGTTGTTAAGTGATAAATTAACAACATACCATGTTTCATGATTATTTTATTAGCAAACCTTTCTCCGTAACCTAAGGGTCCCATTCACAGTCACTCGGCAAGTGCTATAGTATCCACGGTGTTAGATTCAGGATGTAACACTATTATTTAATGACAACTACAACAAACAGTAGACTCGTATTCAAGTATAGAATGCGAACTGTGTTTAACATGCTCAAATACTGGAGCTCTCACGTTGCTAATTAACCACCAGACACGACTTCGGCGTCAAAGACCCAGGCTTGCTTCTATTTGGTTTGAGTTCTATTTGGATTTCTATTTGGTTTGAGTTCCACGCTAACGTGCCGGACCACGTCTCATACTCCCTCAGTAGTGGAAAGGAACGTTAAGATCAATAGAAAGCAACTCAAATACTCAACATTTTAGCGCTTATATTTAAAACACTATTAAATCGAAAGTACATACAAGAATGATGAACAGCGAAATGTATGTATATACAATAATTACCATATTTCTACTCAGACGTTAGTCTCCACATTGAATCCTTTTCCATTCCATTTTCTTCTTGAAATATATCTTACAAAAAATCAATTAATTATCTTCTCTTAGTATAGACTTGAAATTGTGTTACGAAATTTTTGTTCAAATCCATATGTTACATTAAGCTTATGAAGAACGGAATCCAGGACGTGGAGTAATATCAATCAATAGTCAAAATTATTAAGTCAACAACTCAAAGGGATACTAATATTAATAATAATAATAATATTTTATGCAGCTATAGAGACAAAAAAAGATTGCAAACCAGGGGAGGTCTCATAAAATCCTAGATTATGAAAGGAATGAACTAACTACTTTTGTTTTTATCCAAGACATTTTATTTTCATGAAGGTTTGAACTTGCTTAGTACAGTATGCTAAACAATGATCTGAGGAGAAACTCTTATGTTCAATTTGTTCTATTTGCGAGTTAAAGAACGACCTCTAATGTGTTGAAAATACAAAATGAATAATGCTTAACTTCAATTTAAGGACCACAAGACCATTAAATTAGGTTCATGCTAATAGAAAGAGCTGTATAAATTAATGCATGCAAATGGAAGAACAATGCGTGAGTTCGAGATATTCAATTTGGTAAGCGGACATATCCTTCTCTGCATATTCACCTCGAATTGTTGTGCATTTCTCTCATCTATAGATCAGCCTGTTAATAACACCTGCATATAACTTTGTAGTTGATGATGAACAATTTTCCACCGCACTAATGGCCTCATTATTATTTGGAAAACGCTTTCCTCGTCACTGTTTCTTCATATTTGGTAAAATAAAATAGTCGGGCCGAGATATTTGTCTGAATATGATAGTTGAACCTAGAGTTCGTAACCACAATGGTCCACAAATTGAATGTTGCTACTGCTCGGTATGTCAGTGCGGTGTCCTTGAGTATGAACACAGCTTTCGAGAGCAAATTCCTTCTCTTTGCTTTGATAGCATCCCAAAACTATTGTAACAGCTTTCCGTAACATGTATCACTAATCCTAGCCCCTTCTACAAGTAATCAGTAAAGATAACATATTTATTTTCCAAAATAAGGACATGATTTTGATGAACAAATGATGCACTTTATCCTTTTTCGGTAAGGGTACGAGATCTATTTCTATGTTTTACTATTTTTTACCCAATTTTACATATCATGTATATACAATTTACAATTTAAAATGTATATTCAATTTATATGTATATAAATATGTATATACAATTTTACTACATCTATATCATGCTAAGCGTAGGAAAGGAATTGCCTCCTTTCGCAACTGTGAGTAATCATGAAGAAATTGAAGGAATGATAATGTCAGAGGAAAAAGGATGTGATCAAGAAATCCCATGAATATCACGCTGTCCACCACAAACCTCATATTGGCTGGGATTGAACCACGCACTCACCGTAACAGAGATGAGAGCTGTGATAGTGAAAGAAAGATCATTATTCAAATATTAATCACTCTAATATTGTACTTAGACTCAAACCTGAAAAAGCACTACCTTACTTCGTGTACCACAAAAATTATTATTTATCAATCCTTATTACACATTTTTAATGTCAATAATTTCCAAATGTCTAACGTTCCTTGGAAAATCATAGTTTAAATTCTAGATGTTAGAAAAAATATACATTTATTATTCTCTATATTGCAAACGTCGATTGTTTATTCGTGCATGTACTTTTGTATGGGATGTGAAAGTGTTATGAAGAGAGTCATGTTATCTGTCAAATTATTGGATGCTGCAAAACCTAGAAATATACCTACCTATATAGACCTAGAAATACCTATAAAAACCTAGAAATATATATACCTATATATCCTCAGATCAGTAAAATTTGATTTAGTATGAGAGTTGAATTTATTTTAAATATGTCCTCTTTTATAACTCTACATGTACTAGATATTGAGCCAGACGCTCTTCTAACGCAAAGCGCATTATTAAAGCATCCAATCACTTACAGTTGCATATCAACGTGTCAAACCATAGAAGTATATCATCACATTTTCAACTTGAAAAAAAATATATATATATATAGACAGACAGATAGATAGATATATAGATATAGATATAGATCTACGGTATATATGTTCGTGTTTGTGTGTGTGTGTGTTATCCTGCCGTATTGGTGAACTGATTCATAAAGTCACATAATTAAAGAGACCAGAAGAAAACCGATCATAATGCAAAATAAAACAGGAAAATAAACGCCATACATTATATTAAAACAAAGATCTGTCATATAATTGGACGTTTTCCAGCAACTTTCTACTTGTTTTTTTTCTTTTCTTCTAATTATTACATACTACAATCGGACAGATTTCCAAAATATCTATTAGGCAATGCCAATATTTCAGTCTACATAGAATTTCGAATGTATATTGATCGATGTTTTCAATTGCACTTAGTTTAAGTACTTAGGTATTATCAATTTCGTGAGCTGGTACGATATTTTAATACTTGTGAAATATTCATTCTATTAAATTGAAATTATTGTTGTTTACTTGCAGTTTAATAACACTTCTTTCTAAGCATGAAGACAGTGCCGTAACAATGGGCGGTGCAAGCGGTACAACGCACCAGGGCCCCCAAGCTTAAGGTCCCCCGTCGAACCCGTTTATTATTCAGTAGGATACTGAATACTTATATTTTATTATTTTTATATGTGAGAGAAAACCATTGGTAACTTTGAAATTGTCAGCAATGTTAGTAATATTTATGTTTCTGTTTTGGGGGCTCCCAAGTCTAGAGGCCTCGCTGAACCCGTTTATTACTCAGTGCTGAATACCTATATTGTTATTCACTTCTTATGTATGGGAAAAATTATTGACAATATTAAAATTGCCAGCGATTTTAGGAACTTTTTTGTTGTTGTTCTTGTTTCAGGTCCCCAAGCCTACATGATCATTCCTTATGTGTGAGAAATAATCATAATAGTGAAATTCTAGGCTACTAGTAATTTTTGTAACATGTTTTTCTTTTCTGTGGTCTCCAATCCCCGGGGGCCTCGCCAAACCAGTTTATTACTCGGTACGGAATACGTATATTCTGTTAGTTATTTCTTATGTGGAATAATTAGTCATTGTGAAATTTTAGATTATGAGTAATTTTGGTAATGTTTTTTTTTTTTTTTTTTTTGTTTCGGGGGCCTCCAAGCCTAAGGACCCACTGAACCCGTTTATTAGAGTATGGAATAGGTACGTATATTCTGTTATTCATTTCTTACGCGTGAGAAATAATCATTGTAAAATTCTAAACTACTACTAATTTTGGTTACATTATTTTCTATTTTTGGGGCCCCCAAGCCCAGTGGCGCCTGCTAACCTGTTTACTATTGAATACTTACGGGGGACCTTAAAGTGTTTTTTTTTTAGTAAGTAATATATAACTTTTGTGCATTTGACCATATGTACCTAATATTCTGTAAAAAAAAAAAAAAAATGTTAAAGTATAGGTTTTGAAATAAACACTATATCGGACTGAAATCTAACATTAGATACATGTAATATTTTATTCAAATGAAAGTACTATGACATTTTTAGTGATGTACCCTACAGAGACTAAGTTGGGCATTTTTATTACAGTTATGAGCACCTGTGCATAACTTATTTAATTGTATTTAATAATGTCAAGATATATTACTTTGTTACATAAATCCATAATACAGTATCCCGTTTTGATGTTTTGAATATTTATAGAATCACTTTTAATACACAAATGAAGAACGTGTATGAAATAAGCTAATTTGTTTGTTTAATTACTTTCACTTACAGTTTCCTCTAAGACCTGTAAATAATAGATATCATAAAATATAAAGGTAAACAAGAAAGTTCTGTCGCTTTTTGTACAGTCCGAGTTCCATTGGTACTCACGCCGTGAGTTGAATGCGAAAGAGATAAGGCGAATATCAGTTGTTGGTGTGGGTATATCCAACATACTACTTGGTTGTGGCAGTTCAATTACATCGTGAACTTGCGTAAGGACAGAGTGAATATCGGACCTCAATAGAGCGTCATAAGGACGTGTATGCTGCACGAGTTCAAACGGGTGAAATGCCGCTGCAGCGAGGCGGAAGATATGCCAGGCCATTGGTGAGGGTGTTGTGACTACGCGGGCAGTGCAACGGTGGTTTGATAAGTTTAAAGAAGGTGAAGAAACAATTGAAGACGCACCACGTGCTGGAAGACCAACACATGTACACAATGAAGATCTTGAGGCAGCAATTGAGGAGAACAGGACCAGACATGTGAGAAACTGGAACTACAATTCAGTGTGAGTGGAGAAACCATTCGACATCACCTCCATCAACTTGGGAAGCTACAAATTGGGCCGATGGACATAACATGATATGACTCCGGGGCAGAAGGCAACACGAGCAGGCACCTGTGTTTCTTTGCCGTCTCATCTGAGGAAGGAGCCATTTCTAGATAAGGTGTTGCCATGTGATGATAAGTGAGTCTGGGTCCTCTATGAAGCTCCACGGCGCTGTCATCATTGGTTAGCACACCATGAACCGGTTCCAAAACGCCGAAACCAGCACTGCACCAGAACAAGGTTTTCCTGTGTGTTTGGTGGACTGGTCGCGGTATCGTCCATCAAGAAATGCTACCAGCTGGTCGCAGCACAAATGCAACTGTATCCTGTCAGCAGTTAAGCCATATTCAAGAAAAACTCAAAACTCTGTGCCATCACTTCTGAATCCCAAAGGGGTCCTCCTGTAACAGGACAACGCTAAGCCCCAAGTGGCTAAGGTGACACGGGACACTGTTCTACGCCTTGGATAGGAAACACTATTGCATCCGCCATACTCCCCGGACATCGCTCGTTCCATTCCGTGGACAATCACCTTCGCCAGTTCAAATCCCTAGTAGAGGTGCAAAATGCGCTTGATACTTTCTTCGCTTCACGGCCTACCAAGTTATACCGTAATTTAATTCATAATGTTACAGAACGTTGGCAGAAGCTTGTCGATACTGATGGGGACTATTTTTGATCGTCCAGGTAGCCATATCTTAGATGATATCCTCTCCAAATATCCTTTTGCATCGGGGCACCGAAGAGTTTTGTTACGGCAATGCATGAAGACTATCTTGTTATGCGTCAAAGTCAGAACCACATTAACTATTAACAGAAATTGACAGTAGAACTCCTGTGCACTTATGTTCGAAAAAAAGCTAGGTTTATTTCTAGAGACTGCCTGAAAATAATGTATTTCGATTCTTACAAAGTTCTTTCACGATATGTATTACTCCTTTTACGAACTCCTTTTACGATAGTAATTTTAAGTGGAAAACTTGATACATTATTTACATTTTTTTAAAATTTTTGACGGATTAAAAGCAATGAAGGATGGGAATTATCAAACTTGCAGATATACTATAATCATTAGCAATCTTTTTTTTGTGTTTTTTTTAATTGTTTCGCTGTCAATTCGAGACTCCCCGAAACGCTGTTGTCAAATTCCTTCCTTCCTTCGAGACTAAACTAGTGATATTTCTTTTTGAAGAAAATATCGATATTCGTAGGGTAAAAGCAATAATGTTTAAAAACAGTCTGTTGGTTTTTGGTATGACAAATCCGACTCATCATTTGAACAGGATGTTGAGAGGAACCTAGTCGATTCTCAATATGTTTGGAGATTTAAACGGACAAATCAAAACCAAATTTACTGGAACTTCAATGTTACAACATAGCAGAAAATAACCCAAAACCAGATGAAATTTTGCTTCACATAGGTGAATTACTTTTCTTTCATTCCTGTCTTTTAATCGATGCTCTTACAATGATACTGTTTGTTTCACCCAAATAGATAAAGGTCTTTGTAATTAATTTACTGTAGAGTCCTTCAGTAAGAAGCTATTTAAATTAATACTCCAAATAAACATATCGATACGATAAGAGAAACTTTCAAAATGATGAATGTTTATTAATAAAATATAATATCTTACTTGTTACTTCTATCTCTGGCTTGTATGATCCATGGTATTTGCGGTGGATAAACACCTTGAGTCTGGCCGTTTCCAGAGTTCTCTTATTTTCTTTAACGTTCTTAATCCCATCATTATTTATTTGGCTATCACCGTATCTATTTGCTTTGGTGCATAATCGTAGTACGTTATATCAAATTTAAAAAAATATTCCCGATCATAAATTACACTTCGAAATAAAATTATTTTAAGCTAAATTTCATTATAATTCTACAAATTGTTAGAGTGGGAAATTTGAATGTTTGCATTAGTCACTTTATACATGCATCACTTTTCATTTAGTAAGGACCCCCTTGCGCACATTAAAAAAAAAATAAGAAAACATTAGCTTATCATTTCTTTCATTTTCCGGGATAGATCAGTGTTAAACAGGAGTCTACAATTGCATTAATGTTTAACATAAAAAAATGTCCAACCTTGAGATCGTCAGAACTTAACAGTTGATATTACTCTTAACTATTTGATATTTATGTGTTATTAAGTTATATTGCGTTATGGTACACTATCAGAATAATAGTATCATAGCATAGAGTTGCATTTATATTACAGCATATATATTACAGTATATTTGCATACACTTTTCACACATGGTACTTCTACATGAACTGAAAACGAAAGAATATTAATCACAGATAAATTAGTCCATTAGTAAACTTCATGGAAAATCAGAAAATGCTAAAAAGAAATATATATATATATATATATATATATATATATATATATATCAAGTCTGTAATTCGAATTTTTCCAATAGCATATGATAAAAGTAAATGACCCTATTGTAAAGAAATATTATTAAGGGTTGATACTACGTTGAATGTCGTTAAAAAAAGAACAATGGCATAATCTGAACCAGGAAACACCTGCTTCATGCCAAATATATATATATATATATATATATATATATATATATATATATATATATATATATCTTCTACATCAGAAACCAACAAATTTGAGTACTTTCCGTTTTTGCTCTAATTTGTAAAGAGCGAATCAATAGCTAGGTGACGTAGATTGAGTTGCTAACTATCGAATGGAAAACATGTAAAATCACGAAGAATGTCTGCACAGCGGACGAAAGAAAATGTTTTTACATTATAATTTTAAGCGTTACGTTTATATTTACTTAGTGACCTTATTTTTTCCTGACTTTCGAGCGGCGATAGGATAAGATAAAATATTGTGATCGTGAGAAAAATCAAGATTTGAACGAATTATTACGTTTCATGACCCTGCAAGCCGGAAACATAACTTGCGTGTGTGTCAGTCTGTTCGATCGTCCATCTCGATGCAAACGTTTCCACTTTCCTACAGGCAATAATGTTCAATGAATTTGCACCAAATTTTAAACTTAGGGTTTTCGAAGGATTCTTCCTAGTATTTTGTTTTCTCATTTTCTACTTTTGTTTTAAAAAAAAATGTTCTTGCTATCCTAACATTAAGGATGATTTACTGAAGGTTCAATATAATAAAAAGTGATGTTCCGTCACAAAACTATTCTAATGATTTTTTTTATATATTTTATTAACAACCCTATTCTGTGTAATAAGTCATTTTTTCTAACAAGGTACATTCGCGAAATGTCCCCTCAGGATTTGTGTAAAATTGATTCAAATGCAAAGTTATACGTAGCCCAATATGTATTGTGCTAATTTTAGCGGTCCATACCGGTAATTTGCATATTTATGGACACTCATATATTTGGAATTCAATCATACACTACTATAACGTTCGGACACAAAATTGCTTTTAGTTCCTTTACATGTAACTGGACATAGATGTGACATATGCAAAAGAAATTCGAACATGCGCCGCTTCTCTGACGCTTGTTATTCACCCCGAAAGTAATCTTGAATCTGCCATATTTGATTCAACTTTCGGTTTTTCAGATGCGAATAGGTGCAAGTGATGCATCAAATTCATGCATAATTTTCTCGGAAATTCATTGGTGCAGTGAACTTTACCATAGCTTGTACCGATTGGAAGATATTGCATGTCAAATCTCTCCAAGCAGTTCGTGAATAGACATTGCAGAGTAATATCAGTTATGCCTACGTTTTTTATGTTGACAAACCAAACCAATTCCTAACTGAAAAAATACTGTAGGTATAAAACTCCTCACAACATTGGAGTCACAATCTTATTATACTTCTATGAGTGATTGTTATTACTTTCATGTTATACTACAATAAGAAACTATTGTATTACGGTCAAAATGCGTAATGTAAGTCCAGATACGATCAGATTTGGGTGAAGATCCAAAATTTCCGTATTGACGTCTGTGTATACGTATTCGGGTATGTATTTTCAAGTAAAACATTACATGTATACACGGTGTTCTGCACAATTTTCTAGTTGGTTCCATATTTTCGTGAAGTGAATGACATGAAGACCCATAAATATGCAATTCACCAGTATGGGTCGCTACAATTAGTACAATACTCATTACGCCGCGGAAATCTTTGCATTTGAAATAATTTTATACGAATCTCGATGGGACAATTCTCGGCGAGGGTTTTTTTATTCTTGGGAGTGACATTTTTCGGATGATTAAAAATAAACAACAACTCAAGCGACTTTGTTCATATTTCACAAATAAATATTTCATTAATAACTTGACAATACGATATTACAAATTTTTCATGAAAAATATATGAGGAGTGGCTTATTCTTATATGTGAACTTCGGACGATTTTTTTTAAAGGACGCAGACGATTTTGTTCATGTACCATAAATAAATGTTTCATGAATAACATGACGACATGGCATAAATAATTTGTTCTAAAATTTGCGAAGGATAGTTTATTCTTGGGAGCCAGTTATTTTCTGATCATTTCGTCGAAAACAAATTAAGTTATTTTGTTCATATCTCGCACATATAGATTTCACAAATAATACTATGATGTTGAAAAGATTACTTCTTTTGTAAGTATCCACAGGGAATAATTTATTCTTGATGTGAATTTTCTTCGGGCGAAGCTTTCCTGATGTTATTTGTATTCCACTAGAAATTGCTTCGCTAAGAAGCACAGAATAATATGGTTTAGTTTAAAGTATTGGTACGAGAAAGTTGAGCGCAGTGGGTCCTACCTTCTATTGGAGTGTTTTACTTCTGCGAAACGGTTGTGGAAAATACATTTAAATAATATGTTGTTCTGTAAAAATTAATAGTGGAAAACAGTTTTGAAACGTTTTGAATATATTTTAGCGTATCATTTTGAAATATTAGAAATATATGTGCATTCATGCATTATGTTTGTTCTATAAACGGAAGGATAAATAACAAGTCTAAATATTATGTAGCAAACCACAGTTTCGTCGCTAAAACTTTATATGGAAATACAGTAATATTACGCAGTTCTGACTATTACTAATATTTTGCGATGGACAAACCGGTGTACACACAGAACCACAGACGCGTTAGTTGACACAAAAAATGCATAACTTTTGTGACTCCAGCAAAACGTTTAGATGCATAATTTTTAAGGATGCAACTAAATGCATAATGAAAACTGTGTTAATTGATGCACTTGTGTGCATAAAATTTATTATGCAGATAAACGTTTTGCTGAAATCACAAAATGTTATGAATTCTTTTGTCTCCTACTGAAGCATTTACATGCATTAATTGAAACAATGGTTGGTATCGCTGGTTGCATATTCCCTAAATATACAGGATTTCCAAGCGTGTGAAAACGATTAAATAAATTTAGAACACTACTAAAAATATGTAATCGAGGCTTTTTGGGTAATGCAGGACAGAGTACAGATATTCCATATTACATGAGAGCCTCTACGGCCATTTTGGAAGTAGTCATACTGGATTTGAGTTAATTAAGTGAAATATAGACTTTACGATACACTACTATTTTTGAAATAAAGTGTGATTTTTAAAGACATTAACAAGATTGTTTTCTATATTCTTTGTTAACGAAATTTTGATCACATAGGTCTAGATACAAAAACTTGTCATTGTAAATTTATGATCATAATTTTGTTCAGGATGCAAACAAGCAGAGAGGAAACTACCATAATATCGTTACGAAATCACACCTTATTTCAACAATAGTATCGGATCGTAAAGTTCCCATTTCACTGAATTAATTAAAATCCAGTATGATACCTTCCAAAATGGTCGCAGAGGCTCTCATGTAAAGTGGAATATTTTCACTCTGTCATGCATCACACTAATAAACCTCGATTTCATAGTTTTGGTAGTGTTGTAAATTTATTCCATCGTTTTCACACCCTTGACAACCCTGTATATCAGATGTGCAATATACAATTTAGGCCACTCAATTTATGAGATCCATCTAAACTATGTCACAACCATTATGAGAAAATAGTTACAAAAATAAGGCCTTCAAATAGTATATCTTACAAGTCAAAAAAATAAAAGAACTCAATTTATTATACCTAGGTACATAGCTTTTTTTTTACAGGTTGCTCTACAAGAGCAGTTTTGCCATTTTCACTAAAGCTAAAATCCCAAATTATCTTTGGTGAAATAAAAGAACATGGGTCAATGTTAGAAAAATCGTACCGATAGCAAATCTAGCGATGGGAAACACAAAACTTTACAGAGTAACAAAAAAAAAAAAAAAAAAAAAAAAAAAGTGGAAACTACCAACTTAGATTATAAATCAAACTTTGTATGTCTATGTTCTCTGAATCTTTCTATCGCTTTTTTATAATATATTGTAGTATACTAATTTATGCTCGTTTGGCCTTTTTCCGTTTCGCCTTATGCCCTCAAAACATTTTGCCATACAACCGATAAGGATGTTATCTTAAGGCGGAAGGAGAATTCCCGTTTGGCCTTTTCCTGCTTGACCTTATAACGTACAAGGGAATTTTCACTCTGTTTCTGTAACAAAGAGGGATTTATCTTATTCTCAACTGCAACGTCTCTTCTATTTCAGACAAATTAAACTCAAATATCTTAGAACATAAATTTTATTATCACACCCGAAATAGCATATCAAGTTTCTATGTGGATATAATATGAAACAGCATCAGTATATGAAATTACATCAATTTCACTGTTCTTAAGTCTATCTTTTAGGCGGTGAATCCTGTCGTCAAACCGTCTCTACCTTAGCTTTCTAAGTGTGTTTTCTGATAACCACTTGAAGAAGTACTCGCAATCTTTCATTTTCACGTTGCCTGTCTTTCATTAATTCAATGAAAGAATGTATGTCTAAGTGATCCCTTGATGCCTTTTTTCGTAATTTGACGTGCCACTGTCTTGCATTGTTAGTCATTTGTTCTTGATCGTTTTCAAAGTGATTCCACAAGTCACTGCAAATAGGTAAAAATACATCATTAGCACATTAAAAATTCAAAGGATTGCAGGAGAATCTACGTTGGAAAGTCGATGGCAAAATTTTGGGTGAACCTAATTTATTTCTTTTGCAAAGCAAAAGAATGTGTTCTTTTGATAATTTACAAATCAGTGAATGTAGAATCTTCCAATACATGCACGTCGCAAGAAAATCTATATTACACTTTACATTAGGTGTTAATGGAAAAAATGCTATACTGTAGAGTGCTCGGGATAGCTTAATTAATGATTTAATTATAAAAAACAATCATTAATTTTTTGCACTAAACGCCATCTATTTATATAGGAAAGAAAACATACTTACAGAGAAAATAACGTGTCACCATCATCCAGCCAAGTGTCTATAAGATAATCATGGAACTCCTCCTTACATAGAACGTCAGGCGCATCTTCTTGCAAACGTACAAACACTACATCTAAATGGGAAGTTGGTACCAGAGGCTGTGCTGCTGCATGTCGAATCCATCTTTTTACTTCAGTGTTCTCTTTGTACAATTGAGAAAGTTCTAACTGCTGAACCTTCCTCCAAACAGACTGAGAGAAGTGGAAGGAACATCCTGTGATTTTAACTAGGAAATACTTTATTTATAGCATTGATTGCTACTTTCTTAAGATCAATAGAATCTTCTTTCAACTTGAAACGCAGTCCAAATTTCTCAGCTTCTTCCATGATTATCTCCAGTAATCTTACATGTGTCTCTTGCTTTTTACTGGGCAATATGCAGAAGAGGAGAACAAATACCTGGCCGAAATATTTTCCGTGCAGGATGTACATTTGGGAGAAAAGGAGAGGTACAGTCTTAAATGTCCCTCCATTGTAATTTTCAAAGTTCCAATAGTGCCGGAAACCTGTTGAAGATAGAAAGACTAGAATAAACAACACAAACATTCTAAAGAAAATGCTTTAATATTAATATTCTTACTCTTATTACTATTGTCATAACAGATTTTCACGATTTCAAAAAAAAAAAAAAAAAAAAAAAAAAACAAGAAGAACGTAAGAAATGATAAACTATTTTCTTGATTACTAAAATATAACTTACAAGAATTCTACTGGTGTCATCGCCTTCATCCCCCAATAAAAGTTTTTGCCGTCCTGCGTTTCGCTCCACGATCCTTCCACATTCAATTTATTCAATCTTTGCGATAGTGGTGCCAGTTCAGCTCGTACGTTATATAGAGAGTGTTTAACGGCACCAAAAATAGGGACAATAGATGCAGTTTCACCACAGTAATTTCCCTTAGCAATCTTCTTCCTGGAGAGAAGAAAATAAATTCATTTTAAACATCAACAGCAAAAAAAAAAAAAAAAAAAAAAAAGTCATACTTTCCCTCTAGAAAGTAAATACAGACGGAATATTGCTTAACTACGACCGGTTAATTGTGTTACACTATAAATAAAAAAAAATGGACTATGTATTTGTGTGCTAGCTAGGATGCCATTTAAGAAGAGTTCCACATCTAAAGTTATAAAATAACTTTTGGAAAAGTTGCACGAGTAAATATTAGAAACATGCAGAGAAGCTTCAGTGTCAAAATTACTTATACCTTATTACAACTATTATATATACTTACCTATACTTACATATATATGTCTTAGTAATTGTTGATGTTCGTTCTTCCGCCGCTCTCTTCTTCATATGTGAGATACAAATACAAGGCTACATGAGCAATTTTTTAAACAGTGACGCAGATAACACAACATTCTGAACACTTGCTTTGATTATACGCTATTCTGTTCGTTCAAACGTAAATACTACTAGCATTACAAATGTTTTCCAAAATGACACTAAATTTCCCTATCATAACTTGAAAATCCCCTTCGCTGGTGTAAGGCGAAATGGAAAGCGCAAAGGGGAATTCCTGTTTCGCCTTACAATCAAATTAGCATATACTATCTTAGCATCATAGCCTGAAGTAATGAAAACAGGCACAAGGCGAAACCGGAAAAGGCCAAACGGGAAGACATCCAAAGTTTCATTTTAAAATCATCTGAAATAATTGTTCACTTACATTTCCCTGTTTTTAATTATTAAAGATATATTTTGCAAACGGACAAATACGTGGACGTTTCGAATTAGGTACAAAAATATGAAGACTGTTCTTGTGATGTATAATTACAATATTCTAAAAAAGTTATATTTCTGGGATAAAAGTCTGTAGGTCTATAGTAATTTACAATGTTAAATTCAAATCTGAAATCAGAATTTCGCTATCAGGTTTACTTTCTCAGTAATATAGGATGTTACGTAAGTACACGACGCATGTTCTTAAAAAAAAAAAAAAAACCTGAAAATGGAACAGTAACTAAGACGTTACTGGTTTAGCCTGTAGCATGTTTTCTAGTACGTG
The DNA here is from genome assembly GCF_964235325.1 of Thermobia domestica. Lineage (NCBI taxonomy): Eukaryota > Metazoa > Arthropoda > Insecta > Zygentoma > Lepismatidae > Thermobia > Thermobia domestica. The sequence continues at coordinate 141,873,194 of NC_137459.1, read as the reverse complement.
TGTCTCTTGTCTCTACTGACACATCATCAGTAGCCTTCTGACATGCTGAGTTATATTTCTTTCATTTCCCATTCATGAAACTACGAATTTTAATTAAAAATGAAGTAACAGTCAGTTTAAATCTCATAATCAAATTGAATTCATTGGAAGAACATAACGCTAGTGGAAAATCCTGTTAACCTCTGAAAAGTTAACCTGATAATGATACCAGAAATTACATTTGAAATTTCCTTTCCTTATTATACGCTGTGTTAAAACGGCACCATTCACATTTCCCTATCATGTCCCTGAAACGGAAAGTTTGAGGGGAAAAATAAGGCTTTTGGTAGAAAAAATCCCTTCTTTCTATTTTGGGTCCCTCCGGAACACCCTGTGTTAACACACAGATCTCAAAATAAACTGAAAAATACTAAATGGTGTACGAAACGTGTGTACAAAATTTCAAGCTTCTATCTTGAATAGTAAGGATGGGAGAAACAAATTACCAATCAGCTAAGAACATCCCCACAGTGGCCCAGATGACTCAAAAAGATTCGGATGTAATATAAAAATTTTCTGAGACATCCTAGGGTCATGTTTTACACTTCATTCTCATCAGAATAGAACAGTCTTTCAAACGGTACCATTCATATGTTTCCGCCATGTATCTGAGGCGGGAAAAATTGCAAAAAAAATGGGATTTTTATTAAAATATCCCCTTTTTAGCATTTCTGGACCCCTCCCCCCTGTGTTAACACACAGATCTCAAAATCAACTGAAAAATGTTAAGGGCATAGTGAATATGTCTACAAAATTTCAAGCTTCTATTTAGAACAGTAGGGTAAATATAGATATATATATATATATATTAACATATGTGCTAAGAATATCCCCACAATACCCCAAATTCCCGCAAAACGGGAAATTTTCTAAGACATCCCTATTTACCCTAGGATCATGGTTCGTACCTCGTTTCCTTCAGAATGGAAAGTACTTTCTAACGTTACCAATCACATGTTTTCATCATGTATCTGAGGCGGGAAAATCTCGATAAAGAGATTTATTAAAATATCCCTTTTTAAAACCTTTTTACCCGTTTGAACACAACTTGGGGCACCGCAGAGATCTGAAATATATTTGTAGAATACTAAGGAGTACACTGAATGTATGTGCAAAATATCGATCTTCTAGGTGCAAAAGTAAGCCCGCCAAAAAATAATATGCCCACAGTACCATAAATTCCCGTTTAAAACAAGATCTCAGGTAAAAATTTCCTGAGACATCCTTATTTACATTAGCATTATGGTTCGTACCTCATTCTCTTCAGAATAGAACAGCCTTTGAAACGTTTTCCATTCGCATGTCTCCGTCGAGTATCTGAGCGGGAAAATCGAGAAAAAGGGAATTTTTTGTTATAGGTGCAAAAGTAAGTATCTCAAAAAATAGTAAAAATAGGCCTAACAAAAAATTCTTTAGTTTTAAGTTATGACGTATCACACCCTATGTTTCGACCCAGAAAGGCGTAAAACCATACGTAACGTGTTCTAGAACGCTTCCACTCTAGAAAAAAAGCTTCATTAGTACTTTTTAAATCGAATAATGAAAATACAACCCTAACGTATAAACATATACGATATATGTAAGGGTTAATGCCGTGCTACTGTTTTTAACCTTCAATTTATTTCCTGCTCAATAGTAGGCATACCCGTGTTTTGTCAATATTTACTTCAATATCACGAAATCGGGGCTTTTGGCCCGATACTCTAACCATCACAATTACGTGACCATGTGTGACTTTTAGTAGATACTCAACTATTGGTATGTGCAGGACAAGGGCGCCGTTTTCTGTGTAACTTTGGAGGGCCCTATGAAAGATATGCATTAGTAGAAAGGAAAAATAAACGACCATGTACTGTAGAAATAGGAGAACCTGCTTCAACTTAGCAATTTGGCCCCCCTCGTTAGAGGACCATTTCAACTTTGGGGGTCCCAGACCACTAAACCCCCCAGGATCGGCGCCCTTGGTGCAGGAGTAACAACTTATGCGAGTTAAATGAAGTTTTTCTAAATAATCAACCTTCACCTAATAAGAATATTATTTAATATTATTATTAGTATTATTGTTATTATTAATATTAATAATAATAATAATAATAGTGATAATAATAACAGCGGTTCGGAGTTCACGCATGCATCGGATATATTTAATGAGAATCAAGCAGCCACTAGCATGAGTCACTTCAACATACAGTATGTACTGTAGTTAACCTAAATATTTCTTCACTCCTTTGTGGATTTTTGTAGGAAACGAGTTCCTTCTGAGAATCCCTTATGGCTTTGTCTCTATTCTTGTTGCTATTTTTGTTTTGCTAACGGTACTTTTCTTAATAACTACATACTTGCACTATCTAACACAATAATATCGTATTTTAATATACACTTACCTCCGTTTTTCTAAGCAGACTCCAGCACTACAAAAAAGAACACACACAATAACAAGTCAGAATTCGCTCCACAACACGAAAACCAGTCGAGCATGCGCAGTAAGTGCTGGAGACTAGCTTCAAACAAAACACGACAGGTGACGCTCACATCAAGAAGAAATGCATCAGTTCCGATGCAAAGATCTGCATCAATTGAGTAATCTTAAACCAAAATGTATTTATATGTCTCAAATAACCCATTTTTTTAATTTTCGATCGTTCTCTAGGGTTGAAAATGCTGCGCATCAGTGACAAAAACGAAATTTATGCATATTAACGCGCCATTTGATGCACGTAAATGTTTCAAATTTCCTATGATGCACTTGTAGTTCTGTGTGTATGTCTGTCTTATCTGCGTTGTCCTGATTAAGCCCGCTTCCTTCCTCCCAGCATTTGTTTCACTATCCTCATCACCATCTCTCTTACCCTTGGAGCGTAATCGTGAGAGAATAAAGTAAAATAGTAAGTGTATTCAAGCCTTACACACTGGTTTAGTCACTTGGATACATCTTTTGTACATGGGGTTCAGGGTCCCGTTTCCATTGGGACAGCTTTGAAGTTTTAACGCACTACGGTGGTTCGGTTTCAACAACTGTAAGTATACACATCATATAATCTCGATGCTGAAAATGCACGCCAAATACCAACCAATGAACGAAAAATGAAATCAAAAGCATCTATCCGGTCATAACTGTAGAGGTTTTTACTTTAAACAGTGACTCGGAAACAATATTTAAGGGGACATTTAACCTTAACTCATTAGCGAGAAGTATTTTGCTTAAGCTCCGTGGCAATTAATCTGATTATTATTTTTCAGCCTTGTAAGTCCCTTTCACAAGTAATGTGATGAAACGATACCTGTAATATTTAAACTTTGATCCGACTTGTTCCCGAGGTGCGCAATTTATTTTACTTTTTTTTTTTAGAAATGAGTGATATGGTGGAATGAAGAAAGTGGGAGGAAACTGGAGAACCCCGATAAAAGCCACGCACATGGTGTTTATGTAGAATCGAAACAACACGTATTCTATCAGAGAGTCAAATCTATAATTTGTTTGCTATAGGTTATTAAACTTATTGTTCAGCTACAAGTCATTGCCGTTATTTTTCTCTTTTATTATTTAGCCAAGACATCGTATCCCAATTAAATAGTCTATTACAACTATGTTTTGAATTTTAAGAAGTAGATAGTAGTAACAAAAATGCAAAAACGAAGTAGTTTATTACAGAGTCTTTGAGTTTTAATTTACTTGTACCACATGCATTTCCATCGGTGGGAATCGAATTCTGCCTTCCCACGCCAAAGGCGCTTATGTTACCTGCATAGTCACAAGGGACCTCCCTGGACGTAGACAATCTAGTGGAAATGTTTCCACCAATTTTCCTCTTTTCAAAGTTGTTGATTTCTTCTTAACTCTACAATTCAGCAGCCAGGCCATAGAAAATAATAGCTACAGATTTATATAGTGTGCGTTTCACATACAAAATACATAAATGCATTACAATTTATCCCAGCAATAGAAAGATTGTCATATCAATTCATAATGGAAAGAAACGTTTATTTTTTCCCGATTTTCTCGAAAATTACATAAAATAATTTTACGTCACACATGCTCTCTTGCTAAGCTCGAATTGATCTGTCAGCTAATATATGCCTTATAGGTGGACAATATTTACGTTGAACAATTCAAGATTTAAAGCAATTTTAGGTCATATGTCATTAACAAAAATTTGTACTGTGTTTTGCTAATATCATAATATCGTAATGATAAGCTTAACGAAGCTGTGATTCAGTACGAGATTCACCTCAATAAGGGGTTTGGTTCTAGTATAGCATCCATTTGAGGATTACAAACTAACTGCTTTTATCTTTGTTTCTTCCGAAACCGCATATGAACTTTTATACTAACACATATAATTTTGTTCAACTCAAAACTATACATCAATTGGTTAACGCTATGTCTTATATTTAGACTTCGTTAAATGCTAATAATATTGTATCAATTTCGTGTCAGTTAAACATTAGTTGGAAGTTGTCGGTTGTGTTATGAACAATTTCTTAAAAAAAAAAAATAGCTTAACGTTCCACAAGTATGTCCGTTACGTTGAGAGAGAGTTGCCGATTACTATAAGATGATGGAATAAATGATGGAATAATAATGTGAGAGCAAACCAGAGAAAGCCTACGAACACGGTGTTGTTCTCCACAAACTTACTTGGCCGGGCATAATTTATTGATAAAGTATTCATTCAGTGGAACATAATGATATCTTAAAACATTCTAACTATATCCTAAAATATAAATTCTACTGAGATGTATTATACTTCCTTTTTTTCGCAAGGTGCATATAGTTTTTCTCAGTAATACAGCTCGTTTCCGGTTATGTTTGTCACCCCTTCCACTCTCCCGAAACAGTCAGAGTTATTTCAGATAAAATGATATACAAACCAACCGAGAAACTAACCAACCTCGTACACATATTTCCATAAAAAACTGAGCTATACCATATTGTCAGGTTATTTATGCAATATGAACAAAACCATCTAAGTCATTTTTTTAAATCATCCGAAAAAAACACCTCCCAATAATAAACTACTCTTGTGTGTTTATTTTCAGGATGAATAAGTTATACCAACGTGTAATGTTATTAATTAAAATTTTAATTATGAAATATGAACAAAATATCCTGTCAATTTTTAGTTTATAGTTCAAAAAAGTCACTCCTCAAAATAAGTCACTACTTGTATACTTTTTTTTTCGCACCACAAATGAGTTATGTTATATTATCAGCTATTAAAGCGTTATTTAATTATTAAATATAAACACAATCACCTGAGTTTTTTTGTTTTTTTTTCTTTTTGAGGAAATCAACCGAAAAGAAGCTACCGCTAAGAATACAGTATTCCTCGTATATTTTTTTTCTCAAATAAATTATTTATACGAAAGTATAAGATTCGTTTTGAAATGTTGTTACATGAAATATAATCCCAATCATTAGAGCCATTACTAAGACTTTCTGAATTTTGGCGGCAGGAAGAAAATTCGAAAATAAATACAAAATCTTGTGAAAAAACTTAAGTTCGGTGCGCATACGTTGAACGGTATGGCTTCTTGGCGAGAGAATACGTTTACACCAGAACGAACGGTCGAACAGAGAACCAACAGACAGGTATCCAAAGTTTTGTTTTCGGCCTGTAGGACCACTAAAAAGTGCAAATCTGTCGAGATCTCGAATTCGTTTCTTTTTTTCCCACGATCACAATACAATATTTGCTTGAAAGTAAATATTGACAAACAACTAGACTTACGAAACATTTGGATACAATATTTGAGTTAGGATATTAGCATGTTTGCTAAATTAAGTTATTTGGCTGTCATTGAAATGAAGTTTCTCTTCATGAACTGGGTGATGTCAACGTCTTTCTTTCTTGACGTCCTTACGGATTTAGCACTTAATTTGTAGCTAAATATCGACATAGTTGAAAACCACTTACTAGCTTATAGAATCTGAAGAATGCTCACGTTAGTACTTAATATATTATCAGTATCAGACTCTTTGTGGTATTGAAAAGAAAAAGAAGAGTTTATTATTTTATGGTCACATAAACACTAAAATTAATAATAATAGCAAATATTAGTATTTTCATTCAAATTTTCCCACGAAAAACATAAAATTGAAAGCATAATGATATATACACACACATTCAGAATGTTGTTTACATATGGAAGTTAAAGTCAATATACATGACACCGGCATCACTTATTAGTATAACAATCGATGCAACTGCTTGATAGACTGGTAGACCGATGCTAATGGCCCCAAGTTAATCTTCGTCGTTGCGACATTGTGAAATTTTGACACTCTATAGTGGCTGAAGGAGGTCCTGGAAGGTATGTCATTGTCTAGGATTTTCGCTTTATTGATTTGAAGGATAGCTCTCTTGTTTGTGGGTGCCATTTTTAAAACACCTGATCCACATTCGCTACACCTGCATCGACGTTAAAAGCCCGTAAAGTTACGAGCAAGAAGAAATAAGCTTCACTATTTAGATTGAGGCAAAATGCCTAGGATGTCTGAAGACCTATTATAATTAGGTTCTCTATTGATTGCCTAATTAATTCATACTATTATGCTAGTTAGAAACAAGAAATTTATTGATTTGATAGCAACAGCACACAGTAATAGCTTGCGTAACAGGACAAATGATATGATAATCAGTCAGAAAGATTAGTTAAAATGAACATTTCGCAAATGAAACAACTGAGTTTCGTTTCACAGTGTGAAAGTATAATAAACTTCCAAAGAGTGTGAATTCAATACTCAAATTTGAGGTAGTGCATATATAACTACTGGTTGTAATATACTAATATGATCAAATATAGAACTTGTTACTCGGACGTTGAATCCATTTAAAGAAATCATCACTCTCTATCGATTACTGTTTCTGCACTCCGGAGGTTAACGTTAAAACCGAAAGCGGCAATTGATGTCTATCACTTCTGGTTACAATGAAAATAATACAACCAGAGATGGGATATTAGATGAGATATTATTGGTACTGAACAGATAGGAAAAAAGTCCTAAGTATTTCTTTTCGCTAACAATTTCTTTTTATCCATTATGTGATCAGTATTGTAACATACTTTTTCACAACATCCAGTTTCTACACACAGATGAAGCCAAGACAAAAATATTTTTGGGGACTGAATCTGTATCCAAAATCATGTTTTCATATCTCTTACCGTTTTCGTTCTATATAAATAAACATAAGTAGTCATTTCAGCAACCCCGGAAACTATCAATTGGACACTAACACAGGAAATTTCAAAAAAAAAAAAAAAAAAATACATATCATAATCTCCCCTAGGGTACTAATAGGGACTGAACTTGAACTCAAATGGCATCTGGAGTGTCTCTCCTTCTCTAAGTGACTTTGAAAGCTATGGATTCGACAGTAATATCGGTCGTCTTATCATCTGTTTTATGCCTGACACTCTCACTGTCAAGAGGAATGCTTAGGGGATCTTGCCATCGCTGGAGGGCTTAAATTGAGCTTAAAGAGAGCACTGAAACTGTCACCAATCAGCTCATGAGCTCACGAAACTATGAATTAGACCTTAATATCAGTAATTCTTGATCATTTTGATGTGTATCACTCTTCTTCTCCCTAGGTGCGCTAGGTTGTGGAACATACATTAACACACACACACACACACACACATATATATATATATATATATATATAGATAGATAGATAGATATAGATAGATAGATAGATGAGTTCTCTATTTGTTGAAAATAGATATGGTTTATTGATTTTTAGAAAATCTACTATTTTTTTCTGTAAATGTGACTAAGTCAAAACCCCAAATTCGATAACTCATAACAATGAAACCAAAGGAACCGGTCAAAACCCCCACAGCCAAAACCCCCACACTCAAGAAATGTCAAAACGCCCACACAAACGGTCATAACCCCCACACAAATGGACAAATCTCCCAAACGCACGAACGGTCAAAACCCCCACAGTCAAAACCCCCACACTCAAGAAATGTCAAAACGCCCACACGATCGGTCATAACCCCCACACAAATGGACAAATCTCCCAAATACACGAACGGTCATAACCCCCACAGCCAAAACCCCCACACTGGTAGTCGGTCATAACCTCCAACGGTCATAACTCCCACATAAATGGACAAAACAGCCACACATAGCAACGGTCACAATCCCCACATAAATGGACAAAACCCCCACACAAATGGAAAAAACTCCCACATGCAGAAATAGTCACAACTGCCACACAAATTGACAAAAACCCCATACTCATGTATTGCCCTTGTACTTTTTAATAACATTTTTTATTCCACTTAAACTGATGTTGCAACTATTCTTTTTGGGCGTCATAAAGAGCCGCAACAAAGACGTGAAATGACGATCACTTCAGAGTGTGGGGGATTTGTCCGATTTTGTGGGAGTTTTGTCCATTTATGTGGGGATTATGACCATTGCTATGTGTGGCTGTTTTGTCCATTTGTGTCGGGGTTATGACCGATTGTGTGGGCGTTTTGACATTTCTTGAGTGTGGGGGTTTTGGCTGTGGGGGTTTTGACCGTTCGTGCGTTTGGGAGATTTGTCCATTTGTGTGGGGGTTATGACCGATCGTGTGGGCGTTTTGACATTTCTTGAGTGTGGGGGTTTTGGCTGTGGGGGTTTTGACCGTTCGTGCGTTTGGGAGATTTGTCCATTTGTGTGGGGGTTATGACCGTTTGTGTGGGTGTTTTGACATTTCTTGAGTGTGGGGGTTTTGGCTGTGGGGGTTTTGACCTAGACCCGAAACCAAAAGCTCGCATACCATAATACTTCATAGTCTTCTGTAACAGGTCAAATTTCACCATAATTCCAAGTTTGATCCAGATAAGATAAATTCGATTGAAGGGGGCATGGTGGCTCAGTGGTAGATCATTCACGTCTGGTGTGTGGGTTCCCTGGTTCGATCTCAGCTCGCAGCAAGTGAACTATGTGATTAACAAACACCGTGTTCGTGGGTTCTTCGGGGTTCTCCCGTTTCCTCCCACTTCATTCATTCCACCATTGCATTCATTTCTCATTATTACTGTCTCCTTTAGCCTAGCCTGCATAAGTGTCGGACATAAAAGTGAAAGTTTCATTTAATAAATAAAAAGTAAAATTCGATTGAACTTTTTATTCCTTTCTTTTGAAAACAAACCTAAGTCCTAACACAAACTGTGATGCCCCACGACTTGGAAATTATAAACTTGTACAACAAATCAAGTCTATCACTATGTCAAATTTGATTCACATCAAATAAGGTATTTTTTTTTTACCCGAAAATGTGACTAAGTTACAATACACAATTTGACAGTCCATAATTCGGTAACTGAAATATTGCACCCCATAATAATTCACAAGCTTATACAAGAGGTCAAGATCTACCACCACGCCAAGTTTAATTCAGTTTCCGGCTTCTGGTTTGGTTGAACTTGTACTAAATAAACTGTCATTGATTTTTCCATGGAATCAATGAAGATCAAACAAGGAATATTTCATGTAACATTTTGTTTCTATTTGCAGCCGAATCCTATTAGCGAGCCACCATTTGGCAACCATTGGTTTAAGACGTTCCATATTTCCAGAATTATGTAACTTACAATACATTGGATATGTGCAAACAAACTTTTACAGTTCTTGCACAGTTTGAACAGTAAATTCACCAGCATTTGATGAAACAATATGACAGCGAGTGAAAATGTACCATCTATATCTATACCACTCACAAAGGGTTCATGCAGTGAGACCATTCGATTACAAATCATGACGCGAATACTGAAGATTGTTTTTTATAAAGTCATGTCGTGCAACAAGATTTTTTTTTCACATTATCCTGTACACTGATGAACTTTAATTTATAGATGATTTCCTCAATAGTCGAAATAACCCACATTCGAGATTATGGCAACACATGCCAATGTTTCTACACCAACTCAAAATAGTCTTGTTTTTTTTCTGTTTTTCTTTATTCTTATTTATTATTATTTTTTAGTGAGTACGTGCACTGTGAGAGTTGCCTATCAGCTGACAGGTAGGTGCGTCTTTCAAACGTCTAAACGGACTTTTTTGTTCGGTAGGCATTGCCTGATCTTCTGAAGGACCACTTGCTGTGCGCGAACAGATTGGAGATAGGAACCAAAAGGAAATGATGTGGTTATTCCGTTCTTCAGACTTCATATCACTGAACTGTTTCATGTAGGGACATGTGCAGAGATTGGTGTATGGAAGTCGTGACCAATAAGATGCTGTTAGCAAGAATCATAGGCACGTGTGATGACATTCATTGGAGATCAGGTGCTGTGGTATGTGTACATCGATTGAATGTACGGTGATGCAATGGTGGTAAATATTGTTACCGGAAATTGTTCATTTTTACCAGTTTTGGTTTGAATAGAGAATTAGGTGAAATAAAAGAAAGTGTTCTTGTGTCAGTGAGCAAAATAAAAAGTGTATGTATTACTACCCATTGCTGTTATTCTAAACAGTTCAATATTCTTTAGACGCTGAATCAATCTAAGAAATCAGTTATTTCAATCTTTTACAGTTTCATCTTTATGATGATCAGGATTGAAACCAGAAATAGTAGGTTTCTACCACTTTCTTTTGATAGGGATGAAAGCGGTCCTATTCTTTGAACTCCTGAATTCATATTAAACGTCATTTCTCGCTATATCTTACCAGTTTTGTTTTATAGATATCAATATTAGAAACGGAAGTCGTAGTATATTTTAATCCGGTTCTAGTTGAGTGATATTGGTAGAGATGAAACTTATTCTGAGGACACTAAATTCATTTCTGAAAACCATTTCTCGGTATACGTTCTATGGTTCTTGTTCTATGCTGATAAACATTGTAACCAGAAATGGTTCATTTCTGCCTGTTCCGGTTTGAATAGAGAATTATGATAAGAAATAGAACTTGTTTTTGGGTCACTCAGTCTATATACCTGGTGGTTCACTTGCGCCGTACAATACGCAAGTAGATGATCAACCATACTTATGTGAAGAAGCAGTTGCCTGCATCTAAGGCGCACCAGGTTACGGAAATAACGAAAGTAATTAAAACTATGTATGATCGTAAGATGTAACTTGTTTATTCCTTTTCAGTCTTTATTTGTGTATGTTGGTCATAGACTGCACTAGTAGTGGTAGTACGTAGTGACTTCATTTGTGACGAGATGGCTGGTGTTGCAGGTGCTTCTAGCAGTGAGCAGTACATGGACGTGATTCATATCTATGGCGAAACACGGCGAAATGCATCCGCAACTCGGAGGTTATATCGGGAACGATTCCCAATGCGACAATTGTTGTCAGCACATGTATTTAGACGCACAGAAATAGCTAAGACAGATCACACGGCTCATACAAAGGGCAAGCAAGAAGAATTGACCTGTACGTGACAACGGCGAAAATGTAGAAAGAGTGGTTGATCATTTTCAGGATAATCCGACACATAGTAAGTATGCAATTGTATGTTTTTACCATGTTTGTTATATTTATTGGTATTTAAGACGTTGCACTTAAACTATAATGAACTACTGCAAGTTGACAGTGTGTCTGAATAATTCATGAATGTAACACTGTGCGTCGGAGCTCCGAGACGAGTGGCAGTCCAGTGTGGGCATCGTAGGGATTTGTCAAGTTTGATTTAAAATGCCATATTATATTACATTAAACAACTCGTTTCTTCACGTGGCGCAATGACCTCACCATGAGTAGTATGAGTTCATTTGTGTGAATAGTGCGATAACTGCCATGGAGAGTTCACACAAACACAAGCAGAAAGTATTATTATTTAAAATATTAATTGGCATCCTGGCATCCTTACATATATATATATATATATATATATATATATATATATATATATATATATATATATATATATATATATATATATATATATATATATATATATATATTTGGTCTAGGAATTAATTCGTGCGGGTGGACAAGAGATAGCGCAACGAACGGAGCGTCCCACAGTTCCGTGTATCCACACATGTGTTGCAAACCCCTGTCATCGCGTATCGTTCGTAGTATAGGGCAGTGGATTAAAGCGTCAACAACACCAGTTTGTAGTTAAGTGAACATGGCGCAATTTGTGACTGATAAAGTGTTTTTGCGGGGTGTCCTGCTGCATTACTTTAACATGCAGAAAAGTGCGACGGAAAGTCATCGTATTTTGGTGGAAGTGTATGGTGACCATGCTCTAGCTGAGCGAACGTGTCAGAAGTGGTTTGCACGGTTTAGAAGTGGTGATTTCGGCTTGGCAGACCAAGAGCGAGCTGGACAGCCAAAAAAAATTTCAAGACGAAGAATTGACAGCATTGCTCGAGCAGGATTCGTGTCAAACGCAGGAACAACTTGCAGCAGCATTAGGCGTTGATCAAACAACAGTCTCCAAACGCTTGAAAGCCATGGGAATGATTCAAAAGATGTCACATTGGGTTCCACATGAATTGAAAGACAGAGACGTTGAAAGACGAAAAACCATTTGCGAATTGCTGCTTCAACGACAGAGCAGAAAGGGGTTTCTGCATCGAATTATTACGGGTGATGAGAAGTGGATCCATTACGAGAACCCTAAACGAAAAAAGGCCTGGGTGAAACCAGGTGAACCAGGTCCATCACAACCAAAACGATATATTCACTGTTCAAAGGTTATGCTGTGCATATGGTGGGATATGAAAGGTGTGGTGTACTATGAGCTGCTGCAACCGGGTGAAACTATGAATGGAGAACGTTATCGACGACAATTAATGCGTTTGAAGCAAGCTCTGGCCAGAACACGACAAGAATGGGAGAACAGACATGATAAACTTATTGTTCAACATGATAACGCTCGCCAACATGTCGAAAACCGGTCAAAACCTATTTAGAAAATGTCGGATGGGAAGTTTTACCCCACCCGCCGTATTCACCATACGTTGCTCCTTCGGACTACTACTTGTTCGATTGCATGAACAACGATTTGATTGGACAGCGGTTTACTTCTTCAGAAGATATCGAAACATGGGTCTCTGACTGGATCGCTTCCAAGGATGATGACTTCTTTCGCCACGGAATCCGTACATTGCCTGACAGATGGGCGAAAGTGGTGGCTAGCGATGGACAATATTTTTCTTAAGGTATTTATGTATTTTGTGTTTGTACTACACTACAGCTTCAATGTGTGCGTACCAACCGCATGAATTAATTCCTAGACCAAATATATATATATATATATATATATATATTGGTCGCTTGCTCGCTCTTCTAAAGCAAAACGAACTCCTCAGTTTTACAGCTGGCTTCTAGAAAGTGTCCTTTCTATGGAACCCTCACTCAAAAGGTTGTTAATGTAAATTGGGTATACACTTTCCTGAATATGTTGCCAAGCATGACTAGGAACCTATCTCGTTCCCTAGTCTCGTGTGATATCATCTCGAAAAACTGAAAACGGGCTTCGAAATTGCAGACGTGTCGATTAACCTTTAAAATAATATTCGTAAACTTAGTTCCAAGTGAAATGTTATATTCACAGGTGCACGACTTCCCTGTAGCGAAGCTTGAGTAAATTAATCGTTTCCACCTGGAAAGACAGAAAAATGCGTATGCACTTGGAAACAAAACAAACAAGAAAAGACCAAACATTTGAAAACATGTCTACCTGGTGTATTTTATATACAAGCACTTGATAACCTTCTACTAACAGGAACGAAAAAAAAAATGGTGAGATGTTGGAGACTACAGCATTCCCAAACTTAGACGAGATATGGGAAACGCACGCACGTATGAAAAAAAAAATGATCAGAGGGCCTTGGTAAAGCAATTATCTAAAGTGCAGGGGTATGGCTTCGTTTCCTGTGAGTTCAGCTTTTAGTATTTCTATGATTATTGGAAAATAATTGCACGCACAATTGTTTATATTGATAATTACCAGTAATATAATTGTTTTCTAGTAGACCTATTTATTATTATTATTATTATTATTATTATTATTATTATTAATAATAATAATAATAATAATAATAATAATAATAATAATAATGATGATATAATAATATTCATTATCAAATGTTGTTGATCCACGATTGGATGAACGTCTCTCCGACATTTCTCCTCGACCATCTATCTTGAGCAATCCGTTTCCAAGTTAATAAAAAAAAAAAAAACAAAGCTTCTTTATTTCGTCACACTAAATCATATTTAGACGTTTTTTATGTATTTTTTGTCTCTTGGAATCCAGTCAAGGATTGATCTTGTTTAGCTGCCATAAGTTATTCTTACAATGTGTCCCAATCACTGCCATTTAAACCTTCTTTTTTCGATAATATCCGTCACTCCTGTTATCTTTTTGATCCATGTATTCCCCCCCTCATTTTTTGTGTGTGTTACACCGATAATAAATCTATGCATGCTGTCTTGTATAGTCCAAAGGCAGTGAATGTTTGATTTTATACGTGTCCAAGTCTCCGATCCATATCTCGGAACAGGTAGAATACATTCGTTAAACATTTTCTGTTCCAGGCACACCTGCATTTTACTTTTCAATACAAACTTGTTTTTTTTTTTTCGAGTGCACTACTATCTAGTTTGATATGTCTGTTATTTTTTATTTTATTTTTTTAATGTTTCCATCCGTAGAGGTATTGTGCCTCAACAAAACATACGTTTTAGTTTTTTTCTAACTGCGTGTCTTCCACTTCTATCTGTGACTTCACTGCGAACTTGTTGAACAGATCTTTCGTTTTCCCCATATGCATTTTTAACTCGACTTCCTTGCTTTTAGATTTACATCTTCTATCATATCTTAAAGTACTGTGTTGTTGTTAGATAAGATAATTATATTGTCGGCGAAACGTAGATGGGTCTGACATTCCCCATTAATATATATCCCCTTGTTTTCCCAATTTACAAAACGGTATACACTTTCTAGCATGTTTGCAAACAGTTTGCGGGAAATTATGTCTCCCTGTCGTGTTCCCTTTTAATTTGCACATTCTTCGTTCAACCAAATGTCAGGACAATCGCACTGGCTTCTTCATAAATATTTCCAACGACTGTGATAAAGGCAACTTATACTCGTTTGATCTTTGATATCAGTTCCCTCACAATTTTGATATGCTCCCTTGTGCTATAGTCACTCCTAAATCCTGCCTGTTCTCTTGCTTGGGTGAAGTCTAGCTGTATTTTTCTACTCGACGCGTCAGCATTTTTGTTAATACTTTACTGCCGGAAAGAGACTTATGGGTCTGCAATTCCGTAGATATTTGTCTCCTTTTTATGAAACAATATCATCATGGCACTTATCCATTTCTAGGGGACACTACCTTCTTGCATCCTAGTACAAAGCCGCAATTATTTTAATATGTCTAATGCTAACTGCATCTTCTCCTAGTGTTTTTCCAAGTTTCATGTTTGTAATAGCGTATGTGACAACACAAACTATATCAGTTTGAAGCACCCTTTCAACGTCCTTTTCCATGTAGTGTGTTAGGACTGAACACTGTCTTGTAAACGCAAGAGCTTAAATGATAAGATACCGTTATAACTACGATATTTCAAAGAATTCAGTAATCATTGTGATGACTAGATAAGAACGTTGCCAATTTTACACCATTTATTTATTTATTTATTTATTTGCATTTTGCTTCACTTTATTCACGTACAGCATATTTACGAAACTCAAAACATTATCTGGCAATTTAATTTCGCATTTGAGAACACCCGCTTGCATGTACAACATATCACGTTTATGAATGACGATAGCATCTGACTAGTTTTGCTCTGCAATTTATAGTTTTTTTTCTTTTTTTTTGCACAGGTCAATGAAGAGAGAGTCGTACCCTGGGAGTTAATAAAACTTCATAATATAACATCTTGAAAGAAAAACGCTGGTACCCATACAAGCTTCAGCTGATCCAACAGTTCTATAGACATTATTTAGAAAGAAGACTTACATTCTACAGAAAAAAAAAATCTGCACATTCTAAATGAGACTCCTGACTTCATCAATAATATTCTTTGGACTAATGAGTGTTATTTTGTTAATGATTCCAATGTTAACGCGCACAACATGGACTACTGGGTCATAGAAAATCCGCGTTTGGTGCGTTCGCAACATACGCAGCAGCGATGAGGTGTAAATATTTGATGTGGTATACCTGGAGGCTATCTCATTGAGCCTGTTTTTTCTCGAACTAGGCCTCCGCGACAACTATATTTGAATTGAATAAACAAGAGTTGAACCTGCAGAATTTGTTGGAAGCTGTTCCTGTTCAATTAGTCATTAATCATTAGTTTCAACACGTCGGCGTACCACCTCATCAAGTTCTCCCTGTACGGCAATATCTTGATGCAGTGTATCTTGAACGATGGATTGGTCATGTGGTTTTCTATCGCGTGGACACTACGGTCCCCAGAGCTAACCCCTATTTATTTGTTCGTGTGGGACTACATTAGGGAGCAAGCGTTTACAGCTGAACCTGAAAGCCGAGCAATTCTACAACAAAATTATTCATACATGTGTCTCTGCGACACAACCAAAGCTTCAAAGAGCACATTCCAATACACAGACACGTTTAATTCTGTGCAACAGGCATAAAGAACAAGCCTTTGAACACTTATATTACGAACAAAATCACAAGCATTTTGGTTTTACTTTATTAGTTACATTGACACGTGTCTCTAGAAATAAACCTAAAGTACAGGTTCAGACATGCAAATCATTGCAAGCTGGAAGATCCTACGATATGGAATATAAGCCCCACAAAAAGGTATGACCATTTCTGACATTATTGCTATACTAATTGTTATAATGATTCACTGATATAATTTAACGATTGATTACCAGTGATGGAACATTAGAGAATGCAATTCAGTTTAGCAATTTTGATTTGGTTAGTAATACGCCAATGTGAAATGTTTTGTTAATTCGAAAAATATGTATAAATTATTTTAAATGCATGTGGATACACGCTTTGGAAGACGATTAATGTAAATAAATATAGTTGATTTTATTCCTGATGCTTCATCCAATATTTTTTTTAGTTGTATTTACACCGAATCGAACACTAGAGAAGATTAGCGAACGAGCCACAACGAAAAAAAAAATGTCTGCTTTTTGTCGAGGTGTGGGTGTCTGTGTTAATGTCCAGCCATGCAATTTTGGTGCGTGCATGTGTGATTCTATAATGCCAAATTATTTTTTTACGCAATTTAGTTTAACTTATTGCCTTCCTACATTGTATTAATACTAACCGTCTAAGTTCCTATAACTTGTGCACATACTAATATAAATTCGTAAATTCGTAAATGGGAAGAACATAAATGTTCAAACCAGTATGCTATAAATTATTTAAAATTCAACATACATACTATTTTAGACATTTGCGTATGATATTTCGACACCTGCCTAAGATAATACTGATTCAAATTAAATTGTTGTTGATGGTATAAACTACGCACGGAATTACCAGCAAGGAATGAAAATGAACATCTATGAATGTTCTCCAAATGCTCGTATGCTACTATTCTCTTTCATTTGCTTCGGTGTGCATGCTAGTGCAAGTTCAGCAAATGACGATCGTGCAATCTTATTTTTTTTTTTTTTAAATACAAGGTAACCAAGAAAGTTCTATCGCTTTTTCACCTACCATCTTGGAGCATCGATATGTCACCTAAGACGTGCCTGGAAGATAAAAAAAAATAATCCCCATCAGCATCGACGACCTCCTGCCAATGTTCTGGAAGTCCTGGATTCCATCGCGGTAGAACTTGGTGGCCGTAAAGGAAAGAAGATATCAAGTGCATTTTGCACATCTAATAGGGATTTGAACTTGTGTCCTCTCAGGTGATCGTCCAAGAAATGGAACAGCTGATAATCGGACGGTGCATTGTTTGGGAAGTATGGCGGATGCAATAGGCTTACCTTTCAAGGCGAAGAATGGTGTTCCGGGTCACCCTAGTCACATGTGACTAAGCGTTGTCGTGTAACAATAGGACTCATTTGCGATTCAGAAGTGCTGGCTTCAGAGTTTTGAGACTTTCTTGAACACGGCTCAGCTGTTCACAGTACACAGTTGCATTGATGCTCTGACCAGCTGGTAGCAGTTCATGATGCACGATTCCACGAGCAGTCCACCAAACACACAATAGCACCTTCTTCTGGTGCAGTGCTGGTTTCGGCTGCTCTGGAACCGGTTCATTGGATGTGCCGTGGAGTTTCGTACATAACCCACTTATCATCATATGCCAACACCCTCTTCAGAATTGGCTCCTTCCTCACAAGGAAACATCTTATATTGATTGTAGAATTGCCCAATTAAACAATGTGCATTCGATATAGGAGTGAAGAAAAGTGAGAAATCTAAAGTTTTAGGAGCCGACACCCAGAAACACAGGAGATGCAGAGGAAAGAAGAATCTAGAATCATGTGGAGATAGCAATGCAAAAGATACACTGACGCAGAAAGAACTTCAAAATGATTAAAATAATCAAAATGGCATTTACACAACAGTATAGTAAGCAAACATTGTACCCACAGACATGTTCATTAATATCATATGTAATGTATTGTTGCCAACTGAGCACAAAATGAAGTTTTGTTACATGGCACGGAAAAAAAAATATATAACATGTAGATAATCTAATTGTGATTAGAACCATACCTGTGAAGTCATGATGTACAGTGTTGCCAACATTTAAAGATAGGGTTATATGGATATCGATGTAGAAGAGTACACACATTACCAACATACTGCGGAGCGCTTTATCAACAGCAACACTGAAAAAAATTGCTACAAATAACGTGCGAGGTGATACAATATTACGTGCATCACAAAAGTGAGCCTGCTAATCAATTGTCAATTCAAGAGCGTGCATCATTTCAATTTTGTGTGTTGTGTTTGATACTATTCTGATTTCCCACTTGGACAAACCTGCTTCGACACTGTTCTGCGTCCCTTATTTTCGTACTCCAGTGATTATATTCTTGTTTGTGGTCTCATATTTTGGTTTTAACTAGTTTCAACCGTGCACTGTATGTTCTCTTCTACATCCGAGATTCATATAGGAATGCATATAAGCCTATCTTCAAACGTTGGTAACACTGTGCATTATTACTTCACAAGTATGGTTCTACTGATAATTAGATTTTCTACATGTTATAATTTGTTTTCCGTACCATTTAAGAAAACTTCATTTTGTGCTCAGTTGGCAACAATGCATTGCATATGATGTTATTGAGCATGTCTGTGGGTACGAGGATTGCTTACTATACTGTTGTGGAAATGCCATTCTGATTACGTTAATCATTTTGAAGTTCTTTCTCTGTCAATGTATCTTTCACATTGCTATATTCACAAGATTCTAGAGTCTTCTTTCCTCTGTATTTCCTGTATTTCTGGGTGTCGCTTCGTAAAACTTTGGATTTCTCACTTTTCTTCACTCCTCTATCGAATGCAAATTCTTTGATTGGGCAACGCTACTATCAATATAAGATGTTCCCTTGTCAGAGGAGACAGCAAAGAAACACAGGTGTCTGCTCGCGATGCCTTCTCACCCGGAGTCAAATCATGTGGAACACATCGACCCGACTTGTAGTGTTTCTCAAGTTGATGGAGGTGCTTGCAGAAGGGTTTCTCCATTCACACTGAATTGTAGTTCCAGTTCCTCACATGTCTGGCCACTGTTCGCCTCAATTGCTGCCTGAATATCATTTTGTGCGTATATTTGTTTTCCGGCACGTGCTGCATCTTCGTGTATTCAGTAATCGTCCTTAAACTTGTCAAACTACATCTGCACTGTTTGCAAAGTCACGACACCCTCACGAAAGGCCTGATATGTCTTCCGCCCCACTACAACGGCGTTTGACCAAAGTTTGAACTCGTACAGCATACACGGTCTTATGACTCTGTGGAGGTCATATGTTCGCTCTATCCTTACGCATGTCCACTGTGTAACTGAACTGCCACAAGCAGATAGTATATTGGATATACCCACAGCAACAACAAACCTTAGCTTTACCTCCATTCGCATTCTACTCATGGTGTGAGGACTAATTGAACACACATCTGAATAAAATGCTACAGAACTTTCTTGGTTACTGTTATAGCTAAGATGGTTTCTGTATGACTAAGTTGTATTCCCAATGTTCATACTGATGTGTTTGATGCTATTATTTGGCGTATGAGGATTAAGTCACTTACATGAAAAAAGAATAGTTTATGATTAATTTGGAATCAAATATTTAGATATGCAGCAAAATGTTATTTATTTTTGATGGAAGCTGTCTTGTTAAGTGATGGTTTTCAAACCAACTGATTTATGCTATTTGGAAATTATAGATGTAGTTTAGATTGTCTAAAATAAGATTTGTTTGTTTAATTGGTCAACAAATTAGATAAATGTGTTGATTACTAATTGCTGCTTTGTTATTCAGAATTGCGGGTAGACTTAATTATAAACAATAACGTATGATTGATGCAACAGATATGTCCTTATGGAGCCCTATCTTATAGTAAAGTAATTGATGAAACACGTAACCTGCCTTAGCAATTTGCTTGACTCGAACGTTTTGGTTATTTTCATTTTTTTATTTGTTTGTTTCTATTACCTCGTTTGCTGTAAATGCAGATTGTTGTTAAATCTATATAATTCTTGTAGCAGTAATGATTTCTAAACAACTTCCGTATCTCTTATGCTATACGAATATACTTTGTTACCTTTAGTACCGACGAAAGCAACTAGCATGATACCACCAATATATGTAATTCTTAAATGCATGATATATATATATATATATATATATATATATATATATATATATATATATATATATATATATATATATATATATACGAAGACAAAGTGATCTTGTAAGTATTCTATCCCTTGAACTTAGGGAACCAGCTTACCTCACTGTAAGGTTGGTTCTCCAACTTCACTAATTGTGCGGCGGAAATGAACAACTTGGTATATATACCTAGGGGTCACGGTGGCTTAGTGGTAGAGTGCTGACCTCTGGTGTGTGAGGTTCCTGGTTCGATCCCGAACCAAGCACGTTTGTGATGGGCAGCATCATGTCAGTGGGTTTCCTTGAGATACTCATGCTTACTCCCACTTTCTCATTCCACCAATAGTTCTATCATCATTCACTTGCCTTGATCATAGTTCCACTCAACCTCACAGAGACAGTCGTGGGACATTAAACTGAAAAAAATATATATATATACCTATATCACTATCGCTCATCGGTTTCTTATACAATAGCTTGCATGTCTAAAGTATAAAAATGCCGTTATAATCTTACATCTTCATATGAACCTGATCTTGAGTAGGACCGCATTAAAAAAAAAAAAAAAAATCAACAGTTCGACATGAACTTTCCTTGAGCTGGAGTTTTGTTATGCAATTTTGATTAAAATATGTATCGAAAAAGGGGGAAGAGGGTTAATGTATGGGTGTGAATGCATGGTGGAAGATGAGTATCACAGGAGCCAGTGAAGTTAGGCAGATAAAACTTATCATGCGAACTCCTCTTTAAAAATAAGTGGATATGCATCCCAATTTATTGTTCGTTTTGTTTTAAGAAAAGTGGCTTTTCTGTGCTTTTTTTTAGCAATGAAAGGTCATTTGAATACGGCGTTTCAGTGTTTCTTTCTGATTGTATCACGGTGAATTGTTGAACAGTTTGAAACCAGGTTTGGAGTATGGTTAGTATTACCCTGAGGTAGGCTTGTATTAAGTTACTTTGAAATGAAATGAAATCTTTAAGTTTTACGTCCCACGGTTATGCCGGTTAGGCTAAAGGAGACGGTGATGATGAGAGATGAGTGAAATGGTGGAATGAAGAAAGTGGGAGGAAACGGGAGAACCCCGAGAAAATCCACGAGCACTGTGTTTGTCCACCACAAAGTTCACTTGGCGGGGGCTGGGATCGAACCCGGGACCCCAAGCACCAGAGGTGAACGCTCTACCACTAAGCCACCGCGCCCCCTTAAGTTACTTTGAGTAAAGAACATACCGTAAAGGGGTATAGGGGTATAATGTATGTCAAAATACAGTATCTCATGAACCTGTTGAATTAGGAAGATTAAAGTCTGTATATAAACAACTCATTTAAATAAATTTACAACTGTCCTAGCGTTTTCGAAAAGTCTTCTTCGAAGGAGTGGAACAGGTCAATATGTATCACTATTTTGCGATTTTCTTTCTCAGTTGTTTATGATGGCATCACAACAAGCTAGGTGAACAGTTTGAAATGAAATTTGGAAATTAGTACCCATCTCTAGCCGTGTTTATTTTGTTTAGATTAAAAGGCGCATCCCAAAAGTCTGCAATTGTCCAAAATGTGTCCCTAAAATAGAGTATATTATGGACTTTTAGCACAACACTTTAATTTAAATGTTTATACAAAACGAGATGAAAAGTTCAGGTATTCTTATTAATATATTTTCCTCCGGCATGTCACCAAATACTAAATAGTATTATTTGTTCATTTAGATAGGTGTTTCTAGGATATGCGGAAAATAATCTGTTTTCAAAATATGTCTTCTGCACTTGCCTAGGATTACTCCGTGTTTCTTTGTTTCGCGTAGTTCTGGGTTCGATTTCCATGGGAGAGCATACAAATGAACGCATAACGGTGTTTTTAACTGAAACTCACGTCTTACGTATGCTCGATACTGAAAGGTGTTCAATTTCAACAAGCAAACAAACACATGTACGCACACACACACAGACACATGCATATATATATAATGCTAGAATTTGAATGGAGCGATGTATCATGCACATAGAAAGATACTTGTTAGCGATTCCAGAGTTTGTCAGCAGAGGTTGAAAATCGGATACACACGCACACATATAACGATATATATTATTATTGATTCATTATTTTCGTTTTCTGAGTTCAGAAGTTGTTAAGAGATAAATCAAAATAGAATGTTGTTTGCTACTAAAAGTTTACAGAAACACGGTTTTGAGTTAACCTGAAATAAACATAAAATTAACTATATCTATCTATCTATCTATCTATATATATATATATATATATATATATATATATATATATATATATATATTTATATATATATAATGAGCGAGAGAGAGAAAGCTAGAGCTAGATGGATAGATACATAAATATATATATATCGATATTGGAATGAACAAATTTGAAGTAAACGTAACACAAGTTTGGAGAATAAAGGGAAAAGAATCCTCTTGGACCGAGACCTACACATGCACATAATTCTCCAAGATTGAGGTATAGGTATTTTTGACAGTTCTGACAAGACGCTATTTCATTGGCGTGCGAGGCGTCAAATAGGAATACCACGAAGGGAAAAAGTGTGTATGCATGTTCGTGTGAAAAGAGAAGATGAGATACAAGCTAAGGTGTTCTGACACTCGGCACAACAGATGCATGCAAATATGGAAATGTAATTTGTCGTAATGTGTTCCTGCCAGTTAGGTACCAAGCTACAATACTGGGGTGCGCTGCGCACGCTAGACAATGAACAAACGGGGTTTGCCTCGAAACCTGCCAGTCGCTAGTTCTTCCCTCTGCGAGGCGGACCTTTCTCCGGCGCGCTCTGCTCAGCGTAAAACACGCTGCCTGGCTCCACGGCATTTCGCCGGCACTCACAACTCAGCTCCACAAGGGAACGGCAAACGTCAAATTTAGTGTCAAATGGAAATTGTATGAGACTCAAGTGTTTTAATCAACAAGAACCAGAAGTGACGTGAACACCTCCAGAATGGCATGTTTTATACTTCTTGAACGTTGAAGTATGGCGGTAAGTACTTCTTACTTCTTAACTTTATTTTCAAAAAAAAAAAAAAAAAATTCAGTGAAAGGTGATACCGGACGAAATAAGTATCAAAACAATAGTTTTGATTCTTATTAATATTAACACTTAGCAACTAAAATTCAACTTTTTGTTCAGAAAAAAGAAAAAAAGAAAAGAAAAGAAATAAGATTAAAAGAAAAGTTGAAAACAATCACACTCTGCGTTATACAGTTTAGATATAGATAATATAAAAATTAAATTCCAAAGTGTAATTTGTAATAAATTCAAATATAATTTTCCTCTTTTGATCGCGCGGACTTACATTTTCCAATCTTTTATTCTGACACTTGTTGCGAATAGCGAAAACATAATATGAGAATTATTTTCCAATGTTTCCTTTGTTCTTCTACATTTGTCACTTAAAGCAAAACTTAGATATAAACAAGATATGAATATATATTGCTATGTACGAATCATAGCGATATAAAACTATTATTATATGTTGATCACTAGGGAATTTTAAGTAATATGCATTTATGAGGCGTGTTCTAACTTAGAAATAAATAAAATAGATTTGTTTGCAAATCTAAATATTATACTTAGATAACGGAATTTGACACAATTTAAGTATTAAATGTAGTGAATAAACAAAAAATTTCGTCGTGTTTGGCGCTCTTATATACGTAATGTACTAAATTTTAACCACGGAACTCATGTGTTTGTTAACACGTTAGTCTTACTATAATCTAGAAGGAATATACGTTTTTTTTTTTATTTGTGTCATACAATCGAGAATGATTTCCATTATATGTTTATGCCTTTGTTCTTTCCTGCTATGAGCATACAAATAAATGTTATGCTAAATGAATTAATGTGTATCGTTTCACGCTTAGTGCTTTACAATTACTTTAAAATGGTTGATTTGATCCATCTTTGTAATTGTTATGATGACCGATACATTTCGGAAGTTTCAAGAGGTATTACGTAAATAAAGTAAAAAAAAAAGTGTTTAAAATTTATAACGAAAGTTCTTTACGCTTGCACTTATTGACGTGAATACTAGTACATGACATATTTCTAATTTATCATTTTTAAAATGTGCTTACTAAAACAAAAGCAACAACACTTGTGTTACAAGATCCAAGTTCACAATTTACTGTTTATCATTTTCCGGAGATAAATCAATTTATTGTGTCCCACAAAACTCAGAAGTGAAACAATAGTGAATATGAGAGATAATTATTTTATATCCGAGTTCAGATGTATCGATTTAGGACATAAATACATGTACTCTTCTCATGGTAAGAATAATACGTTGGAAGGAACTTACGCGTTTCCATCAGATAATTAACCTGATAGAACTGAGGATAAACCTCGGTATGAGAACGCCTATAGAATTAGAAAATTCAATTCCGGATTTCAAAACATTAACCAATTACTTCTGCGTCTCGAAAATGGTATTGCTATAATAAAATTATATTCCTGACAATATATGTCAAATTGCACCTTATTTGCATCATGCACTTAAGGGACACGATTTCGATGTAAAGGAAGATGGTTTGGTTACTTGGAGCCCGATAGCTTGTCTCAGTCTTCAGTATTGAGGCTATATGGCACGTGCATCTATAGCTTGACATATCATACAAACTGCAAATTTGGTAATTTGGAATTGCAACAAGGTCTTCCGAACCGAAGGCGGAACGCTAACAGTTTAGTCGTTAGAAGCTTCTTGCGAATGGAGTATGTTATTTACCCTTAAGGACATAACACTTTACTGCAATATATGTCCAGAAACATTTTATTTCTCTTTACGCATACAGTTAAGATATTAGAAAAAGACTCTTAAAACTAGGGATGAATTTAATGAAAACTTTCATTTAAGGAACACAAATGTTAGTTAATTCTTATTTATTTTATCTATGATAATTTACAAAATTACAAGTCAAATAACATGGCACACAATCTAAATATAGTAATATATAGTATTACCTGCCTACCCATATTTCTGACAAATCTCACTTGTAACAAATATGTTATTTATAAATGGTACAAACACCAAACAATTATCATAGATAGAAGCATGAAAACCCTATAATTGAATTTCATAATTTATGTTCTTTTTTAATGTATTCTGTAGACTATTTTCCACACATTACTTTTGTGTGTGTGTGTGTGTGTGTGTATGTGTGTGTGTGAGTTAAAGACTAAATCTTTGAGTTAACGGCTGATAGTTATATGTTGTACTGTAAAGTAGATTATGATAAAAGAAAACAACTGAATTATATTTCATATAATGAAATAATCAAATATATATGCTATACTAAAATTGTAAACATCATTGCAAAGAAGAAAAAAATAGAATACCTTGATTCCCAGGAAACTACACGTTAGGGAGGAATATAAGTGCTGGATGTGGGGGCTTCTCGATTTAAGTGCTTTGTCTGTGAGTCAAAGTTGACGATATAAAATATTTAATCATTCTATATATTGGAGTGTAATTGCTACGAAATGCAATCAGTTACGTTTGTCTTAAATAGAGAAAAATACTATTATATTCTGTCAAAATATTTGTTGTACCGAAGTTGTATCATAGTTTGCTTATTTGTTTATGCATATATTTTAATTTATTTATTCCTAATATCAAGGAAGTTAGAGATTGAAATGTTAAATTACTTATTAAATCACAAGACAAAACATGTATATTTCTCTGTATGTTTTTTTTTCTTTCAAAACGTTGTGTTCAGAACAATGTACAACATTGGGAATACATTGGTAGGATTTTAAATAATATTGTATCTCGACACTAACAACACTACTTGAATTATAATTTATAAGTGTATGACTTCGTGCATTGTGAAATACATAATAATTTACTGGCCATATCTAACTTACGAAACTAATGACATTACAAGGAGAACGTTTTTATTTATTTTTTGTTGTTTATTAATATGCTTTTAAACAACATTTAGGTCCCTTTCACCGTTATTTGATACTCACAGTTGTAGTTTATGAAAGTCTTATTCATGTGTAGCCACTGTCTGTAGCTATAAAATAATCGAAATTGAATGAAATAGTAATTTCAAGTAAAATACTTTATTTCTCTGGATGAGAAGCAACGCTTAAAGTAAATCAAATGCGCATATCCGAAAATTGTTATATATATATATATATATATATATATTTAGAGAGAGAGAGAGAGAGAGAGAGAGAGAGAGAGAGAGAACGGAATTACTGCAGCAAAGTTAAATGATAATTTTCGCTGGCATATATTGGATTGCACTACGGTAATTTTGATTATCATAACTTCTTAGATATGTCATTTTTCGGATAATTGTCATATTTTTTCTCTATTGTTTCTTGCGGTGCCCCAGATAGTCTTACTGGACTGGGGTTCGCTTGTTTAACTAATTGCCGTACATAAACTAAGGTTTTAAAATATGCTTACAATAGGTAAAAATGAGAAAGATATAGATACAAGATATTTAGTGTCGTTCATTATTGTTTTTCCTTCTTCTTCTTCTTCTCCTTCTTCTTCTTCTTCTTCTTCTTATTATTATTATTATTATTATTATTATTATTAATATTATTATTATTATTATTATTATTATTATTATTATTATTATTAGTAGTAGTAGTAGTAGTAGTATTTAGTACTTACTAAAATACACGTTTTCAAATTTGCTATTTGCTTTGCCTTTTCTTCACACATTTTGCGTTTCATCACTACATGCATGCTTTTACTCTTCCCTGCTTTTGTACCGTGCAATTAATTTTTATTTGTTTTATATTATAAATAAGTTGACTGTTGATAATTGAATTATCCTAAGATAAAGAAACAATTTGTTTCGGAATTGAATATTGCCTATAAAATTTACATATTGCGTGGTCCTTTTTAATTCCTAGCAGAATGTGTTGAGACTATTTTTGTCTAGAAAGTTGATTGAACAATTGTTTAAGAGGCTAACATATTTGATATTCTTACATACAATTACGACTAAGTTAATAGTTTAGACTTGTAATTAATAGTGGACTAATTTTAATATTTAACTATATATGCCTTTATTTCTTTTCAAATACGAAAAACTGCATACTCTGATATCATTATTTATACATTGATATATTAGATGTGGGAGTAGTTAGCGAAGAACGAGGACATTCGTGAAAATATGTTCATAATAAGGCCAGTTGTGTCTGAGGAATATTCTAGAAACCATACATATAACTTTTGGCTCGTATTTGTTAATGCTGTTAATGTTGACTAGATACTTTTCTAAATTCATACACAATCCTCTCTACCACTTCTAAGCAATTCTTATCGTTTTCTTTGTCTTATAATATGATGTATATTTAAAATTACCGGATTAGTGATGAATTTTAACGGTTAAATTTTGAATATTTAAGTATTGTTGCCTTTCGAAAAAAAAATATTTATTTAACATGTTTCCCAGATTTTGTTTCAAAAGAATTACGTCATTGGTGTTATTCTAATAATATAAATTTAATACATGCATTTATTGTATCACCTGCTCCATATGTTTGCATTTACAACAGAAAATAAGTTTACACACATTTAAGGAAGCAATGGAACAAAAGTGCTATGCAAATGTACTATGTTATATATGTAATTTTCATGAAACATCCAAATAATTAAAAACACCTTTGTTTGATGCCCAGAACACAATTACTGGTCTTAGTGCTTCCACAAATAGCACTGCAATACAAATAACTGTAGTCTTAACACTTCATAATTCGAGAATAGCTATTTGTATTGCAATTTTTAATTAATATCCAGTAGCAACTGTTTTATGTTCTGCATTGCAATCATACACACATACGAAACGAGAAGGGAACACTTTTAAAATAAAGTGTTCAATTTATATAAGCTAAACCATTTCTTATCAGAAAAAGTTCTCAAAAGAAAAGTATGTCTGCAGAAACTGCTCCATCGATGTAATACAATTTACAGAGTTGTGGACGTTTGAACAAAATAAAGCTTGCTTTATGTGAGGTAATATTTAAGTGGGAACAAGCTTAAACGTAGGACATTAATACTAACTAAACATATAGGCTGAGCTATCACTATTTTTAAAAAAGGATAGGATTATATATATATATATATATATATATATATATATATATATATATATATATATATATATATATATATATATATATATATTTATATACCTTCACTTTTAATACCTCCTGTGTTACGTAAGCCTTTCTTTCTAGTGTTCCTTGGAAACAAAGGACTGCTTTTTTATTTTATTTTAAAAAGTTCGTGTCTCTATCTGTCTAACGCCAAAAGTTTTCGTGCTTAAGTGATCAAAATGAAGAAAAACGTTCAGGCGATGGTGCTCGATAGTGCAATCTTCTGATGTTTGGTGACAATGGGATCGTATCGATTAGAAAGTGGAAAAATCTAGAATATGCTGTCTAAAGAAAAAGTATCTCTCTCTCTCTCTCTCGCTCTCTCTCTCTCTCCTTCTGTGCGTGGGTGGGTGGGTGTAGAGCACGTGCAGTTTAAGCGGAAAATTAGTGAATATTAGCAAACTTTCAGTTGCCATGTAATTATACATATACAAAACTAGAAGGGAAGAGTTTTAATATAAATTACTCAATTTACGCTAGCAAAACTGGATCTTGTCAAAGGAAAATTGTTATAAAGTTTTTTTTCCGCACAATTAAATCAATATCATACAGTGTTAAGAGTTGTTGGCATATTTAAACAAAATAAAACGTGTTATGTTTTATTTACATCATATAGCGGCTGAAATGTCTGATTCTTTAGTATAGTTGCGTAATTAATGGCATATGTAGGTTATTGCTCATTTGTTTCGAGACATGAACAGATTACAAATAATTTGTGGCTAGATTCAGTAGATAGTATAACATAAACCTGCTGAGTTTAAGTATTATACCGGCATATACAACCTTGTCACTTTAATTTGCTTACAATCTTTACTAGTAACTAAATTTCCGAATAGTAATTAACAAAAGAATTCATGAACATTTCTAAATATTAAATTTTTAGATGAGACAGCACAATGGAAAGTTAGAAACATATCTTTTGTTTTAAAATACAAATATTTTGACAATATTTTTGATAGGTTAAATAAGATCCATAACTTCATGTGACTATTAAATATTATTGGAAAATAATACAAGAATCGACTTGGAGCATGACACAACGAATGAGTCCAAGAAGCAAAATGATAGAGTTCGCTAATGTTTTACGTTTCTTTTACAACAATTAAACTATATTCGAAGTATAACTATGGTTCAAAGTGGAACCTGAACAACTGTAATGTTTTCAATGGTCTCCCACCGGGAATCAAACCTGGAATCAATTTCACCAAGAATGTGCGTGAAGCCACAAGACCAGCGGAGATAGCTGACAGATGAAAGCGCTGGGAAAAGAGCTCGACAGTAGCGTTGCATTTTACGTATGTATCCAATATTGGTTTAAAGGAAATGACTAGAAAGCAATGTTTTGAGAATGCCTAATGTATTAACTACGCAGTTAATATATCCATTTCACTGTAGTCTCAACAACAACAAAAAAAGTGTATGCTAGAACATTTGTGCAAAGCATAAATACCCTTGGATTACAATAAGTTTTAAAAATAAAACACTCTCTCACACACACTAAAGTGATATTCCTATAGCTATCAATCAGAGAAGTGTGTCAACTAAAGAAGATCGAGGGAAAGTGAAAGCCAGATAATTAGCTTTAGATTCTAGTTAAATCTATGAATTTTGTATTAATATTGACACATATAGTCAACTCATTAGCACTCATGTTTTTGCTGTACGTAATACCGGGTTCAGTTCTTAGTGGAGAGTAGAATTTTCGGTGGTTGACTCATAAGGGAACTTAAGGAGCTTTTCGAATTAAAAAGTAGCGAAGTCGGGTGCAGGACATCAAGATTAAGAGGGGTGGGAGCTGTTAACTGACCACATATCACGAACCAACAAAAATCAGAACCAACCGTCTGGTTGATTATATTTTACCATGAATAGTATCTCGAACAGAAGTAGTGCTATTCAAACGATCAAGTATGAGAAAAAAAATACTAATATATCTTAACTACAAAATTCGTTCGTAGGAACGAGAGGTGCGGGTTTCGTTGATTATCTATATATATAAAAGAGAACGCACAAAATCCTTTGTCCGCTCATCACGCTAATACGGCTGAACCGATTTCTTTCATTTTTGGGGGGTTGTTAGGATTTGGACCCTAGATGGTTTTTATCATATCACTTTAATTTTCAATTACCAGTGTCTTGAGATAATTGACCAATCAGGTGTCAATACGTAAAAAAAATCCTTTGTCCGCTCATCACGCTAATACGGCTGAACCGATTTCTTTCATTTTTGGGGGGTTGTTAGGATGTGGACCCTAGATGGTTTTTATCATATCACTTTAATTTTCAATTACCAGTGTCTTGAGATAATTGACCATTCAGGTGTCCATACGTACAAATCCTTTGTTATTAGTTCATCATAGGTATAAAAATAAACGTATTTATATGCAACCCGCATGACCCTGTGACTCGGCGGGTTAACATAACTGACAGGCGCTATAAATCACTTGAAAGCGAAAAAGTAAAAATTATCTAAGTAACAAAGTTTATTGCGTTCCGGGGTGACCGCAGCGAAGCGGGGTGAACGCTGCTAGTTGGACATATAATTAAGAGCAGTAATAATCAAATATTGTATAAGAAGTACTTACGTTTCTTGTTTTAAGTTTTTCACAATTACGACTTGTAGGCTAAAAGAGATATGCGATTAATGAAAGCGTATAGTTATGAAATAATTGGGAAAATTAAGCAATAATTGAGCACCCCACGAACACTATGGGGTCCTCCATAATTCTCAGGGCCTGGCATGCGAACCATGGTCCGTTCGCACCAAAAATGAGAGTTCTGCTGCTGAGCCCCCGTGTCTTCGTATGCAATATTTTATGTATCTGTCAGATACTTGGTTGATTCGTGAATGTCGCTTAACAACGATGGTAAACTACTTGGAATATTCAAAATGTAGATTTGAAGAAGAAATACACAAATTAGCGACGTGTAACAAGAAAAAAAAATATATTGGAAATGCTGGTAAATATTGGGAGGAGGAGGGCAATTTAAAAGTGTGTAACTTATTTGGATATTATTTGAAAAAAAATGATAATGTATTATTAGAAATGTAATAGAAAAGTGGCAGAATGATATAGAGGGTAAGGCGATTTTAATTGATGCATACAACTGGCTATTAAAATAATGAAATCATAATAACAAAATATATCACTTTTAACCTGTCACGTACCGTACGTTTGTCACTGAATTAAAACACATAACTCCCGAGTGGTTTCCTGAAAACAGTGGGTGTCATTCTTCATGCAGCGTAACACTCATTTGCGTCAGCGATGGTGAGGGAGGCACTTTGTACCATAATTAGTGTTCTAAAACTGAGAATAAGTGATCAATAATGCTCGAGTTAAAGACTAAAACGGACAAGACCACTTCTTGTAATTCATCATGATATTCTTCAATATGCGCCTTAATAGGTCTGGTTGCAAACTGAGACGTTGTTATCTTGGAATACTACATAGTTAGGGAACAATACACGTCCTAAAGGATGTAGCCAGCCACTTAAAATATCTATAAAATCAATGAAAGTTATTCTTCCTTTGAGAGCAATAGTGGACAAACATGTGTGTGGTGTGCGTGTTTGATCGGGGATCTCCCGTTTCATTATACTGTATTCCTTTTTACTACTTTTTTCTTTACCTTCTTTAGCCTCAGTGCATAATCATGTGGGCGTTACTAAAATAAAAAGTTCTTCAATGAATTATACCGCGTTGTCTTGACGGTTCTAGGTGTCAATTCTCTTCAATGTTCAGTAATACATTCCCGCAATGTTTCGTTTGAGTTGTCTATTTTTCTTTCCTGGTTGTGTATTGTCAAAAGTTTTGAATATATTAGATACTGCCAGGGGCGCCCGAAGATTTTCTAGGGGAGGGGCATCTCCCTAGTTACTATATTGCGTTTGGTATTTTGTATTTGTATTGAGAAAATCTAAAGAAATTTAGAAATATACATTATACATTTTCGTAAGCCAGGGGGCCCTCTGCCCTCACCTTCGGGTGCCCATGGATACTGCTGCTCTTGAGACGTTTTAGATATTGACAGTCTTGAAGACACTTGGCCCAACTTACCATGTACCCACAATTTGTCTTCTTTGAAAATCGGATAAATCTACAGCGTTGCACCACTAATATACATGGTGTCTCATAAGTCCCCTGGCACATGTTAACTCTGCTATTATCAGAGTTACAACAAAATGTAAGAGAGGAAACCGTCTCCAAATATGATGTTATCAATCTAAAGTGAATGATATGCGCCAAATATTAAATGAAAATACAATGTTGCCATTTATCTTAACCCACAACATAAGTGAACGAAGTTACTGTTTGAAATGGAGGCCGGCCAACGACAGGTTAGCATAAAATACAATAAATTAATTCAATTATGTTGTAGGTCCAGGTAAATGGCAACAACGTTGCATTTTCATTTAGCATTGTGGGTATAAAGAGTGTACAGCCCAAACGGCTCGTCCTATTTTTTTGTTTAAACAATCCTTCACTTTAGGTTGAACATAACATATTTAGAGATGGTTTCCCTTCTTACATTTTGTTGTGCCTGATAAAAACAGAGTTACCCTATGTCAGAGGAATTTTGAAACACCTTGTATTCTTACTGGATACACAAATATGTTCTACACTGCATTGCGTACTACTTACTATCATCCAACAGAACACTTACATAAGTCAGTGTTAATCCAAAAGTGTTGCACTCACAAACACCATGTGTTGCAGTACAAGTATGGTGTTTCAATTAATATCCTAACCATCTTTATATTAAAGAGGACATTGTTTTGTAATGAAAATGTTAAGGTGAATCCATGGTTTGAGTCAGTGGTTCTCAACGTGGGTGTTAGCATCCCCAGGAGACGTTCTCGTTTCGAAAGATGCACTAGAACAAAACAAAACAAAAAAAGAAGATGGATTACTTAACAGTTTTGAATTTAATGACCTCTTAAGACTTTCTGCATATTATTGGAAGAAATGCATACATTTTACAAATTACCAAAAGTCCTGATTTTGCTTACAGGTAATAATAATAATACCATTGTAAACAACTTTGAACTGCAATTTTTCCTCCTTCATTATTACTTTTGATCGGACCTTTAATAAAACCTAACTTTAGCTGAGTTTTGTATTAATTTTATAATGAGGAATATATGACACCAACACAACAATTCATTCATTATAGCTTCATGAAAACCGGTGAAAGAAAAGCTCGTTGGTCCTTTTCTTTCCAAAAGTTAGGAGGCAAGCATGTATTTAAAAAAAATGTAAGGGAAGAGAAGGTCAATTCAAGACAAATTATGTAAACATTTTCTGCCATCTTATATCAATTATATATTTTATCTTCAAAGCTGATTTTAAAAATGAAAGCCTTTTGCATATTCTTAGACTACCTCGTCCACGTCTTAATTTCAGCCTTGTATATGGGTGGATTGGGTTAAAATAATGAAGAGGGGGCTCTCAAAACAATTGCATTCACAGGTTGTATTCTATTTTGCTGGGAGTTTTACTATTCTACTTAGAAATGCATTTGGAATTAATAACGTTATGCGATTATTATACACGAAGCATGCTAATGTTGGATACTATTTAGAAATAAACGATACAGTGTAAATCGAAGATGAAAAGAACATATGCACATAATTTATATTGAATCTACTATTTCCTTTTGTCATTGGCGGCACGGCGGCTTAGTAGTAGAACGCTGACTTATTGTGCATGGGGTTAGTGGTTTTATCCCCGGCCTGGTTCGCGTGTTTTCTCCTACATTATAATTCCATCAATTATTACATAATCATTAAGTTGTCTTAACCATCATCTCCCTTAACCTAAAGGACATAATTGTGTAACGTTATTTTTTTTAAAAAAATACCTGTTTTCCTTTCGTTATTGACTATAACACCTACATCAATACCTGCAACAAAACTGACATTTTCCCTTACAATAACTTGAGAGTAGTAATGATCTCTCGAAACGTTTAAGCTTTCTAAAAGAACATGCTGCACAGTTAGGATGTACAACATTAAAATTCTACGGTTGGTTAGATTGGAGTTCAACATCCATTTGTTATCCATCACCGAGGATACGTTAAATATGAACGTGTGTTTGACGTGGAATCAGAACTACCGTAATGCGTTCAATTTTAATTAATTCAACGGGGAATCAAACCAGGAACTACAGGCATTAAATACGCAGTTATTAGTCATTAGTTCCCATGAAGGGCTCGAAAAGTGGTGACAGTTAAAAGGATTTCCAACTTTGAGCCCGTATTGTACACAATGGTCGTCGTGCAATTGGTGTGTATATGATCACTTATTTAACTACTTTTTATATGAGCATAATGATTAGCGAAAAGCACATATTGTTAAAGGTCTAAAACATACACTTGGTCTTAACCTAATCATTATTATCACCACTAGCACCAGCAACAACACTCACAAGTCATCCACGGTCTTTGTGGTGGTTCTCTAATCAATCGCTCTTGGAGACAATATAGTGTGGTGGAGAACAGCTTTCATTGTAAGGGTTGAACATACATGATTGTCTGTGCACATGGAAACCATACCGGTTCAAGGCCCGACATGGTTCACAAACCATGTTAAGAGTATGTCAAATTCTTATTAATCTTGGTGCTAAATAAGGACGCAAAACACTCAAATCAACCATTAACAAGTTGCTTAATCAAGTTGAAAAATGTGCTTGCGATACAGCCTTCCTTGTCTTTAAGAACATCTATCAATAGTGACTGTTATTGGTCTCCTTTACTTTATAGCAAAGATTGTATCAATCTAGTAACATTATTTATCCTCTAACTAGAGATACTGTATATTCTTTTTTATGGGATTTTCTTTTTTTTTTACAATTTTCTTATCCAAGTACTACATTAATTTTCCTGTAGTACGTTCTACAAATACAAACCTGAATTTACAATATTCAGTACTTGTAGGTCTTATGTTCACTCCGGAGCTGGTTAACTGACTTTACATTGGTTCCCATTCAGTATAAGTTATGCTATCCAACATACCGCATTCGCCATTCTGGTTACTTAACCAGCTACTAGGTACTTGAATGTTATACATCTCGTTACATTTTCTTTCTACGGGCTGCCTACATTCAAATTGGTAAGTTAAAATTATCACAAACAAACAAGCAGATACTAACTATTTTTTTTCTTAACTTCACTTAATTCGTTTCTCATTCGGGAAATATTTTATTGTAAGCTTACGATATTCTGTTAGAACTTATCTTGAGTTTAGTTTACAAAAATAATAAACCTGTAAGTGGCCATTTTGAGCATGACATTAACTTATCACAATAAGGAAAAATGGATTAATCACATAATTTATTTATTTTCTATTATATTATGTTAACTCGTCAGTACACGGCCCCCAATTGTAACATGAGAACATGCCATGACGGTAATTTGCTCATGCAAGTTTTGATAGTTAATTTTAGTATTTGTACAATTTTATTGAGAATGAAAATTTTACATTTTGAAATTTCGGTTTCTCAGCTTTTTAAAGACACTTTATAGACCTAAAAAAGATAAACTTAAAGATTTTGACAATTTTTTGTTATGTTTTCACAGTTTTTGAATTTTCTATTAGTTCACGAGAACATGCCAAGTTAGCATATTGCTGCACTCTTTGATTTACAAAGTAACGCCAGAACACGTGCTGTGAGCAAATTGCCGCATTAGCTATTTGGGCTATAAGAAATTTACTCCGTTATATTGACACACATTTTATTATTACAAATACAAAAAAAAAAAATGTACAGAAACATCATTGATATACTAGAACAGTGATGTTATGAAACCAGTCCAGTGAAATTTAGAACGTATATTTACATGTCACCTTCTCCATCCTCATCGTTTGCAGCTGGTCCTTGACCACGCTCGGTGTAGTTTGTGCATGATGGTCTTGTGTGTTCCTTGCATATCGGAGTGTTGTATTTGATGTATAAGACGGTAGGTTTCCTGTTCTTGCTACGAGGGCAGATACGGGAAACTGAGTAGTGACCTACTAGAACACTACTACACTAAAACACCTAATGCCCATTTGCTCCAATAAATTTAAAGTTAATATCCAGGTTTAACGACAGAAAACATACAATCATAAATAACTTTTGCAAGCACTTATGATTGCAGGTGTTAAAGTAAAGGCTTCTGCTATTTTAACTAATTGTTTTCAATTTTATAATTATAAAATTTATACAGAAAAGGAGATAGTTTTTTATATATATATATTTTATCTTGTTAAATTTTGTGTAAAGTTTCTTATTTCCAAAGCATAATTTCCTCTTGAAATTTGCAGAGCGTTTTAGTGTCACCTGTTGTTCTACCCTTCAAACAATACGTTTAAAAATGCTTGAGCAAACGGCCCCTAAAATACAACACTTAACACTAGAACACGCCCGTTAGGAGCCTACTTATAACAATCTCTACGTGGTTGCACGCGCCATGAGCAATTTGCGCACGGAGACCAAGACATACCCTTCCACTCCCGAAAAAATGGTCGTGACTGACCAAACCGGTCAGGGTCAGGTGGAGGTGGGATGGGTAGGGAATAACTCGGCCCTTCTTCCCCTATTGTCTTAGAATATGGAAAGTGAAGGTGTTTTTATAAAACTGCTTCAATTTGCCGCGGGTACGTGTAGCGACGAGTTAATATTGTTTTAGACAGAATACTTGTGGAAAGTGTCTTTAACTTTCACCCCTTTGAATCTTAATTACATCGATAAATCTGGCGGCTATATACGTATTTCTTATGTGTTTCCACATAAAATATGTGTATAGCTCATAAAACGCATTACTAACTGAAAGTTTCATCTTATGAAAAAAAAAAAAATGTAAATGAGAATTGTGTACCATTACATCTAGCTATAACATTAGTTATGATATTTATTAGTAATAGTAATAAAGTTTTTATTTTACATTAAAAATCGATAAATATTG
The DNA here is from genome assembly GCF_964235325.1 of Thermobia domestica. Lineage (NCBI taxonomy): Eukaryota > Metazoa > Arthropoda > Insecta > Zygentoma > Lepismatidae > Thermobia > Thermobia domestica. Next base: position 141,835,281 of record NC_137459.1, on the reverse strand, counting down.
CTCTAATAGCTTTACAAACAATGCGTTAGAACTAGAAAAATACATCTACTCTTCTTTCATATCGAATGGCCAATTTTATTTTATTTAAGTGTTTAAATCATTTGTTTCGTTTCAGGGTTAAATAATAATTTTATGCCGCAATGAAAAAAAAGGTTGTTGTTGTTTGTTTAAGTTAGCTAGCTATGGTGTAGCTAGCACCCATTGCGAGGGCTACACCCTCTATTAGGGAACGAGATTTGACATTATATTGGGGAAAGGAATATATGTTGGGCAAAAGGACATTTACTAACTTTATTTAACATCCATAACATTTTTTTTAATCGAAGATGCAGTTTGGAAGTCTGAGTGGTGAGATGAGTGAAGTGAAATGAGAAAGAAGTGCTGCAAAGACGGAACAACACAAAGGAACTGGTTGATAAGACAGATGCTGAGTTATAATTTTCTGTCCATGGGCGACTCTGGACGTGATGAGATACATGAGGAGGCTCTGTTAGTAACAAGCGGGTTTACTGTGCATGATATGAAGGTGAGATATAGGCCGGGATGTGTGACGTACTGAGGATATTGATGATGTTAGAATCGGGATGAACTGGAGGTACAATATATTTATGTAGTGCGGAAAGCAGTGAGAGAGGTGTAGGCGTGTGGCGATGGCTTTGGGTGTAGGGAGCGTCGCTGTAAACGGTTTCAAAAAAGAGAGCGTGTTCGCTGTCTTAGCGCTGAGATGTACAGATGGTGATCAGAAAAAAATGGAAACACCTGAACGAAATATCAACTTACCAGATTAATGTGGTGTCGGGCCACCTTTAGCCTTCAAAACAGCCTTGATGCGACATGGGATGGAGGCATAAAGGTCGTGAATGGTAGCAAGTGGAATTTTACATCATTCCTCGTGCAGGGCATCGGCCAGTTCTGTGAGAGAGGATGGAGGTGGAAATCGTCGCCGGAGTCGTGTTTCCAAGACGGACCACAGATGTTCAATTATATTGAGATCTGGGGATTGGGCGGGTCAGGAGAGGTGTTGAACTTCATCCCGATGTTCCTCAAACCACGCTACAACTACGCCAGCTGTGTGAATGGGTGCATTATCATCCTTCAAGATGGCGTTATTGTCCGGGAACAACATCCGGACCATATGATGCAAGTGCTCTCTTAAAATTGCGACATAATCGTTGGCAGTGATTCGTTCGCTAAGTGTGACCAAATGACCCAATGAAAACCATGACATGGCGGCCCATAGCATCACCGAGCCGCCGCCATGTTTCACAGTTGGGCGGAGACACTGTAGATCATAAGCTTCTTTGGGCATTCTCCACACATAAACACGGCCCGTGGTTGGGAATAGGGTGAAGGATGACTCATCCGACCATATCACACGTTTCCAATTCTCAACGGTCCAAGTTGCATGGTCGCGGCACCATTTGCGGCGTGCGAAAGCGTTATGGTCCCTGATGAGCGGTTTGGCCCGTGCAACACGACCCCGTAAGTTCATGTTATGTAATTCGACTGTGATTGTCGAAAAAGGGTGGGGGAGGTGTTGATTGAGTTCCTCCGTCACTTGCTTTGCAGTGGCAAGACGGTTCTGCGTGACAATGCGCTTTAATACCCGGCGTGACCTGTTACTCATGATTTTCTTCCGCCCACTGTTCCGCTTCCCCGATGTGGTTTTCCCGTGTGTTGTGTAGGCCGTCATCACCTTCAAAACTGTCCCACGCGACACACCTAACAGAGTAGCCACTGCCGTCACACTCACTCCACATAACCACGCACCAACAATTTGCCCTCTTTGAAAATCTGAGAGGTATCCCATTTTACACTACCTCCGTCTACTGCAGCCACTGAACACTACTGTTCCACTGCGCCTGACGTAGTATGGAGACCGACCTAACACACCACTACCAGCGATCCGGCGCTGCGGGCGCCACGACACCACTGCCAACCCATACATCTGACGTGTTGCCAACTACAGATGTTTCCATTTTTCTGATCACCATCTGTATATGTAAGACGAAGAGCTTCTAAATGATAAAGAAGATGAGGAAATGTAATGCGGTCGTACAGTTCATGGGTTGGACTCTTAATTTAATGCCGTAGGCTAGGCGCAGAACATATCGTTCCATTATTAATAGCTTTCCGTAATGTTTTGTGCTTACTGATATTCATGCGGTGAAACCATACGTAAGAACGGGACGGATGAAGACCTTGTAAGTGTTAATGAGCGTAGAAGAATGGAGACCCCACGTTGTGCTTATGATAAGTTTAAGCAATTTTGGATTTTCTTACGACGGTAGCGAGGTTTGGACGCCATGTAAGATGGTGATCAAATGTTATAGCCAAGTAGCTCACTGTCTTTGAGTGTTATATGTCGGTATCATTGACGGTAAGTGCAAGACGAGTTGGGTTTCGATGAACTCGTGATCGACGTTTTGGTGGAATAAAGATTATGGTCTGAGTTTTGGTAGCGATTATTGTTCAGCGCCGCGTTCGACACCAATCGCTAAACCGACGGATAGCTTCATTCATCGCTGCGTTTATTTGAGAGATAGTTTTAGGTAACGCAGGGAAGCCGTGCCATCGGCGTACTGAAAATTATGAACATGTTGAGGTAAGGACGGTATGTCAGCGACATAAAGCAGATACAGAAGTGGGGACAAGGCAGAGCCTTGAGGTACGCCGCTATGAAGATAGATAAGATAAGATACACTGTCATTAATGTAGATGTAAGCTAAGCGGTTTGTAAGGAAATTATATATGAAGCGAATGTACGAGATAGGAAGACAAAAAAAAAAAACAGAAGCTTGAATAGAAGTCCACGTGCCATACTTTATCAAATGCTTTTTCGAGATCGAATAAAAGTATACATGCAGGCTTGGAAGAATTTCAATGATTAGTAATCATGTTGGAGAGGCGAAGTAATTGATCGTTAATACTATATCCTGGTCGGAAACCAGCTTGATGTAAAAGTAGCAAAGTTTTCGCTGTTAAGTAATTGTGAAGTCTAACAAGATGGCCTCCAATATTTTGCTGAAAGTCGGCGTTAATTGTATGGGCCTATAAGATGATACGGTATTCACTGGTTTGTGTGGATTAGCAAACATGAGTGTTTTGGAAGTCTCCCACTGAGGGGGAAGATAGCCTGTGCGGACAATAAACGTAAAGATAGTTGCCAATAGATATAGAAAGACGTAAGACGCTTCTTTTACATGCCGATAAGTGATTGAATCCAGAGCAGGGGCCGTATTGCGTTTGCGAGCCGTGACGGAGTTGATATCTGTTACCGAGATAAGCGTTGCAAGAGGATTGTCCGGTAAAATATGAGACGTGCTGGGTTGAAGTTCTGGTGAATTTATGACAAAGGTATGTGTTGAATGCCTGCGAGGAATGGCAGCTTCATATGGCGTGAAGATAATTTGTAGATTAGGGTGTAGCGTTTTGCACTTTTGTTGGAAATTCGATGACGGCTAGTGCGGAAAAGATGCCATTAGTGGCACCGACCTTACTGTTTTTTTTTTTTGGACAAACCCTTACCCTGCCCCATCGGACTTAGTGTTTTTCAGCGTTCTGTTAGGCAACACGCACAACACCAATGACAGAAAAGCTACTTGTGGTCGTTTTTAGAGTTACCCCATGACAATAATAGAATTATTTTATTAAACGAAACCTGTATCAATGCCACTAAATAATTTTAAAATGTTTGTGAGTCAAAGTACAGCCATATTAGCTCAGTTGTTGGAATTAATGTCCAGATTTTTTTGGAATGCCACATTAACGATGATTATAGGCATAACTCTTGATATAACACGATTTTATTTGTGCTCCGTACGCAAAATAACCCAGTACTCAACACCGGGAGGTGTTTGCACATCGAGTTCCACCCACGTACTCACCCAGTAGGCATACGTTGACATTTGACCTTAGGTCACGTAGTTATTTTTGGTCTCGAAGCGGGGCATTATTGTTCTAGACTTTAGTTTGGCTCTAACGTAGATATCTCTTTCGTTCTGGCCGCACTTTTTCGACGCTGCCTCGGACACCAGCTTCACTGTGCGTTCCACATCTTGACTATGGCAAAGGAATGTTGTTGTTAGAGTAGCTGAAGTTCAGATGTTTTCTTCAAGCTGCTGGTCCGTTATGTTTCGTGTGATTGGAGACTCTGCTAGACATTAGGTCAATTAATCATGTCGTAGTAATTTTCATCTGTAAAGTTTAATTTCGAAACAATGAAGTCACGTGGGCGACTTGATCTCGGAGTCTTCTGGCTGCGGCACTTTTTGACCCTTCTCCAGCCTAACGTTCGAATATGCAAATTTTCATCTGCTGTCATCGCTATCAGCAGGTTTACATAATGAGCGTAGTATCCGTTTGTTTGTAGAACAGAATGAACTTGTGTTGTAGATTTTCTGTCAGAAAACGTGATAGCTTAACCATGCTAAACATATGCATGACGCCCATTTCGCACGAACGATTTCGCCGTTTTGAAAACCAGACGGGAGTGTATACTTTAACAATGTACTGGCAAGGTAGACACACTTGAACTAGGTATATCAGTACTGATGTACTGGGAAAGCTTTCTACAGGCCAATGTAAGCCATCGTGAATGTGATAATGGTTCTGGTTTTCTGTTTGCTAGATCGGTAATACACATTTCTGTAGCAACAGCCTTATAAATTTCAAACAGATAATTCTGGTCGCTGCTTAAACCATCTGTTTTTTTTTTTCTTTCATTTCAAGCACTCATTCCACGGGAATGGGTGTAAAGGAGACGACCGATGAACGTTCACAATCCTTTAATTTCCTTCCGATGGGGCCGGAAAAAGCGTTGTGTCCGGTCGTTCCACCATCGATTTGGTAACCAGGTGTTGAAATGGTAACTCGTTGGTAGGAAGATGGCAAATGATATGCTGCAGTTCCTTTCCCAGGGATATTTGTATCTGACTTATCACGCAGTTATCCAATCCTGTATTCGTGGCTTCACCATCGCTGCCGACTGCCTCAAGACTTGACACGCTATACTGGTTCTTCTCTAAAAGCTCCAATATAGAGTCGGCAATAACCTTGTCAGTGCCTGACTTAGGTGTGGCATGACCCAAGCATTCTGAACCGGGCTCCGATAGAACTGTGATATGCTTGTATGTAACTTCTCGTCTTCGTAGTTTGCCGTTGTAGATTTATTGCACAAGAGTTGCATCATTTTTTCCGTCGAAGTAGATAACAGTAATCGCCCGGCCTAGGTGGGCCTTTTCTTTCTGGATCTTCTCACCCAGTTTATCTTTTTCTCTTCGTACCTTAGATATGTCAACAACAAGATTTTTGTCCTCTGGCATTATGAGTCTCGCGTCCTGAAGTACGGCAGAAGCGATCAAAAGAACCTGTCTGTCTCAAGCTCCAGTTCTAAACGCTGCCTCCGCTGTATTTTGAAGACAGATGCGCTTTAGGCTATGCTACCTTCTTGGTCGCGCCTCGAAGTCAGATCCCGACGTGCTTCCCAATTCAACAGCTTCGCTGGATTCCCTTTACGACGCCAGGATCTCTGACCTGTGCCTATGCCTAATCACACTAGTTGATGGACTTGTTTTAACACTTCCAGCGTCTTTCTTGGTTGTCTGCCCGTGAAATCTGCTCACTTTACGGGAAAAAAAAATCTCTTACAGAGATTTGCTTGTTCGGACGTCAATGTTAATAATGCTCATTTTCCGTGATGTTCTCTAGTCCAAAAGAAACTTGAATTCTCATTTTGGAATCTTGCGTGTCCTCTGACAGTTTCAATCTTCGACGGTTTTACATTTGCAAGACGCAATATCAAACGAGACTTTTCCGCGTGTGCAACAAAACCGGAACGAAGTGTTGCTTCTTGTCCTTGCCGACTGAAATGTTTTTCTTTGGTGCCTCACTTAGTATAAAATGTTTTCAGCATGTCAAAAAACTCTCTTTTCTGAAACCACAGGAATGCTTGCTTTACGCCAAATATGTACAACTTTTTGTTCAACTAGTTTAGCAATGTCAGTCACTCGTAATTTAGTTACACTTTCGTCACCACTTAAACCACTTCGAAACAAATAATAATGTCACATAACGTCAGCGTACGTGGGTAACTGCACTTCACTCATTTCACTTGGAGTGCCAAAAAGCCTCGTTTCCCACTTTCTCGCGTTGGTCTGCTATGAGGATTTTTCTTCATCTTGCTTTCCGTTGCTTCCGAACTTGGAAACCAAAGTGTACAAAATGTATATGAATCGTATTGCACTAAGAAGACTGTAACTTTAGGTACAATGCACAAACTCTCTGTCTTAACAGGAAAAGTAGTGAACTAAAACCGTTAAAGATTAAGTTGCAATAAGCTGGTCTGTTTGATTGTTTGGCCGAAGTACACAATATTTATACAACCGCCGAACTTCGAGCGATAATATTCTAGAAACGTCGGCGTAGGTTCTGGAGCCAACGAGGCGAACGGATGGTGCGCGAATCTTCTGGACGGAGCCGGACGTTGCGACGACGCTCGAAAAGTGTGGCCAAAGTAAGCAACTATGAGGTTGTGTATCCTGCCGCTAGATGATATTTGCTGTCGGTGTACATAACAAGCGAAGATTTGCAAAAAAAAAAAAAAAATCGTGTTATATCAAGAGCTATGCCTATAATCATCGTTAACGTGCCATTCCAAACACAATCTGGACATTAATTCCAACAACTGAGCTAATATGGCTATACTTGACTCAAAAAAAAATTAAAATTATTTACTGGCATTGCTGCAGGTTTCTTTTAATAAAATAATTGTATTATAGCCATGAGGTAAGTCTAAAAACGACCACAAGAAGCTTTTCTGTCATTGGAGTTGTGCGTGTTGCCTAACCAACACTTAAAACCTTTAAGTTCGTTGGGGTAGTGTAAGGGGTTGTCCCCCCAAAAATAAAAAAAAACAATCATTAAGGCCGGTGCCAGGAATGGCACCTTTTCCGCACTAGCCGTCATCTAATTCCAACAAAAGTGGAAAACGCTCCACCCTATTGTAGATAGGTTGCGAAGGCGTCTGTTTTCTATTTGTCCCTCTGAAGAAGATTTTCAATTTCTATGAGAGTATAGGTAGTGTGATTCTTGCGACCAGTAAGCATGTGGAAACGGTGCCAGTATCTGGATGGGTGTGCAGTGTCTGCCACATTATTGCAAGCTTTTATTCATTGACGGAGTTTATATGCTTTAACATAATTGTGAACTGTGCGTTGAAATTGACGATGTAAGTGCAACGACTCTGGGTTTCCTGTACGTTTGTAATCTCTGTAGAGTGCTCGTGAACGTCTGATAAGTGGTAAAAAATGGGGTGGGATCGTTGGGTGATAACTATAGGATGTACTAGTCGGTATAAAACAGCTGGTTGCGTCATGGAGTGCAATAGTTATTCTATCCGAAGAATTATAAAAATCTGCCTCCGTTTCTGGTAGAGTTTAGTTGGCAAAAGTGTTACTGAGGTAGTCTCGATATCCTGGTCAGTCACCTTTATCGCAGCGCAACGTGGTACGAGTGACAAGAGGTTAGTGTGATGCTGGATGGTGTGAAGACGTGAGTGATAATTTAGCGTGAACATGATCACTACCAAGAGGATCGAGTACTGTGAAAGTGTCGCGTGCAGAGAGACTGCCTGAAGTAATGAAAAGTAGAGTGGGATCCGACATAGGTTGGGTAGAATGATGCAGAGTATTGAATGTGCCGGTTGTTTCGGTTGCAATGTTATCTAGAAATTGTTCCTTTTGGCGGGCCGTTCGACTGTGAAAATTTATGTCTGCCATGAAGATGTTCGTGCGGAACGTGTTTGAGATATATTGAAATAATTCGAGAGGTATGGCATGACCAGGGCGGATGTAAATGGTAGCCAAAGTGACACACACACACACACACACACACACACATATATATATATATATATATATATATATATATATATATATACATATATATATATATATATATATATATATATATATATATATATATATATATATCTTTGTAGTATAGAGTGGTAATGATGTATTCCGGTATGTTTGGTATTGACAGAAAACGTTGGCGATAGGCGATTGTAGGAGAAAACCCAAGGGCGTCTCCGCCATTTGTACGACACATGAGTATGGTTGTGTCATGTCTGAGCAATGAGTATAGTGAGAATTTGCAGCTTTGTTTAGGCTTCAGATGAGTTTCGTTAAGGAGTAATGCATTGTCTTGTTCTTCTCGTAGTAGTTGCTCAAACAGTGGTTTAAGAGATTGAAGAGACCGGATATTAAGAAACAGAAATATTAAAGCCATAATGATTGGTATACAGTGAGTGAGGCTTTTAAGAACTAGGTGAAACCGCAGTAGCATGGAAATAAGCATATAAACCTGAATATGTAGCATTGAATGTGACGTTAAGAGTTGCCTGAACTGCAAATTGGATTTGTTGGAGTACATATTGTCTTTGAAAGGGATGAATGTTTTGCAGAGCTACGATGAAAAATGCCAGTTGTTCGATCATGATAGGTTGATACACTAACGTGATAGGCGGAGATTCAAATTTAGTTTCGGGCGTTCTGATAGCCTTCACAAATTCAGGTTTAGTCTCGTCAACTGGTGGCCTGGCTTTGCATTTATAGCTGAATGTAGGATGTTGTTCAGGACATGCAGTGCATTTAGGCGGTTGGTGTGTATTTGGACAGACCTTAGTGAAGTGAGACCCGGAACAAAAGCCACACGTTGGCTGATTTGGACATTTTGATATTGAATGCGAGTTGTATTGTTGACACTTTTTTCATCGAGGTGGGAGAGGTTGTGGAGTGCGAGATGCCTCGACCCGGTGTCGACGTTTGAAGATGAATGTCCCTGAAGTTGGAAGTTCATCGATGGTTTCTTGATGCGAGGAAAGTCGGACATGCATCATATAAGTCGGGCCCATATTTTTCTTAATGCGGATGCATTTCGTAATGACATGATCTTCCTGTTTGAGCTCTTCTACAACCTCTTCGTCTGTGATCGACGGGCACACACCACGTATAACTACATACAAGATAGGCGATGTCCGTGGTGGTGGTGGCTGCTTGGCTCTTTTGTCGGTTAACCGTGTCACAGTGGCAGTTTTGCCAAAGACTTCACAGCAGTTCAGAATCTTATTGACCAGTTTTCCATCTGTTGATTTGATGATGATGCCATTGCGAGTAGGTATTAGCTCAGAAATTGATGTACGAGGTATGTACATACAGGATTCGCTGGAGCAAAATTTTGAGATTGGTAAACTTAGGATCAAACTGTTGAAGCAGAAAGCTGTATACCGGTGGACATTGCGGTGTTTGTAGTGGGGAAAATTACCAGTCGTCTCCTAGATCTATCTGAAGTTCAGATTCAGAATCGCTAATGGTGTGTGCTTTCTTTGATGGCTGAGACAGAGTTGATCGTGAAACATCTGGTGAACGTGATCGAGATCGAGATCCAGATGGAGATCGACTAGTGCCTTGAACACGTTTATAGCTTTTCCTGCGTTGCCTGTCAAGAGCAGCTGCTTCTGGTGGACCCGGGATGATTTGAGATAATCCACAATGCTGATATGAGGGTTGTGTCGGAGAAGCCATGGCCCTGTGTTAGGAAAGCTCGCAATGGAAGAGAAAGACAAGTATTCATTATCCGGTAGAGATGCCAATGGCGTCAACTGATTTCGGGTATCTCTGCCTCCGAGGAGGATAGTATCAGAAAATCGAGAAGCCAGAGAAATAGCAAGGTCGTCAACTGTTAGGATCAATTACGTCTGATAACCTCTATGGAGGCTTATAATCAATTCAATAGTCAATTGTTTCCTTGAACCTCAATGAGGGAAGTACTCCAACCGTATATGAGGAGTTCGCGATTTTAATTAAACCAATGGGGATGGAAACACCAAGTCACTCGCTTATTTTTCTCCACCAGCTACGGATGCCCTATTTTTAACCTGGTTAGAGCTCCAGGTGGCCAGTTCGAAGAAAGGTTGAACATATTGTCATAAGCAAATTGATAAAAACTTAAATATATATGAGAAATAACACGTCCAGACGATATATATATATATATATATATATATATATATATATATATATATATATATATATATATATATATATATATACTGCTCCACAAAACTTAAGCAACTCGAAGAAAATGGCAGAAAATAAAACGACACGATCACTGCACCAAGTATAATGAACAAATAGAGGGTCCAGATGCACAATGCAACACAAGTGAAGACGAACAATACAGTTAGTATGTACAGAGTGACCAAAAAGTTCAGCACAACGATACCTCAACAGGTAAAGCTGGATTGTGCGAGGGCATATGCAGTCAATATGGCGTGTGACTACCATGAATAGCTATATAGTCACGACATCTGGCCTCCATGCTGCAAATCAGAGTGTTGAGTAAGTCTTGCGGCGAATGGCGCCACTCCTTGAGGATAGCTGTTTGCAGGTCAGGGAGAGTGCGTGCTGGTAGACTGCGCTGCACTATTTGCCGCCCAAGAGCATTCCACACATGCTAGATGGGATTCAAGTCCGGCGAATATGCAGGCCATGCAATACGTGTAATGTCTTCGCTCTCCAGATACTCGGACACAAGATGTGCAAGGTGTGGGCGGGCATTGTCATCCATGGGCAGGAAGTCTGGACCAAATGCACCGCGGAAATTGCGCACATGTGTATTGAAAAATTTAATCCCGGTACCGTTGTGTTGTCAAACTGCCATTTTGCACAATATGGAGGTCCGTTTTCCCATCCAGCATAATTCCACCCCACACCATAATGGAACCACCGCCATAGGACGGCTGTTCAGCAATGAAGTTTGGATAATAGCGTGCTCCTGGCTCTCTCCACATTAAAGTCTGACCAGAATCAGACGACAGGCTGAATCTCGACTCATCGGAGTACATGACGCGCGCCCACTGGTGTTCCCTCATGCAACATGTTCCTGGCACCATTTGTAACGTGCACGTTTGTGCTCCAGTTTCAATGGCACACACAGCACAGGCCTTCTTGCATACAGTCCTGCTCTATTGAGCCGCCGCCGAACAGTTTCACGACTCACGCGTTGTCCTGTAGCTTGAAACAACTCATTGACCAGTTGAGAGCATGAAGCTTGACGGTTACGTTTGGCAGACCTTGTGAGAAGTCGGTCGGCCTCGAACGGCCTCCTCCATGACGTCTACTGACATCACCTCCAGTTTGGAAGCAACTCCACAGCCTCGACACAACACTTTCGTCCACGTTGAATTACCGCGCCACTTCCACTTGCGATCTGCCCAATTATTTGCCCGTAGTCAATGTCACTCAAATGTTGTCTACCAGCCATTGCAAGGTATGCACCCCACACAAGAACCACTAACTCAATGCTTGGAGCCACGGGCACTACTGGGCTGTGGTGAACGTCTCGTGGCATAATGTGTTCACCGCGCTTGCAACGTTGCTGCTTATGCGACAGAATGGGTGCTCGCCTTGCCTGTGTGTCTCTGTGTATGCGCATGCCACTAACCAGTATTGAATAGGCCCCACACGTCACTTATACCACGTTCTCTCGGGTTGCTTAAGTTTTGTGGAGCAGCATGTATATATATATATATATATATATATATATATATATATATATATATATATATATATATATATATATATAATTGATCCTTTCATATGTGTTCGCATCCGCCTTTTACACTGTAACCAAAAAAACTTGAAAATAAGTGCCTCCTACCATGAAAAATATACGGTTTACCGTTTTTTCTAAAATAATGGTAGGAGACCGTTTTCCTGTCAGATGCTTGTGTCGGGCATGCGCATTGGAAAAAAAAAGCACATGTTCGAAGCGAGGATTGATGGCGCGTAGTTTCGGATGTGTTGTGCTTTGTTTTGTTTTGTTTCTTTCTTTTGTTTGTTTGTTTGTTTAGTGTGTGGTTTTCTGGTGTGATAAATACAGTAGGCCTACTATTGTTGAAGATATCCTGGAAATTCAACATTAAGCAAGGTAATGTATGGGAAAGCACGATGTTAATATTTGAACTTTTTTCGGTGACAAACAAAACTTTAGTTGGCTATCGTGGCAAGCAGATTGCTTCGAAACCAAGATGCTGCTGGATGTATAAACTAAAGCCTTATGATGATGTGGCCAACTACGAGTGGTGGTGAAGCTAGAATTAGAATCACAATGTTGGAATACTTAAAAAAAAAAGAAAAAAAAACTTTAGGAAAAGTGCTTCGTAGTTCACCGTACGTAGTACAGCATTACATAAATTGTGTTGCATCAACTGGGACTTTTCATATTACATAAATAAAAGTATACTGTCACTCATGTGTGCCCGAAGGAGGGGCAGGGATTCACTCTCCTAGCTAATGAAAACGTATTAAATTTCTTAATACAAATAAAAATATCAAATGTAATAGGAGATGAGTCCCCTAGAAAATTTTCACTGGGCGCCCATGCTGTTATTATTTTTCTGGATAAATAAATTGTTAGATTTGAAAAATATTTCTGTAAATGTTTTTTTTCTTTAAATTTGTTATGAGTGCCTATAATCTGTTCTGGTGTCTTGTTAATACATTTGAGCGTTTAATAAATATGCAAACGTTCGATACTGTGGAAGTTTGGTGCCCTTTTTTTAGCATTGATGCCACTGTTACATAATTATGCTAATACGTATTTATTAATTTGGGATAGCGAATACTGGATACTGTAGGCAGTGATGTGAGAAGTCATATGGTTTTACACTTGTTTAGTCGTACTTCTGGTCATTCTAATCTGTGTTGTCGGGTGGCTGCCTGGTTATCTGAAACCGTAATAATGCGACTAATGGAATGAATCGCTGATTATAGTATTTGAGGTCAATTAGTCTACTGGTACTCATAGCGAAAATGCATGCAGTAAAGCTAGTCCTAACACTGCAACAGAATATTGATTTATGAATATCTTAAAAGGAAATGGATGTTTGTTTTAACTACATCCTTAAAGCGTGCGAAAGCTCAGCTATAAAATTCAAGAAGCAGTTTCTTTCTTTCTTTCTTTTCTTTTTTCTTTTCTTTTTTTTTGTATGTAATATCGAATCCTCTTCTGGTGTTTTGTTCAATGCATGACAAAATTGGTAATTTTGAAAAGAAAAAGCAATGTATGCTCAAGATGATATCAGAACAAGAGTTCAATATTACAAACTAAGAATTAATTTCAACTTTTATTATTATGGATATTATGCACGTCGTAGGTGCAACGTATCTTTCGTTCACTTTTGTGCTTTCTTTAGTTAAGTAGTCTTTAACACCAGTGGACCAGTGTGCACTCTAGTTGTATCCATCCAGCAAAAATTATTGCTAATCAGTGTGTGTACTGATACAGTTCCCAGCAATTCGATGAAAATTGGGTCAATATATAATGCCCCGAAATAATTCTTATTGGATCTAGCAAGAGCGCATGCTGAACCAGCAAGGACCTCTAGATAGAGGATCGGTGTGATAATTACCGTAAATCTTGTACGGTAATAACACACCTGTGCTTAAAAAAAACGACCCCTAAATATTACAGTAAATTACCGTAAAATATACGGTAGCAAATTTGTTTCTAAACATGGTCAATATTATTTTGCTTCTAAATATATGGTCTGCCGTTTTTATGGAAAAAAACGGTGATCCGTAAAATTTAGGGTAATCGGATGGCAGCGAGAGTTGACGGTAATCGGTCAGTAAATTTAAGGCATTTTTTTTACAGTGCATCTGATGTATTATTGTTTCCCTTTTCCCTATGTAAGTGTTTTCTCATTTACTTTTTATTTCTACAAACCTAATTTTAATCTATGATCTCCATATTCACATTTTAAACGCTTTCTCCATTTATTTTTTTATATAACATTTTCGTAATATTCGCGTTTCTGTTTCATACACTACAATACTTCCCAAGAGACATTTGAATGTAATGGAAATAAATAACATATCATTACCCATTAAAGATAATAGTTGATTTAAATGCGCTAAGGATAATTAGTGGCTAATTATTGATAATATTTGATGTAATCTTAGCATTAATGTATAACTTGGTTTGTTCTTTTAATACACGTAAATTTGCTATTATACGTTCTTTATGTGCAAGATTCAATTAATTTCAGGCATTTATTGTTGCGATTGCATGACGGAATGCTATTTAGTGGTCTTGGAAATTTTCCAAGTTAAATCAAAGCTAGGAAAAAAAAAGTAAGTACTCAAAAGAGTTTTCGTGGACACATTTGAGTCATAAAGTCAGAAGTTCCTTATACGGTTTTAGACTTTTTTTTTCTTTCTTAGGTGGAGGTATGTATAAAGGTGGCCTGATAGTTTGTTGAATTAAATCTACACAACATACCATCCCATATTTTTGAAGAATACTGTATTTTTATCTTTGCGTAAATTACTTTCGCTATTTATAGTATGTTCAGAAGAACTTCGTACAAGGCTGGATCGCTTTATTTCTAAGCTTTTGAAACGGTGTGTTATCCATTTCTGATTTACAATTAGTGACACATATTTGGTCACAACTATCCTCCTCCTCATGGAAATAGAATAAATTATTTCTCCTTCTCTCTCTCTCTGTCTCCCTCCCCATATATATATATATATATATATATATATATATATATATATATATATATATATATATATATATATATATATATATATGCGCTAGTATATGTGTCCGGTACTAAACTACACAATATTCCAACATATCGCTACATTAAATTAGTTAGAAATTAGTTTCACAAAATTAAGTGTTCAAAGCGTGTTTCATCATTTTTTGATGCACACATTACTTATGCTAAGGAGAGGAGAACATATCACGTCACTAATGTGCTTTTAGATGATAATTTGTCAAATTCAGAAGCATGTTCCACATGTTGTCATTTAATGTGGGCTCCTGTCACCACGACATGGAGCACCAGGTTGCGATTCGAGCAGGTCTCCGGATACGAAGATAACCTGCGGATATATTTAATACACAATCATGGACAAACGACAACGGGCGGTCCCAGAGGCTGGGGGTTTTGCGTGAGGCTAACAACCTCGTGGTGTAAGAAAAATGCACTTGTTCACAAACATTCACAGAAGCCTCGGATTCGGAGACTGACAATTTGGCACGACCTCGGCAAAGTAAAATTGACATGATATTTAAAACATTGATTATAAAAAAGTATTTATAGGACAGGCGCATTACAATCCGTAACGAGCGAGTTAGATAAATATAGGATTGACCGTGTAAGACTACTTAAAGTTGGATGACAAAGAAGAAGAAGTAATGCAGTCCGGAAATTTTACGTTTTTTGAATGGGAAATGACATAAAAATCAACAACTAAAGACAGTTTTCCGTTCACAAATGAATAATGTTAACAATCAAATGGGAGGAATTTGTTAATAGCGGACTTGTTTTTTAGTACCTTTAAGAGCCGGTGGTGTGATATAATTCTTCTAAATGTGCATGCCTCAACAGATGATAAGGATGATGGTATATACGGCAGTTTTAAGAAGTGGAACGTATTTGACTAACTTCCGCAATACCATATGAAAATTATGGCAGGGGAATTTCAGTGAGACGGTAAGACGAGAAGATATTTTCAAACCAACAGTAGTGAACACAAGACGGCACAAGAAAGGTAAGTGTATTGGAGTTAGACTCGCGAACTTTGCCACGTCTAAAAACTTCATCGTAAAAATACAAAACTCTCACATTACGATGCTCATAAATATACTTGTACATCACCAAATAAACAAACAAAAAAGAGAAAGAAAACTCACGTCTAAGTAGATAGAAGATGACAGTTTAGCATAATTGATATTCGGTCACTTAGGGTGACCGACTATAGTATTGATCACTACCTGACATATGATGGCGGATAAGTTTAATTTAAAGAAGTTACAGGAGAGTCAGGAAAGAGGGTGAATATCAGATTGCAATTTTGAATAGATCATCAGTTTTAGAAGGTACGGAATGTATTTATGTTAAGGATACTTAGGTTAAAGCTAGGGATAGTAATAAAATTCCAACAAAAATATTAAACATAAATACGTAGGAAGAAACTGCGGTTCGACAAATACCCAAAACTGGCAAAAATGTGTTTGCTACAAAATCTGAACGATATATAATCTAATATAAATAAGATAAAGAGTTTGTCTGTATGTATGTGTCAGACCAGATGAGTGTCGGTGGGGCCTCTCTGTGGGGCCTGGGGACCAGACGAGTGGACCGAGAGTTAACGAAGTTTGGTCATGGGTACCTTTGTACAGGCCCCAGACCAAGATCTTGGTGCAGGCTCCAGGTTTTATTTAATTCGAATCAGGGGGTTCTCAGGGGAATTTTTTACGGGTAGATATAGTAGTAGTAGAAAATGGCCGATATTAGTGTCGAATTTATAGTTTTCTCGGTCGCTGAGATCAATGGTGAAACTCCGATCGCATTAACTTCCAAATTCTCCTCATTCGGCTGCGGACCAGAAGTCACGGGGGGTGAAACCGAGACATGTAAAAATAACCCAAAATTACCGATATTAGTGTCAAATCCATAGTTTTCGCGGTTGCTGAGATGAATAGTAGCACTCCAACAGGCGTTGACTTCCAAATACAGCCTCCATCTGCTGGGTGCCAGGTGGGTTTTCTTTTAATTCGAACCAGGGGGTCTCAGGGTGCGTTTACCTTGAAACATAAAAGTAGTATAAAATGGCCTTTGTTTTATTTCGTTGTTCAGTTTGTTCACATAGATATTTTATCTGACCTATGTGAAGAATGGGTATTTCAGATAGTAATTGAATAAAAATTCATCAACATCAGACGGAAAACTTCCAAAATATTTAGAACAAGGAAATGCGATTTAAAAAAAAAACTGAAGTTATTGAATTTGGATATAGCAGTAAAAATTGAAGTATTCAAGACATACATACAGAATCCAACGAATTTAAGAGAAGGTATTAACTTCGTGTTTGCGCATTAAAGAAAGTGGACAGTAAAGCTCCAATAGGCATGCATAATATTTTGAATAGGTGAAAATATTTATTTTATAGTTTGTTAAATGTACAGCCAAATAAAAATATTACCGGATAGAGCATAATCGTGTATTCCAGGCCCAAACCAAACATAAATAGAAATTGCTATAAATAAATTAAAGAAACGCAATCTCCAGTTATAAACGTTATTGCCGATGAGTTAATTTTAACTGAACGCATAAAATGTTGAACGAGATACACAAACTCATTAGCCTTAGATGGAGCAAGGGGTAATGCCACAAGAGTGGAAAAAATCAATCATTTTTCCAACCAACAAGAAAGGGAGACAAATAATTATTGAGGCATCTCTATTTTTTCAGTGTCCTGTAAAATCCTCTCAAATATTATTACAAAGATTGACTTCATACTTAGATGAAATTATTGGAGATTATCAGTGCTGGTTTAGGCAAAACTGATCAATTATCGACAAAGCATTTACCATTCACGAAATACTCGAAAAAAATGGAAATACAACGCCATGGTACATCAATTATTTATTGACTTGAAAAAATAATATATACGATCAGAATCAGTATCAAATATACGTTGGAGGCATTAAAAATGATAGCTCCAACCTATAATCTATATTGTTTCTGACTGTAGAATATTCTTACCAAATTTGCTAGGCCAAAAAGAGTTAGTTCGATTAATAAAGATGTGTTTGAATGAGAGCTAAAGTAAAGTCTCAGTAGGAAAATGCTTGTCCACGAGCTATCATGTCGAGGATGACTTGAGACAATGATACATGTTGTTGCTGTTGGTTTTCAATTTTGTTCTGGAATATGCTATAAGGAAAATTGATTTCAGCCAGGGCCTAGACCTAAATGGCACACACCAGCTTATGTCTTATGATAATGATATCAACCTGGTAGGGGATCGTATGAGGACAATATTACCAAGAAAGTTTCATTAAATGCCAGCAGACGCATAGTTTTATAAATAAATGCAGGGAAAACTGAATAAAAGGGAATTTCCTATGATCGTACTATTGCAAATTGTGGATACGTTAAAATATTAAGTAATACTTTGACAAAGTAGACATTTTCAAATAAATAAGATCAGTATTAGCATTCTAATACCATAACCAAAACAATTTTAATGTCTGAAAGCAGGGAGTTCGTGCTATTATTCAGTCCAAACTATTTTATCTTCGCGAATTATGTCGAATAATTGGAAGTTTAAAATATGCAACACAATGATTATTACTGTTGTGCTGTATAGCTGAAAACCATAATCGCTTACTCTGCATTCCAATATGGCAATAAGTCAACACACACAGCCAGACCTGCTCAAGTGGTGCTTAACCCTAGAAACACAATGGTAGAGGGATTTATCCAATGAGCTCTATATTTCTTGTAGTGTAAAACGTTTTTTAAAAGATCTCTTGATTTATTTTAGATATTCGTTTGAATTCTACATTAATTTTGTTAATTCTATTACATGAAGTATATACTATTGTTTAAAAAAAAACATCTTTTGTGGGTAAGTTTGAGCTTCCTATCGCATCAGGCGTAATATATCATAGTTTTCGCAAAAAAAAAAAAAATGTTAAGTCTCAAACACATTTTTTAAAGTATCACTTCCGTGTCTTTATGAAACACTACACCTTGCAAAAGCGTGATAAATTTTATTATAAAAAAGTGTACTAAATGTATATACTGCCAAGGCAAAACCAGCGTTCAAATTGATGTTCCTGATTAACTAATACAAGCAATGTCATATATGTAAATATTTTGTTTTTATAAATGCAGAATAGAGCAACTTTCATCATTTGCTGTCATTGGTTTAGTTTAAAATGTATTTAAAGTCAATAGCTATAGCGTAAAGATAACTTCAAGAAAGTGCGGACAACAACAACTCCTCTGGTAGTAGACGTAGCAGTTAAAGCCTGGTACTTCTGTATTAAGCAATATCGAAGTTAACTTCAGAATTCTCCTGTCCCTTTAGATCCCCAGACTTAAATGATATTGAACATTTATAGTAAGGTCCAGAGGAGCGAGCATAATGAAGGTTTTCTCGTTTATCATATCTGACTAGACAAAGAGCTGCAGTGAGTGAATAATGGTTTAATATTCTTCCGGAAACGATTCACGACTGATACGTATTACCACAAGTAATGCAAATTTGTACTGCAGACTAAAAGTGGTTCATATCCATATTATTAATTTTGTTGAATATTTCGATAGATGTCTCTGAGTTGTAACATTAATATGTATGGAGTACCAAAATATAAGTTAGCTAAGCCAGGAATCTTCATTTTACAAGATAAGGAAGAACATAAACTTAACACTATTATAATAGGTTGGCATAGTTTCATAATTTGAAACAAGTGTATCACGGCCACTCATCACTGTGATGCACATTTCTGTATCTTTCTGAAAATGTATAGGTGTTCATTCGCAATTCTCGAAGAACTTAAACTTAGTTCGATTTATTGTGACACCACGGCTTGGATTTATTCTTTAAGATGACGTATTGGGATAATGTATAAGTACAGCGGATACATTAAAATGTTCCGGAGACGTTAAACAAACAAAAGAAATATAACAAACTCAGCTTTATTTTGTTAAAGTGTTTAGAAGAAACGTATTGTATCAATAATATTTCATTTGAATGTTTGAAGAAATAAAATGCACGAAAAAATGTATCAATTGATCACGTATCATACCATATCTTGTAGTGATGAGCAAATGCAAGACCAAGACCAAGACCCGGGTGGTCTTGGTCTTGGTCTTGGTCTTGCACATGCGGTCTTGGTCTTGGTCTTGCACTGGAACCCTCGGTCTTGGTCTTGGTCTTGGTCTTGCACACCCAGTCTTGGTCTTGCTTGCAAGAGTCTTGCAAGTTTTGCTTTTAAGAAATCTATGATTTTCATAAGCAAATTTTACTCTGGATATAAGGGATAATAAATCCTACATTGCGTCAATAGCGAGGGAAATACAATGTATGTTTCTAAATGTAATATATTTTACCTTCGTGTAAGTGTGATGATACTGTACAACATAGGCGATAACCTTTTTTTTTTTTTTTCAATGAGTGATCACGCTACACTACTTATAAGATAAATCACAACATTTCGTAATATTTTTATATGTTTTAACAGATCCAATACTCCACTGGTTCCCAAACTGGGGAGGCTACCCCTGACAGTGAGACGAATGAAACAATACCAAGACGGCACAAATACCATAAATTGCAAAATTATTTTTACACTCTAAAGGCATCAGATTTTTTTCTTTCCAACCACGAATAGCTCATCTTTGTATTGAACAAACTCCTAATTAAATATTGATATTTTGTTTTACTGATTCTAATATGTACTGTATGGGGCAGAAACAAGGACATTATGCAAAAACGATGAAACAATTAGACTTTCGAAATGTGGGCATGGAGAAAAAAGGAGAGAATCAGTTGGGTTGAACGGAAAACGAATGCGAAGGTTTTAGAAATATTAGCAGTAGGGGAGAAAAGAAGAATTTTAGATGTAATTAAGAGGAGGACATTGCTGAGGAGGAACTGTATAATGAGGGACGTGCTAGAGGGAGGGGGCGAAGGAGATTGTAGTTGAAGAAATATATTAAGACAGAAAATTGCTACGTTAAGACGAAGAGACTAGCTGAGGACCACAGTCATCGAAGCTTCTCAGCTGCAGCAAGTGACCTGCCAATAATGGCAGAATAGCTATTATTATGTCGATGATGATATGTTTTGGAATATTGACCAAAAAAGAGAGAAAAAATTAAAATAATAATAATTAAACCTCTTAATATTTTAGAATATGAAATGAAATTAAATTTGTGAGTTTTACGTCCCACGATTATGCCGGCTAGGCTAAAGGAGACAGTGATGATGAAAAATGAATGAAAATGGTGGAAAGAAGAAAGTGGGAGGAACTGGAGAACCCCGAGGAAACCCACGTACACGGTGTTTTCCATCACAAAGTTCACTTGGCGGGTGCTGGGATCGAATGCGGGACCCCAAACACCAGAGCTGAACGCTCTACCACTGAGCCACCGCGGCCCCAATATTTTAGAATAATTTGAGTGAAAACTGAAAACGATTCAACTGTTTATGTCTTTTGTGTCAATTCAATTTATATAAATACTTTTGACCTACATTAGAAATACATAATAACGGCATCAAACTTCAAGTTATTTGAAATAAGTACGAAATCACTCTTAGTTGTGAATATAGATTATTTATTGTTGTACAGTATAATGTTATATCGTTGAATCCTAGATATGCCGTATATCTAAGGGGGCTATAAGCTATATTGATAAACAATTATTCAACGTATAAGCATCCACCTATGAAATCAAACTTGCGGTCACATGCGCTAAGTTTTTGACAATGTCATGAAAATGTTATTTCAATATTAATTTTATAAGTACACATTAAAAATTTCCAACGGATGCTTGAACCTCAGAGCCAAGGCCATACCCATGTAGTCGGCACCTATGGTGTACGGAATTGCGATGTTCAATACTACATTTCTCTTCAGTTTTGGAAGAAGAACACCACTAGTATGCTTTAAAATGAAATGAAATATCTACTTGAACGTCTCCCGATTATTACACTGAGGCTAAGGGAAACAGTGGTGATGAGAAATGGTGGAATGAAGAAAGTACGAGGAAACGGGAAAACCCACGCAAAGGGTGTTTGTTCACCAAAGAAGCTCACATAGCGCAAGCTGCGATCGAACCAGGGCCCCATGTACCAGAGGTGCACGCTCTGCCACTGAGTTACCGTGTCCATAACATGCTCTAGTTTATTTTTGCTTATCCACTTCTTATGGACACAACTATTCTTCGTATGATTTCCCAAAATCCAATCATGGGCCGTCGTGAATGATCAAATGATGACCAAAGTAAAACAGACACGGAAGTTATTATAACTTGTAACAATTCATAGAATTATGCTGTCGGTCGTCTCGTGAACAACCGATTCAAAAAACGACATATTGCAGCTATATGTTACAGGAGCAGATCGACTCACATGGAATGCACAAACTACTGGGAACACATTCACTCCGGCGGTATTTTTACTGGAGCCAAGAAGTTCACGTGAAAGATGTAATGATTTCCCCCCTTCCTTTTTACATTCTATAAAAAATCAAGTAGTACCATACTTGTGCAAGACTCTTGCGCAAGAGTCTTGGTCTTGGTCTTGGTCTTGCAGGTATGGTCTTGGTCTTGGTCTTGGTCTTGCACCCCTTGGTCTTGGTCTTGGTCTTGCATCGGGATTCCTGGTCTTGGTCTTGGTCTTGGTCTTGGTCTTGCATGCAAGACTCTTGCAAAAACTGCAAGACCAAGACTCTTGCGCTCATCACTAATATCTTGATACAGCGCAGACAATATAAGGGTGAGTCAAAAGTTAGGTGAATGTTGATTTACAGAAAAGCGTACAGAGATACGTCGATGAAGCTTTTCTATGTTTGAACTATGGCATCACACAATTATTCGAAGAAGGAACCGTAGTTGTCTAAACATTTATTCCAACGTGGCACCAAATCATCCATGTCCTGTTCAAAGAAATATGGTTCCAGATTTCCTAACCAGGTACGTGTAGCCTGTTGTGCCTCTGTCAGTGTCTGGAAACGCTGCCCACGGAGATGTTGCTTCAGGGAGCCGAACAAATGGTAATCCGACGGGGCTAAATCAGGGCTATACGGAGGGTGATCGAGAATTTCCCACTTGAACCCGCAGAGGTGTGTACGGATCCGTTCGGCTGTATGTGGATGTGCGTTATCATGCAGTAACAACACGCCCTCTCGGAGTGCCCCCCGCCGTTTCTGCCGTATGGCTGCTTTCAGCCTGTCCAGGATTTGGCAGTAGGTGTCTGCATTAATGGTCGTACCCTTTTCCAGAAATCCAACATGAATAACACCGAGACGGTCCCAAAATACAGTAGCCATTGTTTTCTGGGCAGATGATATTGTCTTGCATTTCTTGGCCTGTGGTGACGAGGGATGTTTTCATGTCATGCTCTGACGTTTGGATTCAGGTGTCCATAGATGTATCGGAATTTCATCGCCCGTTATGATGCGATGAAGGAAGGAATTTCCTTCGTGGGCATAACGTGTGAAGTGGCTCAGGGAAATGCCCATTCGCTGTTTTTTGTGTTCGTTACTCAGAAGCTTGGGTACCCAGCGCGCACACACTTTTGTGAAGCCCAGTTAGTCATGGACGATACCGCTTACGGAACCATAAGAGATGTTCAATTCATTGGTAATGTCCTGCAACCGCACTCTTCTGTCTTCACGAATCATGGCATCGACGACAGCCACATTCGCGTCGGTGATGGACGTTGATGGTCTGCCACTTCTGCCATCATCTGTGACAGTACACCTACCACTTGCAAATGTGTTACACCACACGTACACTTGTTTCAGCGACATAACACTATCTCCGTAGACCTGCATCAATTCTCGATGAATATCACGTGCTTTTGTTCCCTTGGCCCAGAAAAAACGAATGACACCGTGCACTTCCTTCTTAGTGTAATGTTCCAGTCGTTTCGCCATCTTTGAGTTGCTCTTAGCACCAGACGGGTGGACATAGAATGTTGTACAAGCCGTCACACTTCTATTACCAGATTACCTGTAACATGGAAAATAATTAATTAGCTACACACAATACTATGTGTATTCACCTTACTTTTTGATTTATCCTTGTAAATTTGGATTATTTATTTACTTATTTATTTTATATGAAAGTATACAGGCATACACCCATAACAGACCTTCTTGACATGCATAATTGATGGCAATATTACCTTACAAAGAAGCAAAATAAAACATGGAAAGAAAGGGAAAATATAAAAGGAAAAAAAAAACTAAAAAAATAAAAAGGAAAGAATGTACAATCCAGCCATGAGAACAATAATATATATATATATATATATATATATATATATATATATATATATATATATATATATATATATATATATATATATATATATCAGTACGTTAACATTATAATGATAGATCATACATGGTCATTATTCAGTATTTCATACAAAAGTTTAACAAATTTAACTTTTCCATCTGAAATAGGTATATCCTTTCATTTAATTTATTATAAACTCTCAGCATTCATATAATAGGTGAGTGTGCATGAGTTGAACTTTTCAACATAGGTATATAAAATATATTTTGATTTCTGGAGCGATATCTCGGTACATAGAAAAGGATATGTAGCAGCAGTGTTGAACTTTTAATACTATTTGTCAATATGTTTCTTAAAATAATAAGAGAATGTACAATTCTTCTATCTTTTAAGCTACTTAGGTTGAATAGAGAGCATAAAAGTGACATGACAAATAAGTTGTTAAATCTGGTTTAAATGTTTTATAATATAAATATCTCAAAAATTTGTTTTGAACCACCTCAATTGTTTGGATGTCTCTCTTAAAGTGCGGACTCCAGATTACCGACGCATAGTCTAATTTGCTTCTAACAAGGGTTGCTCATAACGTAATAATTACTGATGATTGTGAAAATATTTTTGTGTTTCTGGTAACAAAACCTAAGGCTCTATTTGCTGAACCTATAACACTAACTAAATTATTACCAAATGTTAATTTACAATCAAAAATTACACCAAGATATCTAATCGATGTAACATTTTCTATTTGGATATTAATTCTGTATACATATTTAACTAATTTGTTTTTTTTCTATTAAAGGTTCTATTATGCGACGTACGTATAAGCTTTGGATATCATAGCATTTTATATTTATTTGAAAAAAAATATATACTTTTTAGTAAATAATACATTCTAGATGCTCCCCCAATCCTTCGGTTGATATGCAAATTGTCTGCATGATAATGAAACTTTATGGTACCAGGTAGCAGACAGCACAGCTAGTAAAAACTAGTACCCTGACTCTGATCTATGAAGGTGGTGACTGGCGTATTGAGTTATATTGTTATATAATAATGCTATTTATTTACTCTATACTAATCCTCAACATTCAATCCAAAGATTCTCAAACTGATTCAAGTCATTTTAATTCGATAAAACATTGTTTTTCATCTAGTATAACGAGTATATTACCCAAAATGTAATTACCTAATAACTCGAACTAATCCAGTTAATAAGACTGTGCATGATATTCGAATATACATTGCAAATTCTTATTTCGAGTTTGGAGTCATTGGTAAAGTAACAATATAATTTTATCTACGTCCCAAAAAATGTTCACTTTTAGTATTGATTAGTAGACTCTCTGGAGTGATTATTATACGCTTTGTAAACTTTCATCAATGTCCTTAATCTTCCTGGACATAGAAAATTGTCTAGTTCCTCCATTGATTTCCCCATGGAATATCTAGATAATTGAACGTAGCTATTACGGAACCAGCGAAAGAGTAAGTGCACTTTTGTGTGGAAAAGGTTATGATAGTTATACCGTTGTTTCTCTCTTAGAAATTCCTCAGAACATTCTCACACAGTTTCACCTGTTTATGTTCTGTTTGTTTGCTTCTACTGTCTTTTTTTTATTTTCTATCTGCGTATACAATGTGTAAATAGAAAGACTTGACAATATCGTTCTTCATGTAATTGTTACAGCCAACAAAATTTCAAGTGCGATTATTGGATCAAATATTTTGTAAAGGTTATAGTTTGCATTTTCAACTTAAAATGCTGTTAGGGAAACATGTAGTATCCCAGTAATTTCATGAACCATTTGTTAATTCGTACTTATATTTTGCACAAAAGTGAACTAAATATTTAAATCAATATATGTATATTGATAGATATAATAAATTATGTAAAGGAGTGTTACGATTGATAGATGTATCTCAGTGGAGAGTTTGTGCATTATTTATGTTCAACTTATGGTCTACGTTGTTCTTTCCGGTCGTGATATATGATACCTTAATCGAAAGAGAAAGCTACTTCCGTCTATTATTTCTTGTTCTCTGCTAAACTCGATTAAATAGAAACACCACTTGACTAATGCCACCACTGGATCCTCATTGTGTGTCACCATCAAAATATACATCGGAAAGGATACATGTCAGTGCTAAGGAAGCTTTATCTTATTTTTTATTTATTTTATTATTTATTTATGTATTTATTATTTTATTTTATTTTATTTTATTTGCTACTGATATTCAAGGTTTCTCAAGTGCTACACTCCGATTTGCTTGAAACACCTGGAGTGAATAAAGAAATCAACAGAAGGATATGTATGTTTATTATATAGGCCAAAGTGGGGGATAAAAAGGTAAACACACCCCTAAACTGCAAACATTGGTCACTATAAGACCATGTAGGAAAGGCCAAGACTTAACAAAACACTTATATCCTATTTTTGATTCTTTTCACTGCAAGTTTCAGCGAAATCCGCAGTGTGCGTTGCCAGCTATGGGCTTGGTAAAATATGTCATATTGCCATATTTTCGTACTTTAGGGGAGTAATTACCCCTTCATTCCCCACATTGACCGATGTAAAAAAAAACGCGTATGTCCTACTTTTAATTCGTTTATTCACGCCAGTAGTTAAAAGCACATTCTGATTGGGCTTTGCTATTTATGTCCTTGTTAAAATGTGTCATATTGCCCTGTGTTCGCATTTTAGGGGGTATTTACCACCTTCATCCCCCACGTTGACCGACATAAAAATCACGTTCCCTACCTTTGATTATTTTATTCACTCGAGGAGTTTCAAGCAAATCGGAGTGTGACACTTAAAAAACCTTGATTGTGAGCATTATTCGGCTGTCTAAAGTCAAGCTTCGAGATGTTTAGTATTGAAAGTATGAAGTTAAATTCATGAGCATATGCTATATTTATCCTGAGATTGTGTTTTGACTTTCTTTAACTCTGACCGAGGATATACGAAAGTTTGTCGCTGTAAAAACAAATATTATTTAATTATAATCTATGATTAGCAGTCAACCGATAATAAAAAATAGATTCCACCAGATTTTGGTCCTGGAAACGGAATGTTTAAAAATACGATTCCTTGTGCGGAACATAAAATATATTTTTTAAAATAATGCTCAGGGCTTCTTACTGAAATCAATTTCCAGAGAAATGAGTTTCTACAACCATAAATTAAATTGATTTTCTAACGAAATTGGTTCTGGTTTTGTTACTATCAAAGTAGAAGCGAAATTTCAGAAAGAAACAAGAAATAGGTTTTGTAACAAAACCACTTTAGCTGTTTCCCTTCATTTATCATTTCACAGTTGCTACTCATCGTTTGCACCTTGTAACAGTCTTTAGCTAATGATGATTCGAAATGATTTTGGCAATGTGCATTTCGATTATCTTCTCGAAATACACTTAGCTTTAATTATTTAGTGCAGGAACTGTGACCCAAAACGTTTCCGTTAGAATAAACAACCGTACGTTTTGATGTTCCTATCCGTGCGATATTCAGTTACACGTATATTTTGCGAAGTCCCTTGCTGTATGGCTTTCTGAATTTACTCATTTGTTTCTTTTCCAACCTAATATATATATATATATATATATATATATATATATATATATATATATATATATATATATATATATATATTAAATCTAAAACATTGGTTACGAAAACTTTTCAGTGTGAGTTAATCTAACCTCGTAAGAAGTTGCCTTTTGCATACCATACGCAGAACTAAAATGTTATTTTTTTTAACCTCTATATTAACCACGCCGATAACATGCTTTCCTTATGCATTAGTAACACAAATTTTACCCACTAATTTGATTTCATTCAATCTTCACATTCACTTCATTTTATAAAATAATATGCTACCATTACAACCAAATACTTATTCATCTTCTGTACAATATTATTTATCACGATATTATTCATAAATGAAGCATGGGCTTGTTACTATATATTTATTTTTTTTCTACATTCAATTCTAGAACAACTTCCTAACACAATGTCAGAAAGGTATTCTCTTCTTTCTGACTGATTACACTTCTCTCATTGAAGTCTATGCTATCCATCTACTTAAGTAACCGTAAGTATCTGCCATTTTGGCTTGTTTTACAAAATTAGTTATTGGTACTGCAATTGAATATTTTTTTAAATAAACAACATATGCCAGAAAATCCAAGTTTTGAGAAACAATAAGAAAAACAAGCTATATTACTTGATACAGTTTATCCAAAAAAAATATCTATTAATAATATACCAAGCGTAAGCAACAGCTTGACAGGTTCAGCTATCTCAGAAAATGTGTATGTATGCCCAGTAAACAGAATATTGTTGCTAACTTATTTCGTGCCAAAACTTGACATGTGTCGTTGAAAAGAAATTCAATCGATTGACAATTTTTAAGAATTTTTATACGTTTCTAGCCCCAGTTTATTAACCATGAGATTGCACTGTAATTAACTGTTTCTTTTCCATGCAATAATCCATAGAAGAGAATACCTTCTCTTGGGAGCGGAGATAAGCGTAGGGTTGAAATGGATGAATTGAAAGGACAGAGTGGTTTTAATTAACGGTGCTGAGTACTTACAGCATCATTTTTTTGGCCATTGATTCATAAGAGGTTTATTACTGTTTTAATGAACTAGAAATTAATGATGGTATTTTATACTTTGCTTTCTTCAAATTTATTTAATTGAATATTATTTTTTCAATTAATTTAATGTTAACTAAACTAAATTTAATTAGATAACACAATATGTAACAAAATTTAAATTTGACAAAGTAATATGCATTTCAAGAAGAAACCAGTAAAAAGAAAAGTCAAATAATTAAAACCCAGTCAATTCAAAATACATCGTCCCATGTAAATCAATGCACTAAAATCAAAGTCGAAGCAGGTATTGAAAATCGTTTCATCGTATATCCAATGCAGTTATTATTATAGTGAAACATGTTACTAGCATTTGAAATACAACCCCCATTTCGTAGTAAAACTATATAAATATTGCACAGTATCACTGTTTTTATAAGGAAGGGAAATTGAACAAAAATGATAAATACACTAATTAATAGATTTTACCATGATAAAAAACATGTGTGTCAGCGTAAAAGCCCATAATTAGTTTTCGAGAAAATTGAGGGAAAACCATTGTTTTATAAATTTAAAAAAAAAATACTAATCGGGAACCACGCCATCTATTAAGGAGAGACTGACATTAAAGTGCATCTTCGCAGAGCTATTTATGATGACAGTAGCAAGACGACAGCATGTAATAATGAGATATAGCACAATAAGATGAACTCTTTAACTTTTATTTAACTAAAATATTGTCCAAGTATAAAATTTATATCATATTCAGCTTAACAACATTATATGTTTAAGGTTAAAGGTATACAGTTCATTATCAATACTAATTCATAATTCTGCTGAAACACGTTGTTCGTACGCTTAGGTTATATATACCTCTCTATCTCTCTCTCTCCATCTCTCTCTCTCTCTCTCTCTCTCTCTATATATATATATATATATATATATATATATATATATATATATATATATAGATATAGATAGATAGATAGATAGATAGATAGATAGATAGATAGATAGATAGATAGATAGATAGATATAGATATAGATAGATATATATATAGATATACTAGCCTTTGGCCAGCTGGGTGCTTCACTCCCAGACCTCCGAACATGTTAAACTCACAATTCTACCGAATTCCAAGATTCTCTTCGTATTTCAACTAAAAGATAAGATTTTATGTACCAACAAAACGCCTTTTTAATTAGTATGGAATTTTTCATTTCTCTTTAAAGCTCCCAGAAACCAAAACTACCCATATTCGGCAATTTTCCTGTGGGGTAGTCCTGAAAGGCTACAATCGTGCCAAATTTCATCATTCTGTTCCTGCCAAAAGTGAATAAACAGTTTGGGATCTGGAACGTGGGGATATTTTATCAGCTGCCCATAAGACCACTTTAAGGTTGTAATTTTTATTGTTTGGTGATTTACTTAGATAACGCTATGAAAAACTTACAATCTTACCGAATTTCAAGCTTCTATTCTAATCCCAAGTACCTAAAACTTAAGATTGTATGTCCAAAGGAGATCATACTAAATAACGTGGGGAATTTATTCTTACCATTTTAGATCCCTTAAAATAATAATAATAAAAAAAACATTACTTTTGGCAATTTATCTATGGTTTAGTCTCGAAAGGCTACAATAATGGCAAATTTCATCATTCTAATCCTGCCGGAAGTGCTTAAACATTTTGGGGTGTAAATGATGAAGAATGAAATGAAATCTTGAGTTCTGCGTCCCATGGTTATGCCGGCTAGGCTAAAGGAGACGGCGATGATGAGAAATGAGTGAAGTGGTGGAATGAAGAAAATGGGATGAAACGGAAGAACACAACAAACCCCCGCACACTGTGCTTACTCACTACAAAGCTCACTTGGCGCGAGGTGGGGTCGAACCAGGGACCCCATGCCCAGAGGGTATGCTCTAACACTGAGCCATCGTGGTGTAGAAGATGTCCTGTATAAATAGCATGGGGAAGATTTTTCAATTACCCACAAAATCACTCTAAAGTTGGATTTTTTTGTGATTTAGTCAGTTAACACTATCGGAAACGTACAAGCATACCAAATTTCAGGTCCCTGTTCCAATTTGAAGTATCTGAAACATGACATTATATATAACAAATCCCTTTTAATTAGCATGGGGATTTCTTTATCTCCCTTTAGACCTCATAAACATTAAAAATAGCCCTTTTTTAATTTTGCGGTGAGCTAGTCCCGAAAAGCTAGCCAAATCGTGCACCATTTCAACTTTCCACGTCAACCAGAAGTACCCGTTACTTTATATCAACCTTTATGAATAGTTAATATTGGATAGATGCATGTATGTATTTACAATTGTATTCTCAAAATGGTTCCCACGTATAACAAAGCGCTATTCTGCAGTTCAAAATAAAGCAAAAATGCTATACAATGGCATACTCCCTGCTGCTTTCCTTAGCCACTTTGAAGAATCAACATTTCACCATGTGACAACGCCGTAGATTAACTTGGAACCATTAGCATTGCGCTAGGAATCCATCGAACCGTTACATTGATTATTACGCTAACAGGTGGTGCTAGTGTCAACACCTTTTGACTTTAACTGTCATCTGGAGAAATCGATGTAACTATTTGATGGAATAGTAGATCTACTCTGCGGTTCTTTAATTGTGATGTTGTCACATAGTGCAATTTGTGTTTCCATACGAGGACCCCAAAGTTATAGAAGTATATATATATATATATCGCTTTGCTTTGCCCTGTAGAATAGTACTCTGTAGTCCTTGAACACCATTTTTTCTTTTCCTTTTTAGAATACATGTCTTTTCCCAACACTGGCACACACACTTCTACAGTGACACACACGCTATTATTAGCATCGTAGTTGAAAACAAACAAAATCAAACTCCTAACACTACACAAACTCCTATTTTGACGACTCATCAATGTTAAGTAAATTATTTCAATTAGATTTCAGACTTGCTAGTAAGATTGTTGATTTTGGTGAATAATTTCCTGGCCTCCGTAATTGCCACAACGTTTTATTTTCTTTTTGAATCGCTAGGGCTCTCACTTGTAGTAGATGAAAAGAGTAAAAAATAAAATGCCAACATGCAAGTACCCCCGCACTGTCTTTCTCCTTTCTACATCCTCAGTCATGTCCACTGCCCCAACTGGTATGACACTTTAGGAAATTAAATGAAAACAGTCTTCCTCTCACGCAAATGCTATGCTATTAATTAAATGACTTACAGATCTAATAAATAGTTGTAAATTTGAGAGCATTTTTTTACGAATAAAGGGCAATAGTAATAGTAATAATAATAAACATTAGAAACAATTATGACAAGCTGCATGCAACACATGACGAAACTGAAGCTTTGACACGCACCTGAATGTGAGAACTTTGTTGACTATTGAATTTGCATGGACTGTCAATTGTCACTCCGCACAACCTTATAGATCGTTATTAAAATAAATAAATAAAACAACAATAATAAATAAACAAAAAAGATAGGGTCAGAAGATTATATTGGTTGTTACTGCTATTAATTTTCTAGGTATCATTTTGACAGTTAGAGCTAAAGATATGACTGTTAATATGATGATATGCTAAATTTTTATCTGTCTCAATTTACTAAATAACATTATGTCTATTTTAACAAATGTTTCCTACCAAAACTTGTTTACATGTTTACTCGGTAGGTATATATTCGTCCGATCGTGAAACGAGGAATCTGAAGAACGACCTGATGGATCACAATCAATTTTAGCCACAATGTAAAGGGTGGAAAGTTAGTAGCAATCGAATTTTTTGATGGATGCTGTCTTCAAACGCAAAATGTTAAGAAATCGATTATTTCTGGTTTCATAATTGAGCCAGTAATAATAGCAGTAATGAGAAACGAAAGATGATTTTATTTTATTCATTAAGCGTGCCAAAAATATATTTTGTGTCCATTCTTAACTCTGTAATAAATCAGAAGTGATATAAATGTACTTCAACTGTACTTTCGATTTCAGTATTGATCTACATAGACCAGAAACGATAATATGAAGTGAGGAGCGTTTCTTGTGGGGAGAATCGATTTAGCCTTCTAAAAATAGATACCATATTAACTCTTAACATTATTTTCAACCCAATAGTGGTAAAAAATCTTCACTTTCCGATTTTAAGGTTGATTTCTATAAAATAAGAAGAAATGTAAGCTGTTTTCTTAAATCGATGACGTGCCCCAATAATACCTTTCATATACATGCTAATATACTTACTAAAGACGCAACCTTAGTTCCAAAACTAACTTTCGGAAATCACATTGAAACTGTTACAAACAATGCATATGAGAATATTGGTTTTGTTTATCGTGTACAGCTATATGACAATGTTGAAATTATATTATTATTGCTCTTCTGATATTTAGATTCCCAATAATGCAAAATATACACAAATGATTGAAAGAGTACTACGCAAGTTGTTGAAACTATTAATATATATATATATAAAGCATTGTATATTACATCTATAACTAGCAAACAACTTCAATATACTGATACTAAAACAACGAAGGTTTGTTAGTGATTTAGTTTTCCTGTATAGAAGATAAAATAATAAAATCAATTACATATAATTAATTTCTAATATATTTCTGCAAGATCCAACGCCTAAAATGATGTTGAACAATAGTAGTGTTCTGTACTGTAAGAAAGCACGTACTGACATCCTGTGTAAATCCCTTTTAAGGAGAATGAGCTCTTACTAGAATAATATTGAAGAAAAATGTCAAGTGTTAGATGTCTTCAATATATCTGAAATAGTGTTTACGAATGCAATTTGTAACATGATAAGCTGAATTAGTTAGTATTCTGTATGTTCTGTGTTTCTTGTCTGTAAAAACAAAAAAAAAAAATCATGTCGTTTACCACATGTAAACAAACACTGTAAATGTTCAGAATGCCTGTTCTGTTGTTACAATAAACAAAAGAAGCAAACAGAAAGTGGTAGGAATCTACTACCACTTACAGTTTCAATATTCATTGAGACAATACACCATACACATCTAACCCCATCTTATTTTGTACAAGTGACATTGCTACTTGCTTTTAAAATTCCTCTCTAAAATAAAAAAAATATAAATGATTTAAACAATCTGAATTGTTATATTAGTCTTGTGTAATTCAGGTATACCCAACAGTTTAAATGCCGTAATGTCATTTGCATATCCTATCCTTTGAGCGTATGGCTTAAAATGTTTCAGATTCTATCTGATTATTGCACAAAAAAAAGTAGACCAACTTATCTTTAAGTTCAGCAAATTTATCTGATACTTCCAGTAATTTTGCATCATCTTCCTTCATTGATTAAATGTTTTTTAAGTACATTAGCGCTAAATGTATAATCATCTTCTTTGTTTACAGCTTCGTAGTCACTTGGCACAACATAACTCCATGTATCTGGATTTCACATCATCCAGACTAACTGATTATAATCTGTACACCATAATGTATTTGTGTGTGTGTTATTTAATAGTTACGCAAATGTCAAAACAAACTTCAGCTGTTACACGAATGCCAAAAAATCAGAACAATTCTGGCTGATGAAAGATTCACATTAGTCCCACCTACTCAACATAATATAACGGAAACCATATATTTTTTTTGTAAATTTGTACTGATCGATATATATATATATATATATATATATATATATAATTAGTTTGCCGTGTGACGGTTATTGTCCCTGGAGACACGGTTGACTAGGGGAACTCACTGGCGATAATACTGGGGAACAACAATTTTGTTGCATCGATACCAACACCTCGCTTACTCTAATTTGCGAGTGTTGTTTTCAAATAGGAACTTCAGTTTTGTGTGTAAACTTTTTTTTTTTTTTTTTTTTTTGCAATTCAGTGTCTTGTGCTTCTTACTGTAATGTTAATTTATCAAATGTATAATTTTTACAATTGGGGCTTGTCGTAGTGTATAACAATGCACTTGAAGAAATCTTTTAATATAGTCTCCAAATAGGGCAAGAACAAATCCTTGGAATAATCAACAAAAGAATAATCTATATATTCAGAACAAACTATGAGTGCACCACAATATGCACAAATGACACACACACACATTATATATATATATATATATATATATATATATATATATATATATATATATATATATTGTAAATATGCAAAATAAACGCACTTGTTTCCGGACGTTATATATGCATCCACTATGAATAGAATATAAGTATTTACACAGAAATTAACATATAGGTCTGAATAATAATAATAGTAAAACACATCTATTACAGAAAGTTGATATTAAGCCTTGCAAAATCAACTAATTTACATTAAAAATTGGAACTGCAACATTTCAGTGGTATTACGTACAAACCCAATATTGTAGTACACAAATGTAATTTTCAGGCATTCACATGATAATGACACACTGGTCTACATAAGCACCACATGCATTAGAAAAATGATGATATTGAGCATTTAAACTTATAAATAATCATTACAGATGAAATATATTCTAGATATTGATAATTTAAAATTATAAATGTACATTACAGATAAAATATATTCCAATACGAAAGTATTTGTCTTTGGCAATTACACACACTCCTACATCTAATGTAGAAATGTATTGAAACCCTTTTCAAAAAATATATATGAAAACAGCTGGAAAATCTCATGCAACAGAAAACTTTTGAAATATTGTTCCCTAATGTAATTGATGGAATGATGGTGTCTATAGAATAATCTTATGGTGTTGACACAAAACTGGCAAAAAGTCATCGCAAAAAATGATGTATATGTGATTTCGTAATGCTACTTTCATATTGTAATGAACACAATGTTAGTTTTGATCTCAAAGATTGTTTTTTCTTAGAAAACCTCCTAGCTAAGGAGAATTCTCAGTTCCTAATCCTGTTAAGTCAAATTTTCTAAGACAAAACACGTTTAACAAAGGAAGAAAACTGGACTAGACCAAAAAACCTCGTATATATATATATATATATATATATATATATATATATATATATATATATATAATCAGCTGAAATCTACCACAGCACAATAAAAAACATTTAAAAAGTAACACTTTACTATACTGTCAAAAACATACATATTGCATTTATGTATTCACTCTAGCACAAATTTGATCTATTTTGCTGTCTAGAATTACACGCTATTCTGAATATTGTAGATACCCTTTTTGTAGTCTAGTTTCTAATTATTCTCTATAATTGAGTAATTTTCCATGAAAGATTAATATTAGAAGTTTCAACATAATTTTAGTTTATTTATGCCTCTCTATGTTTTGCACGAAATTCTATTTCACGATCGTTCTTTTTTTTTTTAATTTCGTGAAGGGAACGAGGACTACCATTGTTTACGTGCGTTCAGTTAAAAACTTCGTCTTTGAAATTTACACACTATTTCCCAATGAATTAAAGAACTCAGCGTCATAGTTTTAATTCTTTTGCCAGGAATCTGTCATATGAAGAGGAGAAATTTTCCTCAACAATCACAACTTGTCACTTACGGTCGTGACAAATTAAAGTATGCTGTTTTTTTTTTTTTTTTTTTTTCCTGAAGAGCCTTCTTCCCCTTTCCACGTCGGCATTCTCCTGTTCAGCGAACTTTTGTAGCCATCCTGAATAAATCGAGTCTTAAAATATCACCGTTATTAAAAGTGGCGGCTCCAATTTAACGCTTGCCTTGGTTTTAAGACCACGGTTTTTTATACATATAAATGGAGTGTGGAGAGGGTTTTCCCCAGGAGTTTCCAGATAACTGCTGACTATCGACCAACCAACGACTAAGCTATATATATATATATATATATATATATATATATATATATATATATATATATATATATATATATATATATTCTTGTAGCTTAACTCTTTACACACTTGATTTCCCCACTTATACAATTTGTGGTGATAGTGGTTTTCTTCACAAGAATGCTTGCTAAACACATATATTTGTTGTTCTTGTTTTATGGGTATTCAGCTTACTTAGTTAAAATAAATTTTAAATCAGCCAAAGGTTGTCTGATTCATATTTGCTTTGACAAGATAAAAGCATATTTCATTCATTTTTGCTCTGGTGATTATCTTCGTATGCTATTAGTATTATTGTTAGGACTATTTTTGTTAATGTTCATTATTTAACTTTACGACATAAATCTTACAGAAGTAATGAATTTCAACCAAAATATTGCTAGGTTATAGGCAATTGTTCTAGAGTTTAGTAGAAGCATTGCTAACAAAAGAAAATAAAAAGTTATTGCACTGAGTGAACAGTATACAATTAAAAAAAGCAATAAAAACGTTTGCTTCACGACAAAAGTCTTAAATAATTAAGCTTCACTTACATTGTTAATAACATGAAAGTAGTATATTCAATAATATCAAAATTGTTTCGTAGAACATTTAGGATGTAATATACAGGGTAATCCATAAGTCGTTTGATATTACCTGTTATTCAGTTCTCAATCGACTAGCTGATTGGCACAAACAATAGGTTATGGTGTGGGTCATGAATAATAGATGGCTTGT
This sequence comes from Thermobia domestica, assembly GCF_964235325.1. NCBI lineage: Eukaryota > Metazoa > Arthropoda > Insecta > Zygentoma > Lepismatidae > Thermobia > Thermobia domestica. The sequence goes on along the minus strand of NC_137459.1, from coordinate 141,798,220 downwards.
GAATAACAATTGGCAACAAGTGATTCCACAATGTCAAACGTTGTTACATTTGTAATTAAATTATTTTTCTAATGAATAGACAGTTATCAAAGAATGTATCTGCGTTCGTACCTAAAAAGTGGTTTTCAAATTACCACAATTACTCATCAGACTTTCCTGTTTAGATAGTATATTGAAATATACAGTTCACATACATACACGGCGCCGTGTAAGAATAAAAGGAATATAGTAAAATAAAAGAAGCAAAGAGCTGAAATGGACTTACCATTTACAGCATTTATGATGAAAAATAGAGAGGAAAATACATTTATACAATATGTTGAAAGTGATCATTTGCAACATCAATACAGAGCTCTGTACGTGTAAGCATATTCAGATACAGCCGGCATAAAGTTCAGATATCGATGACACAACTTCAAGACTAATGTTGTCTTTCAGTTCCTGTATTGTGTATGGATTTGTTTCATTTACCTTGCTCTTCAGGTGTCCAAACAGGAAGAAAATCACATGTTGTTATATATATATGTATCGGTCCAATGATGCGCGTTCCTGTTACATTGCACCAAACGCCGATTTTTATTTTTTCATCATGGCTTGGTTGTTGTCAAATAACGTTAGGGTTCTCCGTTGCCCAGTAAATCGTGTTTCGTGCATTCACATGGCCGGAAAGATGAATCCATGCCTCATCACTCATGATGTAATTGAAAGGGTCTAAGAAACCATCGTTGACGTTAGTCAAGAATGCTAACAAAAATACTAACAATCGATGATTATTTTGGTCGATTATTGCATGTAATCGATTCTTGAAGAAACAACAATCGATAAGTGCATAAACAGCTTATTGTTGTAGCTGTTTACTGAAGTTCAGAATCGAAATATTGCATTCGAATTCAAAGTGGATGCGCGCTACTTTAAATTGTGCCCCAATATATATATACACACACACACACGCACACACACATATATATATATATATAGTTGAATATACCCATGCTTCGCACGGGGGCTGTATTTGGAAGTAAACGCCTGTGGGAGTATCACCTTTGATCTCAGCGACAACGAAAACTATGGATTTGATACTAATATCGGTCATTTCGGCTATTTTTCCATGTCTCGGTATCCCCCTCACCCGCTGACTCCCGTCCCGATTACAATTGCAAATAAATTTGCAACTCATCGCTAATGGAAGTGTCACCATTGATTTCAGCGAACGCGAAAAGTATGCGGCCCGGAGCCGAATAGCGTGAATTTGGAAGTTAATGCGTTCGGAGTTTCACCGTTGATTTCAGCGATCGCAAAGACTATAAATTCGACACTAATATCGGTCATTTTCTACTACTGTCCCGGTAAACGCCCCCCTCAGACCTCTCTGGTTCGAATTTTGACAAAAAGCGTTTAACTCTGGTCTGGAGCCTGGACCAAGGTATTCGTGACTAAAATTTGGTAACTGTTGGTCAATTTGGCTGGTACCCAAGCCGGTTCTGGTAAAAGCCCCCCTTAGTACCCCCTGGTTCGATTTTTTTTTTAAAATAAGGGCTTCGTCTTGATCTTGGACCAGGGCCAAGGTACCCCTGACCAAAATTTGGTTACTCTTGGTCCACTCGCCTGCACCAGTGATATAATATGTTCGTTTGCACTTAAAACACGTATTTTTTTGTTTTGTTTTGCATTAGAAATGATGACCAATTTGATTTAAGTAGCCTAATTTATTGTTATGATAACTCTTAAATATTTCATTGCATTTGCAACTGAAAACAATTCGATAGTTAGTCAATGTGGAACGTATAATCTTCAACAAAGATAACGCTAGATTGTTTTTCTTTACGGCAATTGCCTGGTACTTTCCTTTTGCAACTTGGCTACCAAAAACAACTTCATCGGGCATGTTTGCTAGATATAGCACCGTTTTGTTCCCATAAAGTGTAAAACAAAACAAATATGCTGGAAGATCGGAAACAGGACGTGCAACCAGGGGCAGACCAAGGGCCGGTAACCCGGACTACTACCCGGGGCGCCTTAGTCAGAGGACGCCAAAACGAGCCTCAAAAAGTAAATTGAGCTCCCTCGTGGCTAAGCGATTAGCGTACTCGCATTTGGCATGGGAGACCCGGGTTCGGTTCCCGACAGGAGCCCATGTGGTTCGGGTTCCACGTTAATCAGTAGATCCACGTCTGATATAGCATCGCTGCTGAAAGGGACGCTAAACTAAAATCAACTCAAAAAGTAAATTTTATAGTGTGTTTTCTACTAACTGTTTTGGTTTATATTCTTGGAAAGTAGCGTCAATTACATAATGTTTCCATTCCACCATTGAAAAAGAAAGTTTCATAATACTAGGGGAAAGGGGGCTGTATCTACAAATGCAGACATGGCATGTAAAAGAAAGAGTGAAGGGGAGTTGGTATTGCTTATAACATGTCATGTTATTTGTGAACTTTTCTCATAACAGACAATGAGTGTTATTGGATTTTGTATATGTTACTGTTGTATGTGACTCGTGTTATTATTGATATAACAAAACAAATTTACAATATAGCAATAATCATCTCACCATTAGTAGTATTCAATTAATGCTGTTCGAAATTGGTTTTGTTTATACATATGTTTGCATAAATAATAATAATAATAATAATAATAATAATAATAATAATAATAATAATAATAATAATGTAATTTAGGGTTCGATTCCCGGCGGGAGCTCATGTGGTTCGGATTCCACGTTAATCAGTATGTCCAAGTTTCATGTAGCCTCGCTGCTGAAAGGGACGCTAAACTAAAAACAACTCAACTTAATAATGTAATTTATACCACATGTATATTTTTAAGTACTAAATAATCCTATATCATGCATTTGAGTATTGTTTTTATTTTCTTTTTGAAAACTGGGTTTAAAATATTAAAGTCACTGTAATAAAATGTAAAATATAGGCTACAACCAGGGGGGTGCCAAAAAGTCACTTTGCCCGGGTGGAAATTTTGCCTTTGTCCGCCTCTGCCTTCAACAACAAAATTACGAATTTGCATTAAGGTGGCGAAACGAGATTATGAAGAAAAATCCTTACTCTTTACTAAAATATACATGTATAAAAAAGTGTGTGTCTGTTGATCAGATTTTCCTAATCGAAGGAGCCACTCAGAACCACCAATTTTCGTATACATGTAGATTTTAACTACTTCTAGTAGCTTACAAAGTTGTTTTCAAATTGATTTCTCATTCGAGATAGGACTGAAAGTTCTGGAGTTTCAAAAATTATGACGTTAGATAATCCATAACACATTACTGTATTGCTGGTTCCATAGTGTTCACTTCCCGAGAAACGACACTTCAGGTAGGATGTAATAAGATTATTAATGAAAACGAAATATGGTATTTTTAAGTTAAAAAAGTAATAAAAACGCCTTTGGCAACAAAACATTTATCTAAGTTGTGTTTACTTTTGTAACGGTTGATTCTCAGAATGCATTTAGAAGACAGCAAAATAATGTAGTCAGGAATAGGACAGTTTTAAAATTCAAGAAAACATAAATTAGACTGTTGCATATTTAGGTTTTAGCCGTCACTTATTCCTTCGCCTATCATACAAAATTTAATATTTGCTCCCAAACGTACATTCATGTCCAAAATTATTGTTGCATATCTATAACTGTCTTCTTGTAACAATATAATTTGTTAATGATTTTGCAGGTTACTTTTAATACTGATACTATGTGTAAAGTCGGGAAATGTATATTTGTGGTAAATTTCATAGCAAAGGAATTATAAATACCAAAATTATAATGAGTAAACTAAAATGTTGCTAAATGTACAAGTACATTTTATTTTCGTTTTATTGTTCTTGTTTACTGCTCTTTTGATATGGAATTTGTCACATAAATTTCTTTGCCGATTATACACACACTAACATTATTAGAATTACCGGGCGAATTCGTTACCAAATTATATTCCTAGAACAACATATTTACGCACATGCGACAGTAATTTTGGACATGAGTGTACAACTAACGGAGTGTACAACTCTGACAAATTATTGGAGTAGACTAGTGTTTTTTTTTCTTTTTTTTAGATCTTAGAAATGATTTTGGTCTTCATTAAACAAAAAATAGCACAATTGTATTACAATGAAAATAAACAAAACTCTGACTGTGTAAAATCGGGAAAGTTTAGAACACGATTGTGTATAGGTATGTAGGACGTTAATGCACCATACCAATAAATTATAACAGCCGATTACTCACATCAGAGTAATGTTTTGTATTGACTTGTAGGGGAAATTGCATGGTCCCAGAATTAGGGCTGTCCAAAACCATAGAAACGCTAAATTTCAACATGCGCTATTTCGAATTCGAGATACCATGGAGTAGTGGTCCATAACCAAGGTTGCTTGAAATGACAGGTTGCCTCACACGAGGTAAACAAACGTCACACGTGACGTCACTGAAGGCCGGTTGAACCGCGCGAATATTCTGTTGCTTGCTTGAAGCGTACTTTTTTCCCGTGATTTTGGATGCTTTTTAAAATCAATTGAGCGGGTTAGTATAAAATGAATTGAGAAGACAGGTCAGGTCGGTTGTTAATCAAGAGGCTCTAAAAGCTCTGATAGAATTGACATCGAGTGAAATAAATGTTTGCTCTAAGATTAACAATCTCCATATGGAATGTAAGGGTACTCAAAGGCAAAATGTGAAATTGGCTTCACAGTTGCTGTCCCATACGGTTGATACAGCTCTAATACATTATAAACCAGGAAGTAACAACGAAGTAACAATGAAGACGACACATTTTATCGAACTAGTGAACGACTGGTTCGATATACTGAATGTTTCGTCCAATAAAGGAGCGATAAATCCATATAAATTCCCTTTTGGTAGACACGAAGACGTACAGAAACAGAAACTACAAGATTTTTATGATGTTGTGAGCTCTATGAAAAACAAAACAAGTGTTATTTCAGAAAGGCATATTAATGTCTATTAACGCAATTCAAATGCTCCTCCAAGACTTGAGAGATTATAACCTAAAGTATATTCTCACAGCCAAAATTAAACAGGACATGCTTGAAAGCTCATTTTCTCAAATAGTATATCGAGGAGGTTTTGATGACCGTCCGTCACCTTTTGAATGCTCTATACAGACTCTAGTTTTAGGGAAAAGTCCAAAAATGTTTAAGATGAATATGTGTACTACTGGTGTTACAGATGAAGAATTTGTTGTTTCATCCGCTCTAAAAACTCTTGCGGAAGACATGGACAACGTAGATGAAATGGAAGGCGAATAACTACAATGGATTCTCATCTAACTGTAAGTAGTGATACTGACACAGCTAGCAAGATTTGATCACCAACAAAAGAGCTTCAGATAGGTGACACTTCTGAAGACGGCTTGAAATATCTTGCTGGATGGATAACCACGAAGCATAAGAAAACATCAAAATTTGGGACTAAGAACACGAGACCAAACACCATCGTGCCATGATTACATTATACCAGACTGGGTCTCACATTTATCATACGGATATTTGACTGTTCCAACTAATACTTTCTTCAAGAAAGTTAAGAAAATAGAAATAGTATTTTTAGGAATTGTTGGAGGGGGCATTCCCAAAGGCAAAGGTTTAGTAATTAATATATCTAACAGAATGGCACGTAGGCTGTATGGAGAGGGCATTGATTCAAGTGTCATGAAAACTTCTGTAAAGCAGTGTATTCGTAGAAGACATATTAATGAAAAATCGAATGAGAAAAAGAAATATTTGAAAACGAAGACACATAAAAAGTTAGGTAAAGTGTGATTCGCATACTTTTTCAAAATAGTTCATAGGCCTCCAGGGGAATCTTCCATTTTTTAAAAAAAAAGTAACGCACCATACACAGTACTTCAGGGTGGTGTGGAAATCTGTGTGTTTAATAATAATAATAATAATAATAATAATAATAATAATAATAATAATAATAATAATAATAATAATAATAATAATAATAATAGACCCCTATTATTATTATTTAAGTCATAAGTTCGAACACCACTGATGGAAATTCTGAAAAAAAATTTCAACATTTCTCCTCAATCTCACCGAGATATACGGGAATGATACACTTTAAAAATAGGCGCCTGCCATGTCCTTCAATCGCAAAATGAACAACAGATGCCTGAAGGTCTTAATAAATTATATTAATTAACTAATAATTATAAACACAAGAAATCCATTCTGGCATGGGCCTGTATACGGTAGGTAGATATCAAAATATTGTAGATTTTAAAGAAACTTATTAATTTCCAATGTACAAAGTTTGTTTGATTTGGATAAAAACTTGCGTAACCGCTAACGATCTCGCCTTCAGTGCGAGCGGTCCCGGGTTCGATTCCCAGTGGGGATACTCGGTCGAAAAAGTGTAACAGCTTTTTCAGGCTAGCGACCTTAAATGAGGTTTTCCTGGGTTTTCCTCATTCACCACCATAACTTATAACTTCTAGGCCGCTTCCTACCTTCCCCAATCCTTTCTTCCTTCCCTTTCCCCGGATAGTGTACTTGCCGAGGGACTTCATCCCTCAAACATGACGGGCTATATGGCCATAAGATACCGAGAGCCCAGAAATATAAATCCTAAATCGGATAAAAACTCAGCTGCTAGCCTGAGTTAACATACCTGCTTTTTTTTTTGGGGGGGGGGAGCGAGGCTAAACTCCCAGACCCTACAACGATTTGACCTATCTTCGACTGTGGCCAATATTTTACTCCATACTAATTATGTACAAAGTTTGATTTGATTCAGTTGACAAACGCGACCGCTATCGTGTACCAAAAAACCTTTATATATATGCTGAAGTGCTGAGTGGTTGGTATGTTTGAATTCGTAACCTGCATTTCTCAGCACTTCATTGACTTCATAAATATGTTAGGATGATACTTAAGTTTAATTGCATATTATTATTATTATTATTATTATTATTATTATTATTATTATTATTATTATTATTATTATTATTATTATTATTATTATTATTATTATTATTGTTATTATTATTATTATTATTTACGAACTTTTGCATTTCTTTCCTCCGTTATAGGGGTGTTTACGCGTCGAAGGAGGAAGAAAATGAAGGAAGTTCGTCGCGTACTTCATTTTTTCTTTTCAATTTCTTTACCTGGCATTTCATTTTTTCAATTTCTTTACCAGACACAGCAATGTGTACTCATCTTTTACAATATTTTACAGTAGTAAAATATTTTCAATAAAGAATAACAATGCTAATAACTTCAGTAAAAATACAACGTTCGTAGGCAAAAGTAGTTGATATTTGCCTGTGCTTCTGCCTTCGCAGGGAGAAAGCGGGCCTTCAGTGACGTCACGCCGCGATGTTTATCCCGTGTGAGGCAACCTGTCATTTCAAGCAACCTTGGTCCATAACAGCGTAAATAAAACCATACATACACAATCAAAAAGTGTATATCTTGCCACTTTAAATGGGTCTGCAAGGGATTACTTATATAGTATAATTCTCAGATATGCTCTAAAAAATTCCACATATGCGTTGATTTCAAGGTGGATTCAAAATTGCCAAAAATAAGATTTGACAACAGTGGGCGCGAAATTCTTCTGAAGGAGCTTGGACGTATTGGAGGCCGCCAGCATTGCGGTCTCTCGTGTTGAGAATAACGCGCGATGTGATGTTTTGTTTCACGCTCATTTACATGAAGAAAATGTGAAATTTACCGTGCCCTGTAAAGTTCATTTTACCAGAGCACGATTGGTAACAATTGCAGTGACTGTGACGACTAATCCATTTGCTGGTGATGTAAGATTCCTTGCATTGAATATAACTACTGCACACTTTCGAAGAACGTTCGGGATAGTAGTTCATTATAGGACAAAGTCACTGCCTCAAATCCGCGTTATTGATGCATTTCATACCTTACTTAAATGTCGTAAAATACGTTTTTGTCCATTATTCCATCTGAACCAGTCTGTAAAGCATCTCCATCATGACTCTACCTTCTTCGTGCTTTGCTGCAGGTATTACAGGGCCGGGATGAAAGCGCTCTTCGTTGCAACAACGCACAAATTTCTAGCATTGGATGCGAAAATTTGGAATTTAGATTTCTCCATCCAGAGTGTCATCTTTCATAGTTCATTGCTATGTTTTTATTTTATTTTATGTTTTTATTTTCATTTTATTTATTTATTTACTTTTGCTTACGAGCATATTTTTGTAATGTTTCCTTCTTGAAAAAGTGGTTTCATTGCCGCAATTCTACTTCCAAGGCCATAGATCAGTGCTTTTTCTGTGTAATTTTTACACTAGTATATGCCTAGTTTTCAGGAGTCCGATGCACTGCTCAGCCCAATCACTGAGCAATCCTTTACATAAATTGACTCTCTCTTCTCTCAAAATAACCACTTGAGTGCGTTCTTCGACACTTAGTTAAAAGTTTCTCTTCCGTATTTTCTAGTAGTTACATGTTCTTCACACTATTCAACTGTTTCGCGCTAAGAAAAACAGTAAGGTCGCATGTTACACATTTGTATCTACTTTTGCCCATATTACAAAACGATTAAATAGCGCATGCACAACTGTTCGCTGAAGTAAAGATACAACTATTGACGAGGGTTCATACACACATCGCTAAGTGTCTTTTAAACGATGCATCATGATACAAAGCGAGATCTTAGTTGTATGCTCTTTAGTTATGTGCTTATTGTCAAGTAGCTTTCCTCAATAAATTTGTCTTGGCGTCAACAAGATTATGTAGTTTCTTAATCCTTGTAAGAGCAACGTTCTTTATATTTTTTTTTAAAAAAAAGAAGGCCAATAAACATGATTTTGTGTGGAGATAATGCCTTTTATTTGTCAAATTTTGAAAAATCAATAATGTGCTAAGACTTTTCTCAAAGAATGCACATATATGTTCAAAATTGCTGTCCAAGATGTGTACTACGAAGTACAAAATTTCTGAATACCTTTAACAGGTTGGATCGACATAAGCGCTTGGATTAGAAATCCGGACTTTCTATATAAATACTATGGCGCCTAACGTGCTCATATTAATTATTATGAATTGTGTATGTTGATATTCACAATTTTAAGACTAATAATTTAATACACCATTTGTCAAAATTGGTCCAGACATTCCGGAGTTACGAGGAAACTAATAAACAAATAAAACTAATACTACCTAACCACATTTAACATTCTATATGCATAGCCAGATAAAAAATGACATGCAAATATACTAAATTAGAATTTAGCTGTCATCAGCAACATTATTTCTTGAAGTAATCACATTTTCAATCAGAAATCAATGGCATTCTATGCGTTGTTAACCAATATATATGAATAGCAATGTGTGGTGCAGCTGGTATCGAATATTGAAACTGGTAATTTAATCTGGAATATTCATGGCCAGCAAAAATCCTGTCTGTAAGTGCTCTAAAATCCCTATCTCATTATACAACGTGTTTTGTGAAACAATTCGGTTAAATGGAAACTGACATTAAAAACTTCCAAAACGCATGTATTGTGTAAAATGAGAGGAAAAAGACGACAGTGAAAAAAAGAAGAGAGAAAAAAATAGTGATTGAGACTTCAAAAGTCTGGAAGCATTTCCATTTAACAAAAGAAGCAATTTTCCTCCAGCATTAAAAGTCTAAAACGATGAATGGGTGTTTCGATGGCCTAACTATAGCGTCTGCCATCAGAGCAGGAGAAAAATGATTCAAAATGTAAGGTAATGCAAGACAGAAAATTGATGAAGTTTCACGCATGAAAGACTTTTAGAATTCTATTGTTTTGGAGGAAAGTGCGTTGAAGGGGACAGCTATTGTGGACGGAAGTAAATGCCTAAGTTTTTACAGATGAAATACGAATGACGAATCCCCTCTCCTTATTAACATTTTTTTGTTGTTTTCACTGAGAAATGATGCATAATAAACAGGCATAAATAGCAGGTTGAAGGGCAAAAATATTAAATAATACCAGTTTACCACAATTCGTTATTTTATTATTTACAGTGGTTAGTGGTTCCCGAATATTTGTTATATATTAAAGTGGTCCTTAGTTTTAAATCTCCGAATTTCTTTGCTCTCAAACACTAAACTGATTCCATGTCGGTCCAAATTAACCCATGAAAAAAGTGGCTCCATTGAAAGACATTTAATCGACCCCAAGTGACTTAAACTGCTGATTACATTTGCAATATATAGTATAGCGAAAGTTCGGGATATAGCATTGTAACCTTGAAACGATTGAAGAGAAAGGGATCATATTTTGAATAAAGGTAATGAAGGTACATCTACACCTGAAACTGAGTAGTACCACGGTGGATACTATCTTGAAGTTCGCCATTTTGGAATCACACTGAAAATTTTAAATAGAGAAAGGGTCGTGTGACATAAAGTTTTGAGTAGCTTTCACCTCAAATAAGCATCTCTCTTTATTTTCCACTTTTCTCTGATCACGTAATAATTAACACCTTTGGAATATAAATATACATGTGGTCTATTTTCTGTAAGGAAACCTGAATGCGCTAGTGTAGAAAGTTATAAGGTATATATACCCCAGCTGAAAGTAGCATAGAAAAGGATGACAGACTAGTAATGTTTGCAACTTTTAACGGCAAAGAACAATTATTAGCCATCCCTGAAATATCATCGTCTACATACAGGAGAAGCACAAGCCATCGCTTTTTACGAAGTAGTGGATTAATGGGGAATAGGACACAAAATACAAGTGTTATGCTTCTATACAACAGCAAGCAACACCGGCAGAATAAATGATAATTGCACAAACCTTGAGAAGAAGTTTGATCGTGATTTACTGTACCTACCGTGCCGAAACCATATATTCGAATTAGTTTTTCAAAGTAGCTTTCACTCAGTAATGGACGGTGCTACTGATGCCAGTACATCTTTGTATTCCAATCCCTGCGAGATCCATCTTAACATTGTCCTCTCATCTGCGCCTACGTCTTCCTAATGGTCATTTCCCGGCTGGCCTTCCAGTCAAGATTTTGAAAGCGTTCGCTGTTTCTTCCATTCTGGCTACATGACCTGCACACCTGATCTTCCTAGATTTGAAGACCCTAACAATTGGATAAACCGTATATATTATGTAGTTCCTCGTTATGAAGATTCCGCCATTCCCTATTCCTGTTTCTCTTGGGTCCGAATATTCGTCTCAGGATCTTGTTCTCAAATGTTTTCAATCCATGTTCTTCGTTCCGAGTAAGAGACCATACGAGTATTTCGAAACCATACAGGACAACAGGCATGATTATCGTTTTATACATTTTAAAATAATCTATTACAATACACATAAAATCAATTATAATGTCCATGATATAGAGTGTTCATTGGGCAAAACACTCCAAACAATAAAGATTCAACTTAGACTGGAGAAATGGCTATCTTTCGTTTTTCATTATAATTTGGCCATGAAACAAACACCCGAGAGATATGCAGCCTTATATACAATTATATGGTGTTGGAATGTATAATAGGTATGATGTTTTAGTATTTTTTGTTTCTTTTTTAATTTCAACACTTCCAGTGTACCCGCAAAAGTGTAGCAAATAAATAATGGTCACGCTTTTTTAACTGTTGAGTTAGAACTGGACAATCTGCGCAAAATTTTAAATCGATCAGTGAAAACGTCATCTTTATATAGCCTGTAGTTTCCGAGATCTCACTGCCGAAAGGATTTGCCACAAACATATAAACGTCCACAAACGTATAGTTTAAAAATCCAGAGATGGCAGCACAATTCATTTGCTTTTATTTTGGAGAAGGCTTATTAAAATGCAAAGGCCTTGAACAATAATTTAAAAGGATAAACTCTGTGAAAAATATCTCTTTAAGTAATTTATTTAAAGTACACCTTTTTTTTAAAAAAAAATATATTTCTTTTTGTTATAAACGTGAAATCACAAATAACCGTAAATCAAAGGTTTGAAACCAAAAGTTATAGGTTGGAATATTAAGTACCAAATACTGTTTCTTCTTACCGGCCTTTTCAACTTACTTCTGTGTATTGCAAAATTCTTGAAAGAATCCTTGTTCTACGCCTTCATTCTTGTCTAACAACACGTAATATAATCCCTCTACATCAGGCTGGTTTCCGCTCCGGTTTTAGTATCAATGATCAGTTACTTCGTCTGTCTAATATTATCACCAATCAGTTTGATACACAATTTCCATCTTGTCTAGTGCTCTTCGACCTGGAAAAGGCATTCGATACGTTATGGCATGCAGCTCTCATATATAAACTTATCCGTCTCACACTTCTCATATCATACATCAGGTTTATCTATAATTTTCTTCACAACTGTATTGCTTATGTCGCTCTTAATGACACTCTCTCGCACCCGATATTTATTATCTCTGGAGTACCACAAGGGTCTGCCGTATCACCTTTGCTTTATCTTCTATATGTAGCAGATATGCCACCATTGCCGCCAAACACACACATTTTGCAGTGTGCAGACGATATTGCATTTCTTACATTAGGACGAACTATTCATCGTATAAGTATTGAAATTAATGCAGCAATTCAAACTTTTCTCACCTGGTGTACGAAGTGACGTCTGAAACTCAACCCAGATAAAACACAAGCAATAGTCTTTCTCCCGCCAAAACTCAGATCACGGGTACATCGAAATTCTTCACTACTGAATATCCAAGTAGATAACATGTGGGTTCATCCAGCTGAACATGTAACATATCTGGGAGTTATTTTTGACCACCGCCTCACTTGGCGCCCTCACCTTCAGAATGTCATACAGAACCCATATAACAGTATTAACCTCCTTAAACACCTCACTTGTACTACTTGTGGACCACGAACTAATACCGTCCTTAACACCTGCAAAGTATTCTTGCGACCAGTCCTGACCTACGGATTCACTGCATGGATAGCCGCACTCCAGCGTCATTATGAAAAACTGAAAATACTAGAACTACATGCCATACGAATATCCTACAGAATAAAACTTCCTAGTCCTACTCAAGATCTTTACGAAATTATGCCTTTCCCACATCTTCTGTTCCATCTTGAAGCTTTACGGACGAAGTATATTACTAACATATCCGAGTTCCGGCATCCCTTACTCCTCACCACAATGCAAGTAGACATCCTGTTCAATCCACCTCGCAAATTACTGGATACACCTTTGTCGCTACTCTCTTCACTTTGCCGCTATACCCTACTTCCTGATCATCCAGATTTAGATGCAGTTGCAGATTTTTCATCATCCGTCGTTCCTCATTACACAGCACCTTCATTCTATGCACAAGAAAAACCTCATGTATTAACAGCGCACCCGTTTGTCTTCATCACGTCCAGAGTTTGAGAGAAGATAACATTCATCTGTTACACTATCACGTATGTGTTGTGTTGTGACAGTGCACTTCATGTTCCTCTTTTCATTTACTTCTCCCATTTTCCTTTTTTTATAATGATAAAATGAAATGATGATTAACCCTGGAAGGACACCATAGCATTATCATGACACAAAGTACACCGTGGGGTCATAAAGGACCCATTACAAAATGCATACACCAGTCGAGTAAGAGGTGGTACCATGTGTTAATTTATTTTAGATTAGACTACAACATTTGTATGTCACCTTATAGATGTGAAAGTTCTCATAGTCTGACAACTGCTTTGATTATTGAACACAAATATTTGGTAATGGTTTAGTTTTAAATTTTCGGTTTTCTTCTAACTAGTGACCTACCGACGTATACACATAACTATAACCTATCCTAACATGTATTTTTTGCAACTGGTTTTTAGGTTAGGTTAGGTTATTTTATAGATATAGCCAGGTAGGTCAGTAGTTAGAAGAATACCAAATTTTGTGTTCATTAGCTCTATTGCTTAAAAATAATACAAATGTTAATACTATTTTCCCGTTAAAATTATTTGAAACAGCTACACAAATGTTGAAAGTTCTGATTTGTTCACAGCATTAGTTAGGTCACTTTGCATCTTTACAGTCGTCACAAATTCCAAAACGATATTCAACACGTAAGTTTAGTAAGCAATACGTACATACTGTTTGTCCCGGGGACAGAAAACACCGACCAGATCTACCACTTAGTGATTCTTTCTCAGTTTGATCTGATGTCTCCTCACTCAGTATTTCAGACATTTCTCCTAATGTGAATCCCTTACTTTGGTCGCTACGATATATGGCCGTAAAGAGCTCAAAAGGAAAAGAAAATTTAAAAAAAAATATATATATATATATAACAATGGAATTTTCGTAGCAAAAAGAACACTCTGGGGTCGTATATGACCCAGCTGCACAAAATAAATACAAATACTGTGCAGAACCAACAATTAAATTTTCCTACTTTGACCACTATTCAAACATTGAAGGTAGACAAATCATGTACTATTTAGGCTATTTAGCTTAAGCGCAGGTGCGTAAGTCAACACATGTAGGGTCGCCGGCCACCCCAGAGTGTCCTTTTAGGGTTATATCCCATTTAATGAAAATAAAATAGAATATCCTGCTCCTACTTTACGAACATCTCATAGCGCATCAAATTATAACTGAGTTCCAATGAATTATCTGCATAATCTGTTACCGGACAGAAAGCGCAACCTTCTAACGGCTGCTGGCTTTTCGCTGGCATAGAAAGAAAAAAAAAGCTGTTATGGATAACTTGCATTCGTCAGTACTAACAAATACCTTGTGATGTGGCGTTCAGAGCACTGCATTTCATCTTCATCTACTTCTCTCTCCACTGCCTCCTGCACTATATTCATCCCAGTTTTGCATTCGTCTTAACTCAGCACTACATGGTAATAAATGTATCATATTCTACAATATTGCGTCTCATGCTTATATTATACTTGTACTTCATTAGATGTTATCGACACCCTTGAATCATTTCTCTGTGTATATATGCACTAATTACATAAATACATATTATATACTTGTACGCCTCTTAGACCAACCACATTAAACTGCAATCTACCTTTTATATGAAGCACTTACCCAAAGAAAGGACAAAACCCTTTAGTGGGACGACGGACAGAAAAAGTCGCTCTTAATTGTTATTGTAGCATTTTAAAAGATATACTCTAACGAAGGACAGGAAAGAAAAAACAATACGTACTGCATATCGTCAATGAACACAGGAAATAGTATACAGGTGCTACAAAAATGGTTTAATTAGGCAGTGAAATTTAGCTAGTTACTCACAGCCTTCAGTTTTTTTTTTATTATTACTGTCATTTTAAACCTTCAATATATTAAATATGTATGTTTGTGTACTTCACGTAGTTTTGTGGTCCACTATCAGTGCAATTTGCATCCTTTACTTTGCTAGTTTAACTAGTTAACCATGGCTAATACTCGATCAAACAGTAGGTCTAATAGTGCTAAACCGGTTTCTATGATCCTTCCTTCAATCTCCTTAGATGTATTTTCCGACGGATCGTCCAAAAGTGTTGACAGATTTTTGGCAAATTTTGAACGATTAGCCGAAATCAACGCATGGACTCCCGATCGGATGAAAGCTATCTTTCCCACTTGCTTAAGTGGACCGTCTTTGTATTGGTTATAGACGCAAGAAGAGTCTTTACGTAACAAAGAATGGGCGGGTTTAAAAGCTGCATTCGAGGAGCAGTTTGAACCTTGTCAGATACAATTAACAGCATTAAACGCCTATAGATCGCGTGTTCAGGCTCCGGGTGAACCATTAACACACTACTTGTTTGAGAAAAAGTTATTGGCAGATAAATACAATCCCAACCTTATCTTTAAAGATTTCATGGCAGATGCTGTCATTGCCATGCTTCCCCAACACATGCACCATTTTTCCAATCCAAATATATTGTGAGATCTGCATGAGCAATAGTTGACACATTGAAATACCTATAAGGATAATTGAAGGAACAATTGAAAAGGTAATTGATCCGGGTTTATCATAACCTACAGTTATGAGAATTTAATTGATATGTGCTGTCCTGCCATAATCATATGTAAAAGTGTAATAAAAAACCATGTAATATGCAACTTACAGATCCATCGTTGTCACACAGGAACGACGACAATAAGTCCGCGTCACTGCAGTGGTCAATACAATTGTACTACCTGCCCGATACTGTCCGACTTAATAAAGCGAGTCGAGACGAGACGATATTCCGATCGAGCGACCGTGTCTCAATCACTGAATAGAATTGAATACCTTGGTCTAAGAACCATAGTTTTTTTTATGTGCCTCATTTGTTATTTTTCTTTCTCATGTCATTCAGAACCAGTGCATTCTAGACTATGAAATAATAGTTTTCGTGACGTTTGCGGGAAAACACAGCTTTCACATTTTCCACAAACATAATGTTTTTTTTTATATAATTGTTTGGGTTTTCTGGTGTCCTTCTTCAAGTATGTAATTATACTTATTTATGTAACTTGTTTTTTCCAAGGTTGCATTGTTATGCACTAAAATAATATTGCAGTCTAATTTTCGAAATTATAAACATTTCGATCAAGTCCGTAATAATAGGTTGGTGTGCATTGGGACGGAATGTGCTATTATATAATAGCGTATATAATGTTTCTTGTTTCTTATATGCACCTCTTTTTAAATACTTCTGTAAAATATAAAAAAGACAATCTTGAAGGCTATTACAGTGTTATTATAAACGTAATAACTATTACATGATCAGAGATAAGTTGTAAATAAGAAAAAGATTTGTGTTTGTGATGAAAAGCTACAACAAAACGATATGTCACACGACCCCATTTATATTCAAACTTTTGGGTTTGAATCCAAGATGGCGAACTTTAAGATGGCCGCCATTTTGATGCTACTCAGTTTCTAGTGTGGATTGATATGCATCACCTTTATCCAAAATATACACCCTTTTCATTTAGCCTTTTCAAAGTTATAAGGGTATATTCCAAACTTTCGTTATATGCTAAATGCTATATTATAATTGCATTCCAAGGTTTAGGTGGCTTGGGGGCGGTTAAACATACATAAAGGTAGCCAAGAAAGTTGTGTTGCCTTTTTAGAGGTATGTGTTCAATTGGCCATCACACCATGAATTGAATGCGAATAGAGATAAAGTAAAGGTTAATTGTTGGTGGGAGTATATCCACTACTCAACCTGGTTCTGGCAGTTCAGTTACACCGTGAACTTGCATAACGACAAAGTGAACATGGCACCTCCATAGAGCGTCATAAGGACGTGTATGCTTTACAAGTTCAAACTGGAGTCAAATGTCGCTGCAGTGGGGCGGAAGATATGCCAGGCCTTTGGTGGGAGTGTCGTGACTACACGGACAGTGCAGCGGTAGTTTAACAAGTTTAAGGACGGTGACGAAACACTCGAAGACCCACCACGTGTCAGAAGAGCAACATATGTGTAAAATAAAGATCTTCAGGTAGCAATTTAGGCGAACAGTGGCCAGACATGCGAGAAAACAATTCAGTGTGAGTGGAGAAACCATTCGGTAACACCTCCATCAAATTGAGAACCACTACAAGTTGGATCGATATGTTCCACATGATTTGACTCCGGGCCAGAAGGCAACGCAAGTAGATACATGCATTTATTTACTGCCTTGTCTGAAATCTTTGAGAAATCTTTGAGTTTTACGTCCCACGTTTATGCCGGTTAGGCTAAAGGAGACGGTGATGGTGAGTAATAAATGAACTGGTGGAATGAAGAAAGTGGGAAGAAACGGGAGAACCCCGAGAAAACCCACACACACGGTGTTTGTCCACCACAAAGTTCACTTGGCGGGAGCTGGCATCGAACCGGGGACCCCTAGCACTGCCTTGTCTGAGGAAGGAGCCATTTCTAGACATGGTGTTGACATGTGATGTAAAGTGTGTCTTGTACGAAGCTCCACATCGTCGTCATCGTTGGTTAGCATCCCATGAACCGGTTACAAAACAGTAGAAACCAAGACTGCACCAGAAGGTCCCCTTGTGTGTTTGGTGGTATCGCGCATAGGGAACTGCTACCAGCTAGTCAGAGCATCAACGCAAATGTGTACTGTCAGCAGCTAAGCCGTGTTCAAGAGAAAACTCAAAACTCTGGAGCCAGCACTTCTGAATCGCAAAGGGGTCCTCCTGTTACAGGACAACGCTAAGCCCCACGTGGCAAGGATGTGGCGCGGAACACCATTCTACGCCTTGGATGTGAAACACTATTGCATCCACCATACTCTCTGGACATTGCACAGACCGATTATCACCTGTTCCGTTCCTTGGACAATCACCTTAGGGAACGCCAGTTCAAATCCGTAGTAGAGATGCAAATGCACTTGTTACATTCTTCGCTTGACGGTCCTCCAAGTTCTACCGCGATGAAATTCATGGCCTTCCAGAACATTCACAGAAGGTAGTCGATACTGATGGGGACTATTTTTTATCTTCCAGGTATGTCTTAAGTGACTTATCGATGTTCGAAGGTGTTGGGTGAGAAAGCGAAATAACTTTCTTTGTTACCTTATATATATATATATATATATATATATATATATATATATATATATGTGTGTGTGTGTGTGTGTGTGTGTATGTATATGTATATGTACAGGGTGTTAATGAACTATACCGACAAATTGTAAGAGGTGATTCCTCACATCAAAATAAGAAACAAAAACTTCATATAGATGTATGGCGAAAAACGTATAGTTTCAGAGCTAGGGCTGTCCAAAATCGAGAAAAAGCTAAATTTCAACAGGCCTTATTTCGAATTCCAGAAACTGTGAATGGTGTCCTTATCAGCGTAAAGGTAACCACACACACAAAATCCAAAAGTGCATATTTCATCAATTTTCAATAAGTGTACAGGAAATTCTCAGATATGCTCTCAATAGAGTTTTTAAATATACCCTGATTTCAAGGAGGGTCCAATGTAAGCAGGATGTAAGCTTTGACAACAATGGTGATCCAATGGTTCGGAGGGAAGTCGGAAGTGGTCGGAATCGGTAGCTCCATGGTGTTTTGTGTTCAGAATAACGTGTGATGCGCTGTATATCACACTCATGTCGTCATAATATACTTCATGTTTTATTTACTTATAAGCGTGAAAGAAAACATCGCAGCGTGCATTTTCCTGAGCACAAGAGGCCGTGCTGCTGACGATCCTTAACACCTGCGACATTGCACCAAAGGATTCCCTGTTCTCTGCTATCAAGACTTATAGTTTTCCTACTTTGTACCAATCATAGAGTCAGAGCATATCTCAAAATTCCATTGATGTAATGCCTGGGAATTTCTCCCTGCAGAGAATACCCTGCACACCCATTGAGCATTAATGAAATGTGCATTTTTGGACTGCGTATGCTTGACTTCCTTTATGCTCATAACGACCATCATCGACAGATTTTTGAATTCAAAACAAGGCCGCTCGAAATTTGGCTTTTTAGCAATTTTGGATAGCCCTAGCTATGAAACTATGCACTTTTCCCCACAGGTCCATAATACATTTTTCTCTTATTTTGATGTGAGGAATCAGCTCTTCCAATTTGTAGGTATAGTTCATTTTCTATCTATATATCTTTTATATATCTAGTATTTATCTATCTCTATATCTCTGTCTGTCTGTCTGTCTCTATCTCTCTCTATCTATCTATCTATCTATATATATATATATATCTATATCTATATCTATATCTATATATATATATATATATATATATATATATATATATATATATATATATATATATTTGTGTGTGTGTGTTTTCGACTAACAATAAAGACAAGTGTGTAGCCACTTGTTTAAATAAATAGTTCGTTGTACAGCGCAGTGCATATAATGCATGCACTTACCATACTTACCATGCACCATCAGTTGTAAGTTAAAGGTACAGTGACACAATTACGAAAACTTCGCTTTGCTTCTATACAAGTTATGCTTTCAAAGAATGACACGATAATCCAAAGATCAACACAAAACTCAAATATTAGTATATTTTCAAAGTTTATGCAATATTATTAAAAAAAAATAAATAAATAAAACGTTAAAATTGTTTACTTTAGTTACTAAAGGCAGATCCAATTCCTTGTTTTAGTTGATGTACATTGTTTGTAACAGCAATGTAGCAAAATTGTTCGTGGCATCGATTCTACATTGTGCACATACAGCACGTAAAATCCGGAATAGAACTCCAGTTTTTTTTTTTTTTTTTTTTTTTTTGTGCGTGTGTGCAATTCATGAGTTCGTATAGAGCCGTACGTTGATCTGTATGAGAAGCAAATGATTTCTTTGTTTCAATCCAATGATATTCAATCGAGTTGAGGTTAGAAAATTGCGAAGACAGTTGTAATAAATCGTATCTCTGAATTTGGAACTGTTCAGTGGTGCCACCAGCAGTGAACTTTGAATAGTTATTTCCCTTGATAATGAAGTCCGGAATGTTTAAGCGTAACTGCTCAAGACTGTCGATATGTCTCATCTCCAGAAGATCCGGGTTCGATTCCGAATTGCAGGTCATGTGATTTGTACCCCACATTAAGCTGTAGGTTTATCTCTTATATCTCATATGCGCTGCAAAAAAGAAAAAAAATGATAACAACCAACCAACCATGCTGTTAATATATATATATATATATATATATATATATATATATATATATATATATATATAGTTTAAAGCTGATCCATTCTTAGAAAGTAACTATGATATTGCATTTAAATATTAATTACTTCTCAAACTTTTGAAATAAAGTAAATTATGAAATGCGTCGACGTTTGGAAGCTCAGGAGAGTCAATATATTCCTGTGATGATAATTATACATTGCCTCTACTCTTTATGTTTTATTCTTGTTGACTGTGGTATTACTCATTACCAGACATCAGACCTTTCATTAGGAAAACACTGGTTTCTACAAACGAAACTACAAAGGATGTTAAAACTTTTGCTAACAAATAGCTGATGTTTTTATGAACTTTTTTCTTTTCTCTTTTCATAAAGGAAATGAAGGAAAACATGAAAGATTTCCGACAGGCAACCTAAAATTCGTTAAAAGAGATTGAAAGAAGGTTTGTTTATACAAGAGTACATAAAATTCTTTTCACACAAATCTATTACTGGTTGCAGATATAAAACTAGTGAACATTGACTTGAGGGAAAAAATAGCTCAACACTATGTGCAGTGGGTTTTAGTAAGTCTAATCTCTATTACAATTTATGAAAAGACTATAAATTTGCTAGTTTAAGACTATTTCATCAGTCTAGTTTACATTTATATTTCTTTCTTTCTTTCTTTTTTTTTGTTTACATCTATTTACCATTTCAGTATATGAAACAATAATATTGAATGCCACTGTATAATTATTTAGTATTAGCACTTACTTAAATGGTTTATACTATCAATATGATGCATCTATTTTATAAAAGTGAATACAAACATATATGTTCAGCGATAAATATCACGGGAAAGTGACTAGACTGTTTCAAATTATTTTTATACCGTTATCACGTACTTCGACCTGGGCTTTTGCCATGCTACTTTGGTTAAAACACATATTCTAAAGAGGAGAGTGGGGGGCAAAATTTATGCAAAAAAAAAAGATTTGATTTAAGTTTGGCGTCCGTTTCTGTAGCAAGGCTGTATAAGACGTGAAACCACAGTTTGACGTAAGATCAGAAACACATGACCTCCCGCCGTGACGAAGAAACAACGAATTCTTGAGAAACTCTATTATTGAAAGATACAAATAAATGTCTTTTGTATAAGTAGAAGCAGAAGAACTTCAGTATATATATATATATATATATATATATATATATATATATATATATATATATATATATATATATATATATATATATATATATATATTTATATATATATATATATATATTTTTTTTTGAGAAACCAAAATTGTACATCTTTTTTATTAGAATCTCGTGATCTACTCTATCAAATGATTTTTCAATATCTATATATATCACATCCACACGTCTATTTGCATCTAACTGATCATAAATACATTTTCCAAAACTTAATAAATATGTTATTGTTGATCTTCCAAATACAAAACAAAGTTGTAGCTACAATATTCCCAATTTATTATGTTTGAAAATTCTGCCACACAGAATGTACTCAAATATTTTAGCTAATGAATTAATAATAGAATCCGGTCTGTAATTCGAAATCACGGATGAATTTCCTGATTTTAAAATAAGATTAACAGTAGATGCCTTCCATTCACTTGGGAACTCACATGTTCTCAAAGCCAGATTAAAAATAAACGTTAATTGTGGAGTTATTACTTCAGCACAACCCTTAATAATATATGACGGAATACCATATGGACCAGCCGATCTTTTAGGCTTCAACTTTTTCTTCATAGTACTTAGAACTTCTGCATTAGTTATTGACCCAACATTCAGAATATCGAAGTTCAAATCCTTATTTGTTTCAGAAAATTTAATTTCCTCGGCATGAGGAAAAGTAGTGAGCAAAACCATTAGTAGCTTCCGTAATATATTATGGATATATTTTTTAAATTATTACACTTCCAGTGACACACGTATCCTATGCAGGAGTGAAGCAAAGAATGGGCATTTCAGCTAGTATTGTTATAAACCACGTCTGTAAATCAATTATGATAGACTTAGTAAAGGAAGTAATGAAAAACGACAAGAACTCAACAATACTTTACAATTAAAATTCTGGGTATACCACAAAAAATAAATAAATAAAGTAAAAAAATAAATTAAAACTACTATGTGGGTCACTGTTAAGAGAAAAAATGCTACTTAACATTGATCTTTTTATATATTCAATCAGTAAAAAAATAATAATTCAATCTAACAGGAAAAAAATTACATGCATTATTATTAGCAGAGAACGACTTATTTTCGAACTATATCGTGTACTAGCTGAAATGCTTGTTCTCTGCACGGAAGCATATGTTCATTGGAAATATTTGAATTCCATTCCTCCTTAGAATATTTACTTCAATCAAAGTCTAATGATAAAAATTCAGAAGATACTCTACTTTTGGGATACATATTAAAACTCTCTACCCCCACAGAATACGACTTTCATCGAACTGATATGATTAGAAAAGAATCAGTTTGAGGTGGATTCTATCTATCTTCCGAAAGTCATTTCAAACGGTTCAGACGTTTTCCTAACCCTGGAAACTATGAATTCGATAAAAACAAACTATCAATTTTGATTTTTTTTTCATCTGACCCACCCTCTAAAGATAGCAATGAACTTGGACTTAAACGGCATTAAAAACGCCATCAAAAACTGTGAATTTTTCATTAATGTCGGCAATTTTCAATTATTTTCTATGTCACAATTTCAGCCAGCAGGGTGCTAATGGGACTTGAACTAAATGTCTTTGGAGCGTCACTCTTTATGTATGCAATCAACTCAAAAGGTATAGATTTGACACTAATATCGGTTTTTACTTTCACTTTAATGTATGCCTCCACTCCGCCTTATGAGTGTTCAGGGGAGTTGTTCCCACTGTAGGCTGAACTTGTATTTAAACGGCATCACGAATGTCACCAATTAACTTAGCTACTCTAAAAAAAAAAATAATTATTCCACACGAATATCGGTTGCTTTCGATTTCTTTGGACGTCACTATTCCATTCCCCGGGTGTTAATGAGGGTTACAATCTGACTTGAACGACACATGGAGTGTCGCTATTTATCCAAGTGACCCCGAAAACTATGGATTTGACACTGATATATCTCATTTCCAAATATTTATATTTTTACTCCCCCAGGGGTACTAATGGATGATAAAGTTGGATTTAGACGGCGTCGAAAATGTCACTGTTCATCTCAGCAACCAGGGAAACTGCGGATCACAGAACAGTCACAATTTCCCTACATTACTTGTGGATATTTGTGACATTCATGCACGATTAGTAATATGTTTTAGTCAATTGGCGTTGAATTTTAATCGCTTTAACGCTTTTGCGTGCAAAATCCGAATAACTGTGCAAACTTTGCACTTGGCAGTAGCACCAATCAGAGAGCTTCATTACAAATGGCTGCCAAGCCAAAACTAATCATCTCAGCTAGTTGCGCGCACGTTGTTTGAGAATTGGGAAATCATTAAACAAAATAGTGTCAACAGCCGCACGAACAGTTTCCTTCTGTCCCAGTGATTTGGAGACCTTACTTCTGGGATTACCCTCGTCTATACTAATAATATCGCGTAATTATATTACATATCTTACAAGGGACATCACCCAATTGTCCTGCTCCAATTTCAATGAAATTTCTTTTGCTGATAGAGTACATATATTCATTATTTGTGATGGCAGAAATTTTTGTCATGGTGTATGTTTTCTACTTTTCTATAATTTTTAAGAGTTGTGATATGGTTATTAGAGATTACTGCAGAAGTCCCTTACTACTATTTGTAAACAGAGCGTTAATCAAGGAACAACCATGTAGATACATATAAGGCCAAGGGGGAAGTCGTACTGTCGATATGACCTTGTCAAGTTTTTTAAATGTGAATAGGATAATATAATAAATAATTTCAGGCTAGAATTTAATCATAAAGACAATAGTAAAGTTAGTTTTAAGATACGCCCATCTGGGGAAAAGTTACAGGCATATTAATTGTTTATACGTACTATGTGCGTAAGTCCCTTACTTTCCCTTCTAACTCGCGTATTAATGACAATAAGTGGATAAAAGCGTTGTTAATACATATTATGCCTAGAAGGACGTAATACGGTAAGGGTATCCTTGACGGTAGTCATCTTGAAATCCGCCATTTTGAATTAAAGTGAAGTTTGAAAAATAAAAACCATATCATGTGATACCTCATTTTAATTGCAAATTTCCCAAAATAGCCAATGGTATGTTTATTTTTATTATATAGTTAACCAGTATGAATTTAGAACTTCTTCTAATGTGCACCAAACCTTCATTATTCGATCTTTCAAATTGGCAACAATTCTAATTTTCACCGCATGTTTTAACATTCGAACTAGCACTTTGCAATTGTTGCCATAGCTCATGTTTTCTAAATTGATTGCATTTTTTAAGAGATGCGATTTGTCAATTCGTGAATAGTGTTGGGATAAGCATCCAACAGTCTTTCTGAAATCTGAAGACTTGAAACGTAATTATTAATTTGAAACCATAATACATGAGGAACCTATGGACCTATGTAACGTAAAGAAATGCAAATGAAATTATAACAAATTGCTGTTATACGGAAACAAAATTATCAGGAAATATCCTACATTTTGCGCAAACATCAAACAATAAAATATTTTTAATAAATACAACTTTAGAGGAACATCAGCAATGATATAAAATATCAGAGAGACATAATATGACTGTTCCCAACACGCTTTTTGTACCACGGACATAATATGAAAACAGGTAACTTGTTTATAAAGAGGTGTCGAATTCCCGATGAACACTTATTATAAATCTTACAAACATGAACCTTCGACAACAATTGCTAGAAAACGAATGACTTTTTTGTCTGAGTGGCCAAACATTGCCATAGAATATATAATACAGAAATATATATATAAAACAAAACAAAAAAAAACATTGATTTACACAACAATCATATTTCGTTTTCCTTTTTGAAGTGATTTTTCATTTGACTTCTCGTTTCATCTACTATCCATTACAAGCTGCGTCTTCGGTATTACTTGAATGCAAAGTTGGAGCTGTTTCGTTGTGCGATGATTCATGTCAGTAAACGTGTTTTAGAAGGGCAGGTATAGGAAATAAATAATTGCATGGCAAGTCTTCAAAATTCAGAAAGATTGCTGGATGCTTATCCCAAACTATTCACTAACTGATAAATAGCAACTCTTAACAAATGTAATCAATTTAGAAAACATGAGCCATGGCAACAATTGCAAAGTGCCAGTTGGAATCTTAAAACATGCGGTTAAAATTAGGAGTGTTGCCAATTTGAAAGATCGAATAATGAACGTTTGGTGCACATTAGAAGCAGTCTTAAATTCATATTGGTTAAATATAGAACAAAAATAAGCATACCGTTGGCTTTTTGGGAGAATTTTCTATTAAAATGAGGTGTCACATGATATGGTTTTAATTTTTCAGAACTTAACTTTAATTCAAAATTGCGAATTTCAAGATGGCTGCCGTCAAGGATACCCTTACCGCCTTACTTCCCTCTAAGCATATGTATTACCGAAGCTTTTATTCACTTATTGTCATTAATACGCGAGTTAGAAGCGGAGGAAAGGGACTTAGTATGTATACGCACATACTAAGTATAAACAATTAATATGCCTGTAGCTTTTACCCAAATGGGCGTATCTTAAAACTAACTTCACCATTGTCTTCCTGATTAAACTCTAGCTCAAAATTATGTATCATATTACCCTCTTTCCATTAAGAAAATCTTGATTTTAATTCGAAATGGCGTATTTCAAGATGGCTAATGCCAAGGTCATACCTACCGTACGACTTCCCCCTAGACCTTATATGTATCTACATGGTTATTCTTTCATTACACTCTCTTCACAAAGGGTAGTAAGGGGCTTCTTCAGTAATCTCTAATAACCAGATCAAAACTCTTAAAAACAAAATTAAAAAAGAAAAAAAAAGAAAACATGCACCATGGCAAACATTTCTGCCATCACAAATAGTGAATACATGTCCTCTATCAGCAAAGAAATTTCATTGAAATTGGAGCCGGACAATTGGGTGATGCCCATTGTTAGGAAAAAGTCAAAATAAATGAGTTCCTGGATATTAGTCAATCACACTCCCATTATTTTAGTCTCTGGGATTATTGTTAGAATGAGTGAATATTCTTTCTTAAGTGATAAAATTTACTCATTAGTGATATGATCTGTGTTTTCAATATAATTTTCATATGAAGAAGTATGTCTTCATATACACTACACTCTTAGATGTCGAACTAAGCATAAATGAAAGCCATCTGAAAAAAAAAAGATAGTCAACAAGATATGCTCTTTGTAGAAAATAATCGAGATGCATTTAGTTCTATATTATTATTATTATTATTATTATTATTATTATTATTATTATTATTATTATTATTATTATTATTATTATTATTATTATTATTATTATTATTACAAAATGAAAAACGGTACTCACGTAATTTATATAAACATTTTTATATGATATATATTTTAAATGTTGTATCTTATATTTGGAGTTTACTCACGCCCTGATTAGTGTGTGTAATGAACAGTATACCATATAAAAGAACAGCTACATTGTTCATTTCTCTCTGTATGTCATGAAAAAGAACACTACACTGAATGAAGTTCATAACACGTTCTGATATTTTATTTTGTTACGTATCTTTACGGAAATGACACTACAAACAAAAAAAAGAAGAAGAAACAAGAATATCTATGACGAACAACATTGATTTCTTTTCTCTAGTATTGCAGACTCATATTTTACCGTACTTGATACGTAGAATGTTTATATTTACTGAATGTTTAAGGCAAAAATAAAATATTTGAATGTTCTTCCGTGCAGCTAATACATATTCCATGAACCTTTATAAAACACTCTCCACTCCATATAACTTCATACGTTTTATACGTCAGTTCCATATATTAATGCATACGAAAAACGTAAGAGTTTTTGCTTCTTTCACATTCATTTTATAGTATGCACATTTTATATTTTATATGTGTAGCAAGGAGATGAATGTTTTTTTTCTTTTTTTGTTTGTTTTGATATTTGTATCTTTTTAGCCATTTAAAACAAATGGATTTATTAAATTCATTGTTCGTAACAACCTATTCATATGTGCATAATGTAGCAAGAACAGCGTGAATAGTCAATAAACAGTAGAACTTCGGAAGAAGCATTCTTTTATAGGACGTGCAAAATATATATGTACCCGTAATGTGCTGAGGCTAAAATAACTATAACTATACACACACACACACACACACATGCACACACACACACACACATATATATATATATATTCATTCCGAGGTGACTACATATTGTACACTACCATATTGTGATAAGCTAAATGACTGATTGAACGTGCAATGGCCAGAAAAAAAATATACATTTTGATGGAAGAAAAGTGAAACAATATGCCTAGATTGTCTGATCTGGCTGTTGTTGTAGGTTACTTTGAGTACCATTTTTAAAACAGTCAACCGAGAGTTGGGTCAACTCTAAGGAGTAGATAGAAACTTATATACCTATGTATCAGAACTTTGAGTGTGAATCTAGGAAGGTGATTATACAAGTGAAAACAAGACAAAAAAGTACCTATCAACAACTGGTGTGCGGCAACTTGTATCTCACAAGTAAACCTTACGTTTGGGTGAATCGAGTTGCTGACTGAGACACATATGAGAAAGTAGTACTAAATGTGGTCAGTATTTCAGTGAAGTTGTAGGTGCGAAGCTCCAGGGGTTTAGGAGATACAGCTACCAGAACATCACATGGAAGTACAGAATAGTCTTCATAGAGTTGGAGGTAAAAGCTCTGTAAGACCTCTTGTAACGACAAAAGGTGAATAACAAATATATGGGTATATATTAGCACTAGGGGGAAGTCATATAGTAAGGGTATACCTGACGGCGGCCATCTTGAAATCCGCCATTTTGAATTAAGGTTAAGTTTTTAAAATAGGAATAGGGTCATGTGATACATGATTTAAGGCGCAAATTTAATCAGAAGAACAATGGTGACGTTAATTTTGATTTACGCGCAATTGGTAAAAAGTTACAGGGAAATTAAATATTGTTGCAGCCTATGTATTAGTCCTTTACCCCATCTTGTAAATTTTGTGTTAATGATAATAATTAAATAAAAAGCAGGTGGATAAATATTAGGTCTATGGTAAGAGTTGTCTTGATGGCGGCCATGTTCAAATCCGCCATTTTGTATCAGCCAAAAGTTTTAAACAAAACGTATAACAGTGACACATTATTAATAGCAAATTTTACCATAACTCCAACGGTATAACCATTTTTGCTTTATCATTAACGAGCATTTGTTATCGCATAAACAAGTTGCTAATTTAAGGAAAAATGGCCAAAGTGGAATTGAGTCATAATTGAACTTGGGTCTTTCTTCCAGAAAAGTCTTCAATTAGTACAATCAATATGTAGTTCAGAAAAGAGTGCATGACTTGCACAAATGCTCTGCTCACAGTGAGCACACCTGACAAAGGCAATCGAGTTACACTTGACACATTTATCGTTAACAATTCCGTCAAAGCAGTAGTCATAAGGTGCGATCCATTAGTTTTGTGCTGGTTAATGATAAAGCAAAAATGGTTATACCGTTGGAGTTATGGTAAAATTTGCTATTAATAAGGTGTCAACGTTTTACGTTTTGTTTAAAACTTTTGTCTGATTCAAAATGGCGGATTTGAACATGGCCGCCATCAAGACAACTCTTACCATAGACCTAATATTTATCCATCTGCTTTTTATTTAATTATTATCATTAACACAAAATTTACAAGGTGGGGTAAAGGACTAATACATATGCAGCAACAATATTTAATTTCCCTGTAACTTTTTACCAATTGCGCGTAAATCAAAATTAACGTCGCCATTGTTCTTCTGATTAAATTTGCGCCTTAAATCATGTATCACATGACCCTATTCCTATTTTAAAATTTTAACCTTAATTCAAAATGGCGGATTTCAAGATGGCCGCCGTCAGATATACCCTTACTATATGACTTCCCCCTAGTCCTAATATGTACCCATATATTTGTTATTCACCTTTTGTCGTTACAAGAGGTCTTACAGAGCTTTTACCTCCAACTCTATGAAGACTATTCTGTACTTCCATGTGATGTTCTGGTAGCTGTATCTCCTAAACCCCTGGAGCTTCGCACCTAAAACTTCACTGAAATACTGATCACATTTATTACTACTTTCTCATATGTGTCTCAGTCAGCAACTTGATTCACCCAAACGTAAGGTTTACTTGTCAGAAACTACAGGCCTCTGAAACCATGCAATAATGACCTTTCGAGCTGAATATTGCCCAAATGTGCGCCCATTATAGACTCGTAACCTGATCTGTAAAATTATGAACGTTTTTCGAAGGATGCGGTGGTGGCATCCATATGATGGAAAAGGTATTCCTGACAATTCTGGAAAATGAATACTAGCGTGAACTAACATAAATGGAAACATTCATCACTAGAAAAAAAAAAAGAAAGAAAAAAGCTTGGGTGATGTCGATATATCATATAAGAAATGATTGGCATGGTTGCATACTTCCCTCACGTAACGGAAGTGCATCTTTTTCAAATTGAGAAATTGTCTAAGAAATGGTCGAGGAGATAGAATTTGGATCAAAGGTAGAACGTGCGTATCTATAAGTAAAGAATCCTTACGGAGGAAATAGGAAGCTGCAGACTGTATGAATCAAGACATCTATGAAAATCGGAAATGTATATACCCAGTAATTACTTCAGGAGTAGCCTGTGAGTTTTAACTTTTGTGGACATATTAAGAGTGTAGTGCGTGGCACTCCTATTCGTGACATACATGTTTCGGAGTAGCGTCTATATGATGTCTGTCATATTGCTCAAAATAACCTTGAAATCTTTTAAATAATTTGCCACTTTAGGCAAAAGTGTTGGAACGCTTGCATTACCACCTATGGCGGTCAGCACAAACGTTTCTTGTAAGAATAACGGTAACTAAACCAAATTATTGAGTTAAAACGAAGCCTCAACTCTGTTTGACTGTTCCACAGTAACTTTGGCAAAACTTACGCGACTTTCACAAAACTTGGTATATGCCTCAGCCTTCTCATGTATTATGGTTTAAATTTACAAATATATCCCTCGATAACTCCCGTTGAGACTGTTCGATTTTAGTGCAACATGTACATTTCCCTGAAGACTTCACAACGATTCAGTCTATATAGAACTGAAATCAGTAAAGAATGACGTAGTAGTATTACCCTCTTCCAATTTTCTACAGAGTTCTA
Source organism: Thermobia domestica (assembly GCF_964235325.1). Classification (NCBI taxonomy): domain Eukaryota; kingdom Metazoa; phylum Arthropoda; class Insecta; order Zygentoma; family Lepismatidae; genus Thermobia; species Thermobia domestica. The sequence goes on along the minus strand of NC_137459.1, from coordinate 141,767,283 downwards.
CGATAACTTATAAAACTCATTTGGTTTCAATACAGTATTTTGCGTATTTTGAAAATGAAATGACATCTTTGAGTTTTACGTCCCACAATTATGCCGGTTATGCTAAAGGAGATGGTGATGATGAGAATTGAATGAAATGGTGGAATGAAGAAAGTGGAAGGAAACGGGAGAACCCCGAGAAAACCCACGCACACGGTGTTTTTCCACCACAGAGTTCACTTGGCAGGAACAGGGTTTGACCCCGGGACCCCAAGCACAAGAGGTGAACGCTCTACCACTGAGCCACCGCGGCCCCTTTCTGCGTATTTTATTTGATTATTTTTCGTAATCCCATGTACTTGGATTTAAATCAGCCAATAATGAGAAGCAAACCCATAATGTGATATGGGAGACCTTTAAGTATTGTTATGAGGAAAATGTGTGTAATAAAAGTTTGTGCGAGCAATTATTAGTGTACGCAAAGTTTGATATACAGAATCGGTGTAGCCATTAATGAATGCATTTTTGGATTATACCCACACAAATCCTATTCCTCAGAGATATTTGTTCTAAATTGAAATCTAGAAATATTCATATTTTGGATTCGTTATAGTTTGAATATATTATATGAAAATATATATGTGTATACTTTAAAAAAAATATCAAAACATTAAATGAAATATAATATTTGTGGGAGTGAAACGTTTGTAATTTGCACGACGTCAGCGTCGTTTGAAGTTGTATTTCTGACCGGACAATAGTAAATGTTCTTTCTGTACGGATTTTGAATAATGTTTCACAATGAAAACAAGTTTTAAATATTTTGTCGCACATTTCACTTAAGACTTCACAACAATTCAATCTATATACAGGGTGCTTCGAAGCAACACTGACAACGTTTGGGAGGTGATTCTTGACACCAAGATAAGACAAAAAGTATAGACCATTATGGGTGCACACATGCTTCCTTTTGGAGTTATAGGCTGCCGAAAACATGAAAGAAATGAACTTTAAAAGTCCATAGCTCCAAGCCTATAAGACCTACCGTAGTCGGGTCAAGTCTTCCGAACTAATATGTACCCTATCCAAAAATACATGTTTCAGAATCCTAAGGTACTCACGAAACAATTCTTATAGAGGTAGTTCGGCTACGGCCATATAATTTGAAGTACTCTCCAACCGATTCTATAAATGCTGTTGCGGAAGTACAACGGGATTATGAAACATGCATTTTTGGATAGAGCACATATTAGTTCTAGGTGAAGTCTTGACCCGACTACGGTAGGGACCATAGGTTTGGAGCTATGGACTTTTAAATTTCATGTTTTCATGTTTTCAGCAATCTATAACTCCGTAAGGAAGCATTTGTGCACCCAGGATGATCTATACTTTTTTGTATTATCTTTGTGTCAGGAATCACCTAGCAAACGTTATCGGTGTTGTTTCGAAACACCCTGCAGAACTGAAATCAGTAAAGAATGACGTAGTACTATTACCCTCTTCCCTCCATTACCTTTTGAAGCCTTGGTTTCTGCAAATGACTATAGAAACATTCTGGGGGACCATTTACACCCTATGATTCGAACACGCTTCTCAGACGACGGTACTGTGTTCCAGGACGATAACTGCCCCATCCACTTTGCTAAACTGCTAACAGAGTGGTTTGATAAGCTTGATAGTGAGGTTGAATATCTGCCATGACCTAGTCACTTGCCAGATCTCAACATTTATGAACCTGTATAGGGTTTGTTAGAGTATAAAGTCAGGAAACGTTTCCCTATACTACGTATACATGGCGAACTTTCCGCTGCGCTTCAAGAAGTATGGCTGTAAATCCCTCTGCAAACGGCGCAGGACATCTACTAATTCTTCCCAAGTCACGTTGTTGCTGTACAGATCGCCAAAGGCGCCCCAATACCTTACAAAATAAAAAAAAGTTATGACTTTCTACTACGTGTTTCAGTTTCAATGTCGCTACCTTCATTAGTTACTGAAATTATATATTTCGAACGCCTATATTGTTTACTTCCATCTCATTCCAAACTAACGTTTGCACACAGCTTAGTCCAGGAAAAAAAACAACAAGAGAAACACGAACAATAGAATTTGTGGATAAATTTATTTTGAAATTTTCAGTTTATGTTGAGAAATGTCCTTGATTTGTGCCTTGTTTTTTTTTTTTTTTTTTTTTTTTTTTCTAGAGAGTTAAGAGGTTAAGTGTATATTTTTTACTCAAATATTATCATTTTTGAAAAGAAATTAGCTATGCGTCAAGAGGCCGAGGTGGCTTAGTGGTAGAGCGTTAAACTCTGCATGGGATCCCTGGTTCGATTCCAGCTCCCGCCAGATGAATTTTGTGGTATATAAATACCGTGTGCGTGAGTTTCCTCGGGGTTCTGCCGTTTCCTCCCACTTGTTCATTTCATTCATTTCTCATCATCACCGTCTCTTTAGCCTAGCTGGCATAATCATGGGACGTAAAATTCAAAGATTTCATTTAATTTCTTAGTTATGTAGGAAGTGCAGTTCATACAATTCTACTAACAAGATGTCCTTAGACTTTTTCTTTCGTAGAATCAATCGTTTAAAAGATATGGACCGAATTATGTCTGAATAGAAGTAAGGTGAAGTTTCTAAACACTGACTGTATAATATCTATATATTTATTTATCTCTCTCTCTCTCTCTCTCTCTCTCTCTATATATATATATATATATATATATATATATATATATATATATATATATATATATATATATATATATATATATATGTAAGCATCAGACGAGGAAATTGTTCGAAATGAACTAATATTTTGTAGGAGAAAATTTTCCTGTGACGAAATCAGACCATTCCCATCTGAAAGTGGTTTGGGCGTAACTTCCAAAATTCAAATGGATCACTAATTTTTAATAACGGATTAGGATTTTACGAGGAGAAGTAAGTCAATTTTATTTGAGACATGTTTGTGCTCCATTTGTGCTAAATTGCTCAGTAATCAGTGAAAACTATTTTTTTTTCAGTAGGGAGCCTTTTCCAGGAAAACTGTATAAACAAGCTTAACTTAGGACTAGCTACCTTTGCTAGGTATTTATGAAATATACTACTACTACTACTACTACTACTACTACTACTACTACTACTACTACTACTACTACTACTACTACTACTGCCACTGCTACTACTACTACTACTACTACTACTACTACTACTAATAATAATAATAATAATAATAATAATAATAATAATAATAATAAACCTGCTAGTAATTAATTTTCAGCGGATGTCTGAAAACCCGATTACACATACGTATGACTCGCAGCCTCAAAGGTTTGGTGTAACATCGTTTGAGAGTGAAAAATGCCGAGTCTCCAAGATTTATATCTTAAATAACTTCAGAATTATACTAGATAATAAAGAACAGTTTTAAACATGTGACAAGATAACTCACTCTGTTTCCTCACACAAATTTATTCATAAAGGTGCATTACACGTTATACACGTTAATTGGGCACCGCCACTGGCACAGACAACGCCCAATCAGTAGTCAATATCTTTACTGTGCGCTCCAGGATCTTTATGGTGACCTATTCAAATGCATTGCGAATACGTTTTTCCAAGTCCTGTAGATTTGTAATATTGCTCCGGTACACCTGATCCTTTGCAGATGTAGGATGCAGTAAAGTGGCGTGATTCCAGGTGGTTGTAGTGGCTATCGAATCGGAAGATATTGTCCAATTCAATTATTCAGAAATTTGTAATTCACAAATTGACGGACATTTAAGGAACGGTGAAGTAGTGCTCCATCCTGCCGGAATATGACATCACACTGCAGGTGTCTCAATCATAGCAAAGATAATTCTTGTAGCGTGTCCAGTCAAACAACTGGACTTCGTTTACTGTTGCATTTCCAATTCTCTGGCCGCCGTACGCACTGGTTTTGCCTGTGTCCTACCAGATGCTTGCCGTATCTTTTCCACGGTGGCGTCTAGAACAGATGGGCGACCTGGACCCTGTTTATGAAGATTACTATATGCTTTCACAGGTGGCATATGCCAAGCAAGATCAATTGGTAGGGACGGTGCTTTCCTTCCGTACTGTTTCTGAACGTTTTGTTGTACTTGAATATAAGAATTTGTCCCTATGAACCAGCCTACATACTGAGCTTTCTTGTGTGGCGTCCAATTTTCATCAAATCTGCGTCAAATGGATAATAATCGCATAATAATAATAATAATAATAATAATAATAATAATAATAATAATAATAATAATAATAATAATAATAATAAACTGTATGATTTATCTTGTCACATGTTTTAAACAGTTTGCTATCATCTAGTATAGGTTTAAAGTTATTAAAGTCTGTTTTAAGCATAATTTATGAGCACTCGATAAATGTCATATTCCTTGTTTTCAATTTAAGCGAATGTGACTTGAAATATTTTCTCAAAATTTCATACATATTGGTATTTCCTTATAAGTCGTGAAATATGAAGAAACAAATACTGATAAATGAGTGATTCGAGCAAATATAATGGCAAGGATTACTTACGGTGAAATTGATGATTAGTAGAATTGATTGCCATCTAATCAGTTAACATCATGTAGGTAGTTTAAGGTCGGAAATGTAACTGTAGTTGGGAGATGAAACTTATTTGGCATGTGCCATTGCACTAAATTGTATGTTAATGTTGAACCTTCTTTTCCAGATTGTTATAAAGTTACAAAATATTACACACCATTATGTTTTCCCGAACCACTTAACCCTTAAGTACTATGGACGAAAATAATCACGTAACTATTATGGAACGGTCTCTCAGACCGCATGGTTGTTTCACATTTTCTGAATAGTAGTTTCATTCCATATTTTTAAAAATGATATCCTACATATCTTAGTTGCTTATAGAAAAGTAAAACATAATAATTTCGAGATGTAAAAAAAAAAGCTTTATATTTTTAAAACAATGAGAAATAGAACATAGTCAAAATTTGCAACAATGCTTTCATTGTTATACTAAAATTGTAATTGTTGAAATATTCATTTTCTTCCGTTTCTATGTAGTCAAAATAACACTAATTTAAAATACACTGTTCTTACAGATGCACTGAGAATAAAAAATACAGTAAAAATGGAGAAAAACATGGAATTTTAGCTTTTTTAAACTTACAAGAAGGTACTGTTATAGTTGTACTCTTACATTTTTTGTAGTGAAAAGATAATGAATAAAACTTATTTTTGTTTCTTATATGATGGAGAAAGTAAAGAAAATACGTTTTGCCGGTAAAGAAAGTACCGCACTAACTTTTCTGACAGCATACACTTTCTTCAGGTAGGCACTTATATATTCTTTTTCTGCACTGCAAGGAAATCGGTACCTCACACCGCTGACACGAATGAATATCTTTGCTTTCCGTTTACAACTCAGTTGACAGAAGACTATGTTTTCCTTTTGAACTCCTTATGTGCAATGGTGGGAAACTCACTTTCAAGCTGTAGTATGTTCTTGATTGAAAAACTCAGCTCTCGAGGCAGATGTCCGATGAACAATCTACGTTCTATGTGAGGCCTAACAAGTCCTTTTGCCAACGTTTTCATGAAATCAAGTCTTGTCATCACTGCGGACTTAGCGTAGACTTGATGCGAGACATACGCGTTGACACCAAACGCAACATCCGCCAGCATAAAGAAAATTGTCAATGGCTATCGTCTTGTTCGACGACTTGATGTGTAATCTGTACATTTTTTGTCTACAGTACCCACTCCGCCTTTACTCATGCTATAAAATGTGATTATTTCAGGTTTTCTGGTCTCTGGGTCATTATTTGATGTGTGGTGCAAGACGTGCCACACGGTAAGACACAAAACAGCTAATAATCAGTAGATAACGAAAGACAACTGATCAGCAAAATACTCACGTAACTACTTTAGTACGTCTCTGAGACCGCTCGACCCCTCCAGCGCCGCGCACAGGGGATCAATTATAACACGAACTTCACAGTACGTAACCATTTGGTAGACAGGAAGGTAGATGAAAAGATCCACTTGTAGTAGTGAGACTGTGGAAAATATAATGATATGAAAAGTCGCAGCGGTCTGAGAGACGGTCCATAGTACTTACGGGTTAATAATAAAATTAATATGTAAGTATTATTATTATTACCTAAAATGTACCTGCTCACTAATAACTCCAGCGCAACTTGCTGTATTTTAAGAAATCGGAGAAACAAAGTTTAGTACTTTTGACCATACTTTTTATGCTTGTTAACAGCGAATAAGTATAAGACGTAGAATCACATGTCGAGGTAGGATTCAAACCTTATGTGTTGTCTCTGGGTAGTAATCATTTATCATGATGCGACATCTCTCCTCGATCAAAAAAGTGCATTCTGAAATAATAAATAAGAACTCCTGGGACATAACCTTATTGCCTAATATTACTTCGAATGTCCATTCTATGCACATTCTTTGTTTGTATTTTTAAAATGTCAATAAAATGCACTTTACATAAGTATTGATGAAAACTATAGGCATTTTAGCACACTCTAGCCCTCGGGACTACCCTCTCGAATAATTGGAAGATACGTACGGATACATAATATACAATTATTTATACATTGTGATTACTATTGTTCACGAATGAAGGTTGAAAAAAAGATATCCATCTGAGAGCTTCGTACATTGTTAAAATTAATTAAACTTTTAATTAAGAATGTCTTTATATACATGTAATAATTGCATGTCTATGGATTGAAAATTAATTTCTGACGCTTTAATCTGAAACAACATTAACAATAGGATGATCTTAATTGCATTCCAATATAAGAAATAACGTTCAAATAGTGTTAGCAGTGTAACTAACTTTAAATTGTTTTACTTATAATACTAATCTTATAATAGTATTTCTCTCGAAAATGTGACTTTTAATAACTACCTTCTCCATCAATTTTTACATTACAATAACTTACGTTAGACCTTATATTGAAGATACTGTATCATTTTTTTTTTGTTATTTAACGGGTGATTTTCTAAATTTATTTTTAGAAGAAACCAAGGTCAAGTATAATATAAATTTGTAGTATTTTAAAATTGCAAAATAAATAAATAAAAGATAGAAAGAAAAAATCCATCATTAATCCCTTACCAAATATAACTGTCAGTGTATTTTGTGATTCAAAACAGAACCGACTAAAACCTCATAATTCAGTATTCTCTTCAAAGTTTCTGTTACTTTTCAACATAGCTCTATATACGATAACACTGCATGCATACGTTGAAAACTGCATACGCACAGAAAAAAGTGCAAATAAAGAAAATGCACACACACACAACACACACGCAACATGTGTGTTGAAATCATGTTTACTTCGGGATACACAACAAATACAAAAAACAAAGTATAAAAAAAGTTGTTTCCATCTTTCTCTAGTGACGGATTTATAAATGATTACAGGTCTTAATTCCATGTTGTTTCATTTCTTTTCTTTTTCTTCTTTTTTTGAATTGATGATTTGATTTTCAGTTTTACGTCTTTTTCAGTAGTGAGACGTGAACCCTGGTATATGAGACGTGAACCTACCGAAGTAACGCTTGCCATATATATCACTGTAAATACCAATACCAATCGGTGTCCTTCAAAGGCAGGTATGGTATTGGTAGGAAAAAAAAATATCGGCAAATGAATTATCAGAAAAGAAGATTTTTTTCTGCAATTGAACAGTGAACAAAAATATGAATAATATGAAAGGGGCCACGGAGAAATACAACCTCGTTTGTTTCATGCTTCTTCTGCACATACTAATGGTGATATGAGAATGACATTGCTTGTAAACAGAAAGAAAAGTGACCTACTTGACCGCCAATGACCATGGCAGGATGTCTAAAAACCAGAGAGACTGCCATGTGTAATGGACGTGAATCTAGCCTGTCAAAGTCTATATTAAAAATTGTGGCCGTTTGTTGCGATACATTCGAGGTGCACACGCAAGATCGTTCCACACAATGTAACGTCGCATGTGAAATGGTCCTATAGGGTACAGTAATGAGTTGTTGTTTATCGTTTGATGTTGTAGGCATATCGTAGTAGACAATGTCTTCAATTTTTCCCAGAGAAAAGAAAAGTCCAACGGCTAAAATATGGAGAAGTGCAGGCCATTTGACAGGTTCTTCCATCCTAACCACCTATTGAGAAAAAAATATTCAATCACGCTGTAGTGCGTCATGCACTGTGAGTTGGCCACCTGTCATGTTAATACCATATTTCCATCCTTGTCTGAAGCGGTATATTAAATAATGTTACTAGTTCACAAAATCATTCCCATGTCGTTCCTAGTGGATAGTAATATGATATGGGTGAAACTTATGTATATGCAGAACACGTAATACACTTTGCTGACTTGTACGACCATCCCTAGTAATATCACGAGTTCTATTGTATGAATTCACACACACACACACACACACAAAGACACAAAAGATTTGACATTTGTGTTGGCAGAGCATTTGTCACTTTGGATGCGTTAGTGTTACAGACCAATAGAGCCTGTTGCTTGTCCAAAGCAACATTGGCTTCTTCCTCACATTTTGTCGCAATTTTACACGTCCGCTGTCCCTTAATTGCACGAATAGGTTACCAAAAATACACCGCGATGGCTGCCGTCTATCCATATATCCCTCTGCGTACATGCGGCAGGCTTTTGAGGCATTCTTCCTGCATCCGGGTTTGTAAACACCAGCGTCTTCAATCTTATCACTACGACTGCCTGTTACGAAGTAGCACGATCTCGTGGCTTGGCAAACGCAACTTGCTCTTCGACAAGGACTGGTGTGTCAGACACATCAAACGGCATGCATTCCGTAGTACTGCGGTCAAGTGGATCACTTGTATTTCTGTTCATAACCATTCCCTTGCTAATATCTTAATTATTATGTGCAGTAGAAGCATGATAGAAACGGTGTTGTATTTTCTCGCGTGTGCCTTTCACGTTATTCATGATTTTGTCTATCATTCAATTACTAACAAAGAAAAATCATCGTTTCTGGTGCCCTATTTGTTGATATGTTTTTCTACCACACCAAACCTGCGATTGACGAGCCCCGTTTGATATTCTTGTTTACCGCAAACTGTCTATCGCTAGCATTTGTCGTATGTTCGGCATTTCAGGTGCTACTTATATATATATATATATATATATATATATATATATATATATATATATATATATATATATATATCAGTAGTCATTAGACATCGTGAGAAAGCAGAATGGGGCGCTCCGCAGAACTCACGGACTTCGAAAGTGTTCAGGTCATTGGGTGTAACTTGTGTCAGAAGTCTGTACGCGAGATTTCCACACTCCTAAAGATCCCTAAGTCCACTGTGTCTGATGTGATAGTGAAGCGGAAACGTGAAGGGACATGTACAGCACAAAAGCGTAGAGGCCGACCTTGTCTGTTGACTGACAGAGACCGCCGACAGTTGAAAAGGGTCGTAAAGTGTAATAGGCAGATATCTATCCAGACCATCGCACATTAATTCTAAACTGTATCAGGATCCACTCCAAGTACTATGACAGTTAGGCGTGAGGTGAGAAAACTTGGATTTCATGATCGAGCGGCTGCTCATATGACACGCAACACGCAGGTAAGTGCCAAACGACGCCTTGCTTGGTGTAAGGAGCGTAAACATTGGACGATTGAACAGTAGAAAAACGTTGTGTGGAGTGACGAATCACGGTGCATAATGTAACAATCCGATGGCAGGGTGTGGGGATGGGGAATGCCCAGTGAACGTCATCTGTCAAGGTGTCTAGTGCCAACAGTAGAATTCGGAGATGGTGGTGTTATGGTGTGGTCGTGTTTTACTTGGAGGGGGCTGGTACCGTTTGTTGTCTTGCGTGGCACTCTCACAGTGCATGCCTACATTGATGTTTTAAGCACCTTCTTGCTTCCCACTGTGGAAGAGCAATTCGGCGATGGCGATTGCATCTTTCAACACGATCGAGCAACTGTTTATACCGCACGGCCTGTGGCGACTGGTTACAATAACATAACATCCCTGTAATCGACTGGCCTGCACATAGTCCTGACTTGAATCCTATAGAACATCTTTGGGATATTTTGGAACGCCGACTTCGTCCCAGGCCTCACCGACCTATATCGATACCTCTCCTCAGTTCAGCACTCCGTGAAGAATGGGCTGCCATTCCCCAAGAAACCTTCCAACACCTGAGTGAAAGTATGCCTGCGAGAGTGGAAGCTGTCATCAAGGCTACGGGTGGGACAACACCATATTGAATTCCAGCAGTACCAATGGAGGGCGCCACATTTTCAGCCAGGTGTCCGGATACTTTTGATCACATAATGTATATATATATATATATATATATATATATATATATATATATATATATATATATATATATATATATATATATATATATATATATATATATATATAATATTGAATTGATTGATATTCAGTGATGCGTACAGTTCATCGAAGTTTTCGAGGTGATTTTATTTTACTATTCTGAACCATGCATGATCAAAATATACTGATATAGTTTTCTTGGTAATTTAGGAACATATGAAACTATTAATGGTTTAATCAGCTTAAGTTATATATTCAAGACTCTTGTAATGTTGTTTACATTATCAAATACAATTCAATTTCGAGATCTAGTGTCTATATACTGGCGGTACCATCATTACGAAAGATAATTAGAGTGTGCATACATACTTGTGTACATTCGTACATTGACTACTTTTTCTAGTCCACGCTGACATTTTTACTTCATTCAGGGATTGTTCAGACATAATCCACGCTCCAATACATTAACGATGCTCATGTCAATTGTTGGAGACTCATGCATATTATAAGCATGGACATTCTCGGCGTTATTTCATCCTTCTGTGAAGTCTGTTTTCACATTGCATATTTGATGAGAGACCTTGCCAGATGTTATGTAGTAGGTCCAATTGTGGAGTTAAGTCTAACGATTTGGTGAGATGGCTAGGTTGTTGAAGAACGTAGCCATATATTATGCATGAAGGACAGGTCAGTGGTCTCAAATATTTACGAAGCTAGGCAGACCAACAACTGAGGCACCGGGAACTAAAATAGATACATACAGCTTTGTCCTTCTGTTTTGTATCCTTAACATTTTATAACAATAAGTCGTTTCAATTCTGCACTCAAGAGGGGGATAATTTGATTTTCTCATGATGCTGCATTTAGAACAGAAGAGTATACACAGCGCAGAAATTGTTTGGCGATACGTAACATCTGATTCAAGTTTATTTAATTTTAGCACCTTGTTTTCCATTTTTACACTGATTCTTTTATCTTTTATCTTAATTAAACATAAATTTTCCCTTATAAATTTTCAAAAATAATTCATTTTAGCGGCTCATTCTTGAAAAATATTTGATATATAGAATATCCATTATTTAACGGTTTCATAAGATCATAATGTATAATTAGTTAAATTGCATTTGACTACATAGTTTCATATAGTATCATTTTACAGGAGCGGAGTGCGATATATTTGATAAAACAAGAAAGCATATATATTATTCATAAAGATTACATAATCTTATCATACATTTTGTACTTACGTTAGACCAATTTCAGCTTTTGATCATCAAATGTAATGTAACGAATGCTTAACATGTGGTTCTTAATGTTAAATACAACCGATTAAATATTGATAAGCTAATGATTTCATTTAACTATTGTTTGTCACATAGTTACTTATAAACTCATTCTTGCACGACGAGTAGTTTGCTTTCTGCATAAGTTTAGTTTGTTTAATGTTCAGCGATTAATGAAAAAATAAACTAACATATAAAATATATCTACCTTTGCAACGTATCTGATGTTAACCGTCCCTCATACTAGAAAGTAATTTAGCAAACTGCATTTAAGCTTCCATATTTTATTTTCCCACGAAGTTCACCAGGTGATAACCTGATGCATTCTTTCCTTTTCTTATTTTTTGCAGTTATTGCCCACCTGGGACGAATCTGAAATAAAGCTATTGTTTTGCGTCAATACGCGCATATTTCTAAATGTCATTATTCCTAGTAGAAATAAAATTGAATTATTTATATGTTTTAATAGATTTCCCATTATCTCAGAAGTTACACCAGCTGTATGCATGACGTCACGTAAAATTAATATGGCCAATTGTAAAAGCTATATCGTTAACACGTAGAACATAAATGGCTGTGATGTATTTGATAAAATAATTGTAAGTACATTTGTCATAGTCTAATTGATACTTGTTATTTGAAACCACGCAAGAAATGGGTATGACTGACAAAAAACAAAGACGAAAGAAAAGAAAGAAAAGAAACGTATCCTTAAAACATAGAATCATGTTAACGCAGTGATTCCCAATCGGTGTGTCGCAACAAATTGATGTGTCGCGTAGCCGCATGAGGTGTGTCGCGAAATTTGAGAATTTAAGAACTAAAAAGGTATTATCCAGAAAACCCATATACTTTATACATTTAATTTTAAACTTTCAAGTCTTAACTAATGAATCAAAATAATTTTTGAGACAGGTTATATTAATGCTATAACATAATAATACTAAATTCTTATTTTGATAGGCCTACTAAATATTGAAATATATAGTCTTATGCTATTATATCGTGTATTACTGTTAACAAAAATAGTCTAATCAAGTCACGGTATCGTCGAAATTGTATAAAATGTGTCATCAGTCAAAAAGATTGGGAACTGCGGAGTTAGTGAAACATTTTATGGGAAGCAGCCAATGAAAAAATATCTGCAAATAGACCCTGAAAACATAAATCTTATAGGAAATGTTCTTACGTGTACTGAAAAAGATTGGGATTTTAGCACGCAACTAATCACGTGAATTATCTTGTTTAGTTTTACTCGTATAAGTTATCCTAATTCATTGTTCGTTTGCAAGAAAAGTAGGGTGAGCTCGTATTGCAATTACAATAAACTACGAGGCAGCACTGGTTCAGTGGTAGAGCGCAAGGAGTTCCTGGCTCAATCCCACCTCACGCCAAGCGAACTTTATGCTTGACAAACACCGTGTGAGTAGGTTTCCTCGGTGTTCTCCTGTTTCCTCCCACTTTCTTCATTCCACCATTTCATTCATTTCTCATCACCACTGTTTCCTTTAGCCTAGCCGGCATAATCGTGGGACATAAAACTTAAAGACTTCATTTTTCTTAATATAAACTCTTCTGATTTCTACGTGCAGTAAGACATCTATCTGAATTTCATTTAACGTCGGAACCTAAAATGTCCATTTTTTTGAACAGAGATAATAGGTTTATGACCAATATTTAAGTTCGTTCTCTTTAGGATACGCATTTCAATGAAACTTAATAATATATTTTTTGCCACATGTTTTGGAACCCCTTATCCCCTTACAATATATCTTTATGTCGTATTATTCGAATATGCCTTTTAATCAAAGTAACGTAATAAACAGTCAGCTTCAAGTGGGTAATAACTAAAATCCAAAAGCAATTTATTTATTTAGAAGAACAATATAAATAAATGCAGATATCTTATTAAAGGCTTGCAGAGACATGGGTTTAGAGGTTAATGCAGATAAAACTAAATACATTGAAGTGCGTCGGGACGCACGGCAAATATGGATGCGTTAAAATATTAAATAATACTTTTGATAAAGTGGATACTATCAAATATTTAGGATCAATATTAACAGACGAAAATCATATTCACGAAGAAATTAAATATCGACCAAAAGCAGGAATTCGCGAATTCTGTCGAGGAATTTGGAGCTTAAAGTAACGATAATCATGTGTGTTGTTCTGTATGGTTGCGAAACATGGTCGCTTACTCTGAGGAAAGAACATAGACTGAAATTATTTGAGAACAATATCCTGAGACGAATATTCGGAACCAAGAGGAACGGGAATGGAGAATGGCGAAAACTCCATACCGAGGAACTACATAATTTACACAGTTTACCCATCATTGTTAGGGTCATCAAGTCTAGGAGGCGTAGGTGGGCAGGTCATGTAGCTAGAATGGAAGGAAGTAGAAACGCTTTGGAAGTCTTGACTGGAAGACCAATCGGAAAACGACCATTAGGAATACCAAGGCGCACATGGGAGGACAATATTACGATATATCTCGCAGAGATAGGAATACAAAGTAGAAACTGGATCCAATTGGCTAAGGATAGAAGTCAGTGGAGAGCTTTTGTGAACGCGGCATTCAACCTCCGGGTTTCATAGGCAATAGAGTTAGTTAGTTAAAACAGGTGTTAGATACAGCACTAGGCCATTTTACACTGAAACACTTTAACAATTTCATAACATAATTTAATAACAATTTGAAGTCAAGATGGTACAACACAACAGTGACATTACAAAAATAGCTTCTTTGTAGATGATCTGAAAGTATACTTACTTGAAAAAAAAAAAACGTTTACAGTTTCTGGCAACTGATTATAGACACTGACAATTCGGTTTAGAAGGGACCTTTGGGCAATATTAACTCTCGCCGCTCTCGTGTAAAAGAGATCACTAGACCGTATCGTTCTAACGGGTACGGGAAAATTGAAATGCTTTTACAACTGTTCACATGATGTCTGGCCATTTACAATTTTTTGCAAAAATATTAGGTTAGAAATGTTTTCACTAGGAGAGGTTTGATATTGAGACATTTTAAAACGTCATTTTTTGGAAGTGTTCGGAGGTGAGGTACTCGGCAGGATACAATGAGTAGGGCAGGCCATAGGCCAGATAGAAGAACAGTACTCAATAGTGGGAGCAACACATGACTTGCAGAACAAGCTTAAGGAATTAGGATTTTTTATGTCAGTGAAGCGATAAAGGAGTCCCAGTTTCCTCATAGCAGTACACGATATTGTGCTTATATGATCCGCAAAAGTAAGCTTATTGTCAATGATAACACCAAAATCTCTGAAAGAGGAGACAGGATTTATGTTCTTATGACCAATTTTGTAAATGTGTTTTACAGTCCTTTTTTTTTAGAAAAATCGTAAGAGAAGCACATTTTTTCGATTTTTAACGCAATTTTCCAAGAGTTACACCAGTTGAGAAGAATTGAAGCATCATGTTGAAGAGCAAGCGCATCGTACTCTGATTGAACTTGTTTGTAGAGTTTCCAAATATCAGCGAATAGAAAAATATTGGTAGAGCTGTTTGTGAACAAAGAAAGCAAGTCGTCCATGTATAATAGGAATAAAAGTGGACCCAGAACACTGCCTTGAGGAACTTCAGAAATTACGGGAATAAAATCAGAAAAGTAATCTGAAACTGAAACTCGTTATGTCCTATTACTGAGATATTTTTCCAGAAGACTACGCAATTTGCCATGTAAATTGAATCTAGAATTGAGTTTGTATATAATAAGATAGTGTGGAAGGGAATCGAAAGCCTTAGCCAGGTCCAAATACAAAATGTCGAATTGAGAATTTTCTGAGATGTCCATAGCATCGGACAGAAAAAACATAAATTAGTAATACAAGATTTTCCTGGCAAAATGCCGTGTTTTCAGGAGTTTATAAATGGAGCAACAAACTGAAAGATCCTGTTTTTGATTATCTTTTCACAAACGAGTGAGAGAGGTGATAATAAAGAAATACTAGGTCGATAGGAGGATATATCATTTTTATTCTTACCAGACTTATGAAATAGGAGTGATATTAGCTCTCTTCCAACAGGTGGGAGACACCTTCTGCAAAAGAGCGATTTAGTAAATTTCAAAGGGGTTGAAAAAGCGAACTGGCAACACTGCGTAGGCAGCAAGTGTAAATATTATCTGGCCCTAAGGCGGGCTGCTGGGTCAATGTCAAGATAAGAGAAAGTACGTCGGTCGAAGTGGTACTGATAGAAGACAACGATTCAGAACAAAGAGGTTGAAGAGAGTAGGGGTAGGAAGGAGAGGTGGGAGGGGATGAAACAAAGCTACTAGCAAAACATTCATTAAACACCTTGCCCTGTCATTTTCATTTACATATGCATTTTTTATGAGTCAGTTCTGTCGGTATACGAGAACTATTTTTTCGGTTATTTCTTAGGTCCAGAAACGCTTAGGGTTATTACTTGTATCGATTCTAATGTGCTCAATGTACTCCTCATACTTTCTTTTCGTAAGATATTTGCTATGTCTTCTAATATATGTAAAGTTCTTGTAGGTATACTCACTGGGAAAATCCTTCCATAGCCTCCATGCACTTTTTTTTTTTTTTTTTTGCGAAGTATGCACTTTAGTTCCTTATCAAACCACGGGAGGAACTTTGAAGAAGGTATTTTACGGAAAGGCAAAAAATCTTTAACCACAGCCTGTATGACGTTAGTAAATAAGTAAGCTGCATCGCCAACTGAGCCTGAAGCAAGTAAGCACCATGGAAAAATATGAAGAACTTGACGTATTTCACTCCAAAGGGCCTTTTCCTACTGAGGTAAAGAAGACACTGATTTTTGTCGTTGATATATTTTGTGTTTGACGTGAGGAAAGAATACACTGAGGGAATCGTGATCAGATGGGAAAAAGTTTAATGTTTATTATATAACCGTCGATTTTTGGGTTATATAATATAGTATAGGTTACTAACGCCTCTAGTAGAATGCATCGTATTCTATGCTAAGCCCAGAGCATGCATAAAATTGTCCAAAAACAAATAGTCATTATTATAGTTTTTATAATATGAGACACCATATGTAAGGGAAAACCAGTCAATGGAAATATTAAAATCTCCAAGAAGTGTTGCATTGCAGTCTGCTACGGCGGCAATCATACAGTCACGACATGCTTCCAATATGTACAAGGGAGAGTTTTGTCTGGTCGATAAAAGCAGCCTATGAGTTGTTTTGGACCGTTTAGAATATTTATTTAAACCCATAAAACAGACTAGCTGATTTTCTGACCCTACAAATTATGGATTCGACAGTAATCTTGTTCATGGGTGTGTCACTATTCATCTCAGAGACCCCGAAAGCTATGGATTTGACACTAATATCGGCCGTTTTCGATTATTTTTACATGTCGTCTCCTTCCTACCCACAGCCCTAGGTGTGCTCTGAATGTCTCACGCTCTGGACTAAACATGAACTTTAATATCATCAGAACTGTCACCAATCAATTTACCTATTTCTGAAACTATCGATTCCACACTAATACATATTGTCCACACACAGAGAGGAACGTACGAGCAATGTCTAGGGCATAGCATCTGCCAGGAAATAAATAAAAAAGAGCAATACCTTTGGTATTACCTCTATTGCAAATTAATGAATCGAGTACAATAAATAACAACGACCAACAAGCATGCTCATTCTTGCATAAATATGGTTAATATACTCGATGACAAAACGCGATAGATTCAATGCTAATCTAGGTCATCTTGAACGTTTGTTTTTCACTCCTATCACCCTCCATACCGACTGGGGCTCGGTGTAAACGTTAACAGTATCGGGTATCGGAAGTGTGACTATTTATCTCAGAGAGGTGCAAAACTATGGATTTGATACTAATATCAGTGGGGTTTGATTATGTTTATGTATCACCTCTTCCCATCGCTCTAGATATGCTAATGGAGGCTGAGCATGAAGTTAAACAGATATGGATGTGTCACTATTTATCTCGGTAACCCCAAAAACTATGGATACGGCACTAATAAAATTTTTGTACATGTTTCTCCTTTTCGAAACCCCAGGGGGCGCTACAGGGTCTTACCACCTTTGGGACCTCAACTTGGACATAAACGACAACAGAATGTTACCAACGAAGTTAGTAATTCTGAAAACTTGATTTCACACTAATACTAATTGTTTCCGATTATTTTACAAGCTACCATTTTCCATTTATTGGTTCTGGTGGAGGAACAAATTGAACTCAAATTGCATCGAGAGTGTCACGATTCATCTCAACGAGTCCTAAAACTGGATTCGACACTAATAACAGTAATTTTAATAAATTTTATAAGTCAGCCTCCTACTCTCTCTCAAGCGTTCTAGTGGGGTCCAGCCCCATGCTGGAAACTGAGGTTTGATTTAACAGGTACTAAAATTGCCATCAATCAACTTAGGAACCATGATGACTATGAATTCAACACTAATATCGGTTGTTCTCAAATCAGCGATACTGAAAATTGGATTGAATCTTTTCCGATCATTCTATACGTCTCCCACTTCCATTTTCCTTTGTATTCTTTTTTTTTTTAGATTGTAAATAATATATGTACCAAGTTTGGTTAAAATTGATCCACGAGTATAAACTTGTACTATAACACACATATATATACACACACACATACATACATACATACATACATACATACATACATATATATATATATATATATATATATATATATATATATATATATATATATATATATATATATATATATATATATACATTGATAGATGAGGAGATAAAATATAACTTAATACTAATAAATAAACTCATTATGCTTTACGGCCTTCGTTTTTGAATGTGCTTTATTGAAATAAACACTTTTTTCCTTGCAGATTTTTTTTGTTGTTTTCCGTTGTTACTTGTTTCAAAGTTGAATGATTAGAATGTCGTATATGGAATTATTCTTATAAATAAATAAATGAACGATACACTTGGTAGCAAAATCCGTAATAAAACGATTTAGTAAAATGTCATGGATTTGCTTATGTCTCTCTTGAGCTATTTGACTTGGAATATCTGAAATGCGTTACAAATTATACTTATTTTACTGCATTACATAATTTAAACTAATATTAGTTTGTCGTCTTTAATAGAGATTCGTAAAAGCAACATGTCATGCTTTTTTTTATTTCTTTCGTGAAGGTTAATAATGCTTTTGATCCCACGCACCAACCTTGCCATTCTGTAACTTAAGTAGAAGATATGAAAGCAAGATTTGAAAGCAATAGAAACTTTATTTGATTTTGCCGTTCCAGAATTACAGGTTGATAAGAAAAATCAACGAGAAAGAAATACCTCAAAAAGTGTCAAGAAAATTGTATCATATCCTGTAAAATATTGCGTTAGACTTCTGTATAAGATAGCGAAAATAAGGAGCAAATGGCAGTGGTTATAAAGACACGATTGAAAATTGCAACCGTTTCCTCTCCATCAGGGTAGAATTCGAACAGATTGACAAATGACGCGAATCGTTCACCCGCTGATTCCGAGCCAAGCTCTTCTCAGTGATTTTTTTTTTATCCCCCAATAGCTTTAAGCTTTGAAATATAGGTTTGCTTCAGCATGTAACCTGTAGATTTGAAGAAATGAGAGATCTAATAATAAAAGAAAAACATCATATTAAAGAATAAGATTTATTCTGAATCTTATTTTTCTATATGCATTATCCCCCGAAAAAAAATATGTGCAAACACAGAATGAAAACCAGTTTCAAAATTTCACTGGAAAATACTCAGCAACTTCCTTAGAAATGAAAGGCTAAGCATATTAAGACCCGTTCAGTCAGACACAGTAGAAAGAAATACTTAAGTAAATCAAGGTATTTAATTTCAATGTGGAAACCGCGCGATGTGCTCTCAGTTGTTTTACATAATGTTTCTGAAGAACAACAGCGAGAAACAACACCGTATTACTGTGTCACCTCTACACTGCACTAGAGCTCACCAATCACCAGCGGCGACTGTCTCCAACATAGCGGAGAACCAGTAAAAACACGGTGGTGGTCAATGGCAAACCTACAATAAGGATATCGGTAAGAGTTTCCTATCATTCTTGAACAAGTTGTTGGTGAAGATTGTGTTTCGAACCATCAAGAAATACTTTACAATAAGTGTTGGGGAGGACAAAGAAAAGTTTATGAATGTTCTCTCAATGAAGTGTTCTGTAGTTTACTATTCTCATTTTAAAAGTAGAATCTTCGGTAATCGCAAACATGCACACCACAAGCTTTTCCAACACAGAAAATCTGTTCCATCAACACCGCACACGGAGTTACTTCAACACCGAAATAGGTGTCGTAGTGACACAGAACTGGATTCGAACTAACACCAAAAACGGTGTTAAGCTGGTGATCTGACCTTGAATTTTAACACACGAAGTGTTGAATTAACAAAAAAGCAGTGTTACTTATACTGCTCTGACCTTGAAATATAACACATAATGTGTGTTGAAATAATAAGTAAATCATGTTGAAATAACACAGGGACTGTGTTATATTAATACTTGTCATGCTGTAATATTAACACAAAGTAATTAACACACTACACACTGTGTTACTTTCTTCCTGTTTAATAAAAATAAAATATACATAAGAAAATTTTTGTTTAGATTAAGCTCCCAGGATTATGTGCTGAGGTTAAAAGAGGCAGTTATAATGCAATGGATGTTAATGAAAGACTGAGGAATTGGAGGATGTGAGAAAACTCAGAGAAGACTTACACTGACAGTGTTTGTGCACCACGAAGTCCAGTCACGCCAAACGCCAGAAACAGTATTAACGGTCAAATCACTGTATTTATTACAAAAAAAAAAATCATAATTTTAAAAGATTTACTCATTGCTTCAATATACTTATTTTGAACACTAACTACACAGTTATTTGCGGAAGAGCTTAACAGAAAAAAATGAAAAGGTTTTTATTTATTTCTCTAAAAAATAATATTGTTTTAAGAGTCCAGCTTTAGAAAAAAAGACATAAAGTAACTTCTTTCATGTGCAGCTGAATTTCTTCATGTTTTGGTCTATTTTCTGCTAGGATGTAATACTGCAATTTCAAATAAATATGAGTTTAGTTTGTTTGCTGAAATTGCTAATCGTTTTAGAAACAAATATCAGTTTCATCTTAGCCTCCTGTGTAAGAAACGAATGAATCGCATGTTATACCAGAAAACAGCAAAGATCAAGTATTGTTGTATTTATCCTGCTGATTTCGAATATGTTCTTCTTAAATTACTCCTTAGTTTTGGTACTAACAAGTAAGAAAGGAAACGGCAAAAGTATATTTTGGGAACACTGGAATTGGCAGTGAATCAATTAGCAAATCCTGTGAAGCAAATGGTTAATAACAGTACTCTGTTTATAGTTACGACGTTTCCCCTACTTATTGTCGTGTATTTCTCATATATTGTTTAATCATTACATTATCTTCAGGGCGAATCATTATCTTCTTTTTTTTAATATAAATAATTTATCAAATTTGCGATATAAAATAGCCGCATTTTCTGTTCTACTAGCTGTTTTATCTACAACGATTTTTTGTATGTATCCTACAATATTATTCTTCAATTTTCACCTTTCACGGTGGCATTAATGCAGGGGAAAGAGTTAGATCTAAAGATAATTCTACGGTCCTTTTTACGGATTCGTCTCTGGAAGGCAGTTTATGTTAATGCGACCGGAAATGCTCAAAAGTTCATTTTTTTTATCCATTAGTTTACAAATTTCAAGAGTAAATGGAAGTGTGTGTGTGTGTGTGTGTGTGTGTGTGTGTGTGTGTGTGTGTGTGTGTGTGTGTGTGTGTGTGTGTGTGTGTGTGCATATCCTATGTGGTAGCCCGAATATATTTCTCATGCTACCGACTGCAACATGGAGAACGAAACTGAGGGAGTCACACGTAAGACGCGACTTAAACTTCGACTACGTCCTGCTCTATTAATAAGATATTACGAGACTTACTGGGCTTAGCATTAAAAGCGTCAATACTCAAACATATTCATATAAAGTTAAATTTCAATTTAATATTTCTACTTAGTTTCCTAGTACTGCAAATACAGCTTATCAAAGTGCCGTGATAGTTCTTGCTTGTTGAATGTCCATAATGTAACCATTAGTTTAAACATCATGAAAAAAGAAAATAGGAGGAGAAAAAAAACATGTAACTTAATCGTACTTTCCGTTTCGTTGGACACGACTGAAGAAGGATTTTCTTCATATGGTTCATTTCTGACTCAGTACTGCAGAAAAGGTGAATCCTGTTTTCCGTTTTGTTAAGTTTTATAGAACTGAAAACTAAAGCACGGCCTACAGTACAGGTTGACTAGACATTCTTCACTAATATTGGCCTCTTTCTCCTCTCTCTCTTTCACACATGCACGTATGCACCTACCACGCATATATATACACACACACACAAACACACCCTCTCTATTACATATATATTTTCTCCTCTCTTTCTCTGTCTCTCTTTCTCTCTTTCTCTCTCTCTCTCTCTCTCTCTCTCTCTCTCTCTATTTTGGCATTGCAGAGCATTTTAGTCATGCATAGCTAATGGAGGCTCTTCATCTCCCAGGCAGGTTTCCGCATGGATCATTACGTTATTAAAAAAAAAAAAAAAAGTTTCCGCTACACTCACGTTCCAAACCCAATAGAACTGACGAGTGAAACATTAAAAACCGATTAGAAAACGGCCACTGTCCATCAAGGGTCCACAAAAAATGAACTTTTGCCTCCGCTGGTCACTGTTCCTGTAAATCTAACAGTTCTTCATGGAATACATATTTTTGGCATCCATGCAAATGAAAATGAAACTTATTTTCCAATATTAGCTTTTAAGTTCCACAACAGTTACAGTGCCGAAAATGATTAAATTAATGAAAGGATTTAAGGTATCAATTTTGTCAGTGTAATTATTCACATTGTTAGGTTGTTAAAGCTTTTATTGCTGAAATATGTTTTGATAATATTTTCCTACGTATTAAATACATAAGTTGTATATTAAAGTAGTACATATTTTAGCCGGGTAACCTATACAAGGCTACAGTTTCAGCGTATGAACTAGAACATGCCATTCGCAAGTTTGAGTTCTGCTAAGTATGTGGGTATTTACCACATCATCAATTTACTTGTATCAGCTTGTGTTTCTCGTCGTCTTTCTTATTTTATACGACATAATTAAGGATGCACCAGAAAACCAGTGAACCTGTTTTACATTTAAAATAACTGCGGCAAATTTTCAAATTTAGTGGTTTAACCTTGAAATTCAAAGTGATAGATTAGTTTCCTTCAGTTTTAGAAGGGAGGAACTCTAATGACATAAATAATGACATATACGGATCATATTCGTTGAACACTGAAGACACGAAAAGGGAGAGGGAAATAAATCTATATATTTCAGCTGTTGCTCTGAGAACTATTGGAAATAGGGTGCAACAAAAAGACACGGTAACATTTCAGGGGTGGTTTCCTTACGGATAGACAATTAAAAAAGATTCACATGATCATATGTCGGGAAACGCATCATTATAGAGATACGGTTACTGAGACACCTGACGTTGTAAAACAGTCATATTCTGGACGCCCAATACTTATCATATATATATTGGGTGTTCTATAAACGGTACTCATGCATTATAAAGCAATATTTTACAAGTCAAAATAAAATTATGAATATATATACTTGTATATATTTCGGGTCCTTACCTAAAGATGCGAATTGCAGTATGTAGCAATTAGTGATGTGAGGTGGAAAATTTTCCACTATGTTTTTCCGGAAAATTTTCCCTTGTAAATAAATGTCAGTAATCAAGTAACAATTCCTCAGTAACTATAAAATTGATTGAATTCATGTATAAAAATTTTTAAAAAATGAAAGATTGTTTAAAGAATCTGAAATTTTTCATTGCTCAGAAAATTTTCAGTACTATGTAGGAATAAGTGAAACAATTATTCATGAATAGAAATATTTTCTGTCTTCTATGGAGAAATTGAAGAACTTTTTATGAATTGGCTAATTTTCATCATTTTGAAGCAAAAGGTAAAACAGCGTTTTGTGAATCGGAAAGTTTCATTGCTCTGTAGAAACAAGTGAAAGGAATTTTCATAGATCGGAATTTCTTTATTTACGATGTAGAAACAAGTGGAAAAAACTTTTCATAAGCCGGACAACTTTCGATTTTATGTAAAGTGATGTTAGTTGGAAAATTTTTCACTATATTTATCTGCACATTGAGCTAAAAATTTAGCTTTTGTAGAGAAAAGTTGGTCAGCAACAAATTATAATTTTCCAATTAGCTTTCGGGAACCGGAAAATTTTCTAATATTTCAAGTTGGGAAGTAAAAATTTACATATTCTCTCTCTCTCTCTTTCCCTCTGTGAGCTCCTTCGTTGCTAAGCGGTTAGCATACGCGCTTTGGCATAGGAGACCTTGCTTCGATTTTCGGCAGAAGATCATGTAGTTCGGATTCTGCATTAATCAGTTGGTACCGTCTCATATAGCCCCACTACTGAAAGCGTTAAACTGAAAATCAACTCTCTCTCTCTCTCTCTCTCTCTCTCTCTCTCTGCGTGTGTGTATGTGTGTGTGTGTGTGTGTGTGTGTGTGTGTGTGAAGTGCAGAGAACATACATCGAGTTCGTAGAGAACATATACCCCATTATATTATTTACAATTTAAATTTATTAAAAGTGATGAACATTTTCCGATTACTAAAAACATATTTCACATATTTCTACATCGTTGTTCAGCCGTAAAAGTTATTGGTAATAAATATTGTCTTAAAAAGTTTCATGAAGTGAAAATCTAAAGATTCTTCATTTCTTTAATAATATTTCCAGACCTTCAATGCGTTCTTCCCTCAGAAATCACCTTTAGTCTCCCAAACTTATATTTCGTTAGTTTAATAGACGATGTTTTGTCATAGCTTTACTACTTTTCTACATTTACATACTGCAACATTTATAAATAAGTTGAGATAATATAAAACGCCTACTGCAAATTTTTGACTACCAAAAATTCGGGTTTAAGTAACTCATACTGATCATTTTCTGGAAACAAACACCATTTATTTATTCATATATTCATTCAGAAGAGAAAGCTAAATATACCTAATAAGGAAACTAATTTGTGTAGTTGTTCTTCCAATAAAATAATAAAAGAAACGTAGAAAGCTGCGCTATTAGCGCTGCGTTCTAAAAGCAACAAGTAATTTCATTTTAATTTACAAAATTAAAAAAAAACATATTTCTTTATATATATATATATATATATGTGTGTGTGTGTGTGTGTGTGTGTGTGTACACTTGTTCTGTCGAATCGTCATTATTTATAATACATTTTTATGCATAATATTAAAAAAAATCTTGTTCTCGAAAGCTAATTGGAAAATTATAATTTGTGGCTGTCTAACTTTCCTGTACAGGAATTCAATTTTATAGCTCAATGTCCAGTTTAATATAGTTTAAAATTTTCAACCTAACATCACTATACATAATATTCAAAATTGCTAGGCTTATGAAAAGTATTTCCACTTGTTTCTACATCGCAATGAAAATTTTCCGTTCCATGAAAATTATTTTCACTTGTTTCTACAGAGGAATAAACCTTTTCGATTTACAAAAAGTTGTTTTACCTTTTGCTTCAAAATGATAAAAGTTTTTCGTCTCATATTTTTTTTTTTTTTCAATTTTTCGATTCATGGAAAATTGTTTCACTTGTTTCCACACAGTACGGGAAATTATCTGAGCCATGAAAATTTTCAGATTCTTTAATCGATCATTCACTTTTTAACATTTCTACACATGAATTCAATCAATTTTATGATTAATGAAGAATTGTTACTTGATCACTAATATTTGTTTAAAACGGATTCTCTTTCCTAAAAAAAATATAGAAGAATTTTTTTCACTTCACATCACGACTACACAACGATGTAGGAATAAATGGAGTATATTTTTATGAATCGAAAAATTTTCCGGAAAATTTTCGTCACGTAGCAATATCGCAGGAAAAAAAAAACATAGAGTAGATCTACCAATCCATCAAATAGTTCCATCGATTACTTCCAGATGGCACTTTAAGTTGATAGATGTGCACACTAGCACCACCTATTATCATGGCAATCGAGGAAATAACGGTTCCAAGGTAGTTTGTGACATTGTCACATAGTGATATTTTTTATTCATCATAGCGATTGAAGGAGGTCCTGCAGAGTATACGATTATATAGCATTTTCGCTTTATTTTGACCTGAAGAATAACTACATAAGCGTATGATATCCATGTTGTCGTGATTAACGGTTCCAATGATACAGGTGGAAGATTTTTTTGTCATACTTTGGAAACCAAATAGCTCATACACCAGACTTATCCCATCCGGATCAAACTTTGGTCATGTATTCCAAAACAAACACACTGAGCTCATCGGGCTTAGGAGAATGAAATTTTGCCTGGTGTAGACCTTCATCGGTTTATTAGAGTGTGGAATAAGTTACTACACTAAGTAACCTGTTGTGTAGGCAGGTTACTTAGAACTTACAATCAATGAACATAGCCAAAACAAATATCTTCCAAAGAACAAATGAAAGTCAGTCTTCGACAAAAATAATAATCATTATAAACAAATAAATAAAAAAGATAATGATATGTAAAACCAATATAAATTAACCGATTTTAGTGTTAACTTCGTAGTTTATGGGTTACTGAAGTAAATAATAACACTATGGGTGTTGTTTACAGTAATTTCAGACCCCGTTCGGCAAGGAGGTGAGAATAGATATAGAGTTGAGTGAGATGGGGTGACATTACTGATTCGGTGCAACGACATTGCGCAAATTTCCCTAATGATTAGATCGTTGATAATATTTGTAATCTATCTTATTAACGGGGAAGAGAACGTGCTGAAATTGCACAAATTTTCACAGCGACGTTGCCAATAACAAAATTCAGGAAACTGTGTATAAACGTCATCCCTTTATGAAATATACTTGCGTTGCATTCTAATATTTACAAATCAAAATATATATTTACAAAACTTTTCACGTTTACAGTTTGAATCTTGGAATTTAAATCTTGCAGCTTTTTTATGTCATACGTTATTTCTCATTGTTTATCTGAGAATTCCTAAACTAAGCGTACTTTCCTCCTGAAAAGCACGCTACTTTTGATACAAATGCAAATGTAAGGATCACTATAGAAAGGTGAAATGAGAGTTACTAAGATACGTGGTAGACACACCTGAAATATGTAAACAAATGCTTGGCCAAAACTGGAAAATGAAACAAATCCTTATCTCTGATTGAGTAACATGCCCTTGAACTAACTAACAATTAACTCTATGGCCTATGGAACCCGGGGGTTCAATGCGGCGTTCGCAAAAGCTCTCCACTGACTTCTATCCTTAGCTAACTGCATCCAATTTCTACTTTTTATTCCAATCTCTGCGAGATCCATCTTAATATTGTCCTCCCATCTGGGCCTAGGTCTTCCTATTGGTCGTTTTCCGATTAGTCTTCCAGTCAAGACTTTGAAAGCGTTTCTACTTTCTTCCATTCTAGCTACATGACCCGCCCACCTAAGCCTCCTATACTTGACGACCCTAATAATGTTGGGTAAACCGTATACATTATGTAGTTCCTCGTTATGAAGTTTCCGCCATTCCCCATTCCTGTTCATCTTGGGTCCAAATATTCGTCTCAGGATCTTGCTCTCAAATACTTTCAGTCTATATTCTTCCCGCAGACTAAGCGACCATGTTTCGCAATCATACAGAACAACAGGCATGATTATCGTTTTGTATATTTGAAGATTCAGATTCCTCGACAGAATTTGCGACGACAAGAAATGTTGAACCGAGTAGTAACACGAATTACCTTGCACACATACACTAGCAATAACTGAAAATATATTGTCATCGATTACTTTGTATTGTTTCCCTAAAATGACTTGCGTTTTAGTGACTGTCTTTATTAGTCGAAATGCTTAATGTAATAATGGCAACGCTGCGCAATTTCCAATTTTGTTGCTTGCTCATTAAGGCTTTATTTGTATCAACAGATAAGGAAGTGATAGTTTGTGCAATTTCAGTGCACCGGAATTATAAACACCAGCGAGAGGTTTGTGTGCATGTTTGTGTGTGCTTTACGTTCTCCTGAGGCTCTGACGTTATGAAGAACTCGGCAAACTATTAATATGGTCTGAGAACCACGATCCGGACTTGAATCCGACCATCATCTAAGATCAATCCTTGCAGTATATGACTTCCCCACCACACTATATCGCCTTAGAGAAATATGGCTAATAAGATATGTAAACACGAAATATTGTATATTGTTGAAATTGCAAGATTTATTGTTTGCCAAACTTTGCTAATTTTATGAAAATTTACGTCATATCTTAAAACCAATTTCAGTTGGATATAATTTTGGGAGACTTACCTTCATTTTAATATATGCACTATTTCTTTCCGTTCCATTTTCCAGCATTTTCTTCTTTTTTGTCCGTTACTTTATGAGAGATGAAGGCAAACAAGAGAATAAATATTTGAATCTTCGTGTTAGCTGTAATTCGACCCGTTGCTACCGTCCTTTCTATTCTCTCTCCCTCTCCCTCTATCAGACCTAAGGCATGAATTCCCATCATCTCGGATCTGGAAGATTCTTATGGGATTTCCATGACACGGCATCTTAGCTTCCATATCAGATTTTCCCTCTTCCCTCAGTTAGAGAACAGGCGCCCGCAGATAGGTCTCAATTTTCGAGACAACACACGTGTAAAGTCTAATGCATAAATTATTCTCCTAAGCCATAACAATTTCAGTAGATAATAAGTTATCACGCAACGACAGACTCCCAATGGTATACCAATAAAATGATGAGACAAGCAGCACGTGTTTGAATGCAGGTCTAGAATAATTTTTGATAATTGCTAAAGGA
Organism: Thermobia domestica; assembly: GCF_964235325.1. Classification (NCBI taxonomy): domain Eukaryota; kingdom Metazoa; phylum Arthropoda; class Insecta; order Zygentoma; family Lepismatidae; genus Thermobia; species Thermobia domestica. The sequence continues at coordinate 141,738,690 of NC_137459.1, read as the reverse complement.
GAGGTTGACTTTCTAATTATCGTATAATTAATTACCTTTTCTGTTTCGAGAAAAGTTAGTCTGAAATATAATTATATTACAATGTAAAACAAATATGAACATCAATAAATGTGACAATAAGGTTATCACATTGCATATAGAACCGTCATTCACCCTGACAAAATAGCAGACCTATTCAGACATGGTGTTTTATAACATACTCTACTTTTGCAGTTACACGAGTAAGACTACACATCACTCCAACTGATTCAGAATAACACTAAGGTACACCATTCATGATGTTGAACAATATTGATAACGCTGTAAACCCATTTCAATTATATTGTCTGGATGCTTTCACAACACGTATTGTTGCAAATTAACATCTTATAACTGTTCGTGATGCTCTTACACGTCTATGAAGATGGCAACTTTGTTGCTATTTCAAAACATGTTACAAAACACTACTTTAAAATTTCGCAGCTAGAAGTGTTAGATTTATCGTATATTGAAGATATTTATAAAAAGCTAGAATATATGAGCTCTATTAACTGTACTAACATTAAATGAGTTATTCTACCGATAACATTGATTACTGTAAATTTAAAACAAAATATACGAGTATAAATCCTTAACGCATTGTGCATTATTCTACATACTACCGAATCCATTGAACACATAATTTTAAAGCTGATTTTAGGTGAAATATTCTTAGGTAAAATTGATGAAACGCTACTTCAGACAGAGGCCGAGGTGGTTCACTCCCAGGGTGTTCACCTCTGATGGGTGGTTTCTCTGGTTCGATCCCATCTCTCGTCAAGTGGACATTTGGTAAACAAACACTCTGTGTGTTTTTTTTCTCGGGATTTTCCCGTTTCCTCTCACTTTACCCATCCCACCATTTCATTCACTTCTCATCATCACCATCTTTTCTTAGCCAAGTCGCCATGTACATGGGACGTAAAATTGAAAGATTTTTTGCTACTTCAGGCATATGCATGCCAAAAAATGTAGTATTTAATTATATATACAGGGTGATCCACAGGTGTGGAAACACTCAAGTAAAATACAAACCGTTCAGAATTGGGAAAAGAGTTATGGCGACAGACGAGGAGGACATGTTTCTACATTCCTGAGGACATACTAGGTAGGGTAATGGATGAATGGCAGCAGTGGATACATTTAACATGCTGTATCATTAGTCTGTAGGCCACACATTGCCCGCTGTGTTATCTCCAGCTAATTGCAAAAAAAAAAAAATGGTTAGAACTTTGCATCGGTTGATGGTAGAACCAAAAAGATTTAACCACTGGATTCCTGCAAAACGTTTAACCCCATTTGATGTATCAGACGACAGGGTTCCCATTTTAAAAAGTTCCCGCCAATTCAAGATGGCGGTGATGGCGCCATGTCTCAAAAGATTTTCAACTTCGTCTGTTGTCATTACTTCTTTCTTTTATTCAATTCTGAACAGTTTGGATTGTATTTGTTTGTTTCCACACTTTTGGACCTCCCTGGATATATATAGAGAATATATATCCAGGGAGATCCAAAAGTGTGGAAACACCCAAATAAAATCCAAACTGTTCAGAATTGAATAAAAGAAAGAAGTAATGATAACAGACGAGGTTGAAAATCTTTACACTTTATTCTTTTGTGAATTTCATTGGATCCTATTACTAAAAATAAAAGAATTAAGTTACTAAATAAAAGGCATATAAATAAAATAATAGCATTTAACAGCTTCATGAAGTTGAAGCGTAATAATAGTAGCTCATAACCACCTAGACAATATATACTCCCCTTTATAATAATAATAATAATAATAATAATAATAATAATAATAATAATAATAATAATAATAATAATTATTATTATTATTATTATTATTATTATTATTATTATTATTATTATTATTATTATTATTATTATTATTATTATTATTATATAACAATACTACTACTACTACTACTACTACTAATAATAATAATAATAATAATAATAATAATAATAATAATAATAATAATTGGATAATATTTGGATTTGAATAATTGTTTAAGCATAGTTGGTTTTCATCCCAAGTTAATCACCAGATTCATATTTCACTGATAAAAAGGGACATTAAAGAGATAAACGAATAAATAACTTATGCTGTTAACTACCCGTAATTGCAAGCGTGGAACATTGAATTAAATTTTCATTTTACTTCTTCTCCAAACTGATCCCTTTGTGTTATTGTATACCATATGTAACACTAACTATCACTGAAATACAATAACATATTTTCCGCCTTCATATTATTTTTCTTCCAAAAAATCGCAAGCACTACTATAGGGAATCGCTTCTGAACGAGAACCGTCTCTTAGATTGGATAGCTTGATGTTTTGAAAAATTAAGCTACCTAAAATATTTGTTGGGTATATTGCATGGAGATGCGAAAAACAATGTTTGAAGAACAGTCCATCTTCACGTGAAAGCAACGTAGCTAAGATCAGTGAATGTGGGGGTATCTTGTTACTGCAAGTGAGTTACCATCAGTAACATGCAAGTATCAAAATTGAAATGCATATTATCCTCAAAAGTATTGTTTTAAGTGAAATATTGTTTGTGTGTTTACATATTGCAGTTTTCAGTCTCAACACATCAATTGCCTAGTTTAGCCCTTTCTTATCTGCGTTACACAGGTCCATTGAAAAGAGCTGTTTCATGACAGTTTTGAGTGGTGTATGAACGTTATTGAATAAAATATAGTGTCCTATTCCTAGTAATGATTATCCTACCACTGAGACGTTGTGTCCCATTGACTGAACTTGGAATACATTTTACATGAATAAAAGTCGATTACATGGAGTAGAATCTAATGAGAACTCTACCTAACTAGTTGGTAAGTCAGTATATAACACATTATTAATATATTTCCGGTTTTCTACACCGAAGTTCACTACCTTCTAATTCATGTTGTCTTGTTGGGTCAACATGGAAGCTGCTTTCTCAATCTTAAGAACCAAATCGTTTTTCATGACGTAAAATATAGTAATAACATTTACTTGCCTATACTAATTTTTATATATCTAGATTAAGAATTTAATACATCTGACAAATTACACAATTTTTGTAAAATTGCATTAGAAACAAAGAACGAACCTACACAAGAAGAAAAATCCCGTATGTTCTGATAACAACAATGTCATATTCTTAACGAAGAAGCCATTACAGGATTCATGATAGGTGTAGCAATATTACTCAGGGTATGGTGCCTGCAATGCTAATCCAAATGTTACGTCATTTGCTACCTAGTGGTATACCTATTTACATTATTGTATTATTTGCCAACGAATTGAATAATTTGACTACAATTTTCTTAGAGGTACGAAGTTCATAATTATGCCTCTCATGTTGTGAATTTTATCGCAATACGTGTCATAGTACGTGTCTATGAAACCCCGAATCGTAATTGACTGAAATATAGATGCTTAGTATCGATGGTCTATGACATAAATCTAATGTTTAAAGACGGATCTCAAACAAATATTTCCATCCAAGACAATCACTTCCACCGAGATTTAATTCAAGATGCAGATGCTAAATAGTTGGTAGGTAAAGTAACATGCAACATAATAATAATAACTCGAGTCCCACATTTCAGGCAATGCTCTGTCTCTTGTAGTCCTCCGTATTGACAGGATAAATTAAAATTTAATCTTGACCGACATCAAAATCACTTATCTGTTTCGACTTTTTAAGAGAAGAAGTGAAATAATGTATTAATATTTATTGATTAATATACTTTGGTTTATTAAGTATTAATAATGCTATATAAGATCAGGCAAGTATGTCACATACTGCGTTAATGAGAGAACTGTTACTACCATATGACTGGACTCTGCATGCTGTTTCTTTTATCTTAGTGATGCAGCATAACGAATGTATATTTTGAATTGTTTTCAACATTAATTATTTAGCAGAACTTCTGAACTACAGAATGTTTCACACGATATTATTTCATTTGGTGGCACACAAATACGAGGAGCAACGGGGCCCAAGAGAGAGGGAAGTGTCACGAAAATCTGAAACTGTTATTCACTCAACTTCTTCTCCAACTTGCAGAGAATTTTCGAGAATAACTGCTTGCGGAGCAGAGGTCTTGTCATCCAGATTACAAGGTCTCGACAGGGATGCTTCTGGAATGCTTCCGTCCTCTCAACTCTGGCAGAAGCTTACAACGGTATTGTGATGGGGAAAAAAGCCAAGTTTCCGAAGCTGTTATCCCTATGAAATGCCTCTCAGAATTTCTGGTGTGGTTTTCACTTTATGTGTAGTCTGAATTGTCATAGGTAGTTAGGGAATTGTGACACAGTGTAGTTAAAAAAATTTAACTCTCATAACTAAGAATATGGCGTTGTTCACATATTTTATCTACTCACGTGCACTACACTGCGCTCTACAGAATCTCATTTATCATGAATCACAATAGGTAAATTACTTCTAAGCGGGTTTACAATTTAGAATCCTTTGTTTCACAGGTGTAATGAAACACGTACACTCTGTAGTTCCTTTACTCATTTCAACCAATTGAATAATGTGTTGGCAAGCTTCGTTTGGAAACACAAACTGCGTTATACCTCACTATGTCGATAATGTTGTGTTACAACAAAATGATACATACGTTACGAATATTTATCTGTAAAAAATAAAATTCACTGACTGGCTCACTATTTCACTCACCAGTAGACCTCCAAAACGATTATGTTTAATCTAGGAATTTTGTATAAGTGCTTTTCTTAGCAGTTAGGCTGTGTATATATATATTTTTAATGCAGCTCTAAGGGTAGCTCTAATGCTCTTTAATTGTTTTTCGTTCATCAGATCTCTAAAACTGTTAAACGTAGAACTCTGATATTTTGTATAATTGTTTTCTTTGCAATCTAAACTCAAGATAATGCATGACCTTTTGAAATAAAGTATCTAAGAAATGGAAAGAAGGTTTGCTTGATTATTTGCCGTTCGCCAGAAATTCGAAACTATTACTCGTGGATCGAAACTACTACTGTAGACAAATTAAGTATTAGATAATAACATTCTTTTTCGAAATGTAGGCCCTCAGTGGGAAAAGGGACTCAAATAATAATAATAATAATAATAATAATAATAATAATAATAATAATAATAATAATAATAATAATAATAATAATAATAATAATAATAATAATAATAATAATAATAATAATAAACATGATGTTCTACAGACCTATGAAGCTATTATGTGTAGAATCTTGAAATTGTATATACATATTGTTACTTGGACTCCAAGTTGTAGGTAAAACTTTTTATTTATTTTTATCCGAAATACAATTCCTAAGGAGAGATACAGGATTGGATTTTTCCATTCTTTAAATCTTCAAAACTATTAGACGTACAATCTTGAAAGTTTGTGTTAATGTTCCCCTTGCAGCTTAAGCTGAAGTTAAGATCAAATTTTCGAAATTCTGTCTATAAGGGAGGATAATATGGTTTGATTGTTTTTATTCCCCAAACCTACGAAATGTTGTTCAAATGTTTCTCTTGCACTCTACGCTGTAAATAATACCGATATTGCTTAAAAAGTCCCTAAGGACAATAATGTTTTGAATATCTTTTGTCGTTCTATTGATCTCTGAAAGCATTAAGCGTAGAAACTTGAAATTTTATATAAATGTTCCCCTTGAACTTAAGTTCTAAATGATATAGGATACTTCAAAATTCAAGCCCCAAGGAGTGATAAGGTTTAGGAAGACATTTATTGAGTCCAGGGGACAATTACCACACCTGAGTTTGTGAAATGCATATATTTACTCAGTTGTATAGAAATACACTAATGATAAAACTGAAGCTATATGTCTGCGTACTCTGCGTACTTGTCACCTCATGACATAATCTGAAATGGCGATGCTGGATAAGAGGGCTTGAATATATATATATGTATGTATTGTCATTCCTAAAATCTCGAAATTATAACAAGTAACATCTTGGAACTTTCCGCACATGTTCTTATACCCTAGGCTTTATGTAACTGTTTTTTTATGTGTCTCTAACGAGATATATTAATCTTGAATGATTGCTTGGCTTTTGCCAAACATACGAAAGTATTAGGTTAATAATATTTTAATTTACTTTCGCCTGGTCTTTGGAACTCTTCACCACAATAACTTCAAATTGTATAAAACAAATGTACTCATTTAACCTTAAAGCAAGACCGAGGTAGAGTAATTGGAAATGGCACTCCTCCAGGGAAGAAATGATTTTCTTTAAAAAATTCCTTCAATTCCTTGCATATATTTGGAGCTCTTGGGTATATAAATTGAAATGTACAAAATTCCTCATTGAACCGAAGACTGAGGGTAGGCCGGGAATCTACGAAATCTGAACCTCAGAGGGAAAGCGGGCTTGGACATTTTTTTTCTGTTATGTCGCCGAAACAGTTGAGCGTAAGTAACTGGAATCTTCGTAAAATGTATCTCAAATTCTAGACTACGAATATCATGTAAAATTATAAAATTCAAGACGTAATAGGGCGGAAAGTGAGAGAAACTTATTTTCGATTAAGAAGTTGAATTTTTCTAGGACGGGTGTTTGAATAATGCTTTTCTGAGACCTACATAGGTTTACTAACACGCTTCACATTAGCCTTACTAGTTTGCTTTGAAACAGTTAACGTACAACCATGAAATGTTTATATATTATATGTTGTGACATACACAATAAGAATGTATCAAACAGGAAAACGATCTGGCTAAGTATCGATGCTGGACAAATGCTTAAGGTTAACTTAGTAAAATTCAATTTGAGCTATACAAAGTTTGAGTAACAATGCCCACGAAACATAAAACATATTTTGATTTCGAGTGTAAGAAGACTATTTATAGGTAGGCTATAAATTTGACAAAATATATTTATAGGTGTAAGTGAAAAAAAAATGAATTTCTCACTGACGGGACAGACTACCGATTCTATGAATTTGCGTGAATCTACTGTTCAAGATGCGTGAAAAAAAGTTTTGACTCAGTCATGACATAGTAACAAACTCTTTAAAGTCAATTTTGGCAGCACTTTTGAGGGTAATTTCAGCGAAACTGAGTTTGCATTAACATACATTTCGATACCAGAAAAATGTATAAATACTTCATATATTTTTTATAAGACTTAATTTTCCTATTTAAAGACATTTTACAAGTACATTATATAGCTTAGGAAGATTTACAGTTTTCTACGTACATCTTGTGGTAAGTGTGGAACAACGTTTATAATACAAAATCTATGGAATACATATCTTTAGAATAGTGATTTCACTGTTCGTAACCTAAACTATTTGCTAAAGTGAATGTCGGAAGACAATGAAGAACAAAACAAAAATTAGCCAATTTGTTGCTCTGATCTATGTGTTCAGAGATCCAAGGCAACAATAATACAATAATTGTGTAGAATGCAATAATGATCAAAAGTCTGCTTATGCAACCCAACACGCTCAAGATCAATTTGGGTTGCATATCATTCAGTCATAAACTACTGTAAATATAAGAATAATTTTATACGAAAATATGTTTCATTTCTTAATCTTTGTAAATATTGTGTGCATCTGTCTGTCTGTCTATCTATGTGTCTATCGTAACTTTTTTGTACAGAAAGAATTGATCTGGAGTTATGTATTTGGTACTCGTATCGATCTTCACGAGATCTTATTCTGTATGAAACTTTTTTTTTTAATACGCCGCGAGGGAGGCTATAGGAGGCCAACATGCACGCATAAACTGAGCTGAGAAATAACTGGGATGCCATATATTAGTATCAAATTAAAAATTCTAGTAGTTGTTTTGATGAATGGTAACACACCCAATGCCGTCGTCATGGTGGCTGGGGTATGAAAAACATAATGTTCAAAATGGCCGATACTGGTGACAAATGCATAGTTTTCGGGATTGCTAGGCTGATTGGCGAAAGCTCTGATGACATTTGAGTTTAAGTTTAGGAAAGAAGAAACATGACAGCCAATCCTAGAACTGACAGGGGTAACGCCAAAGGCGTTGTGTTGCAATTATTTAGTTTACTGATATAAGCAGGGACAACACCGAAGGCATAGCCTTTTTTGTTTATTTATTCCAATGATTAGCTTCAAATATGATACATTTCATAAGCCTTATCGTCACTGCGCGAACAATAGACATTTAAGATAGTTTGGAATATATTAAGAACTGACAAAAGAAGTCGTTGCGTTTTCTTTACGTTTACTCCTTGTACTCAAACCCTGTGTACTGATACCGACAGAATATCCAATCAAAATCAAACCAACAATCATACTATTCAAGACGATACTTCCATTCATATAATAATAACTACTATTAGTTATAAGGTGATAATAATGACATAAGTTTATATCATGTTTCGGGTCCTGAATGCATTTAAATGGATGTTGGATTATTGTTATTCATATCTTGAATATTTTGTTATTAGGACATGTGATAATATATAAATATCACCCATATTCGCGGGATGAATGCCTGGATGCTGTAGTGATATTTGCAATGTTTTGTGTTATACAACATAGAGGTTGTTGTACGGATGTATAGACAAGTGGGTGATTTAATTGTAGTAGTTTATTTGAGATACTTAACAAAATTAAAAGAATGTGTAATATACGTAAATAGTAATAAAGTGAAAATAGGTCTTATTGATGATTATTTGAACGCTTAACCTCAAGATGGTTGGAGAACATAGTTACACAGAAATATTAACCATTACCTAGGTATAAGGCATCTTAGTCGTTACTAGCAAACTTCAAGTGATATTTATAACAGGAATTTACATTCCACTACAAGATTTTCAAATTTGGTATTTTTTTATAAACTACAGTATTGCACTGATTGATTGCTATTTTTTATGAATTGATGTTTAACTTTTAAACAAAACGTTCCTTAAAACAATTTTTATCATACGCAAAATACTGGTTTGCAAGCTTGTTTAAGAAGTGCGGAATTTTACAAAATTACATGTATGAAACATTTCGTAGAGGAAATATTTGCTACTTTGATAATAATAATAATAATAATAATAATAATAATAATAATAATAATAATAATAATAATAATAATAATAATATTTTTTAAAGTGTATGCTATGACTAAAACATAAGGAAAATGTGGTCTGATATCATATATTAACGGTTTTATATCATTGCGTAAAACGATTTAGGGAAAGAGAAGTAGCAAATATAATATATCTGCTAAAACAACAAGAAAGATTTCTCTTTGATTATCACGCTAAGCAAGATTTTGTTTCCATGCCAACCTCTGATACATGTGGAAACAAAGATGAATGAATGTAGGCGGTATGAAAAGCAACATCTGTTAAGAAAGTTTGTTTGATAGGTTAAAGGCAAAACATCTACTGAAGGAATAGTTTGTACCGGCTACACATCGAGGTTTCAACTTATTCTTCATTTGGTTCTTAAACAGTTGCAAACTGTTTTTCCTCCCTAAAACTCAAAATTCATGTTAGTTATAAGATTACAATTTACTTACATTCTTTTAAAGCATAAAGAAATGCTATCTCAAGCAAAACCACATATATGTAACTCTAGCTATGAAACGAGTATAATAAGTCAACTTAGAATTATTAATTCACTGTGTTGTGCGATCCATATGCTATTCTTCGAAACTGTTCCCAGTTCTGATCGTGTGCAGAAGAGTAAATGCGTGTTGTTGTAATCTTGCTGACTAATGTCAAAATTGCTCATTAATCGTTATTTTCTGATCTGTTTAGCACAATGCGTTACCAAATGAGCAAACAAACGCTAATCAATCGTGTAAGAATAATAATTGATGCTTACTTGGTAGCGGATTTAAAACTCTGCAACGACTGAAACAAAGAGTTGATTTTTCTACTAATCTGCTGAAGAAAAATAATAAGAAAAAAATATAATTAAATTAAAATTAAAAGATAATAAGAAGTCATTTTGTTTGTACTCAATTACTCCTTTTTTTTTAAAAAAAGTGCGTTTTTGGGTTTGTTTTAATTTAACATATATTAATGCACTTCTATTAGAATATGTTAATATTATAAGATAAAACATGCAAGTTCGTCCAAAACTCATATAGGTTCAGGCAACACGCATGTCAAGTTTTATTGTTTTATTTTTTAATTAATTAATAAAAAATGTATTTTGTAATTTCAACACAAAAATAAGAAATAAAGGATTAAGTGTTTTAAAATGCATAAAAAGCAAGATTGGTTTATTTAAAAATGTATATATTATTTCGATTTTATCCTTCTTGGAATATAATAATCTCGAAGATTATCAGGGATTTCACTAAGATTTGAATCGTATTTGCTGTTCCAAGTACACGTAAGTGCATATGGACTCTAAGATAAATGTTTGGTATACTCCAGCGCATAAGCTGCGAATGCTTCAGAATATTAGCAGCGGTCACTCTTGCAATAATCCCTATAGATATAAACAAATATGCTTTTCGGGATTGAACAAAGCAAGCTCAATACATTTGCTGAAAGATCGTTTCTAGAAAAAAGAAATCAACATTGGAAACTCGATAACCTACGGTCTCTGCTTTAAACAAGTATTATGTTGTTTACAATTACAAGAAAATATGTTGGTCGACAAGGTGCGGTAGTTGAAGGTATTTTGTAACGAATTTACTGGAGAAAAATCAATTATATTTTTTCTTCAAAAAGGAAATAATACAATTTTAAAAACAAAAACTGTTCGTGAAATTTGTGGAAGTTAACTCCCAGTATTCTTCTTAGATCAACACTGGGGAGAAACACAACTAGGAAGGAATGTATAACTTTCAAACACATTTTTTTTTTTTGAGATAACTCGAAAATTTTATCTTTTCTAAAGACTATACTGTTATTGCAAGATTTGAAATGAGTTCATGATATAATGTAAGCTATTAGAGGATTATTTGTTCCTTAGAAAATAACTCATTATATTATTATTATTATTATTATTATTATTATTATTATTATTATTATTATTATTATTATTATTATTATTATTATTATTATTATTATTATTATCACAGGAATATTTATGCTAAGTAATTAACAGCTTTACATTCTGCTAATACTAAAGGTAATAATATTCAAATTAAAAAGCAAACGATAACTGTGTATAAGTGCTGGTAAATAAACATATCTTCAACTTGCAGAAATCTGGTAAAAAAAGAAAAGAAAAAACACCAACCTAAATATATTCTCCTTGACAGAACACATTTTTTAAAACACGTATATTACGAGAGTAGCCTCACATTTTACGTCTTAATACAATAGTAAAAATAATTTTATATAATTATTTAGTAATTACGCTATAACACCCATGATTGGAAAGGTTTGTATTGTCCAAATAACCACCGGGAATATACACTAAGCTAAAAATTCATCAATTTAATTACGGTTTCATTACCTCATATGACGAGGGAAACAATAACGATGGCCATTTTAACACATTGGTTTGTTTACGAAATTTGTATTATTATATATCCTCCAGAACATTAGATTAATAAGTAGTGTCACTTTTATATTTCTAAACTATTTTCATAACATAAATGAGCGTTTGACTGACAAGTACTTAACGTTCAAATATATAAGTCACAAGTTGGTACAAAGACGTTATTATTTTGATTTTTTTAATATATTCGATTGGATGTATCTTGTTATACCACAAATACTTGTCGGAGCTTTTGCAATTCTGAAAATCATCAATATGCCTATTCTCAGTGTACCGACACGGTACGACCTCATGACTATGTGATTAGGATGCGACCTGCGTTCGATTCCCGCTATCAGCGAGGCACACGCCTCACATGCCATCGGTGCTGGGAGGAACCTCCAACGGAACCAGATAGTCTGAACATGAGAATGTTCCATGTGTCCTGCCTGTTTATATATATATATATATATGTAGATAGATAGATAGATAGATATAGGTATATATAATTTTAGCAAGAGTTTGCTCAGACATACAAATTTATATTCGTAGCATTTTAACAATAATAATAATAATAATAAAACTCTTGTAAGCAGAAACTTATTTATTACCAGTATCTATAGAACAATTTGAAGTCTGTTGCACGACAAATAAATTAAAGTGACATAAAATTATCATGAAAACTAATTTTATATAACAAATTGATTTGTTAGGCTTCATAGAGACTTCATTTTTATATATAATACCACCTAATTATTGTCTCATGTAAGAGATGTATTATTATTATTATTATTATTATTATTATTATTATTATTATTATTATTATTATTATTATTATTATTATTATTATTATTATTATTATATTTTCAGTGCTTTTGTTATTTTATGATTTTTAACGCTTTTGTGCAAGTCAGTTGATATTTTTTTTTTGTTTTCTGATTTTAGTGTATTTTAAAGTCTGTTATTGTTTATTTCTTTTATAGTTTTTCGTTACCCTAGTAGTTTAGTTAGATACATAAACTAAAAGCAGGACACTAACTTCTTATAAAGTGGGTTACCCTACGAAACATATACAATTCAGAGTTTTCCAGACGAAGTGGACTATATCCATACAAACACCAATTTGTTGGGCCTATTTTGCAAATAAACGTTACTTGTCACATAATGAAACGAAGGTACACTGTTTTATTTTTTTTTTTCACTGAGACACATTTACTAAGAAAGTTTGTTAACTTAGCGCCGATCCTTAGCTTTGATAAGAGTTTTACAAATCCCAAGGATTTACTTCATGCATTTATCCAACTTCAGCGAGTCCAACAGCTTAGGAGACCCTTTCATATATATTCGGTATCCTTCTGCATGTGTTCACCGACTGTCACTCATGAACTCGATGAGTGACAAATCGTGAGACTATGGCAGCGATTCTATTCTTGTGATGATATAAGCATACTCTTTACTTTACAGTTAATTACTACACAAATTGGAAGAATTTTGGATTGTTATCCTGTTCAAGTCATAATTACGGCCCAGAATGACTGTTCCTAATGGAATTAAAAGGCTCACTTAAAATTTTGTGGCATCCGGTTTTGTCAACCATTATGTTGATTTGATTTTCTATGAAACAACCACTCACAATGATACTACTTCTTCGATGTTTTACTGTAGGTGTTACACGGACGGGATTAAAGCGTTTTTCCTTAAGGGCAACGCACAAACATCTGGCGTCGGAAACCGAATATCTGAAATTTAGGTTCGTCGACGCAGAGTATCTTCCTTCATTGCTCATAGGTCCATCGTTCTTTTCTTTTGTTCATTATTATTATTATTATTATTATTATTATTATTATTATTATTATTATTATTATTATTATTATTATTATTATTATCATTATCATTATTATTATTATTTTGCATTATTTTGCAGCCAAACGAGTGGTTTCGCCACTGCAATCTCTCCAGAAACACCATAAAACTCTACGTTTCGAACAACCATCTCATTTTATAGTGATTGAGAACGGCTCTTCCGTGGTTCTGTACTACTTCTGGAGAGGTCAAGCGTTTGTTTCTCAACGAACTCCCTTCTTTATTGTTACACACTTGCCATTACTCAATCCATTTTATGTAGAACGTGGTATAGTCATCATCTTTAGGAATAGGTTTCAGATACTAGAAAATAGTACTTCTCAGGGGTGATCTGCTAACAAAATGGCGTCCACGAAAAAGAATGTGAGGTTTCTGAGCAATCAAAAGTTACTTTGGTCTAAATCAGGTAAATAGAGTGAATATTACAGAAGTTCAACATTTTGGTCAGACAGGAATGAGGTCACAACATTAGTTCGGTGTGACGGTTGATTGCCAATGTGGATAGTGAAATTACCATTGGCCACTTGTCACGTCTCAATCAATTTTGGCAAAAAGGCATGGTCAAAAAACACAAAAATACATTATTGAAAGCACAGTGTAAAAATACTTGCCCATAATTGTATGATATTTCGAAACAGGATGGATAATATTACTCCCTAGGAATCCCAAAAGACACAATTAGCACCTCTTTAGATGCCACCTGACTATTGAATTTTATAGAGGATGTTGAATCTTTGTTTATCCACTGCATCCACTTCTTTTTTTTTTCTGGATTAATTATGAAATATGTGATTCACCCATTGTCACAACACTTTCCAAGCAATCTTGTTCCTCTCTTCTGAAGCAATTCAAATTTGCAACGTTTGACAAGCCATTGTCATTTTTTGATCGCCATTAAGTATTCATGGAACCCAGTAAGAAGAAATTTTCCTTACGCCTAGTTCGTTAGTACTTATAGCCATTGCACACCTGGCACGGGAGGGTCCCACAAGTTGTCGCTGAATTCCGATTGTCACATAGCACATCTCATAGAGCATTATGAGAAATTAAAATCAGCAACATTTAGGATTCTATTGACCAGAAGAATAGGAGCTACGGGGATTCAAAATTTGAATATACAAAAAAAAAGTATCATTGCATTATGTATGTTTAAAGTAAATATGTTGAAAACCGTTAAAGCAATCAAAACAAAAGTTGTATCAAAACAAAAGAACAAAATATCCTATCGAAAGTCATAACCAGTGTTGCCATAGGTGAATCAGTGTTGCCAACTCAACATAAAAATATTTTATTGGAAATAACACCATATACAAATGTGCACATATTTAAAATGCACTATTATCACTAAATATAACAGTGAAGTGTAGTGGTACAGTGTTGCACACTGTTTTAGCTACGCGTACTGAAAATGTAGAACGGAGAAGTCTGATATGTGGCAACAGAGAATAATAAAGGAATGCACTAGAAAAAAAGTGAGGGATCTGCATTACATTTCCGTAACCCCGGTGAATAAGCAGACAACTCATAAAAACAAAATAATACACGCGAGGAAAGAAACACATGTTTTCTAATTCTGTAAACTGATTCTCCAGATTATATTATCAATGTTTGGAAGAGTACTTTCTTGGTTTGTCTTTCGTGTTAACTGACATATTCTTTTACTTCCTCTCCTCCATACCATATAACTATGTTTGTACACTGTAATATTACCATATTCACATTGGAAATAGTATAATTATTTTATTGCTACCTCATTTAGTTTTTAGTCGGCCCGAATAGCCGTGTGGTCTAGAAGGCTATACAACTGACATATTATTGATCGCGTGTTCCAATCCCACATAGGACATGGTTTTGTCATACCTTACATTTCATGCTTATCTTTCTCTTTCATAATGGTTCGGATCATACTTTACACTATAGGTCCCGTCCTATATATCTTCGGAGCTGACACCAGACGTAAAAGTGGTATCACTCAATTTCGTTTTTCAAATGTGTCAATATTTTGTGACATTGCTCACATTTAGCTATGTTATACTATCGGTGTTATGCATTTGAACTAAATTCATAGTATGAGACTCAGGTTCCTTTATTACGTCTTGCTGCCACACATCAGACTTCTCCATTGTACATTTTCAGTACACGTAGCTCAAACAGTGTGCAACACTTTACCACTACACTTCACTGTTATATTTAGTGATAATAGTGCATTTTAAATCTGTGCACATTTGTGTATGGTGTTATTTCAAAGAAAATATTTTATGTTGAGTTGGCAACACTGATTCACCTACGACAACACTGTTTATGACTTTCGATAGAACATTTTGTTCTCTTGTTTTGATACAACTTTTGTTTTGATTGCTTTAACGGTTTTCAATATATTTACTCTAAACATACATAATTCAATGATATACATTTTTTTTTGTATATTTAAATTTTGAATCCCCGTAGCTCCTATCCTTCTGGTCCATAGCATCCTATTTTTTTTTTCTGATTTTCATTTCTCATAATGCTCTATGAGATGTGTTATGTAGCAATCAGATTTCAGTGAAAACTTGTGGGACCCTCCCGTGTGAGTGTATCATAAATCTCTTACATGATAGCACACCTATTTTCAGTTATGCAACTGTCATCACGGACAAACGTAGCTTCAATTGATGCGGCTTTAGGACGTCCAGAAGTCTGTTCAATTTTCACAATCAATCACCCTGCTTCGAACTCACGCACGAACTTTCTAATACTATTTTCTGCAAGAGTGCTATCACCACACACACTCTCCAATTGACAATAGATATAGGTAGCACAACGTCCAGCTATTGAGGAATTTCACAATTACCTGTTGCTCTTTAACAGGAAATTGCATGTCTGACACAGTATCGCAAACACGTCTTACTCGTGTAGGCACTGTGACTACTGCTACCTAGTAAAAAAAAACCTGCACTGCTTAGAGACGAAGGAGGGAGATCCTCGACCTCGCAATTGCTTTTCTGAAAGCATAAAAAGTGTGAACCTTAGAATAAACCGACACGTACTTTTGGTATGCAACTCGTATAATTTACCTTTCGCAGGATATTGGTGAAATAATCATGATTATAGTTTCATTTGTTCGTATTTCCCTGTCATTGTATTTGCCTATGATTTTTACTGTTGTTATTGATTCATTATAAAAATGAATTACACTAATGTCAGTTATCATACATAGAGTAATTTTATGAATAACTTGTAACTTTAATTTTGTGTCGTGCACAGCATTATATCGCTCATCAGACGAGTTCTAAATTCAGGTAATAATATATCCAGACGCTGGAATTTAAAATTGTATATTGTAATCCAATCTTTATAGTGTGTAGGTGCGTTATCTTGATACTATGAATAAGCAGAACTCTTCAAGGATGTTAACGTCAAACGCACTTATTTTAATAACGTTATTTTTGTTAGTATAGGTTATAACAGTGGTTCTTAAACTTTATACTGTGAAGTCCTAGGTGGACGCAAAAGATTCAATAATGTGGTTGTGTAAGTATTCAACGATACATTTTTTTCCTTTCTATTTAGCATACACTTCTATTTTCTAATAATCTACTAAATCACAGTTGTTTGATCGCACTAAATGATTATGATCGTAAATATTTCCAGGTATGAACTCTCATATATAAAATGTTTTCTTAACTTTAATATATATATATATATATATATATATATATATATATATATATATATATATATATATATATATATATATATATATATATATATATATATATTAAAGTCAAAATTTGATCCCATCTAGCATCCAACACTTCTATTTTATTATAAACTATGTTGTTTGTGGTTGCACGACTGGTTAATATAATATTCACCAATACATGAAAGGAAAAAGTGATATAAATTGTTTTCAATTACTAACAAGGAATTTAATTTATTTTAAAATGTAATCTGTATGATTAATGTATTTTATGCTTAAATACTACCCCAATGTGCCTCCTCGTACCCAAACTTATTTTATAGAATTCGCCTCGCCGTTACCACAGGATTGTGAAATATGAATATTTAGATAGGAAGTACTAAATTCTTAAGTAATCGCTTGACCCAATTACTATAGGACCCATAGTTCTCGAGATATGCAGCTTTAAAGTTTATTTTCCGTGGCTTTCAGCAGCTTATAATGTTTAAAGGATGTATTGTATGTGTTATGTTTATCACATTTTTTCTTCTTTTTTTCGATGCACCCTGTAAAATGAATATTTCTGCTCTCGCCATTATTCCAGCATCCAACTTATATATTTCGGGTTAAGCCGTATTCTGTTCCATAACATTGTTTCTGAGCCAATATATTCGTAAACTGAAATGATTTGTTCTATTGAATTTAATGTAAATAGGTTTAATCCGTTCTCGCAAAAAAAAAAAAAAAAAAAAAAAAAAACATTGTATTGTATGCATTATTATTATTCTTTTGGATTTTCAAGTGTTGTTGTGTGATGAAGAATATAAAATGGCAATAAGATTATCCTTTTTAAAGACATACAAGTAGTATTACATTAAACAAAACATAATGAGGGCTTAAACACAGAAAAAAAATGAACAAAAATAACAAAAGACAACCTTTCATTGCATTATTTTGACGTATAATGTTTATAAGCAAAACCTAGAAGTATTAATGGTAGCATTGATTTGTGAGTGCACGCCTATGCGTAGCCCGAAATATTGTTCCTAAACCGAGGAAAAACGTATTCATAACATTTCTTCTGAAATATATGCATTATTAAATTGAGGGGTTAGTAACTCATTAGTATAGTGCATATATTGTACCAAAAATATAAGTAACTTAACCATATTGGATCAGGGCATTCTAATAGTTAGACACGTGAAATTATGAATATTGTTTTTTTTTTTTTTTCTTCACAGGAAACCATTAGATAAAGAAATATTTGTGAAAATATGTAATCTAAAATGGGAACGTTGGGGTTTATTATTATTATTATTATTATTATTATTATTATTATTATTATTATTATTATTATTATTATTATTATTATTATTATTATTATTATATCTAAATGTATACATGCGCATGCAGTTCCACTTTACAAGAAAAAACAACTATAAATCTAAACAACTCCAGTCCAATAACTCTTACAAGAATCAGAGCACAGCTTTCATTAAGACAAATCAATTGTCACTAACATATGTGAATTAACAGTTATATCTACTACGGGGTGAAACACAGATCACAAACAAATGTTATATATATTAATGTAAGTCAAGTTTTTTATTCTGTTCAACCCTTATTGCTATTCAAGAAACTGTCAAACATAAGCGTATCACCCTTGTATCTATGTTTTAAAGTCATTTAACTGGTAGAACATATCGAGTTGCAGTTGGAAGTGTTGTATCTGATTAATCCGCTATCAGTAACCTCTCCAAAATTTGACTTTTTGCCGGTAACATCATGCTTTTCAGAATAGTTAATAATATTGAAGTCAATCTATGTTACATGAAGGCGTAAGCGGAATTTTTAAATGTTCTATGAATATGAAATGTATAAAAACAAAGTATCTTACTATAACACAACCAGCGAACGAGTGCGGGCGGCCGGTTTTGGAACTAAAATGCAAGCAGCAGTGTTTCTAACCGGACTACTTGTAATCAATCTATCTCACAAGTAAACCTTACGTTCGGGTGAATCGAGTTGCTGACTGAGACATATATGAGAAAGTAGTACTGAATGTGGTCAGTATTTCAGTGAAGTTGTAGGTGCGAAGCTTCAGGGGTTTAGGAGATACAGCTACCAGAACATCACAGGGAAGTACAGAATAGTCTCCATACAGTTGGAGGTAAAAGACCTGTAAGACCTCTTGTAATGACAAATTATGAATAACAAATGTATGGGTACATATTAGGACTAGGGGAAGTCATATAGTAAGGGTATACCTGACGGCGGCCATCTTGAAATCCGCCATCTTGAATTAAGGTTAAGTTTTTAAAATAAGAATAGGGTCATGTGGTACATGATTTAAGGCGCAAATTTAATCAGCAGAACAATGGTGACGTTAATTTTGATTTACGCGCAACTGGTAAAAAGTTACAGGGAGATTAAATATTGTTGCAGCATATGTATTAGTCCTTTACCCCACCTTGTAAATTTTGTGTTAATGATAATAATTAAATAAAAAGCAGGTGGATAAATATTAGGTCTATGGTAAGAGTTGCCTTGATGGTGGCCATGTTCAAATCCGTCATTTTGAATCAGACAAAAGTTTTAAACAAAACACATAACAGTGAAACCTTATTAATAGCAAATTTTACCATAAATCCAACGGTATAACTTCTTTCGCCCGTGCAAAGCATTTGTTCGTTTCATTACTGATACAGCAGTAACAGAAAGTGACGTGAGCATATGGCATCGTGATAGGTTCATACAACTTCAGTCGTTTACAATTTAACAGTTCAGTGTTCCTCGTTTTCGCAATATGATTCGATTCGCTTTCAATCAGGCTGGATATTTGAATGAAGAACATGGACGTTGGATCGCTCCTTACGACTACTGCTTTGACGGAATTGTTAACGACAAATGTGTCAAGTGTAACTCGAGTGTCTTTCTCAGGTGTGCTCACTGTGAACAGAGCATTTGTGCAAGTCATGCACTCTTTTCTGAACTACATATTGATTGTACTAATTGAGGACTTTTCTGGAAGAAAGACCCAAGTTCAATTATGACTCAATTCCATTTTGGTCATTTTTCCTTAAATGAGCAACTTGTTTATGCGATAACAAATGCTGGTTAATGATAAAGCAAAAATGGTTATATCGTTGGATTTATGGTAAAATTTGCTATTAATAAGGTGTCAATGTTATGCGTTTTGTTTAAAACTTTTGTCTGATTCAAAATGGCAAATTTGAACATGGTCACCATCAAGGCAACTCTTACCATAGACCTGATATTTATCCCCTGGTTTTTATTTAATTATTATCATTAACACAAAATTTACAAGGTGGGGTAAAGGACTAATACATATGCTGGAACAATATTTAATCTCTCTGTAACTTTTTACCAATTGCGCGTAAATCAAAATTAACGTCACCATTGTTCTGCTGATTAAATTTGCGCCTTAAATCATGTATCACATGACCCTATTTCTAATTTAAAAACTTAAACTTAATTCAAAATGGCGGATTTCAAGATGGCCGCCGTCAGGTATACCCTTACTATATGACTTCCCCCTAGTCCTAATATCTACCCATACATTTCTTATTCATCTTTTGTCATTACAAGAGGTCTTACAGGGCTTTTATCTCCAACTGTATGAAGACTATTATGTACTTCCCTGTGATGTTCTGGTAGCTGTATCTCCTAAACCCCTGGAGCTTCGCACCTACAACTTCACTGAAATACTGACCACATTTAGTACTACTTTCTCATGTGTGTCTCAGTCAGCAACTCGATTCACCCAAACGTAAGGTTTACTTGTCAGTTCTGTAATCAATCTATCACAGTTCTGTAACCAATCTATCACAGTTCTTTCTGTCTTTCTGTCTTGTTCGTAATAAACCACTTCACACATATGCTCAAGTCAGGGGCGGAGCGATCGGGGTTTTGAGTAAGAAAATTCTTTTGCATTGACATCATATTCGGATGTACTTCAAAAGTTTGGTGAGAGAGAGAACTGATAATTTTTCACCGCCACACTCCTAACCGTCTCCCCAGGGATCCTGGGTCCACCCCCTGATTGAGATGGTACATAAAGATAATTTTGTCTAATCTCTATCATTATTTAGCATGGTTTAGTAATTTAAAAAAAAAAATATATTTCTGCCACATTTTGAAAACTTTCAAATAAAGTTTTCAAAATGTGGCAGAAATATCGTTTTTTTTTTTTTTCAAATATCGTGGACCCTGGGCAGACGGTTAGAAGTGTTGCATTGACGGCGGAGGGGGAGAAATTAAAATGGGGTGCCTGATAATTGAAGGTTCCTTATAACTCCAGTAAAATTCAGACAAAATCTCTGAATTACGTAAAAAAGAAAATATACAAAATACATTTTCAGGGTAACTCTTACAGCCATTACGTTATTCTAAGATTAATGTTACTTCTGAAATTGATTAGAGCGAATATGTATTTGAATAACAAAACCACTTTCATAAGTATTTCAAAGTATCAAGTTTGAAAAGAACGAAGTTTGTCTTCCATTGTTATCTCATTGCTCAAAGATACCGGTGATGAAGTAATTGGCTGGAAATCAATCGGCCGTTTCTTATATCAATTTATAAAGAAGATGAGTGCCAATGTTAAATATGTCAGTTCAGTATTTTAAAAAAAAGCCACCCAACCTCTTGCAACCATGCGTAGCGCATTTTAATACTTACACTTGAAATAAAAATACAACTGAATAAAGACGATTGACTTTGCCTTTGAATTTCATATGTGAATAACAATATAGGACTTTTCAGATAGAGGACAGGGAGGAGCAGGTTTTATTAAACAAGACCGTACATCTGATATGTTTGAACTATAGGCAACTTGTGTTTACAGGCTAAACTCAGTCCTCTGAAGTCAATCGACAAATACCTTTAAGATGTTCAACAGAATAACGTATCAGCGTTATTATATACTACAGACACAAATATAACACTAGGCTCCCAAGTTTCAAAATTATATTGTGTGTGAAAACAGTTAGTAGATTTAATTCTTTGTGACCTGATAGCTAAAACCTGAGAGAAATTCAGAGTTAGTCCAGATGTAATTTCTTTTCTCATAAATAAAATTTATTGTGTGCTGAAGCAATGATACTTACTCTTACACTACCCATACGCTGATGTTTTATCAATACTTTTATTCGAACTCTACCAAAGGGCTGGATTTCTGTAATGATCCTAAAAGAAGGGTGCACTGAACCGAATTGTACAAATCAATCCCTAAAGGCAAGCTATCCAATCCCATAAATCTTTAAAAAATGAAGGAAAAATTTCTTCACCTCCTTTTCCCCCAAAGGGTTCACATTTCTCGAACAAAAAAAAATGAAATTTCTTTTTTTAACGTCCCATGATTATGTTGTTTATGGTAGAGGAGACAAATGATTAATGAAAGTGAAAGATTGTAAAATGAATTTTGTTTTCTCAATGGGAATCAAACCCAGAACCACATAGAATAAAAGCACATGCGCTGGCCAATAGACCAGCGGAAAGGACTTTCACAGTTCTCGAGAAAAAACGTTTCGAGATTCCTCCCTGGCTAAAACTCGAAAAAATAATTTATTTGTCAATCGATAAACATACACTTAAACAGCAGCATCATGAGCCTTAACCTTAACTTGATTTAAACTTACAGTTACAAGATATTGCGCAAAACTCTAAGCTATCAACCCAAAATTAAAATTTAGTCCCTGACATTGTCAGTGGCGTATTTACGATTTTATTTCGGGGAGGGCTTTGCTAACTTTTGGGGGGGCTTTGCCTGAAAATGTGAAAATTCTGCAAGATATTTCGTATACTTTACTATAGTAAGTAAGATTTCGGAGGGGGAAGCTTAAGCCCGGAAGCCCCCCTAAATACGCCATGGACATTGTCATTCCTGCGTTTTACAGGCTGCTACTGTTTTATAATGAAATCGAATAAAACGTAATCAATTTTTATACATTCTGCTTAATACACGGTAAAAGCTCACTGAATTGTCAACTGTGCTATGTTGTTCTTAAATTGGTAATTTCCATTCATATATCACTATTCACAATACATCTGCATTACTTCAGGAATGGTTCACTACAATACATAGATAAGTTACGGTGTTTTTTATTAAGTGTAAAGAGATTAGACTATGCATAACATCTAAACTGCAACTTTAAAAAACCGTTGGATACACTGAAAAGTGAAACTCTCCGCTCCCCTGTCCTACCGCGCTTGCCAAGAAACTGATGTAAACACAACAGCAGCGCCATCCTCCCAAAACCGCACAGCTATCCTGGTCAGGTTATATCTCAATGTTATGTCAATCAATACAAAATACAATATTGTGCCGGTGCTGTGTCATCAGTTGTAGCACAAAATACAAAATAAATACATGCAATCAAATGGGGATGGAACTGATGCACAACATGGTACTTAACTGTAAAATTATGGTTGAATTTAAATAAAATTCAAATGTTTCTAATTTAGAAAATGACTCGTTGGGGAAAAGGGAGAGGGAAAGAGAAAAGGTTATGACTAAAAGATAAAGGATGAGCACTAGCCTGATAGATCCAACAGGGCTGGCGTCGTCCTGGTCATCTGGAATGATGAATATCTTTCTCTGGAGAAGTCTGGATTAGCTGGAGACAGTCAACATTTGGATCTTAATCCTGTTGAACTGCAAGGGGCGTCGATGATGCTTCTTTACGATAATGTCCTTCTACATCTTCATTCTACTAGACTGCTGGAACTTGTTAAGTCTGCGGTGATAAACCAACAAAATGGTACTCTTTGACTTGTGGAGTCGGTGGTCCTCCAACGGTGGGATCCGCTTCTCTCTGATGATCCTGCACCTGTCCCAATCGTGTGTTCAATACCCCTTGTTGTTCTGTTCCTCGTGGTTTTGATCAATTCAAGACTGATGACCTAATCGGGAAGTATCAGGCTGTGCTTGAAGGTATGCGGAAAGGAAAGAAGGAAGCTAGTCGAGTTTATTTAACAAATATGCATTTACAACAGGTGTCTGTGAATGTACACATCTAGTCAAAGTTTTCTTTCAAAGTTTTCAAAAGTTCATGTTTCTTTATATCCAATACATAGTTACTTCACAATATCATATATTGCAAATATTTGGACACAATAAGACATTTTAGTTGCAATATTAGATAAGTCCTTGACGTTAACTGATTACGTACAGTAGATAACATGTGTAATGATACAAACAACTAATTAGGTACATGTTTAAACAATGGTCTGTATTTTGTCAACCAGACACGCACATATAGTTTTATAAACTGCAGACAAGATCAAAATTGAAAAATGAATCAATGAGTTGAAACAGTCCATCACAAACATACTTATAAATGCAGTATTAAGATAGTGCAGAAATATTTTATTAGAATGATATGTTTTAAGTTGGGACTACATTCCTACTGTAATATATCAGACTACCATAGAACATATTTTAAATTGGAACCACTAGTGGACAAGATAAATCTGATTGAATTTACATTTGCAGAAAATATACTAGATGACCGTTATATGAAAGTTACAATATATGATACAGGAACTAAACATTTATTACAGCATAGTAACGATAAACACATTCTAATATCACAGCTTTTAACAAAATACAACACATCTTAGTGTCAGGTTTTATTATAAAATTTTTAATGTATCTTAGTAGAAATTTTATTTTTTTATTTATTGACATTCTAAAGATTAACTCAGACTCTATTTTCAGAATTCACCATCATATTATTGATTTAATTATTATCTACATTGTAGCACTAGATAGTGTCATTGAATTATGAGACCTTGGACCTTTTCAATCAGCTATTCTCAACACATTAATAACTATTATTATTATTATTATTATTATTATTATTATTATTATTATTATTATTATTATTATTATGTTGTTGTTGTTGTTGTTGTTGTTGTTGTCAACAATACAAAATTTCACGAGATTCTGAAGTAAAAAGCAAAGGTAAAACTCGAAATACCAGTTTTTTCACTAGTAATAACCAAACATTCACTTTTCAAAGAAGGAAGTCAATTTCAGAAATATTAAAGTGCACCACAATTTATTCATAAAATTGTAAAACTCTTAAGTTTTAAGTATAACATTAGGTACATAATTTCTTCACTAAAAGTAATTGAAAATGCTTCTAAAATATCATACTTTAGGGGGAAGGAGACAATTTCTTTAATATTGAAATCTATCAATTGAATACATGTTTGCAATATTGGAATTGCCCACTCTTTATTCAGGAAACATCCAATTTCCAGTTCACCTAAAACGGATGCGTGAAATTCAGTATGTAAACGCATAAATAGAAACAATGGAATAAGGAATAATTATAGTAATATTCTTCAACCAAGAATTCATTATGTCGCTTGCTTTAAATGAGTATAATAAGTATTAAGGAGAGATTATTAAACTTGTACGCCAATAATTATCTCACGAGTCTGTCATATTAGAAAGATGTAGCTTGATTATAAATTCCTTATTTAAAACAAGTGATCCCATGTCCCAGTGTTTGCTTGAATATTCTGCTTGTAAGGAGGGACAGACGTCAAAGGCAATTTCTATAATAGTTCCTGCGATGAGTATCTGAACAGCAAAAAAATAAATAAAATAAAATAAAATAAAATAAAATAAAATAAAATAAAATAAAATAAAATAAAATGCTGAGCCATTATAAATGGATTTCGAAACAAAGCGATTGGAGTATTTGTATTTCACTTTCATTGAAACACATATTCTATAACAGGGAGAGAATCCACTTTATGTATAAGATAAAGTATCTTACAAACTTCTAAAGTTAAACAAAAGTACCTAGGTACATGACCTTCTTACTAAATATACTTACGTAAGTCCTTAACGTTTACAAGGAAAAAAGTTTTAAAGGTAATTTCTGGGCGAATAATTTCTAAAATAATGTAATTTTCCATATCCTATTTACAAATCATCAAAACGAGGAAATGTTCAAATCGTATAAAATAAGTTCTTGAACATTACTAGCACTTGCATCAACCTGAGTTTCTGTCAATTAACTTTGATTAAAACGCTCATCTTAAGGGCTGAGATCAAAATAAAACGGCTGAACCATGTCAAATACATTGCTAATGTAACACTTAATTGAAATGAGGTTGTTGTTGTTTTATTTTATTGTTATTCTCACTCAAATACGCAACATGAAAAGGATATATATTCATGATAGGATATTCATGAAGCCCAAATTTGGACTTGTTCTGTTCTTCCACTCACCGCTTTTAATCAATTTATTTGTTCATCGACCGAAGCAACTAACAGCCGTATATCTAAATGATGTATGATTTATCTTAACTTTGCCTAAATAACAGAATGGTAACTGTCCATTATTTACAAAACTAAATGCATTAGGAGTCTGCTGTAAAGAAATACACATCAAGAAGTGATGTACAAAATATAATGTTTAGAAATCCTCAATATCACCTATTCAAGTATAAGTTATTTTTCTTTTGCTTCAACATCAAAAGGATGCAACATTTTGTCCCGTTTTCTGAAACATGTTGAGTACAAAAGGAAATCATTGTGAAGAAGTTCCAGGAACCAAAATTCCAATCCCACAGTGCATTTGAGTATGGGAAAAAGAAATCTGCAACTTCTTTTCATCGGAGCAAATCGCTTCTTAAAAGCGAAAGGCACGAAGTCCATATAGAAAGTTGAAACTTGGAGGCTTTTTTTTTTTCCTCCATTTGCAGCCACTCTCGTTGAGAATACTTGAGGCTTGAGAATGCAGCTTTTGGGATTTCAATAAAATTCCTCAGTTTGAAGGATGGAAGAAAGTTTCAGAAACATAAAACCCATTTTAGAATTTACCGTGTTGACAGAAGCTAAACATCTTTTACCGGAGCCTACAAATGGACAGCGTCATAAAAGTGTTCCTGTCATCAGAGTTAGTACGTCATTTGTCATCGCATACAAGCAATAAGCAAATTTTGTTTACAAATAGTTTGGTGGTTTATATGTACTGCAAATAGCTTCTTTTCAGTGCATTTCCTTGTTTTTCTCAGAGTTGTCTAACTTTATGGAAAGGATAAAGTAACGACTAAAGATGTGGGGAAAACAAGGAGTGTTTGTCTCATTATGGACATAATATTGTTTGGGTAATTGTTACTGATTGCCAGGTTTGATGTTATATAGATTTTAATGTTGTTTGATGGCGAATAGGGTGGACACCATTTTCCGAATAATCTTAGAAAATATATTTATACACTTTTGTGGTCAGTATTTTTATATACGAGCATAACTCGAATTTTAAAATAAGATTTAAATATTTAGAACCTAGAGTTAATAAGTAAATGTGATTTATATTAAAAAAGGTTGGGTGTGTTTAGAAATATAGAACATAAATTTACATTCAGTTTATACATGTATAAGGCTAAGAATGTATATATATAGCATATATATATATATATATATATATATATATATATATATATATATATATATATATAATTGAAAATGGCTATACTTGTGACTCTTAATCTCTTGAACCACTAGGCCGATCTTGATCAAATTTTTAACATAGGCGAGGTTCGAATCCAGGGAAGATTTTTCTCATTTCACTCAACGGTAGATTTTACGGCAGGAGGGGAATTATATGGAAATTAATAGAACTTAAACCATCCGACCGATCGCAATCAAACTTTCAACAATGATAAGGTTCGGGACTGAGATTTTTTTTTTTTGTCATTTCACTTTTACGGTAAAACGTAGGGGAGGGAAGGGGAGATATATGTTCAAAAAAAATAAAAATAAAAGTGACTGTCTTTGTGACTTCATCATGCTCAAAATACCCAACCAATTTTAATCAAATTTTCCACGTAGATGAGGTTCAAAACTGGAGTGTTTTTTATCATATCACTTTGACGGTACAACTTAAGGGCGAAGATGGGAGGGTATGGGAGATATATACATAAAAATAAATAAAAATTAATAACTCTTGAACCACCCAACCGATCATGATCAAATTTTCAACATAGATGAGGTTCGAACCTGGGAAGGGAGGGGAGGGGAGGCAGGAGATGTGATATATATATAATTAATAATTCTTGGACCTCTAAACCGCTCACCATGAAATTTTCAACATAGATGAAGTTTGAGCCTGATATGTTTTTATCATTTCATGTTGACAGTAAAACTTAGGGATAGTGGATGGGAGGGATATATATATATATATATATATATATATATATACAAAAGTTAATAACTCGTGATCCACTCGACCGATTTCAATCAAATTTTCAACCTAGATTAAATTCGAACCAGAGATATTTTAGTCATATCACTTTGTGGTGTATCTTGAGAGAGGGGGGAGAGACATTTAAAAATGAAATACGGGAAGTTATGAACTGCAGGGGACGCGGCAGAAGTCCTAGAAGGCACAAGTCCTAAACGGCAGAAGACCTAAACGACAGAAGTCCTAAAATCATTTCGTGTCACAAATCCTAAACAGCACATGTCCTAAACGGCACAAGACCTAAATTTTAGGTCTTGCGACTATAATCTTAGGACATGTCGTTTAGGACTTGTGCCGTTTAGGACTTATGAATGCCACCCGAACTGCATAGTTACTTTCTGAACACCCTGTATTTTAATTTTAGTCATACACTACCAACTATTATTTTGATCCGATAACTATTATTTTGACCTTTTAAAATATATTATGAACAGAATCATGCTACTTGGGAAGTTTATTTGTTTAATGTAACTTTATTTTATGATTATAAATATTTGTTTCTCAACAGATCCATTCATTGATTGCAATTTGCTACTTTTCAGCGGCTATTCTCTACGAGATGGAATATTGTACTTAAAGCGGTGTCCAAACCCCAATTGAAATCTGTACTATGGACTAATACCTTTATCGGGAATCGAACCCGGAACATAACACACACAGAACATGTGCGTCAACTACGTGAACACAATATGATACATATGACACATGCGAGCCAGTGAGTCTAAATTAATAGTCGTATATTGTGTTGAATGTTAAGATTATTTCTAAACTATCACAGGTGAGTTTGCTCTTGGATAATATTCTGTTCAGTTTTCTAAAATGTACAATTTTAAGTAGTTAACACATAAAGTGGGCCGCCGTGGCTCAGTGGTGGAGCGTTTACCTCTGGTGCATGGGGTTCGTGGTTCAATCCCAACTCGCGCCAAATGAACTTTGTGGTGGACAAACATCCTGTACGTGGGTTTCCTCGGGGTTCTTCCGTTTCTTCCACTTTCTTCATTCCACCTCTTTATGAATTTATCATTATCACCGTCTCCTTTAGTCTGCTGGTATAACCATGGGAAGTAAAACTCAAAAAATTCATTTCATTAACGTATAAAGTCATAGCTAACATTAGTGAAGCTCTTTAATTATCTATTTTATATACTGTATATATAATTGAATATAGACATGTGATATTCTTTAAAGATAATCAGATTTTTAGAAATTGATAAATATGATTGCCCAATTTGTTGGAAACAGATCGGGAAATTTGGATAAAATTAAACACAAAGCAAGTCATAATTACGTTTCTTGATAGAGCCATTAGCAGTAACAAATGAACAAATTTGTTTTCTAGTTATGTTATGTACGCATATCTTTGAGTTCCCAACCCTTTCTGTTCTGAATGAAATCATCCATAGCAAGAGGTAATTATAGTGACTTGCTGTTATGTACTTTGGGAGTGGAATGGAAGACGACTTTAATTTACATATTTGCATAGCTATTCTAATGTGTATCAAAATAACTTCGCTCTGTGTATGAGAGGATTTGTTGATTTCCAAGCCTGACCGCTGTCACTTCTCGGATTATTTAACCATAGCATAGTAAAGCTCTACGGGTATCAGCATTCATGGAGTAGTCTGATAAATAATGTATTAGCGCTTGAGTTAGTTGCTTGGACCTGGCTTCGAAACTTCACGGTGGTTGACGTTCTGGGATTTTGGAATTTGCTGCGCGTCAACTGAAATAATGCACAATAGTACACGGAATATGTAGTAGTTACTAATAACAAGAAACATAATAAAACTATACGCATGATACAAAGGAATGAATAATAAACACGATTCAGAGCAATATTAAGGTGCAAATATTTAACTAAAACGTGATTGTTTATATTTCCATTACCAATATTTTGCGTATCTGTTTTCTTTTCAACTTCCAGAAAATAAATAAATAATAAAATAGCAGGCACTTTTATTTTCAGCTAACATGGCACTGTGGAGTTGTGAAGCAAAAGGATACGTTTATTATCCACACACATTCAACATTACACATCAGTATATTAAAACACGGGTGTCTTCACACAATACAAAGTGTAGAAAATGCATACATGATGGAGTAATTGTTCTATAATACATATTAATCCTTCTTTTACCAAGTGGGGCAATTCGGTTAGTCCAACACCTGCATTTCTGTCATTTTAAAATTAAAACATTAAGAGAGAAGTAGATTTTCTTCTATATGTTGTTTATTACAATAAGAATTTATCACATTAGCGTGTTTATTAATGCACTAATTTTCTTTTAGTTTAGATCAAGAAATGTCTTACGCGTAATTCACTTATCCCTTCGTATATTACAAGCTAGCCTCTTGATAGATAGTACAAACTTTAACTCTCTTGCTGGAGCCACAGATACACAGCAGCGGGGCGCTCAGTTCTCGTGCTTGGGGTCTCTGGTCCAACTCAAACTCGGTTCAAATGAATTTCGTGTTGGGCAAAGGCAGTGTGCGGGGCTTTTCTAGGCATTCTCCTGTTCCATCCCACCTTTTCTTAACCTTTTTCTGCATGATTTTTTTTTATTTTAACGAAAAAAGATCAGTTTTGGAAATCATCCTACGGGAACTTGAAAAATGAATTAAAATTTGAATTTTAGATTTTTCACTTAATTCCGACGAAAAATAAGTAAGTGCCATTAAAGTTACAACTCACAAAGAACATTCCAGATGGCACCAAAATCTCTTATTCATGCACATTAATATCTCACACAACAGACAAAACAGTTATTTGATGCATTTGATAAATCACGAAAAAGCTAAAGTGAAAAAGGGTATATGCCGTATATGGCACGGTACACGGTAAGGGGTTATTTCCACTATGCTATTCGTTATCATCATCACAGTATCTTCCTTGCCTCGGAGCATAATCGTAGTAAGTTAAACTAGAACTTACTATTGCATTCTAACTTCGGTAAAGCAAAAGTTAAAAGATTATTAGAGAAATTTGTGTTCTCTTCACTGATAACTTATCTTCAATGCAGTTGTACCTGCTTGAACAATGAATTCATATGTTAGTGCATCAAACAAAGCGATATTTTTTTTTTCACTAATACATTTCTTCTATGGCTATGAATTAGAAAGCCATCTTTCAAAATACAAGTTCATATAGGGTGAACCTGAAGGATACGCACAAACTCGGGGAGTTGATGTGTGACGTCAAAAGAAGACAAAACTAATATTGCATATTGTAGAATTCCGCGTCGTGCAAGAGTGACAGGGGTACAACTTGCAATCGAAAATATAATCGTGACAATTGTAACGGAACAAAATGATGGCACATACTTCGGGAGGTGATTTGTGACATCAAAAGAAGAAAAACAACCCTTTGGCATATTTTCGAATTCCGAGTAATGTACGAGTGACAGAGGTGCCAAATTGGAATCGAAACTCGAATCCTGTCAATTGGAACGGAATAGAAAGATGCGCAGATCTTTCTGTTCCATTCCAGTTGTCACGATTCTATTCGATATTATTACTATTATTATTATTATTATTATTATTATTATTATTATTATTATTATTATTATTATTATTATTATTATTATTATTATTGAACGAAAACGTTTTAAAATTATCAAAACTTTATACGTTATCAACCATTATTATTATTTTCCAATCAGCAGCTAAAGATGCAATGGTTCAGAAGACTATCCACTTATTAAAACCTAATATTTTGCTGTATTTATAACCTACCCAGACAGCACAATGCACGTACAGTATCCGTATAATACATGTACAATTGCACGGATGCAACATGTGCATCATCTGTATAAATGCACGCCTGTACATGTGATGCACATATACATGCTAGGTTCTATTCAACATCTTCACGTGCACAGAACATGTGCAATGCACACGTACACGTCATGCACAAGTGATTTACACCTACCGCGCAGGTGATTTACAAGTAGCACGTATTCGATTTACATGTAGTTCACAGGTGATTTACATGTAGGACAGTGGTGATTTACACGTTGCACACAGGTGATTTACACGTTGTAACCAGGTGATTTACATGTAGGACAGAGATGATTTACACGTTAACACACAGGTGATTTACACGCAGCACCCAGGTGATTTACATGTAGGACAGATATGATTTACACGCAACACGCAGGTGATTTACACGCAGTACCCAGGTGATTTACATGTAGGACAGAGGTGATTTACACGCAGTACCCAGATGATTTACATGTAGGACAGAGATGATTTACACGTAACACACAGGTGATTTACATGTAGGACAGAGGTGATTTACACGCAGTACCCAGATGATTTACATGTACGATAGAGGTGATTTGAAGCAGTACCCAGATGATTTACATGTAGTGCACAGGTGATTTCCTCGTAGTACAGAGGTGATGTAAAAGCAAATTCGAGATGCAACGAAAAAAGGAGTTTATATATTTGGTGTCTTACACAGTAACACCATCTATAACTGCAAAGACATCACCTTCAAAGTATATAACAAGTAACTAATAATTGTCAGTGAGAATTTAGGTTTGGAGTTTATTATTTGCAACGAGCAAAGCTTTAGGTAGTATCTTTGACATGTTTGCCAAGTAACAAATAACGCAACATATTCTGCTGTAATCGGTCATGAAAATAATTTTGTAAACCTATGAACTGCCTGACTGTAGTTACATCAGTACAATGCTGCCACCTGTTTATCTTGTATCCTAGCTCAGTGGACGTTATGGAGTTTTTACAATCATTCAGCTGTTATTCGTCGAAAAGTCTCTATAAAACCTCCTGGAGGAAAAACGACACCTACTAAAAATGAAGGTTACTTTCTGTTGATGAAAATGAGAGTAAAAGAATGAAAGTAAAAGTATACACTTGCACGGTATTATGGACGTCTCATACACACGTGCAGTAACCGTGCAAATACCCATGTGCACACAACGGCTTAAGCACCGGTAATTTAAATGTGCTTCATTCACGCAAATGCACATGTGCACATGCACGGCTCAAGCATGGGTTATGTACATGTGCTGCATCCATGCAAAAGCACATGTATACATAACGGCTACAGCACGGGTTATATAAATGTGTGCTTCATCCATGCAAATGCACATGTGCACATAACGGCTTAAGCACGGGTTACGTACGTGCGCTGCATCCATGCAAATGCACATGCGTATATAACGGCTTAAGCACGGGTTATATAAATATGTGCTTCATCCATGCAAATGCATATGTACACATAACGGCTTAAGCATGGGTTACGTACGTGCGCTGTATCCATGCGAATGCACATGTGTACATAACGGCTTAAGCACGGGTTATATAAATGTGTGCTTCATCCATGCAAATGCACATGTGCACATAACGGCTTAAGTACGGGTTCTGTACGTGAGCTGCATCCACGCAAATGCACATGCGTACATAACGGCTTAAGCACGGGTTACGTACGTGCGCTGCATCCACACAAATGCACATGTGTATATAACGGCTACAGCACGAGTTATATAAATGTGTACTTCATCCATGCAAATGCACATGTGCACATAGCGGCTTTAAGCACGGGTTCTGTACTGGTGCTTCATCCACACAAATGCACATGTGTATGTAAGGGCTTATGCACGGGTTATGTAAATGTGTACTTTATCCATGCAAATGCACATGTTCACATGCACGACTTAGTCACTGGTTATGTACCTGTGCATAACCCACGTAAATACACATGTGCACATACACGGGTTATGTGTGTGTGCTTCATCCACGCAAATTCACGTGTACAGCTTATGCATGGGTTATGTATGTGTTCATCATCCACACAAATGCACATGTGCAAATGTACGGCTTATGCATGGATAGTGCACATGTGTCGTATACGTACGTGTTGTCTGGGTAAGTTTTATAAACATTTTGCAGTGATGAAATATATGCAACTGACATTAAACATGCTTGTTATTGCTTTTAAAATGTAGACCAAATAAACACTCGTTAGTCCCTTTCTTTCGGAAAGTAAGAAGAGCAACCTTATATGTATGAAAGTAAAAAAAAGAAAAAAAAGAAAGAAAAAATAAAAATCGGGAGGCTATAAGGGAAAGGAAGGATTATGCAAAACAAATTTTAGAAGCATAATGTTGTTGCAATATATATAATATTGTTCAGTGCTGATTTTTATGTATTGCATCTTCTTTCTCGTTGTTATGCTCATTCGTCCAAGTCACGTTCAGCCTTGTGTATGGGTGTATTTTGTTAAGGTGACGTGGGCGCACAGTACAATCGCATTCACCCAAGAAGAGGCTAAGCTCAAAAAGGTTCATTATATCTGTAAGAGGTGATTCATTATATCAAAATAAGAAAATAATTAATATGAAGTTGTAGGAAACATTGCATAGTTTTGGAGCTAGTTTCGTTCAAAAGCGTGGAAAAAATACATTAAAACATTCTCTTTTTCGGGCACGTAGATCTACAGTCCATGACAGCATAAAGGAAGCCACGAATATGCTATCCAAAAATGCATATTTCAGCAGCATGCAGTGGATGTGTAAGACATTTCCTACAATGCATAAGGAATGC
Organism: Thermobia domestica; assembly: GCF_964235325.1. NCBI lineage: Eukaryota > Metazoa > Arthropoda > Insecta > Zygentoma > Lepismatidae > Thermobia > Thermobia domestica. Next base: position 141,703,853 of record NC_137459.1, on the reverse strand, counting down.
CCATATTTGCTCGTGCATAACGACGGATCCAAAATAGGTAAACGATAAGCCTTTCCAGTAGTGAACACGAATGTGGAAGCGCTCCGTTCGTCATCGAAACGTTGGATGCGTTATAGGCCAACTCCACAGTTGTTCGAGCTTCCAAATTTCATACCATATTAATAATACATATATATATGTTACATAAATGCTTGGAAATCTGTCTTTATAAACACACAGACACACAAAAACAACTTTGTTGAATTAAATGAAATGAATTTCCTATTTTAAAATCCCGTAGTCCTATCCTGCAGGCTAAAGGAAACGAATAGCTAATGAAAGTGAATGACTGTAAGATAGGTGGAATGATAATCTGTGAAGAAACGGGAGAATCTCAAGAAAATAAATAAGCATAATGCTTTTATCACAAACCCTTCGGACCAGGGTTCGAACAAAGTGAGCTTTCTACTACTGAGCCGCCGTAATCCTAACAACTTTATTGCTGATCGGTGTTTCCAATATGCACTTTCTGATGTATTTAACGATATTTATAATCAATTATGACGTATAAAATATTAGATGTATTGTTGCTAAGTTGTTTGTTTCTTTTTTTATCACGAAAACAAGGCCTACCGGCATATTTATCTCACGCTTTCTGCGATCAGATGAATAAGTATTGAAGCTTAAGTGCAGAGCAACTAATTTTTGTAAGATGAGACGAGAAAAAGTAGGGCATTGAAAGAATAGTTTTTTTTTTTAAGCAATAAGAGTAGACGCTCTTAGCTGAAACAGAATCTCTTCACAGTTGAAGAACCATTGGGGTTGAATGTGGTGTACACACTTCGTGCGGACTGTTCCTACTTTGAAACAGAAACAGAAGAAAGGAAAAAGACAAGGAAGCATGGCTACAGAACTGAGGAAGTGATGCGAGGTGCTTCTCTTTCGACCTTGCGACAACCTGTCAGACGAAGACTAATGGCTGAGGGCTTGGAATCCATTACGGAAATTTTGTTGGCTCCCTCATTTTCCGCTCGCGTTTCTAATCTTACCTCTTTCTCCTCCTGTGTTCATTTCTTATATAATTTCTCTTAGTGTGTCCTTGCACTTTACACAAGTAGCACTTTTTTTTCTCTTCTACTTGATACGAATAGAAGAACATAGCGAGCTGAGTACCTCACGAATTCAATACGACAGGATACGCTAAGTTTCAATGAAATATATATATCGTCTGGCTCGCCTATATGTCTCGTATGTATAGATTCAAAACATGTTTAATTTAAAACTCTAGTTACTTACATTTAAATTTTGTTTCAACTTTACCGACCAACTAACTTGTGAAATAAAATAATCATTTATTTTTAACGTCCCACAAGTATGTCAGTTGACAAGTAACTTGCAGTTACGCAAGTATTAATTATCAAATCTAAATAAGGTTAGGACTTTAGTCTTAAGAATAGAAACCCTAGCAGATTCATGTTCAGGATCATCATTGTATAATTTGAATTAAATAAATTGTTTTTAATTATAGTTTGAAGTGTAATTAAATCGTCACTTGGTTTTCAATATGAAAATTGCTGCACGCTAACGGTATCTGTTGGGGTCAGGTAGGCAGCCAAAGCAATCAGTGGCATCTATTAGCATGCCATTTAACCATTATAAGATTACCATGACACACTACATGATTTGTATTTTACACACTTCTGTTGTGAATGGGGTTCGTAGTTCAATACCAACTAAACCAACTATAATTTGTGGTGGACAAACAGCGTATGTGTGGATTTTCTCGGGTTTCTCCCGTTTCGTTCCACTTCATTAATTCCACCGTTTTTGCGTTATCATCACCAGCATCTTCTTTAGCCTTATATCATAATCATGGGACAATGAACTAAAACAGCCTTGTTTATTATTATTATTGTTATTATTATTATTATTATTATTATTATTATTATTATTATTATTATTATTATTATTATTATTATTATTATTGAAGAGACTTCGTCTGAAACCCTACATGGATTATTTAGTAATATTTCTTTTTTGGCAAACAGGTTATACTTTTATGCAGCTTATGTAGTAAAGGGTTTCATGTGAAAAATCGTCTTAAATGTGGACATAAGGTATGATATGTATTCAGGAAAGGGCATTTCAAGATACAAATGTGAGAATATTATACGGACTGGGGACAACAGCAAAGTGACAACTCGGGTGCTGGCAAATTATCAGTATGAGACACAACATAATGAAAGCGAGAACGAAGATCATGAAGTAGGTTAAAATGAAGATTTAGATGTCACTGAAGATGCTCTCCTAAAGAGAAATATAAATTGCTCCATGTGCTGTGGTATAGTGAAAAACAAGCTACGTCAGGTGCTACCATCATTGAAGGACATGAGTGAAAAAAAAGAAAACATGGTTCCCTTAAAGCAAAAATGGAATCAGTAAACAAGTAAACACAAAGCTGAATTAACTAATATTGATTAAAAAAAAAACTTGTATAAGTAATGGGCTGTGAATCACTAAAAAACACAAAGGGATAACGTAAGCAATGCGTGAAACGTCAACAAAACAGCAAACAACAGATCATAGCTCAACAGAATTGAAGGTAATAGTGACTGGAAGGTAGTTACCAAACGTTTGAGCGTAATATCGAAGAAAAAAAAAAACATACAGGATAAAATCAAATTCATGAATCAGGTCTTAAAGAAAAACGTTCCAAGTTAATGCAAAGGAGAATGAACACTGATAAACTGAATGCCAATAAAAACTCTTCCCATGCAGTTGCTGTATTTGTGAGGCGCCTCGACAGAACAGTGTCGTGTAATGATATTATATCGTTTGTGAAAGATAGTTTTAACATTGAGGTTGAAAAATACGTTTGAAAAAACTAAACATAACAGCTTCTCTTCATTTTATGTTAGTGTTCAAGAAAATGAATTTCATATTATGTGTAACTCAAATGTTTGGCCAGATGGTGTTTTGTCCATCAGATTTATAAACCGTGCAAAGAATGAAATGGTCGTGAAAGAATCCAGAAATCAGTCGAACGAGATGAAGCAAAATTCAGGTAAATAAATTGTTTCGTTAATAAAGTAGCATAAACCAAAACATGATGAACTTGAATTTGTATAACCAAATGCTAATAGGCTCAATAGAAATGAATATTCATTCACAAAATAAATTAATTGTAAAAATAAAAATGTGATTTCTGTGTATTACTGACACATGATTCAAAGAATCATACAAGTATTTCGTACAGTTATCCGATAAATACGTCATTAGAAAGAACATAAACCTATGAATATCCTTGACGATAGTCTAGACGTAATGATATTAGAAATAAAATCGTAATTCCCAACAATAAGGCACTTTTAATGTGTTTGCCTACTATGACACGTTAAATAAGTTTATAAACAATTGTGGCTGGTTAAGTTCTTACATATAAACAACGAATGGTAATTTCATAAGATATTCTAATGAAGGAAGAGTTGACTGGAAAACTGGTAATATAATCTCTACCAATTTATTCCGCAAGAAAATTAAGAACATCCTTAATTTAAATTAAATAAACAAGTACTACGATAATAAGAATCAGGATAGACTACTTAGATATTCTCTTTACGCATTTAGAAAGCAGCCCAATAAACCATGACTCTGCTGCACTAGAAAAAAAAATGATCATTTATGTCCACAATCTGTTCATACTTGGAATATAATAATATAAAAAAAAAAACAATAATGACTCTAAACCACTAATTATGTTTTTTTTTTTTTTTAAATCCGTCTTCTGTGAGGTATATTAAGAAATAAAAACAGTAGGTGAAATTAAGCATCATCTTAACAATCCTGACATAATATCACTTGTATAATGCAGTGTTTGACGCTCATATCTCTAAGCAATCGTGTAGTAACAAAACAAAATATAATGACCCTTGTATGACCATAACATTAAAGATATTGACAAATTAAAGGGGAAAAGTACTTTGTAAAGCCAAACAACGTCACAATACTGTTGTGTATGGAACACTGTCTGTAACACGCTAATAAGCAGAATAGAAGCAGGTCAGGCTACATTATTACAAAATAAAAAAAAGTATTATTATTTGCATAATTATGATTATTGGGCAAGTTATTGGGGATTCTAAAGTCTATTTGAGAGACGAAAATTCATCGATAAATCATGTATTCAAATGACACTAGAAAATAATGCCTAGAAGATGTAGGTATAAAAATACTGCATTATATATTAAGGAATCGGCGATTGTTCCTTTAACCCTTAAGTAGGTGGGTCAAATTTTGTAACGTAAGTAAACGCGTGGGGATAAAATATACCCCATTAAGTATTTTGTTTCTCTCAGTTATTCATGGCAATTTTGATGAGATCTTTCACAAGGCTATCCTTATAACCTTTTCTTTATAATGAAAGACTGACTAGTCTCAAAATTGTAGTAACTTCTCTTATAAAAAACGAAAATGTAAAAATGTAGCATTTTTACATGTTTTCATTGTATAACTCACAGCATTAATATAAAATAACTTACAAAACTTTTATAGTATTCGAAGAACAAAAATGAAATTTATTGAATCTTGATATATGATTGATATGTATACTTAAAAAAAAAACTACAAAAACATATAATTGAATATGTTTTTCAAACATATTGTTTTACATTAATTTTGATATCAGAATATGGAATTTTCCACAATATTTCATTTTTGTTTCTGTTAATTTTTTCTATAATTTTACAGTAGAAATTTAAATTTCTAAGTCTAATGTAAGTTTTGTTAATAACATTACAATTAGTCTTATTATCAATAGTAGTTCAGTAGTAGTAGTAGTGATGGTTGTGGTAGTGCTAGTGGTGATACAATAATCATTCTAAGACACTTATATGTTAAACATTTCGTAATTTCGGTATCTCTCTGACTATAGTTATATTTATCAAGAACAATTAATTGTAAGAAATAAACTCAAAAATACTACCATAACAATGCTAGGAATATAATGAATCAGTCAATACTTAAGTAATAGTCTTAAAACTGCCCTACACACTCACGAATTTTATCTTTACTTTTAGGTGCATATGACAAATATATACCATGTGAGACGAACATATTTTTTTCCGGCACTTACTGCAAAATGATATCATTCCATAAATGCAAAAAAAAAAAAAAAAAAAAAACAGAGGCGGTATGTTTTATTACGATTTTGATTCGACATACCGACTGTCGAAATGTTGAAATACAGTGAGTGTATGTTGCCTACAAAATTGCATTTCTATTTGCATAATGACTTACCATTGGAGAGCTTCTCTGTAGTAACGGGGGGATATATGCAAACACTTTGATCACCGCCAACAACTTTCTGAAAAAAAAAGAAATATTCTCTTATGTTGTACTATAGAGAATTATACACTGAAATACTCAAAAATCGAATGAGGATATTAGGAATTTCCTGCGGGAAAACTCTAGGTTCCCCCACTTGACTGTGGGACATTTCAAATCCCTGGAAGATCCGCTCCCTCTGAATCTGCCCATGCTACGGCATTTATATGCATTAAGGCAAGAAGGCACATACATATACAAAATAAAGAATCAAAAGAATGGCACATCAACATATAAACTAGATGGACTTCTTTGAAAGCATCTCATTTTAAAAACAAAAAAAAAGGATAAAGCAACAAAAATGTCGGTGTTGTCAGATTAGAAATTATTTCAACATACGAAATAACATATTTTTACATGCAGAGCTATTGGTCAATTACTGTGTTTTATTAAACGTATCTAGCATCTACTTTTCAGTGACGGTATGTTCTAATCGTTAAAAAAAAAAAAAAAAGATGGCATGTCTTCATCACTGAAAAACCAGAGACAGTATAGCATACGACCGCATACCGTCCCCAATTCGATCACTGCTTCCATGTCCTTCTTTCGTGTACAAACAACACAGTCTTCGTCTTAGCGGTATATCCTCTAGAACAGCCGAAGCACATGGTATTTAACGATTTTTACAACTCTTATAATACATACTTCAGCAGCTCTCTTTTTTTTCTCTAAATTACGGCTTCACCAGACTATTTTTTAACCTCAGGTAAATAAAGGCATCTAATAACATTAGTTACTGCATTGTTTCACTAGACTGTTCTGTACTGGAACTTTACAGGATTCTGGACTGTTTGCGGAAATTTCTCCCACGCTTTTTTTTTTTTTTTTTTTTTTGTCTTTACCAATCTAAATGTTAACACTTTCTTCTTCAATCCCGTGTTCATCACTACTTATTTCCAACCTTGTGTCATGTTCTGATTCACTGACACGATCAACTTCATGATGAGGATACTCCTCACCTAAAATATCATCAATATCTGAGACTCCAGCTTCATCAAGAAGAAGTCTTTGAATTCAAGTTTGTCTTTATAAGGCTCTTCTCTACAAAAACTCACACGCAAAAAAAAAAAAAAATAGTAAACCACTAAAAACAATGAAAAAATAATGCTGAAGAAAGCAACTGTAGCAGATAAAGAAATCCGCTTCTAAGTAAAAAAAAAAAAAAAAAAAAAAAACTCACAAGTAATTTTTTTAAAATATAAACGTAAGTAGAAGCGTGGGGGTTAAATTTATCCCAGCCAAATTAGCTCATTCTCACAGTTCAATGCCTTCTCCAACAATGGAGAATTAGACTGTGATAAAACACGTGTTCCATTTTAGGGATGAACTGAGTGTGGCAACGGTGTAGCCAACCTTATATTTTAGATAATCAAAAATAAACTAGTTGGGGGTAAATTTTACCACCACGCGCCTAATTAGGTTTAAATTTTAAATCGTAGATACTAAAAGATGCTACATAATTTTATAATTTAAATTGACCAAAATCATATACATTAAAAAAGAGTATTTGTTACAAAAATGAACGAATATATTAAATTTACGACAAAGGGATATCTGCCAATCTTTCTAGAAATGTGTTACATATATCAGTATATTTTCAAGAAATTGTAAACAGAAGATATATTTTTAGCTTGATAGGCATGGGAATTTGTAAAGTAATACTAAATGAAACAGTTACTGCATTGTTTAGAAAATATTTTAGTACATTGACCATTTTTATTAGCTCTTGAAGTTTTAAAATGAATTAAATAATTTGTGTATTTTTAATTTCTGACAAGGGTCCTAATCTGCAATCGACTTATAATTCATTACAATTATTATGTCGTTTGTATCCTATTGGAGATCCTGCATTTCTGCTTACAAACTGTTCGCAGCACTCAAAATAAAGTTATTATTATTGTTATTGTTATTATTATTATTATTATTATTATTATTATTATTATTATTATTATTATTATTATTTAGTATAGAAATAATAATGTTATTTCTCATAGAAGACAATTTCCATTTTGGATTCTTCACTAAATCAGAATCGGAGTAATGCTGCATAATAATGGTTCGTAGAAGCAACCATCAAACGCATAGCTTCCTGATTTTTTTTCTTTTTTTTTTTGTACAATATTTCCAGACCGAACCAAAAATTAAGACTACAACAACAAAAGAATTACATTTCATTAGTTTCACAACCTGCCAAAAGACTGAGCACTTGATAATAACAATAATACAAAGGAACTAAGAAAAATAAAAATAAAAACAAACTTCATTAAATGCAAGTTTTTTTCTTATTATATTACAAAAAAAAAAATTCTAAGTTAATAACTAAACGACATAGTTTGTACCATGCCTGTCTTTACTTACTGCCACATTTTTTTGTGAAACACAAAGCATCATATTACTTTTAAGCATAGTCCCTGCTATTATATTTAAGCTCCTAAGAAGGAAAGAAAGGAAGAACACATACCCATCTCATGAGCAGAGGTTTGTATTGGTTCGCTTGTGGATGAAGTAATTTATTGTTTAAATTGGTTCGCTAACGTTAGCGCAAAACCCTGTGTTGTGTGTTAGAACAAAGAGGAACTTCGGAGGAAGGCGAAGCTCGACGTCGATAAAGATTGATTAAACAAAGCAGTACTGAAGTAGCCAGAGTTCGACCGAGTTTTCTGTCTTTTGTGTAAGTAGTCGAGTGGTGGTCTTAGGACCATTTACATCTAAATAGAGACCTAGGCTTCTGTGAACTTTTCTTTTACGCAATTTTAAAGCGAAGGATGCATACAAACTATCTTGATGTTGGCTGCAATGCCCTTGTTTCCTATGGTCGAGAAGTTCTCTTGTAGTCTGCTGGGCTTCAGCTTAGTGAAAGGAAGTAGAAAGGGGTACAGAGGAAATGTGAACGGGAAATGTGAGAAGAAATAAAGAAGGATTTTTTTTGGCTCGTGGAGACGTTGTACGGTAGGAGACGAAAATACTGATGCAAGCGCACATTATTTACACCACAACTAATGAAAAGGCGCAAAGGATAAAGGAAGATATAAGGAAAGGCATGTTAGATAAGTTAGATTACAATGTTGAAGTTGGACCTGGCTCAGAGGAAATCATTTTTTTTCAATCTCCCCGTGCTCTCTTAAGATATACTTTCATCTTCCGCAAGTTCTCAGTTTTCTCATAGTTCAATCCTATCGAAGTCATCCCTTTACCGTTCAACGCCTTCCCGGGCTTCGTATCTTAGTTCACGTAGCAGAATAAAGCCTGCCTCTTCCGGGCAAACATCTCTGCCGTATCTGGCTTCCGAAAACCAACAACACCATTCAGTCCGCTCATTCTCGAGAAAAAGAATTGAAAAGCTAAGGAAACACAGACACAGGGAGAATGAAAGGAGGAAACAGAGTTCAAAAGAAAAAAAAATACTGTGAAACCTGGAAAGCTTATTGCCAACTTCTCTTTCCGCTTCTCTTTCCTTCACTTCTCCGTTTTCTTCTTTGCTACTTTTGCTCCTTTGGTATATGAAATACAGCTAATCGATTATGCTGTTTCTAATGAAAAATAACTTACATTACAATTAGAGCAGTTATATAAGACTTTTTTTCGCTTATTTTGGAACATTTTCTGGCGGGCTCATGAGTACGAAAATGAAATAAATCATGGTAGCGTCAAAGAGTGTCAACTGAGAACCTATACTAGATGTTACTTTAGGATAAAATATGTTTTAAACTTATGCTATGAACAATATTATTCTGGTGTATATCCATGTAATGAAGATTATGTCTTTAATGATATTTTGCGTGTGCGTGTGTGTGTGTGCGTTATATGTAAGGACTCAAATAATTACATCCCTGATTTTTACTTCAATAGTCATTCATTACATGGAAGTTTTAAGTGTAATGTTGGAAAGATTACAAAAAAGAAAAGAAAAGAAAGAAAAAATAAAACCTTGGAATTCTTACTTTAGCCGTAGGTATATTACGAAACACCTAAGGTCACAGGTACAAAATTGCGTTAAGTCATTTAATATGCAAGTCAGGAGGATGATTTTCTTGTACATATTGCAATATTGACATAATCCGCATTTCAACATAAAGAGACAACATTTATAATAGTGAAGCAATATTTTAAAATACGGCTTGTAAAAGTGTGCTTTATTAATTACTATTTTAGTGTTTTGTAAGCAGTGAAAGTACATTGCACAAAACCCATAGTTTAACCGATGTACAGTTTATTCGAAATTAGTCAGCCACATAGATTAAGATGTTTCCAGCTGAAAATTATCTAAATCGAACTACTGATATATTTAGAAATAGTAAACCAAACATGCCGGGTTCGAGCCTCCAAGAAACCTTCGCAATTGGAAAAAAAATATACAAATGTGTTTTATTGTTATTAACCCGTAATAGGGCGCACGGTGTACAAAGTTCCGCAGCAAATACTTTTAGTATTGTATGAGACACAATGCGGCACCCCCGCCGCTCACCTCCCACCTTATCTACCCCCCACTACCCCTCTACCTGACCCTTAGAAAGAGAACCAGTTTGACGCTCAGCTCTGGCTAGGTTAGGCGTTTTAGGAAGAAGTGTTGTCTTTTGTACGCCGCGCGCCCTATTGTGTGAGTTTTTGTGCGGACACTTGTACGCCGCGCGCCCTACACCGCCATTGTTTTTACAAACATTTTACGTACTTGTTTTAGTGAAATCGTCTTGTTTTGCGTTTCATGTCGCCGTGTCTTGTGTGTTTGTAATGTATTATAATTTGAATCTGTAAATAGGCCTATTACTTTGTAGAATTTTGTGGTAAAGATATATTGGCTACAATGGAAAATGAAGAAAGAAATCGTTTGCTTTCTTTACTTGATAGCGTTAAAAAAGTAATCCAAGAAGAAGAAAGAAATGCTGAACCTGGTGTAGAGACTTTGCGTAGACGTTTGTCTGCAAATTACGAAGATGATAGTAGAAGTAATGAACCTGTGCAAGAAGATATCATCGAAGGGGAAGGATCTGATCAGACCGAAGATGAATTGGAACACAGTGGTCACGATACGGAGTCAAAAATGTCTGCTAATGAAGAAACTGCAATAGAAGATGATAGTGATGGAACAGTAAACCGGAATGTGTTAATTGGAAAAGACAAGGAAACTGAATGGAATGCTCACATGAACGATGCTAATTTACGTGGAAGAGTGCGAAGACAAAATATTATTCGAGCGAAAAGAATAGGAGTGCGTCTTCCTACACCAAAAGGTGAAGCTTTGGCAACGAAGACCCCATACGAAACTTGGAAGCTACTTTTCCCTGACTCGCTCATTGACGAAATTGTTGAGTACACCAATGTTTGGATACGGACAAATAAAGCAAATTATGCTCTTGAAAGGGACGCTAAAGAGACTGACCGATTAGAAATCCATGCTGTTATGAGTTTCTTATTTCTTGCCGATGTGTTGCGGTCCTCGCATACACGTATGGAAGATATATAGGCAAACGATGGACTAGGAATTGAGTACTTTCGTTCCACAATGTCAGTCAAACGTTCCATTTTATATTAATTTTTTGTAATAAAGTCAAGTTTTCCTAACTTTTGTTTTTTTTATCTGTAACTGCTTAAAATGATGTTTAAATAAATGTTGTTTAAAAAATTGTCAAATTTGAAATTTTTTAACATATAAATAGTTTAAAAAACAACTTAGGACTGAAAAAGTACAGTAAATATGTCTTTAGGGACCAAATGAGTGTATGTGGTACTTTGTACGCCACGCGCCCTATTACGTAACTTTTCCTTATGCGCCCTATTAAGGGTTAAGTGCAATAAAACATGTTAAGATGTTATTCGGTATTGAAAAGAGTAGAATTCAATTGAAATAAGTAAGTGTTTTGAAGCTCAACATGTGTTGAACATGTGCTGCTTTTATCACCTACGTTTCTATGCGTAGAAAAACTAATGAAATGAAAAGAAAGACAGTGAATATAGTTCTCGAATCTTTTGTTGAACGACAAAATACAAAGGAGAAAAAGCGACAGTATTTGCAACGGATATAAATGCCATTGTTTTTAGAGATTCTGTTGTATTTTTTAGAAGGAGTTTGGTAGACGTTTTCATGTTAATTCAGCAGTAGCATGCCATACTTGTAATTCTAAGGTTATGAGTTCGATTCCCGTTTGGAATCAACCGTTTTGGTATGTAATGATAGATTTATGAATGGATGAATATTTATATGCGACAATTACATAAATGCATCAGTTATGTACACATTAATACAGTTCATACATTATACAACGAAGTCCACGTGGCATGAGCATGGATCAAACTTATGACCCATATAGCAAGAAGAGAGTTCCAACATTGAGTCACTACGGCCCTACACATAAATCGTTTAAGATTTTATCGCTACTGATGAACTCATTTATGGTGTTTAGATGACGTGAGCAAAATATTGGGGTCAGCTCTCGGCTCTCCAAAAAATTACACTAATATTGTAAAGTATTTATATAAATTCTCTCTTTTTCTGTTTATTTTCTTCTAATGTTGGCTTACTTTTTTTTTCACGAAGGTTAATAATATGTTTCTGTTGTTTGAACAGAAACTGAAATTTGATAAAAATCTAAAACCTGGATTTCGAACAGGAACTAAAGTTAGATTATTACCGCCGCTATAAGGATGTTTCATAGTACATCGCTCCACACATGGCAACGAGATGACCTGGTTTGGAATACGTTATAACCAATAAATTGTTTACATTGGCAGGACTGAATTTAGTGTAAATTAGAGTTTGACTATTAGTCTATAAATAGTAATGTGGTAGTTTACGCATATATGCATATATTTAGTTGGTTTTTCCTTCCTTCCATTATACAACACTGCGACTTTTAAAGTTAAAAATTAACACGCGGCGGCAAATTGCGCTCTGATTGTTAATCAATTTCTCTTTCATCTTAATATTTATTATCATAGTTACTATTATAATGCTTATTGTTTGATTATTTTTATGCTACTTAGTTTAGGTTTTACTCTTTTTTCTTTCTTTTCTTTTTTTTTTTTTTTTTTTTTTTTTTTTGTAAGTCAGCATGCATGTAGGTCGTAAATGATTGCCTAACAAATACATAGCCAGGTTTTGAAATTAAGTTTGTGTTTCTTCTTATGTAAGACGCGCTGTTGCATATCACAAACTAGTAACAGACAAAGCATTGGCGAATCTCGTAATTTAAACAAAATATATTACCAGTTTAGTTTGCAATTGCATTATTAATAGTTATTTCTCAGTTACTGCTAATGCTATTACATTATATGATTCCTGCTTTATGTTGTAAATATTTATTCTTTACCCACCACACACAGGTATATATATGAACAGAGAAGGAGAGAGAGAAAGATAGAGAAGTGGGGAAAAATTATTTATTTTTACATGTAGGAATACCAACAGTTATCCTATCCTCTCTTTCTCTCATTCTCCGAATATTTTACACATACACTATATCTCTAGTTTACACATAAGCAAATAAAAACACAAGAAGAAAGACAACTAAAAGATGATACAAGCAAGCGACGATCTAAGGGACGAATAATGCGAGAGAAAGTGGAAGTCAATAGACCAACCATGGAAGAATTTCATTGATATACTACGATTTTTGATTGTCCAATGATTTAGATTTCGTAGCCAGGACATGATTCTGATACAAACATAATTGCTAAAACATGTAGATTACCTGAGATCGAACTTTGATCTATTCATTCAAACTCCAACACCTTAACTGTTATACTTCGTCAGACTTAAATATGTCTTTACTAAGACTGTTATAATTGTATTCATCAGAATAAGAAGAAAGGAATTCCACGCCAATTGTGTCTGAATGTCTTATTCAGTGATTCTAATTCTTCACTACTTCATATGCGTTTCAAAAAAAAAAAAAAAAAAAAAAAAATGTCCAAGGTCATCCTTAGTTTGAAGAAATATGTAAGACAACTTGTTTGATTGCTTTCAAATTCTCTCTCTCTCTCTCTCTCTCTCTCTCTCTATATATATATATATATCTCGGTGCCCCTTATTTACGGTACTTTCGTGTTGCCATACATACAACTGCCAAATATATTTTATGTGATCCTGAAAAAGCATTAATAAAATAGCAGCTTCCTACGAGAACTTTAACCCGTGCTAACTTGAAGACAAAGTCATGAAATTACATTTCCACATTATGATATATTTTAGAATGTCCAACCATGATAATGGAGAAACTAAAAGAAACAGAGAAACGAAACATTGCACGAGGCAAGTAGAGAAAGGAGGACATATGTTTGTGTATTGACGAAAAGGTATAAAGCAAGGCGGTAGAGCATTGGTAGCAGTAGCGTGGTTATGTGAGATCGATGTCACGTACTGACCGAGATATTCGGTATCTTGTTAAATCTGAGAAGTAAATTTGTAAAAGATGGCCACCCTGAGCGTGTGCTGGAATCCTAAGAACCTTGTCAAAATATAAAAACAGCGCAACTCGTATGGGTTTATGTACTAGTGGGTTTTCGAGGTCGCTATAGCGATGATGACGTCAAAAATGACTTATCGATTTCTCATGACCATGGTACTGCTCCTCATGCTCTACCGCCTTGCATTATACGTTTTAAACCATACTACACTAGTGACCTTTTTTAAAGTTATTATACCTTTTCCAAACTCAACTTTTCTCCTCTTTTGATGGCAACACTGTTCATTGAACCCTTCTAGGCTTGGAGTCAGGATAAACAGTTCTTGTAAATATTTAGTTTAAGGTCTTCAAAACGTTAATACCTCACACCATGTGTGCGCCAAGGCGTCTGCATTTAATACATGTTTCACGTTATTTTTCGAAAAGTTTGCAACACCGATCTGCATTTACCATTTATTTTGTATTCATTTTCATGGTTACTTCCAATGGTGATATCCAATTTAGGCCATTTGATTTACAAAAAGCACAACTTTCCCTTGGGTTGGCAACATTGTTCATTCGGTGATATTCGTCAATACACTGGCATATGTCCTCCGTTCTCTGCCTGCTTCATGCAAATTTCGGTCCCCTATCTCCTTTAACTTATCCGTTATCATGGTTGGACATTCTAAACTATAGGCCCTATTATAATGTGGAAACGTCGTTTCATGACTTTGTCGTCAAGTCAGCACGGATTAACTTTCTCGTAGGAAGCTGCCATTTCACTAATGCATGTTTAATATCACGAATAATATATTTAGCGGGTTGTGCGTATCACAACATGACATTACTCTAAATAAGGGACACTATATATCATTTGATAAAGAGCAGTGATTATTGTCTTATTGACTAATAGGAAAACGTAATTAACTTGAGCAAGACTCTCATCCGTGTCACTATTCTAGAAACCAAAATATTTAAAGAGGTCAAGATTTGCCTTTAAAAAAGAGTTCAATATTTTACAAAATTGAGTCACCTTAAATGAACCATTTTATTATACACTAGTGCTTTTATACGGTATAAGGTAGATTAGCATGGTTTAAGCTATTAATAAATACGGCAAACTTACTGCTTGCGTAAGGAATTATATTATGTTTCCATCTATTGGTTTAGTAAGAGGATAAGATTATGTGTGCTTTTCTGTAGGTTCAAATGCATAATGTACATTTTTATACGTGTAAAGACAGTATAATGATTCACTTTGCTAAAACAGTTTTTCTTATCTATGAAAATTAATTTATGAAAACTATTATTACTACCATTATATTCCTTGCACTATTTTAAGATTATTTGCGAAATGTCCCTTGCGCGAATGTTCACCAAATTGTTCATCAAAAGAGGCTTGTTCTAGAAGCAGCGAATTGCATGTCATTTACCAGCTGTCACTTATTTATTTCTTGCTTATAACTCACAGCATTGTTGATCATGGACATACTTTCAACTGTAATTACCTTAGGTTAGTTGGAGGAATATACTGCAACAGTAACTGGTGAACGCATAAGCATACCGACTGCTATAGTCAGGCGATGTATTTAGCAATATATTACTACATATCTGACTGGTAATTTATGGTCTCCTGATCGTCCTCATATGCCAGTCAAGGCGGAAGACGCGAAATTAGTAAAAGAAACACGGTTAGACCCAGTAATGACGACTAGACAGTTAAGGATAACTTCCAAATTTCCTGATGGTACGCATACAGCGCTCCAAAGGCTTCATGCTGAGTTACGTGGCAATGTTGCTGCCATGAATAAAAAACATTCAGACAAACACAAAATTTACTGTCCCGTATTTGCACATGTGAATGTGGACCGTAACTGGCAAAACGTAATTTCCTCAGATAAATCCATATCCACAACATCGAATGAGGGACGTGGTTTAGTGTATTGTCCGAGGGGCCCGATATTGACCATTGGCATGTTGTTTCACGCAATTGCATAGTCACGTATCTTTGTCATGTTGGAGTTGGATTTCCAGTGACGGTGAAGGACAGGTTCCCAGATTGGAAAACGCTCATTACTTATACATTACTAGTAACATCATGGTGCCATGAGTACGAGTACTTCAGTCTTATGGTGTTATTTAGTTCTAGAATGACTAGACCCCAATACACATTTACCTTGTTGTTCAGGAATGGTTCACAGGGCAGCCTGAAATTAATTTTATTAACTGGTCACCTCGTGCATTAAACTTCAATCACTGAAAAATGTGTAGGCAGAGGTGGAGCGTACTGTAAGAGAGAGTTGGCTGAGGCACATCCACCAAGAACTCAGGATGACCTGTTGGGGCTTGTTTTCAAGGCGTGAATGGAGGTAGGGGAGGGAGAGAGATTTCTCTCCATCTAATAAATTCAATGTTCAGAAGAATAGGTGTAATAAGTGCAGAAGTGTCTTGGAAACGGCATTCGTGTTCCAAAGATAACTCCCATAACAATCATTTTAGGGTTACCTAATCTTTTCTGATATGTTTCTTGTAGCAACCACTCCTTGTATCGTGTTTTATGCAATTCAATTAATAAAGAAATGTCTGTTTTATTTGAAATCAAGTCCTTACGATTCTGAATTATGTCTCTACCAGTGAGCCACCACAAACACACTTACAAATTCATTCTTAAAAAAAAGAAACTTTGAATTTCCGGAGTTCGATGACAATGTTACTGATATCAGTTGAAAATGTATTAAACTTTAGATATTCCGAAATTCCGGAGTCTCGATGTAGCAAATGTTTCAACACACTTAAGTAGCAAATAGCAATGAACATATTCATATTTACCTGCATCTCGCAGTTAGTGAAAGTGTAGATTTTGTAGTTTCTTCCTACAACTCTGTCATGTTTATATGTTCCATTATGAAATTTTCACTTTCGACAATTGCAAAATTCCCAGCCTCCGAAATTTAAACATTCTAGAATTCGGAAATTGAACTAATTTCTTCCTAATACTACCTATTCGACCACTGTTGGTTGTTGTGCAATATATGTCAAAACCTCAGGTAGGAGGTGTTTAATGAAATATAAATACGTATGTTTCAGTCTCTTACTTAAAGCGTGATGATGAATGCTAATAATTTTAAAAGAGTAGAATAAACTGCTTTGCTCAGATTATGCAATAAATTGTGCGTTTTACTCTGTATAACTCTGGCAATGCATTACACAAATAAAATACATATACAATAATGCATAAGTCTGCCAGCGAATTAAGTAAACGCCAAATGCAAATTTCTCGTAATTAGGGTCTATAATGCTATACTTGGGAACGTAAATCCCATAATGCAATCAGAATATTGAAAGGTATCTTCCATATGACAAACAGCTGAAAGCAATACATTACACACATACTTATGTATTTCCATTACACGTTTCACTTAACTTGTACTTAACATTCACATATACCGACGTTCTATAAACGTCCAACGCATCTCAAATGCTGTATATTAAACGTAATAATTACTTATATTTTGAAATGATTGTATGCATGCTATATAAAATATATTTTAATGTGATTATTTTATATGATTATGCAATCATTGAAAAAGATATCTTTACATACCAAAAAATAAAACTTTTAAATGTAAAAATTTCATAGACGGGTTTCGAACCATAAATCTTTGCTTTATGAAGTCACGAAGTTAATCACTTTTGTTTAAAGTTCGTCCAAACCGAGACACATTTCCCCATGGTCATCTTTCGTAAATCCTGCATAATCCAAATGCTAAAGGAACACGAACACAGACATATCGAGAACAGT
This sequence comes from Thermobia domestica, assembly GCF_964235325.1. Lineage (NCBI taxonomy): Eukaryota > Metazoa > Arthropoda > Insecta > Zygentoma > Lepismatidae > Thermobia > Thermobia domestica. The sequence continues at coordinate 141,686,309 of NC_137459.1, read as the reverse complement.
TAAAAAACCCGACCGCGCTCTTCAGAGGGACCGGAGTTACAGTGGATTGCGCCTCATTATCTGAAGCCAAAAGCCAGAGACCACTCGGCTAGTGTAACTGGCTATTACTGAGCTAACATGAGCTCTTAAAGAAATGCACGAGAATTTCCAAGACTATGACATTCATATCTGTTGTAAATGTTGTTTTCTTATCATTTGTCTTTTTTGATTCTTTTGATGTAAGAACTATGTTCGCAGTATTTCCTTGCATTGAAAGCATTCTTTTCCGTACGAAGAAACATATAGCAAAACCAGCACGTGCTCAACATTTGCACAATTTCGAAATACTGTACCATTAAATATTTCAATGAATGATCTTTTTGTACACTTAGCATTTCAATATGTTATTACACTTAAAATAATATGGTAGGACCGTATTGCTAATTGTAATGGAACCACCATACAGTTTGCAACACCAACAAAATTTCAAGTTCAGTCCAACACATTTGCTTGTTGGCTCCTCGCACGACAACTTTAGGTTCGAACACTGGGCGCTTTCGGGATTTGTTGACTGAGGAACACACTAAGAAAAGTGGTGCCTGAAAATCAAAATTAAAACTGAAAATGCATAATATACTATAGTGATTGCTATTGAAGTTTAATGTTGTAACGCTTATCTACAATTATCAATATATATTAGGTGAGTTATCTTAGTTTGAAGCGATAAAAGTTTAATTTTGATTGATATGACTTCCTTCAATACCCTTCACTGAATTTACTGTTCTTATAATTGAATTGTATATTTTCAAACGATGTCGGTTATAATGACCAACGTTTCAACTGTAAAGCCCGAACATATGAAGACTGTGCGGCTTCGAATTAATTTGTTGAGGGACTGAATTGTTTAAGTTATGCTAATTTTATATGACGGAGCCGCGGTGGCTCAGTGGTAGAGCTTTCACCTCTGGTACGCTGGGTCCTTGGCTCGATCCCCGTTCATGCTAAGTGAACTTTGTGGTGGACAAACACCGTTTGCGTGGGTTTCTCGGGGTTCTCTCGTTTCCTCCAATTTGTTTCGTTCTACCATTTTATTCATTTCTCATTATCACGTCTCCTTTAGCCTAACCGGCATAATTGTGGGACGTAAAACTGAAATATTCCATTTTCATTTTATGTAATGGCGTTCGTAGGAAATCTTGGCAGATAGTTTCAATTAGCAGATTCATTTTTCTTTCAATTTTGATTGAATAATTTATAATTTTAACTAAAATAACTTGGCGACCAAAATCACATTAGATAGCAACACCCTAGCAAGTTTCGTGTAATAGTAATTCTGATCTGCCTTTGGGCAGTGTCTGATACATTGTATGCAAAAAGCTAGTCTTGAGTGAAAGTGTCATTCAGATATGAGAAACATATGCAGTTATATTTTTTTTTTTTTTTTTTTTTGAAACGGGTTCAATGGAATGTACATTACATATTTGTGACAGACATGTATATTTATTTGTTGAAGTTCACTCTCGCTTGTCAGCACCGATGCTATACAGGATTTGGACCTACAGTTTAAGGTGAAACAATCGGAATACCTTCAATTTTAATTCTCTTCCGTCGCGATCAGGTTTACCAGAGGAGCACACACTATCGACCAGGCCAGCCCGAGGGCTAGACAAATGATCAAAGTCTCGCAAATGCATAATATCACACACATACATAAAGAGAGAGAGAGAGAGAGAGAGAGAGAGAAAGATAGAGAGAGAGAGAGAGAGAGAGAGAGAGAAATGTAAAGAAGGATTAATAGTGCACCAAGACAGGAAACGACTTAGTTCTTTCTTCTGTTAAGCTGGTCTCAATATTGCCAAGGAAAATATAAATGTGTTTTCCCATGCTTGCAGACTCTCGAAAAATGCACCTAAAATTATGACAATGAAACCGTCGGCGTGCTCAGGTGCAGCCACCGTCAACTTTAAATCCCCTGATACGTGATTTGAAACCATCTGAGCCAAGTAAGAGTAAAAATGCCATACGGAATATTATAATCTGTAAAAACCTCCTGATTTTATAGTCAGGAACAACGTATTTAAAATAATAAACATATAATACTGAATGCACGTAGTAACTTAAGTAGCTCGTTATAATAAAACACTCTATTCATATCAGGTCTTGAAAATACATGTTTTACAAATAGTGCACATGTATATAAACACGGAAATAAGTGCAATTTAGGTAAGAACGCACATTTAAAGTTAATAATGTCTATGTATTGAAAAAAAAAATACAACACAACAATGAGAGGAATCTTTTGAGATGTTATACTAATCTTATTATGTCAATAAACACCCTTATTTTGTTATTTAAATTTTAAGTAGTGTGTATGTAGACAGCGAAACTGAGTTAATTAGGAAATTTACGGATTGCTTCAAATGTAAACTGTGGGATTTTAGTCCTTAAGCAACAGTATAATATACTTCCTAGAAACTTATTTTGATAAATGCAAGGATGCGTATGCGTATGCAATTAAGGTGAGAATATGAAGATGAAGAATTCTCGTACATTTTAATAAATGTAGCTGTAGTGCCTTGGTTGGGCAAGCAGAATGTGTATACATTAATTAATAACGTTTGTAAATAACCATGTCAGAAATAATCAAGTACCAGAGTGCTCTATCTTATACGAATTGCTATGGTGGAAATATTGTGATCAACCCAGTCATCTGCAACTATTTTTCACGAATAATTAAAACTAATTCCAACAAAATTGGCAACATTTTTTTTTTCATATTCTTGAAATTGTATATGAAACGAAGAAATTACAATATGTATTGAAACTCCAGCTTGTATTGATTGGCTTTACATAACGATTTAAAGTTTTATGCCAGAAACCAGCCAATTCTAGATAGTAACATTCAGGGATTTATGAACCCTTAATACTTCTCTTCAAGATACAGGTATTATTACAATACGTAATTTATGCGAACACAAACTGAAATTTATTTCGTATTATTGCTTAAATTAAAGACGTTCCTACCAAAACCGAATTATTCAACTTTCCTTACAAACCCCGTAAGAACAAAGCGTATATTTGTTGAATGAATAACGTACACATAGTGCTGCCATACATTCCGTCCCTCAGAGAAAACCACCTAGTATATAGATCGATTGACAGAACACGATATACTTGTACAACCATGTCCAAAATTATTATCGCATGTCTATAAATATGTTGTTCTAGGAATATCATTTGATAACGAATTCACGCGGAATTTCTTATAACGTTAGTATGTGTATAATTGGCAAAGGCATGTATGTGGCAAATTTCATTTCAAAAAATCAGTAAATAAGAACGATAAAACGAAAATAAAACTTGTTTGATCCATTTAGCAACATTTTTGTTTTATTCATTCTAATTGTTGTATTTATAATTCTTTTCCTATGAAATTTAATACAAATACATATTTTCCGATTATACGCATAGTATCACTATTAAAAGTACTCTGCAAAATTATTATCAAATTATATTCTTACAAGAAGACACTTATAGATATGCGACAATCATTTTGAACATGAGTGTACATAGTATCTGCAGCAACATATATTTATCAAAGGTGCCCACATTTGGAATTCACGTATCTCCGCTAACACACCAACTTCTCACTATTGTCGTATACATTATTTTAAGTGGGATGCTGCTTTTCATCAAATTTGCTATTGACACTCCAAGATTGCGATAAGAAACCAGGCCTTCTCCTCTATTTTTTTTAATAATGGATAATCCAAAGGATCAAGATCAGGAGTGATTGAAGGTCAATTTGCCACTAATGACGAGTACAGAGACATTAGACGTCAGCCGGTTGTATCGTTTTTTATGTATGCGAAGATGCAGAATCTTGTTGGAAAATTCATTGTTGTTTTGCAAATAGTGTGGTGCCTTCAGAACTGCCTTCAACACATCATTTTGACAGTTGACGATACGTGTTCTAACCCCTACCTCGCAGAAATGTAATTGAATAACACTCAGATATAACACTCTCTATCAAACCACAATTGAATTTGGGTAATGCCCCTTTCTAGCTTAGACTTTTCTTCCTTGGCATTCTGAGAGCTATCTATCATTTCGGAGTTCCCTCGCAATTAAAATATTCTTTATTTTCGTCTGTGAGAAAGTTTGGAAGACTCGACGTTTTGCAATAATGCTTTACTTTGTTCGTGTTGCTCTTACGTGACGCAAGCGTACTTCTTGGATTCTGCGGATGCTTCGTCGGTAAGATATTAGTTAATAATGCGTGACATGGTACGAGATGGAATTTAATTTCACTTATCATTATTTTATTCTTACTGAACGGTTTTCTGTGAAATCTTAGGCTATAATGTTAGTAACTTCTAGTGTCTGTTTTCTGTAGCCAACCTCTTCTTCTTCGATCAGTGGCAAAAAAATTCTGATTGTATACACAATTTGCACATGACAAACATTAAGGATTGGCTTTTATAGAAATGCTATATCAGTGATGTGTGTTGCTTTTTCCGATCGGGGAGCAGATCACAAACGTCACCCTTCGGCATTGACAAACACATAGCCAATATTAGCACTCGTAGTATGCGTAACATGCACGTAATCCCCATGGCATAGTTTTTTAAGGTTCTGCTGATTCTTCCCACACTATCATTTCACGTACTATTTCATAAACATCGGTTTCTTTAGCAAATTTTCATAATCGTGGAACATTAAAAATTTTATTTCAATTTTTTCATGTGGTTGGCCAATACAGCAGCTGATAGCTTACCAGTATTATTGGCAGATTATGGGGATCATTTTCCACTCTGAGACACAACACACAGCACATTAACGCCTCTACCAAAAGTTGCGCAGAAATCGGCGCTACTGCTGTAATGATATTCAAAGTTGTTACGACTGTTATTTTCTCAAGTAACATGGAGAGCTTAAAATCTCATGCCTCTTTATTAGATATTTACCCTTTCACAGACCTGCTCACGTCCTTCGGAATGCAATTACAAGTTCTAGCAGTTTATAAAAGGGTTTTCAAATTCCATATATCATTTTTTTTTTTTTTTTTTTTTGCAAATTCAACAGTTCAATGCATTTCTTTTATTGACTCGCTACCTTCTCCATGTCTAAGTTGCAATTTCTGCTTTGCTCAAAAAAGTCTCTGGCAATAGCCATAGTTCTCTTTCTCTCTCGTTTCTCTCTTTTTCATTTCTTTCTTTTTTACATTTTAATTATGTCTAACCATGTCACATTGATGTTACGAATTCACTTGAGCCTAACCGGCATAACCGTGGGACGTAAAACTCAAAAACTTCATTTCATTTTTCATTTTTCAATTCACTTGAGTGTCAATCCTTGTGTAATCGTACGTATTTAACGTAGTAGTTATGTGGAAAAGTTTTTGGGACTAGCCATGATGACTACTGTTTGCATTTAATATATATATATATATATATATATATATATATATATATATATATATATATAAATAATTGAATTTTGAGACATTGCAAACTTTCTTACTTCATTGCATATGACAGTATATCACTTAATGAACGCTCAATTAAGCGATTCGTTGAATTATTTTACTACTTTAGGAATGCCTAATATAATATTTTGGTTTCGTTTCAAGTTCTGTAAGGTGAGGGTTAGGTCTGCTATTTATAATAGCCGTACATTATCGTAAAATTTAGTACACCGAAATGACTCAAGTACACTTGGTCAATCGTACACTGGAAAGTTCATTTCTGTCCAAAAGACATTTATGAATTTGTGACCCAGAAACAGTTACTACTCGACTGTTTCTTTGTCATCTTATATCAACATATTTAACTAGGAGTATCAACTTTAAGCCTTCACGTGTTCCCACGTAGCGTAGTCAATGACACTCTTGTCTTCGGTGCGAACGGTCCCGGGCTCGACTCCCTTTGGGGACACTAGGTCGAAAAACGTAAAAGAAAACATTTTCAGGGCGCCATCCGGAATGAGGATTTCCTTTGTTTGCCTCTTCACAGCAGGTAAATGCCGGAGTGGTACCTAACATAAGTTATAGGCCGCTTCCTTCCCCAATCCTTTCTTCCTTCCCTTTCCCCGGATAGTGTGCTCTCCGAATGACATCATCCCACAAACGTGATCGGCTAAATGACCATATATGCCAGACGCCCAGAAATTTAAAATCCTAAGTATAAACCTTCACGATTCCATTTTTTAAGCAGTGCAATTCCGCATACATTGTTATGCTAAAGAATGGACAAATCACTGTATTATTTAGCAAATTAAAACTATATAAACAAACTGAACAGTATGAAGAGATAAAATTTTACTATACCTAATACAGTGGGCGGAACTAGTCAAACGCACAGCTTCTCATCCGTTCCTCGGTATTTTTGTGCCTGCTCGGGTTTATTCGAAAGAAAACATTGAATTCGACACCAATATTGGTTATTTCGATCATTTTTATATCTCTCCCCATTCTCCAAGCTGAGGAGCTATATTTGGAGTTAAACAGCATCAGATGTGACACTGTTAACCTTAGCAACCCTAAATTCGCCACTAATACATGCCATTTTTCGTTCTTTTTAAATGTCACTCCCCTTCCCCTCACTTAAGTTACACCATCAAAGTGATATGACGGAAAACATCTCAGGTTCGAACTCAATCTATGTTGAAAATTTGATCGAGATTAGTTTGATGGTTCAAGAGTCATTAAGTTTTATTTATTTTATATATCTCTCTTCCCTATTCCCCTCCTCAAGTTCTCCCGTAAAAGTGAAATGATAAAAATCATTTCAAGCCCGAACCTCATCATGCTAAAAATTTGATCGAGATTGATTGTTTGGTTCAAGAGTTATCAAATTTTATTTATTTACTTTAATTCCTCCCTCCCCTCACAACTAAATTATATCGTGAAAGTAAAAACTTAAATCCCATATTAGGCCCGAAACTCATCTATGTTGAAAATTTGATCGAGATCTTTCGGGTGGTTCAAGAGCGACGAAGTTACTGACAGTCACTTTCATTTTCATTTTTTACTTATATCTCCCTCTCTCCGGTTCTACGTTGCACCGTCAATCTGAAATGGTAATAGTAGTCCAAGAATCGAACCTTATCTAAGTTGAAAGTTTGATAGAGATCGTTCTGGTGGTTCTAAAGTTATTACGTTTTATCCATTTTCATATATCTCCCCTCCGCCCTTATTCTCCCCTTAAGTTGTAATGCTAAAATGAAAAGATAAAAAAAAAATTCCCAGGCCCGAACTTTATCAATATTGATAATTTGATCGAGATCGGTTAGGTGGTTCGAGAGATTATTAGCCACAAATATAATTACTCTCCATTGTATAATATAGGTTATTATTATTATTATTATTATTATTATTATTATTATTATTATTATTATTATTATTATTATTATTTGCGTAGTTTTGAACTTGCCCTGCAAAATTACTAGCAAATGTTTTATTTCTGTAATTTTTCCGGATTGTGTGTTTTCCTTTATTAGTGGGAACTAATTTCTCTCTAGGCCGTCGAATAAATTAGTTTCGTTGTGCACTTCAGCGCAAATAACATTACAGGAAGAAGCCAGTTCGTTCAAAAGATCAGGGCTAAAGTAAGTAATATTTGGGTTGTAGTAAAAGGTAGTGTGAGAGTGTAGGGGTAACGTAATGGTCTAATAAATAATACATTTCTCTAGCATAGCTTCAAACCCTGTTCACGACAAAGTTGATTTTTTTTACATAGTGATTGAGAAGAATCGATTTATCATACTGTACAAGCAATTCGTGAGAATGTTGAAACAAACACCAGTATCGTGATAGAGACGATTTACGCATGTTGGTTGGGAAGGGGCAAAGGAATTACCAGGACATTCCAAACACATCATTGATCTGCTGTATGTACTTTACGTGTTATCGTTCTCAGAAAGAAACACTACACCATTTGTTAAATAATGTTTTGATAAAGGAATCGGTTATGTAGTGGTAAAGTGCTAGAATTTCAAAGGAAAAAAATCTCTGTTCGATTCCCCATCAGGTAGTATGATTTTATCGCATAAAATAATGGCTTTGAACAGAGATTCATCTTCTGCTAGAGAACTTACAAGGCATCACTGGCGACATTTCGAGTAAACAGTGTATTGTTCTATATCATACACTGTAATGATAAGTATGTTTTATATTTTTATTCGTCCCCTTCTCTCTGTTTCTTGACTTTCCCTACCCTAACTTTGTATCATCCACTTCTCTCTCCCTCTATCTCACACACATATACGCACTTCGTGTGCGTGTACGTGCTCCAAAGTTAAAACGAAGCAATAAAACATAATTAACTGGGAACTTCGGCGTAGTGTTTTTCGTCCTCTGGGGAAAACATCTCACGTCCTGGTCATCCCTGACAGAAATACTATTTATAGGCAAGGGAATAAGTGAAATCTCTTTTTTCATCTTCTGGGTTACTAAGTCTCAGTCGAATTACCGGGTCACTCCGGGTTTGATTCCTCGTCCCAATGGAGGTATAACCAACATCAACGACTGACGCGATAATCCATTTCTATCTGTGCAAATTAATATATATAAACAAGAGTTGAAATCGATGCTGGATGTTCAGAGCAGATAAATCTTCGGAAAGACTAGAAAATGGTAAATACTTTGGTTATTTGAAAACAAATTTGTATTTATACATTTCGACACAAAATTTGTTTCCATCCTATAATTCAATATGTTTTATTCACATTGAAATTTGAAACATGCAACATCTATGAGGAGCATAAACTTTTCGTTCCGAACATTTCTAACTTTTTGTTACGATGGAGTTTTAATATAGGATATTTGTGATAGAAATTTAGGAGTAAAATAGCGCTCATTCAATTTTATATTTCTTTCTGTTTCTTTTCGTGTCCTTTCGGGTTTTTTTTCTTTAGTTTGCATTAGTAGTCTGAAATGGAGAATATGACCAACGCTATCTACTGGGTTTTTTAGAATGTATTTTGGATCAGTACGTCCAATGAACACTATCGAATTTGAAATCTAACCACGCGGAAAGATTGTGTGTTAAACTTTTGACATTATCCAGACGTGTCTCGGAGATATACAGTTATACTGAAAATTGAGTATGCTATCCTTTATAAAAGTGACTTAATAAATGTTAAAGCATCCTCTATATATTCGAATAGTCCTGGAAAAATATGTAAAAAAAATATTTCTATATTACTGTTGGATTTCTGGAAACAAAACTTTATAATATTAGGTTATGTTATTACTACATTTTAATTCCACATTTTATCTGTTCTCCCTTTTTTTTTCTTCTTGTCTCCTCGTCTCTCTCTCTCTCTCTCTCTCTCTCTCTCTCTCGCTGTCTCTCTATTTCTGTCTCATTTCTGAATCTCCATTGGAATCTGAATAGACATTCATTGGTTCCTGTCACCACGGCATGGCGCGTCCTCAGGTTGCGGATCGAGGAGAAGGCCTCTAGATATAGAGGTTAGCTGCGAATATACTGAATAAGCAGTCGCGGACAGCCGACTAGGAGTGGTCCTCCAGCTTGGGGGTTTGGGTAGGGCTAACAACCTCATCATGTAAAAAAAGCACTTGTTCAGAAATATTCGCAAAAGCCTCGGACAAGGATTGATAACTTGGCACGACCTCAGCAAAAGAAAATGGACATGAGATTTGGAACATGGAATATTAGGAGTCTTTATAGGGCAGGCGCGTTAAAATCCATAACGAGTGAGTTAGAGAAATACAGGATGGACGTAGTAGGAGTTCAGGAAGTTAGGTGGGAAAGAAATGGATATGAGAATTCCGGAAATTTTACATTCTTTTACGGGGAAGGAAATAAAAATCACCAGTTAGGAACAGGATTTTTCGTTCATAAACGTATATTACCAGCAATTAAACGGGTTGAATTTGTTACTGATAGACTTTCTTTTATTACTCTTAAGGGACGGTGGTGTGATATTATTGTTTTACATGTACATGCCCCGACTGAAGATAAGGATGACGATATAAAATACAGTTTTTACGAAGAAGTGGATCGGATATTTGACCAACTCCCGGGATACCATATGAAAATTCTATTAGGGGATTTCAATGCGAAGGTAGGACGAGAGGATATTTTCAAACCGACTATAGGGAACGAACGTCTGCATAAGGAAAGTAATGACAACGGTATTAGACCCGTGAACTTTGCAACATCCAAAAACCTAATCGTGAAGAGTACAAAATTCCCACATCGCGACGTTCATATATACACTTGTACATCACCAGACGGAAAAACACACAATCAAATTGATCACGTTTTAGTAGATAGAAGAAGGCAATCTAGCATAATTGATGTCCGATTGTTTAGAGGGGCTGATTGTGACACTGACCACTACCTGCACTGAGAAAAATCCATTATCCAGACAGCGGTATATTGTACAAATACAAGGATTCGTTATGTTTACTAAGGAAATCTGTACGGAGCGTACTTTATCCATATGCTACACAGGTATTGCCTTTTACCCGCTTAGATGTTACATTATGCTGCTGCAGGATATCTGACATCTAACAATCTTCTGTATATTACACACGTATACGTATGTTTCATACGTCAGCTATATATTATATACGTCCATCTGTGTGTGAGATCCTGACCGCCTATAGACACTCTTTCTTTCGCCATGGCTGACGTCATTGAACTACCGTCTTTTGCTTGCGAAACGAGGTTGTTTACAAACGGAAAAGAAGAGAGGAAGGAAACAAAAGCCTGGGTAAGTACAATAGTTAACTATTATTTTAGTTAAATATTCCATTAATTATATATTCTTTTAGTGTAACTTGCTTTAATATAGTACTAACTAAGTAATGTAGTTTATGACAATTCTTACTATTGTAACTCGTTAATGATTGAGGAGAATGGAATGGGTGAATCTGAATTTTGAGAAATCTTTGAATATTAATGTTTTGAAACATTTTACGTTTCAAGGTAGCAAAATGAATGTTATGTGTTTATTCATTCCGTTTTATATGTGACGATTTATTACTTGGTGCAGATTTACTACAGGACTGCTTAACATAATTGCTAATAAACCGTTTTCAGCACGAAAATTTCCTTGTGTAGTGAAGATTTAGGATTTAGATTTCTGGGCTTTCGGCATCAATGGCCTTGTTACCCCATCACATATGAGGGATGACTTTCCTCGGCGAGTACACTATCCGGGGAAAGGAAGGGAAGAAAGGATTGGGGAAGGAAGAAAACGGCCTGGGACCTATATGTTAGGTACCACTCCGGCATTTGCCTGCTGTGAATGAGGAAAACCCAAGGAAACCTCATTCAGGATGGCTGGACTTAAAATCTTTTGATACTTTTTCGACCGAGTTCTCCCCCGGGATCGAACCCGGAACCGTTCGCACCGAAGGCGAGAGCGCTAGCGACTACCCTACGCGGGGCCACTTGTGTAGTCTAGAAAACTCATTTTTACTAGGATATTTGCAAGATTTTTTTTTTTGCTTTTAGTTTAACGCCCCATGATTGTACATCAATGTAAGAGAGAAGGTGACAATGAGATACATGATAATGGTGGAATCAAGAAAATGTAAGGAAACTGGAAAGTCTTAAGAATAACCACACCTACAGTGTTCACCAAAAGGCTATTTGTCGGGAGCAGGAATCGAACCAGGGACCTAACGCGTCAGAGGTAAGCGCTCTACTACAAAGCTTTCTTTTGTTTAAAGAACTTGTTTACATTGAAATGTATATATTTTACGAAGATATTGACATATTTTACAGCCTCACTGAAATTAAAAAAAAAAGTAGTCAGGGAGAGTTTACTTGTCAGATGTTTATTTTTTTAATTTAATTTATTTTTATTTTTATTTATTTTAGCTTTGTTATGTTCCCTAGTTAATTAATGTTTGGGTTACTGAAAATTAAAACCTTTTTAGTATTATTGTTATGTCATCACTTTGGAACCAAAAAAGTTAGATTTTTTTTCTTGTGTTTTCATATAGGAAGTTGGTAAGTTTGTGCCTTAGCATTGGTTTGGTTTCTAGAACGTAATGAAGGTCATGTTGAGTTGAGTCTTGGCGGGTTTGAGTTCGTGAAGTGTCAGGCACTGCTTGTGCCCCTGTCTTCTGTCTGTGATGTTTCCTGGCTTTGGGCTGTGAGGTATTTATGTTGAGGAGTACCAACGCAGGCCGCGTGATATACAGGTAGCTACAACACAGCTTCAACAGCTACGAGTGCCAGGTGTTTGGATTTCATCTTTCGTTACGGCGTGACTAATGCAGTATAGTACTAGGTTCAAATTCTATGGGTGGTAAAAATGGTATATTACCTTCGTGGTGTGGTAAGAAATACAACGTAATTGTTATTAGTTTATTAGTGTTTCTTCATAGTATAGTTTCACTATTTCTAGAAGGAATTAAGTATTAACGAAGTAATGAATAAGCAAAAGCACACTTTGATTGGCGTTAACTATTTCTCATACTCCATTGAGAATGTTTTGATCCTCAGTTGCGCAAACATCCAGTGTGCGTTTTTTGTTTGCTTACACTGCCTTACAGATGAGCTCTCTCGTGGCTAAGTGGTTAGTGAACACGCCTTTGGCGTGGGACACCCGGGTTCGATTCCCGGCCGGGGGCCGCGGTGGCTCAGTGGTAGAAGGTTCACCTCTGGTGCTTGGGGTCCCGGGTTCGATCCCAGCCCCGCCAAGTGTACCTTGTGGTGGACAAACACCGTGTGCGTGGGATTTCTCGGGGTTCTCTCGTTTTCTCCCACTTTCTTCATTCCACTATTTAATTCATTACTCATCACCGTCTCCATTAGCCTAACCGGCATAACCGTGGGACATAAAACTCAAAGATTTCATTTCATTTTATCGATTCCCGGCCGGAGCTTATGTGGTTCGGATTCCACGTTAATCTGTAGGTCCACGTCTCATACAGCCTTGCTGCTGAAAGGAAAGTTAAAATCAACTCAGCACTGTTTTACAGATGCAATTGTTCGATTCCGAGTTCGAATGAAGCTTTCTACGTGCAGGGGGCGACTTTTATATATACAATCCAAGGATTTTAGTTATTAGTCAGTGATGCAATATATAGACCTATATATATTACAAAATTGAAAGTGACTATGTTTGTGACTCTTAATCTCTTAAGAGCTGCGTGGCTCAGTGGTAGAGCGTTCACCTCCGGTACTTGGGGTCCCGGGTTCGATCCCATCCCCCATCAAATGAACTTTGTGATGGACAAACACCGTGTGCGTGGGTTTCCTCGGGGTTCTCCCGTTTCCTTCCACTTTCTTCATTCCACCATTTCATTCATTGCTCATCATCAGTGTCTCCTTTAGCCTAACCGGCATAACTGTGGGACGTAAAACTCAAAGGTTTCATTTCATTTTTTCTTAATCTCTTTGGAATTTTGTACTTAGGTTCACAGCGGAAGCGACGAAATAACTCGACTCATCCGTTGTAGCTCTCTTCGCAACCAGTTTCCAAAATGTTGGCAATAAGTTTGCGAAACGAGAGATGACGACTCCAATTTTGGGTGAAAAGTCGCTATAAAAAATAATCGAGAAATTCATTGTCTATAAGCATTGTTTTAAAGTTGTAGATGTAAACTAAACAATATGTTCTACTCACTGGCGCAAATCCGGGGGGGGATGACGGATACATGTCCCCTCCAATCTTGGAACTGAGGGGGACTTCTCCCCAATAATCCGATTTGAAATGTGTTTTTTGGGAGAAATTTGATTATTTTTGTCCGATTGCTACAAAGGAACGTGAGATAAAATAGATGTCCCCCAGAATAAGCCTCAAATCTGCAGCCTCCCAACGCTGAAGACAACTCTGATCCTCCACAACATTGTTTTTCAACTTCATAAGTATTTTGGACATCGCCAAAAAAAAGTATGGTAACGGTCTAACACCCCCCCCCCTCAATGTTGAAGACAGATTTGCGCCGCTGGTTCTACTCACATCTTTGTAGATAGGGCGCAACCAATCCTTTAATTCAGGGATCATTTCAGGTTGTTTCGGGTACTTTTGTTCATATTGTGGTCAAAATAGATCCGAAATAATTAACACTACAGTACTTACGTTAAGCAATTTTTTTGTAAAATAAAAAGTGCAGAATAATTAAAAGACCCCAAAGGACAAATATAACAAACATCTTCTTCGCCTTTATTCACGCATCTATAGCTAATCTTGTTGCTATCGGTAATGATGTATTACGTGTGTTTCTCAACGGAAACTCTGCGAACTAAAGGACATCAAGTTTGTGGTTGTTCTTCGTTAGAGGGCAAGGGTAACATAACAATGCAGGATTGTGGGGCAGTGAGTATGCTGTATTTCCAAACTCTTCATCAGTTGCGCTGATTAAAACAAACAAACAGAAAAAAAGAACGTAAAAACTGTTTTGAACTAATAATGCTTCTCTACAGATGAACATTTTGTTTGGATCAAAAAGTCGCTAAATGTGTAAGTAGGTAAATCGTCATTTAAAAATCACCCAAAAAAGTCTCCAATCGGAAAAAAAATATTTTTGTCGCTATCTTAGAGCGACCATACGTCCCGTTTTGACCGGGACAGTCCCGTTTTAGGGGCGTGTCCCGGCCGTCCCGTCAGTAGATGGAAAAAAAGTAGTATTCGTCCCGTTTTATGTAAATGAAAGAAGTAAATAACAAACCCAGTATCTTTACTCCTTTTAAAAGTATTAATAATTAATAATAACAAAGAGGCAATAATTGAACTGAAATTCCCTATATTAAACATACTCTATAGTTCGCAGTACTGCTCGAAAGGCAGCAGAGGTTTTAGCAGTTGGTTGTGTGTTGAAAAAATTTTAACGTGTCTTTCCTTTTTCATAAGTACCCGCTCTGTAACAAAGAGAGAGAGGAGGAAATCTGATATCAAGGCACTGATAAGAACAAAGGTAGATCTAAAAGTCTAGGGTTGCAAGAACCTGTCCCGTTTTTAACTGAAAATTTTATGGTCAACCTACGCTATCGTTGTGGTCGAATTCGCCTTATTTAGCGACTTTACCCAAAATTGGCAACATTGACCCCCACCGAACAACACCCCGTTATCTTTAGCCTAGCCAGCATAATAGTGGGACGTAAAACTTAAAGATTTCATTTCGAACAACACTCCCAGAAACCTATTGTTATACCATTCCCAAAACACCCTTTTGTACAGTTCTCCCTATTCGAAAAAAAAATGTAAATAGCAGTGTTCATACATAAATATGAAACTCAATTTCCCTGAATTTTCCAGGTTTTCCAGGTATTAATTTTGCAATTTCCAGGTCTAGTGGAAGAAACTAATAGTACGAGAACACATAAATTTTAAGAATACTATATTTATATATTTGAGAATGGCAACCCTTCCCCCCAATGAACGATTGCAATTAAATATTGAGTCACAAGAAAATAAATAATTAAAATAAATAAAATTTAAGTTGAAAAATATTAAGTTGAGAAACCTACTAAGGGAATTATATAATACTTTTGTTCCATACTTGAATACATTCAAAATATACAAAAATATTGGCTTGGGGAAGAAAAAAGGGCCCGCGAAATTTTAACTGATTCTTATAGTACTCGACAACAGCAATAAATTACTGAAAGAATTTTCAAAATCGGCGCAGGTAAACATGCAGAAAATCGCATTTTCATGTACCGGTTCAAAATGGGGAAGAAAAGACGACCGCGAGATTTTAATTGATTCTTGTAGTACTCGTCGAGGGAAATCGACTAGTGAAGGAATTTTCAAAATCGGCGCAGGCAAGCATGAAAAAAATCGCATTTTCATGTACCGGTTCAAAATGCGGAAGAATAAAGGGCCCGCGAGATTTTAACTGATTCTTGTAGTACTCGTCGAGAGAAATCGATTAGTGAAGGAATTTTCAAAATCGGCGCAGGCAAGAATGAAGAAAATCGCATTTTCATGTACCAGTTCAAAATGGGGAAGAAAAAAGGGCCCGCGAGATTTTAACTGATTCTTGTAGTACTCGACGAGAGAAATCGACTAGTGAAGAATTTTCAAAATCGGCGCAGGCAAACATAGAGAAAATCTCATTTTCATGTTGCAGTTCAAAATGGGGAAGAAAAAAGGGCCGCAAGATTTTAACTGATTCTTGTGGTACTCGACGAGAGAAATCGACTAGTGAAGAATTGTCAAAATCGGCGCAGGCAAGCATGAAGAAAATCGCATTTTCATGTACCAGTTCAAAATGGGGAAGAAAAAAGGGCCCGCGAAATTTTAACTGATTCTTGTAGTACTCGACGAGAGAAATCGACTAGTGAAGGAATTGTCAAAATCGGCGCAGGCAAGCATGAAGAAAATCGCATTTTCATGTACCAGTTCAAAATGGGGAAGAAAAAAGGGCCCGCGAGATTTTAACTGATTCTTGTAGTACTCGACGAGAGAAATCGACTAGTGAAGAATTGTCAAAATCGGCGCAGGCAAGCATGAAGAAAATCGCATTTTCATGTACCAGTTCAAAATGGGGAAGAAAAATGGGCCCGCGAAATTTTAACCGATTCTTGTAGTACTCGACGAGAGAAATCGACTAGTGAAGGAATTGTCAAAATCGGCGCAGGCAAGCATGAAGAAAATCGCATTTTCATGTACCAGTTCAAAATGGGGAAGAATAAAGGGCCCGCGAGATTTTAACTGATTCTTGTAGTACTCGACGGGAGAAATCGACTAGTGAAGAATTTTCAAAATCGGCGCAGGCAAACATAGAGAAAATCTCATTTTCATGTTGCAGTTCAAAATGGGGAAGAAAAAAGGGCCGCAAGATTTTAACTGATTCTTGTAATACTCGACGAGAGAAATCGACTAGATAAGGAATTGTCAAAATCGGCGCAGGCAAGCATGAAGAAAATCGCATTTTCATGTACCAGTTCAAAATGGGGAAGGAAAAAGGGCCGCAATATTATAACTGATTCTTGTAGTATTCGACGAGAGAAATCGACTAGTGAAGAATTGTCAAAATCGGCGCAGGCAGCATGAAGAAAATCGCATTTTCATGTATCAGTTCAAAATGGGGAAGAATAAAGGGCCCGCGAGATTTTAACTGATTCTTGTAGTACTCGTCGAGAGAAATCGATTAGTGAAGGAATTTTCAAAATCGGCGCAGGCAAACATAGAGAAAATCTCATTTTCATGTTCCAGTTCAAAATGGGGAAGAAAAAAGGGCCGCAATATTATAACTGATTCTTGTAATACTCGACGAGAGAAATCGACTAGTGAAGGAATTGTCAAAATCGGCGCAGGCAAGCATGAAGAAAATCGCATTTTCATGTACCAGTTCAAAATGGGGAAGAAAAAAGGGCCCGCGAGATTTTAACTGATTCTTGTAGTACTCGACGAGAGAAATCGACTAGTGAAGGAATGTTCAAAATCGGCGCAGGCAAACATGGAGAAAATCTCATTTTTATGTTCCGGTTCAAAATGGGGAATGAAAAAGAACCGCGAGATTTTAATTGATTCTTGTAGTACTCGACGAGAGAAATCGACTAGTGAAGAATTGTCAAAATCGGCGCAGGCAAGCATGAAGAAAATCGCATTTTCATGTATCAGTTCAAAATGGGGAAGAAAAAAGGGCCCGCGAGATTTTAACTGATTCTTGTAGTACTCGACGAGAGAAATCGATTAGTGAAGGAATTTTCAAAATCGGCGCAGGCAAACATGGAGAAAATGGCATTTTCATGTACCGGTTCAAAATGGGGAAGGAAAAAGGGGTAGGAAGGTTTGAACCGCTACGATTTATGTTCACGAATGTCCCCGTCTTCTCAAATTTAGTTAATTACTGTGACACTGAAACATGTGACACAGAGTCACATTGTGGATGACTCTGCAATTGGCAACCACTGCACATATACTCCTCCTGCCCCACAGTTTGATTATTTCGATCCATTCCTCACGTGCTAACGGCATGGTTCAACATCTGCAAGAAAGAGGTAAATGTAACGTTCAATTGGCAATAGCTTTTCACCAAATTAAGCTGCATGAAATCTGATTGCATATTTGACATACTGAGAAAATTCTAGTCCGTGGCCATATGTATCACATATCCCATCAGTTCATAAAAATTTTGAACACAAAATTACGGTCGTCCGTGTGACGTACTCCCAAAAGGCCTAATGTGTATCACCCACCTCACATTCAATGAAACCACATCCGTGTAGAATTTAGAAAGGAACTTCTTGTGATGTATACAGGATGTCTCAAACGTTCCCTGACATAGGATAACTCTGTTATTATCAGAGTTACAACAAAATGTAAGAGGAAAAACATCTCGAAATATGACGTTTTCAATCTAAAGTGAACACTTTTTAAAAAAAATCGGACGAGATGTTTGTGCTGTATACTCTTTATGCACCCAATTTTAAATGAAAATGCAACGTTGTCATTTACCTGGACCCACAACATAAGTGAATGAAGTTACTGTTTAAAATGGGGGCTGGACATCTACATGTTAGCGTAAAAGACAGTAACTTCACTCACTTACGTTGTGGGTCCAGGTAGATGGCAATGTTGCATTTTCATTTCACATTGGACGCATAGCGAGTGTACAGCGCAAACGGGTCATCCGATTTTAAAAATTCCTTCACTTTAGAATGAAAACATTATATTTGGAGACGCTTTCCAAAGTAGTATAATTTAGTTTGTTTAAATTTACAATTTAATACAAGTAGATTCGGATTTATATGCGTAGGATTTTGTATGCATCTAACTAATGAATTCTTTATTTTCATGCTTAACTTAGTGACTTGGCTTTGGACTGCAACTGATTATTGTAACCCATTATTGCTTGAGAAGAAACAAGATATCCGAATCTTCATTTGGAGAAATCAAACGTCTATTGGAAAGCTGGGGATTACAAACATTAATTTCTACATTTCAAGGTGCGTAAATTATATATTCTGTGTTTATTGTTAAATTACTATTACTATTATTGGGTTTAGAATCAATCAAGCACTTCATGATATTTTATGGGGATCAAGATGGGTGTCGGATAGATAAGTATTTGAGCGTCAGGCTCTTATTTCTTTTCAATTTAATATTTAATCAATGATTATTTTTCTCCCTCATTATTCCACCAAATCGTATTCCAAGATCATATATCCATTTTTGATCGATATATCCATATTTTTGATCTCTTTCATATTTCTATATTTTCGATTTTTGATATTGTTTATATTTCGATATTGCTGTATTTTTCGATATTTCGAACAAGTTTCGATAGTTTGTCAATATCGATTATCTATATCTAAATTCGGATATCCCAAAGCCCTATCGAACCCCCTCCGAAATGAAGTTTTTGGCTATGGACCTGATTAGGGATGCGCACGAGACAAGACGAGACAGAATTTTTGTTACGAAATTCGAGACGAGATAGAGCTGTTCCAATAGAAACGGATCCAGTTTTCGAGACGAGACATAACTTTCGCGGCACCTTTTCGAGAGGAGACAATCTCAAAAATTTTCTCTTGCGCATCCCTACATTTGATCATGAGGTATCAAAAAAAAAAAAGTTAATGAGAAATACCGGTAACATGTAAATACAATATAGGTAGCTAAAACATTTTTGTTTTCATTCTTCAGTAATGCATTGTTATTAATCTCCGGGGGGCGCGGTGGCTCAGTGGTAGAGTGTTCACCTCCGGTGCTTGGGGTCCCTGGTTCGATCCCAACTCGCGCCGTGTGGACTTTGTAGTGGACAAACACCGTGCTCGTGGGTTTTATCGGGGTTCTCCCGTTTCCTCCCACTTTCTTCATTCCACCATTTCATTCATTTCTCATTATCACCGTCTCCTTTAGCCTAACCGGCATAATCGTGGGACGTTAAACTTAAAGATTTCATTTTTTATTAATCTCTGTATTTTATAGTGTATTCTCAAGCTTAAGGTGATGTATAATTAAATTTTGAATTCAGTTAACTTATTTTGTTTCTCAGATTGTTTTTTAAAATGTATGTACAAACGTTTATTTTCATTCTTGAGAGTTTAAAGTGACGTATAGTTATTAAACATAGTATTTAATATTGTACTCTTAACGTGGAAGTGATATACAGTTAACTTTTGAATTCAGTTAACATTTTTCTCTCTGAAATTGCTTTAAAAAGTATGTAAAAACGTTTTTATTTTATTTCTTGAGTGCTAAAAGTGATGCAAAGTTATTAAGCTTACTACTTTATATTGTATTCTTAACCCTAAACTGATACACAGTGCGTTTTTGTGTAAATTATGTCAAGATATTTGAGTGACGAACACTGGTAGAAAATCCTGACTACTACTGGAACATTTTGATTTTAAGGTGACAACTACTGGTGCAAGGATTTTAAAATATTGTTTTTCCTCCAACGGCTACTCCTTTTTTAATTTGGGGGGCGCGGTGGCTCAGTGGTAGAGCGTTCACCTCTGGTGCTTGGGATCCCGGGTTCAATCCCAGTCCCCGCCAAGTGAACTTTGTGATGGACAAACACTGTGCCCGTGGGTTTTCTCGGGGTTCTCCCGTTTCCTCCCACTTTATTCATTCCACCATTTCACTCATCTCTCATTATCACCGTCTCCTTTAGCCTAACCGGCATAACCGTGGGACGTAAAACTCAAAGATTTCATTTCATTTTTTTCCTTTTTTTAATTCTAACTACATGGTCATTATAGGAAGGATCAGTGAGTCTTTCCAACTATGGTACAGCTCCGACAGATTCACGATGCTCAGAGAAGAGACAAAATAGTATGTTTTCAACCTTAAAATGAGAACCACTGGCGTTTTTACCCTGCTATGCAAAAGTAAGTGAGTACTCCAATGGGGTTCCAATGCGGTACTTAATTTCTGCGTTTTAGATATATGGAAATACATGTCTCTAAAATGTAAATAACTGATTTTTTTTTTTTTTTTACTGAAAACTGCAACTCGGTAAGCCTTATGGATACCGAGGTATGGGAAAATAAACTATAGGTATGTGGGGCTTGCATACTTGACGCTACAATTCGGAAATTGAATTAAAATGTGACTAACGGCTATCAAGATGTTGTCAAATAAAGGGAGGACCAACACAGTTAAGGGGTATTCGTGTTAAATGCTAAAATTTCCGAAATCGGTCATGGAAAGTTAATAAACACCAGTAGCAATTTCATCTTAAAGTAATTAGATATCTTCATGGAGTGTTAGAACATCATGGAGTCTACCAAAATTAAATTTTAAAAGCTTTTGAAAATATAATCTGACATTTGTAAACAGAATTTGAAATATGTGTTTACCCAAAACTTCCAGCTAGTACATCTAACATCTGGAGAAACACTGTGAAATAAAAGCGTACGAGATCTTGAAATTTCGGAAACAATTATTGGTGGCAACAAAATTAAATAAGATGGTACTTCTATGGGTTAAATGAGTACCTCATTACAATTTCGATCGAAAGATTAGTTCAGTCCTAGGTTTTCTTCAGGCAATTCCAAGGGTTCATCGAGCTGTGCAAAAGAATGAAAATTCGCTGTCAATATCTAAGATAGTAACCAAGATATAATGAATTATATATTTTATGACGTAAAAATAGAGATCTTTACGGATTTGTACTTTTGGGTCTTTCCTATAAGAAAAAAATTCAGAAAACTACTGTATATACCTTAATAGACAATTCAGTGGGCGGAGACACAGTAGCTTAGTGGTAGGGTATTTAACTAATCTTTTTTGCAGAAACTATTGAAGTATTCACTTAACCTGTAGAGATACGATCATACTTAACTCCCTATTTAATTTTAAAATTAAATAAAAGGAAATATTTCAGTGTAGCGACCCACGATTATGCATTTTAGTCTCAGGGAGATTATGATTAAAGCAAGTGAATGTTGTTGACAGAATTGATGGAATGCAAAGGTGGGAGGAAAGAGAGTACCCCGAGAAAACCCACGAATACGATGTGTACTACAAACTGACTTGACCGTGGATCGAACCAAGAACCCAGTACACCAGAGGTAAGCACTCTACCACTAAGCCATCGTGCCCTCGCCCATTTAATTGTCTATTAAGGTATATACGGTTGTTTTCTGAAATTTCTTCTTCTTACAGCAAATACTCAAAAGTACAAATCCATGTGGGTCTCTATTTTTACGACGTCATAAAATGCATAATTCCTTATATCTCGCTTGCTATATTAGATATTGACAAAAAATGTTCACTTTATTTCAGAGCCCGATGAACGCTTGGAATTGTCCAAAGAAAATTTAGAGCTGAATTAATCTTTCGATCAAAATTGTACTGACGAGTCTGAGGTACTCACTTAACCCATATAAGTACCATCTTATTTAACTTTTGTTAGGATCAATAATTGTTTTCTGAAATTTCAAGATCTAATACGCTTGTATTGTATGGTGTCTCTCTAGCTGCTAGATGTACTAGCTGGAAGTTTTAGGTAAATACATATTTCTAATACTCTTTAAAAATGTCAAAATATATTTTACAAAGCTTTTAAAATTTAATCTTGGTAGACCCCATGATGTTCTTAAACTCCATGGAAATACCTAATTACTTTAAGATGAAATTGCTACTGATGCTTATTAACTTTACATGACCGGTTTCGGAAATTTTACCACCTAACACGAAAAACCCATAACTATATGGATCCTCCCTTTATTTGACAATATCTTGATAGTCATATTTTAATTAATTTTCTAAATTGTACTGTCTAATATGCAAGCTCCACGTACCTATGGTGTCGCTTTTTATTTCACCATATTTCGGTAACTGTTAGGCGTACCGACTTGCGGTTTCGGTAAACACACACCTCTAACGTTCTTTAAAACGTTATTAAGACATATTTTAGAATATTTAGAAATGAGAGTTCTGCGAATATCATGGTACCCGAAAACCCCCATGAGGGCGTGTGTGTAGTGTATTTAATTGAAACTACTTTTGAGGTGTTGTAAGCCCTCGTAATTACGTTTCCGAAACTGCACCACCTAGTACACAAACCCCACACTTCTATGGTGTCGCTCTTTGTTTTCCCATATCTCAATATCCCTAAGGCTTACCGAGTTGAGGTTTTAGGTAAACAAATGTCAGTTCCTTACATTTTAGAGACATACATTTCCACATATCTAAAAAAAATACAGACATTAGGTACCCCATGATACCCCAAACACCATTGAGGTACCCACTTACTTTTGAATAGTAATACATTTTGAGTTGTTCAGCATCAATAAACACTTCATAGTTTTTCTACGTGCAACCCAAAAGTCCATACCTGACCGAATAGATTTTGTCCATTTAATCTCAAAAATGTTAAGATACTTTGTATTGTTAAGTACAACCAAGTTAAGCACACTGAATTTAATATTTTAAATATTTTCTGATTTTTGTTTCAGGTATTTCGTGCATCAAAACAAAACCAGGATTCTGCTTGGAAGACAGTGAAAAGAAGCAGTGTAGGTTGTGGCTAAAAGTACGTCCTTTCTGAAGACAGACCCAATTGTATTTACATTCTTTTGTACGAATATATAACCCTAATAAAGATACTGTACTACAAATTATTTCTTTCCCCCCATAAATTAGAATAAAATATTATCTCTGTTTAAAGAAAATGTTTGTTAGTGTTAAGTCATTTCAACTATTTTTCTCTGTAATAAGAACATTATCCCTCGCAATATTTTTTATCTTTGTGCTATTACAATTGGATGAAGTAAAATTCTATACGAAGCACTATTATTTCAGACATGCATTAATAACTAATGTATTGTTCTGTATGTAAGGCAATGTGTATACTGAACATGTCTAGCGAAGGTGTTGTTTTATTGGGAATCCGAAGAAAGAAAGAAAAAAAAGCTGGACTTACCAACGTATACGTGTTCGAATTCTGGACTAATTTAAATTATCCAGAGAAAACACTATATATTTCTTTGTTGCTATTTCAGATGTATCCTTTATCCAAGTCATATGAAACGCAGACTTCATACATCGCTATACTTTGTATGAACTATGTTCCGTATTTACTTGATCACTTTGTAACTTTATCTAGTGTTGACAAGGCCGCAGGTGTTAATCGAATAGTTTAGTGTATCACTCATGTCACCTTGTGACTAAGGTAGGTCCTGTCGGTATATATATGGTACTGGGTTCAATTAGCGATAAAATACATTTTTAGCATTAAACAAATGCAAAAATCTACACGAAATGAGATACCATGATCTCTGACTTACGGATAACACCAAGCAACTAATGGTACTGAGTGTGATTGAGTTTACTAGTTACTATCTGGCTAAAATCAGTGTTCCTTTAGCTATACTTCTTTTCGTGCTCTGAATTGCAAAGATTGAAATAACTGTTTTAAATTATTGTATATATATCTTCCGAGTAATTCTGAGAATCATTGCTCTTTCTTTAAGCAATGTATGAGACTGTTAAACTGATCGTTGCTTAAAATGTTGCACTAAGAAGGATGCATCCAGGAAAGTCCAAATTTGCAGTATGTCTAAAGCAGGGAAGGATAAATATGTTTAGTCGATGGCTGCACAACGCCTCCGCTGTCACCACGTTGTCACACAGCGAATATAGCGGACGTTTAAGAATATTCTGCACTTACTATTATGTATCTGCCTGGGAACTTTGGTGCAGCTACCCAGTCTCCTTCTTGGTGTTTCTTTTTTAATGGCGAGAACTGAGTAGGAATCATCTTGTGAGCGAACACGTTTTCGGCTATCAGCATACTTTTAATTATTACGACATTTAAAAAAAAAAACATACCTGTTAATTAAAATGTACACAGATGTTATTTCTGGAAAATTCTATTCAGGCCTCTTGTGGTTTGAGTTTGAATATAGGATTGTATATGACTGTGCATTTTGCATTATTATTGAAGTGCTGCAACTAACTGCAAACCATATGATAAATTCTTACAGTAATATATCACATATTGATTTACTCTGTATGAAAACGAAAATAGTTTAACATATGGTTAACCTTCTTTGTGCCCATAATTTTAAAATTAACGCTTGTGTCACTTTTCAACACTTGGCTTTGCAGTAGCTTTCCAACGAATTAGCAGGAAGCCCAAACTTACAGGACACCCTGTAGGTTAATACATTTCTTTGGACAGTTTCACTGCTCTAAACTAAGATTTGAAAAGTGTAGCATTGTTAATTTTATTATTATTGGCACATTGGAGATCAACCATATTTTAAGCTATTTTTATTTCCATACAGAGAAAAACAATGTAGTGACAACATTACAGTAAGAATGTATCATGCATTTCTCAGTATGTTGCAGCACTTCAATAATGGTGCACTATACGTACAATCTAGATCCTGAATATGTCCAATTCATATATTACAACAAGGCAATACGTATGCGATACAGGTAAAATCCATATATTTCATATGGACAATCTATAAGCTACATACATCCAATCCATACATTACATATGGCCAACCTGTACGCGACATACGTATAATCTATATGCTGCATGCAGACAGTCTGTAAGCTACATATGTGCAATCTGTATGGTGCATACGGATATTCTGTATGCTGTATCGGGACAAGCTGTGTGCGACATAAGGAAAATCTGTATAATACATACGTACAATACGTATACTGTATCTAGTCGTACGTACGGGGCACAAGTACAATATAGATGCTGTCTCGGGGTTGAACGCAAGAAACACACGTACAGAACGTATATTGCATACTTCTTGAAATTATGCTCCGTCCTGATAGTCAGTGTGTGTCGTCATTATTAACCCACATGCTACATACGATCCTGACGTCACAAAGCTAGATATCACCTCCGTATATACTTGTTACTGAAGATGACGTCATACGATTGACGTCATTGCACTTATGCAGACAGTTTGTATAATACATACTTCTTCAGCTATACGTTTGCTGCAGGATGTTGTATACGGTTGTACGTTAAGTCCAGAAACTACAGGAATTACGAATGTAACCTACGTTTTTAAGTATGCCACCTACATTTTTTTTTCTCAGTGTGGTAGCAGCGATAATACGAGAGAGGTTATCGTTGAATAAAGGTAATATTCATTGTCGGAAAACGGAGAGATTAAATTTCAAGAAATTAGAAGAGAGCCAGGTAAGAGAGAAATACCAGATTGAAGTTTCAAGTAGATTCTCGGCCTTAGAAGATTCGGAGGGCACTAGTGTTGAGGATACCTGGATTAAAATTAGAGATAGCATTAAAATTTCAGCAAAAGAAAAATTGGGACATGCGGAAATACGTAGGAACAAATCATGGTTCGACCAGGAATGCATAAAACTAGCAGAGAAGAGAAAACAGGCAAAATCCGAATGAAATAACTATACAAAATTTCGCAGATATCAGGCGGGAAACTTCCAAAACTTTTAGAACAAAGAAACGCGATTTTCTGAAAGCTAAACTTAAGAAACTTGAAGATAATAGTAAAAATAAAAAACATTTGGGACATTTATAAGGGAATCAACGGATTTAAGAAAGGCTATCAACCTCGCGCTTATATATTAAAGAAATCTGACGGTACAGTTCTCACTTACACGGATAGCATCTTAAATAGATGGAAAGATTTCTTTGACAATTTGCATAACACGCAACCAAAAACTAGTGTGCGTGGAGAAAAGGTTATACACACCGCAGAACCGTATATTCCAGAACCCAACCGAATAGAAATAGAAACCGCTATAAAGAAATTAAAGAAACACAAATCTCCGGGTGTAGATGAAATTCCGGCTGAGTTAATTTTAGCTGGAGGCGAAAAATTGTGGAACAAGACACACAAACTCATTCTCCTTATCTGGAACAAGGAAGAATTGCCACAAGAGTGGAAAGAATCAATCATTGTTCCAATTAACAAGAAAGGCGACAAAACTGACTGTAATAATTATCGAGGAATTTCTCTTTTGAATCCTTTCAAATATTCTGTTAGCAAGACTGACCCCATACGCAGATGAAACTATTGGAGATTATCAGTGCGTATTTAGACGAAATCGATCAACTATCGACCAAATATTTACCATTCGCCAAATACTCGAAAAAAAGTGGGAATACAATACCCCGGTACATCAACTATTTATTGATTTTAGAAAGGCGTACGACTCGGTTAGGAGAGAAGCATTATACACCGTCCTTACAGAACTTGGAATACCGAGAAAGCTAATTAGATTAATTAAGATATGTTTAAATGAATCCCAAAGTAAAGTCCGGGTTGGAAAATTTTTGTCCACGAGCTTTCACGTCGAAAATGGCCTGAAAAAAGGAGATGCGTTGTCGCCATTATTATTTAACTTCGTTCTAGAATACGCTATAAGGAAAATCAAAGATAGCAACCAGGGCCTAGAGTTGAACGGTATTCACCAGGTTATGGCATATGCTGATGATGCAAATTTAATAGGGGATGATGGGAGAAAAATAGAAAGAAATGCAGATATATTATTAAACGCTTGCAGGGACATGAGTTTAGAAGTAAATGCAGAGAAAACTAAATACATTGAAGTGCGTCGGGACCGGAATACAGCAAATTATGGATGCGCTAAAATATTAAATAATACTTTTGATAAAGTGGATAGTTTCACATATCTAGGATCAATATTAACATAGGAAAATCATATGCACGAAGAAATTAAATGTCGACTAAAAGCAGGGAATTTGTGTTACTATTCGGTTCAAAATCTCTTGTCGTTGCGAATTCTATCGAGGAATTTGAAGCTTAAAATATACAAAACGATAATTATGCCTGTTGTTCTGTATGGCTGCGAAACATGGTCACTTACTCTGAGGGAAGAACATAGACTGAAAGTATTTGAGAACAAGATCCTGAGACGAATATTCGGACCCAAGAGGAACGGGAATGGGGAATGGCGGAAACTTCATAACGAGGAACTACATAATTTATATGGTCTACCCAACATTGTTAATGTCGTTAAGTCTAGGAAGCTTAGGTGGGCGGGTCATGTAGCTAGGATGGAAGAAAGTAGAAACGCTTTCAAAGTCTTGACTGGAAGACCAATCGGAAAACGACCATTAGGAAGACCTAGGCGCAGATGGGAGGACAATATTAAGATGGATCTCGCAGAGATTGGAATACCAAGTAGAAACTGGATGCATTTAGCTAAGTATAGAAGTCAGTGGAGAGCTTTTGTGAACGCGGCATTGAACCTCCGGGTTTCATAGGCCATAGAGTTAGTTAGTTTTAGTATGTTGCAGTTTCTCCCTACTCAACTTATGAGTCTTGTTTCGTCTCGGTTTTGTTATTTCATTTCTTCGAAACTAATACTTGTGTAGTTCGAAATTAGAATTGTGCTCATGTTGTTGGTTAATTTTAGTATGGGAGAGAAGAAAGGAGGAGAGTGAGAGGGGTCTCTTTACCTGACACTATCATGGGATAATAAAGTGTATATAGGGTGGCCTTACTGCACGGCGTTAACTGTCGCAATTTTTTGATGCTGAGTGTACAACGGACTGCCATACTTCGTACCGGCATGTTATCTGAGCCCAGTCACGGAAGGTCATACGTTGCGAAAAGGTCCGCTACTGAGATCTATGATATTAATGAGATGCAGTGTAACACGTTATACTACTGTTAGGAACAACGTTTGTTGTTGTTGTTGTTTGGTTTGCTTAATGAAAATTGGTTAAGTATTAAGAATAAGCAATTTCCAATAGGGATTTAATTCCCTCCCACCCTGTAATATACGGAATATGAAGTGTGTGCGCATGTGTTCGTACAAAATGTCAGTGAACTTTACCGACAAGTTGAAAGAGGTGATTCCTCATATCAAAGTAAGAAAAAAAAGTTTGTATTAGCAGGTGGGGTGAAGTGCATAATTCCGGTTCAAACACGTAACAAAAAGGAAAAAATTCTATCAACACTATTATCCTTGAGTTAGTGTTCCCTAACACTTCCAACTCCCTGCTCCCTATTACAAATGGCTGAAATATTCACTTTTGGACGGCGTATGTGAGAGTTATATCTACTCTGTGCCGACTTTGACGGTCACTCCACATATTCTCCTGTTCGAAATAGCGTATATTCCAATGTATTTTTCACGCCTTTAGGTGGCTCTAACTCTTAAATTGTCTAATATTCGCCACAGCTCCATGTCCATATGACTTTTTTTTCTGATTTTGATGCAATCTAATGCACATTTACATTACACTCACGGTAATTGATTAGATATAAGAAAACCGGATTCGATTTCCAGTGGAAGCCCATGTAATTCGGATACCACGTTAAGCTATAGGTCTTCGTCACATATAGTTTTCGTACTGGAATGGGCTAGAAACTCACATTCAAAACATTATTGATATACCAATATCAAAGCTGATCGAACATTATTAAATCATCGAAAAAAAAATACAGAAATTATTTTATAATCGAAACAAGAAACCTATACTAATTAGAATCAAATTCTTACACTGCGCACACCATGAATAATTGCGTGTTAAACTATTATTGTCTGGAAAATGTTCTGCATACACGTGTTATCAACAACAATTAGGTGACGCTGCTTAAGTGAGGAGCATAATTATTAACTACAGCATATTATTAGCACTGACAGCATCAACGATGCGATCATAAACACAGCACAATGAATAAACTATGTACTACTTAATTTACATATGCATTTACGCGTTTCGAACTAATGCGCAGTTTGCTTTGGTTATGCAGCTTAATAGAATTTAATGTTTGTATTACAAGAATCCGTAAAAGTTTAATGCAGAACATATACGTATATATCACCAAATTACGAGCAGCTTTGTTAATTCCAATTCTGATACATCGAAAATGAACGTGTTACTGTATTGACTTAATAAGATAAGATTTTTGTATGTATTGTCAACTATAACAATTCCGGACTGGATCATATACCTGAAATTTCATACAAAAAAGAAATGTCATGCAACATGAAATAACGTATAATGAAATTGACTAATGTGGGTAGGCATCACCAACAGAGAGTGAACAAAACTATTAAGTATACTGAAACGTTGGTAACTTCATTAGTGAGACATTGAAATAGAGGTTCCAGCCTATGCAGAAACAGCGACTCGAAGTTTCCTATACTTCCTTCTGGCTTAAACTTTTCTTGTAATTTAACCGCTTTCAGTACAATTCAGTTTTGACTTTATATATATATATATATATATATATATATATATATATATAATTTAGTTCTAGAATAATTAGTCTTCGTTTTAAACATTTTAGAAGTGAACGAAATAAAAAACAATATTGTGTGTGAATTTGATAGTTTTAACAAAAACGTGGTTCATAATTATTTGGACCAATGTAGGTAAATAGTCGTAAAGACTGCAACCAAACCTGTGCCGATCCTACATACAAAAAGGACAATCTACCGATTAGGTGTGTTATTATTATTATTATTATTATTATTATTATTATTATTATTATTATTATTATTATTATTATTATTATAAAGGTAACCAATAAAGTTCTTTCGCGTTTTGTGGAGGTATGTGTTCAATTGGCCCTCACACCCTGAAATAAATGTGAATAGAGATAAGGCAAAGGTCAGTTGTTGGGGTGGGTATATCCAACATACTACCTGGTTGTGGGAGTTCAGTTACACCGTGAACTTGCGTAAGGACATAGTGAACATGGGACTTCCACTGAGCGTCATAAGGACGTGCATGCTGTATGAATTTAAACTGGGGTCAAACACTGCAGCAGCGGGGCGGAAGATACGCCAGGACTTTGGTGAGGGTATCGTGACTATGCAGACAGTGCAGAGGGGGTTTAACAAGTTTAAGAACGTTGACGAAACACTCGAAGACGTACTACATGCGGGAAGACCAATACATGCACAAAATTAAGATCTGTACGCAACAATTTATGCGAACAGTGTCCAGACATGTGAAGAATTTTGACTAGAATTCAGTGTGAGTGGAGAAATCATTCGGCAGCACCTCCATCACCTTGGGAAGCACTACCAGTTGGGTCGATGTGCCCCACATGATTTGACTCCGGTCCATTAGGCAACGCGAGCAGACACCTGTGTTTCTTTGCTGTCTCTTCTGAGGGAGAAGCCATTTCCGGACAGAGTGTTGGCATGTGATGGGAAGTTTTTTTCCTGTGGGAAGCTCCACTACGCCGTCATAATCGGATTGCATCCCATGCACCGGTTGCAAAACAGTAGAAACCAGCACTGCACCAGAAAAAAAAGTCCTCCTGTGTGTTTGGTGAACTAATAGCGGTATCGTGTATCGGAAAATGCTATCAGCTGGTCAGAGTATCAATGCAACTATGCACTGTCAGCAGTTGATTCATGTTCAAGAAAAACTCAAAACTCTGGAGCCAGCACTTCTGAATCATAGAGGGGGCCTGCTGTTACAGGACAACACAACTCCGCACGTGGTTACGATGACCTGATGCACCATTCTACTCATTGAGCGGGAAACACTATTGCATTCACTATACTCCCCAAACATTATACCGTTCAATTATCACCTGGTCCATTCATTAGACGATCACCTTCATCTCCTATAGAGATTCAGCAGATTGTTTTCGTAGTTCCTCACGATGTCAAGAATGCATCATTGTTGATAAACGAAATCGAGCTGTTCTAGGTTTCCTCGCATAACACCGTGCAAATCTCCCGTGCCATTTTTGTGTGTGTATCCGTATCTTTTCATCACCATGTTGTACAGGAAACGCTTATGCATTATTATTATTATTATTATTATTATTATTATTATTATTATTATTATTATTATTATTATTATTATTATTATTATTATTATTATTATTAATGTAAGAAACGTGTATATACATTGATTTTACGTATATTAAAAACGGTTATAAAATGGAATGAAACGAAATATTTAAGTTTTACGTCCACGTTATGCCGGTTGGACTAAAGGAGACGGTGATGATGAGAGATGTGTGGAATATTGGAATGAAGAAAGTGGGATGAAACGGGAGAACTCCGAGAAAATACACGAGCACGGTGTTTGCCCAGCACAAAGTCTGCACGGCCCGAGCTGGGATCGAACCAAGGCCCCAAGCACCGGAGGTGAACGCTCTACCACTGAGCCACCGCGCACCCTTAAAACCGGTTGTGTCGCTTTCAGTTTTTGTTCTATGATTTCCAGGTGTTTTAGGTTTCATTGTAAGTATTATTATTTTAGTTTTGCTATGTTTCCTTTAGCCAATATTGCTAAACATATTTAAAACTGAAGATCAAATTTGATTATTTTTAAGTTTGGTTCAATATACAATTTAGACAATCATAGTAATATGCATAAAACCTGTCTTCAATAGGCCTTGTATTAAACGGAAACTTGTGTGAAACGGAAATATTTCACGGTTGGATGGACGTACTGGCAAAAATCGTGTTAGATTCCATTCATTAAACAGAAGCTATATGACGTGGGCAACGGAAATCAAAATACACATTTCAACGGAAAATTTCAAGTTTCGTTGTGCAGCATTTAGGTTTTGTTTAGACATCCTATGAGATGTTAGATATATTTTAAGCAAAATAGACAGTAATATACAAACCGAGGCAGACACGACGGATATACATGTTTTAGTTGAGAATTATAAGGAAAGTCTGAAAGAAGAAGAGGAGGTGGAGGAAGAAGAGAAATAAAACATTTAATTGGAGGAAGAGTGTAGACTAAATACGTATCAAAGTCTGTTAAAAGTTTAAAGGTACTGTAACATTTGTCTTACTTCTAAATGACAGTGAGATGCTTAATGTGGTTCCTCAGGCTAAAGTCTCTGAGAAAAGGGAAGGAGAAAATGGAAGTGTACAGAAAACCATTCTTGATTATGAAAAAAAAAATAAAAATAAGTTAACGTGTGTACAGTACGTATATTTCTGCCCATCGTAAGTTTTGCATTTTAGTAATGCTCCATAAATAAATACTGTAAATTGACTAAAGTGCGTACACTCTCTCATTTTATCTCAGGATATTTATTATATGAATGCACTTTTTCAGCATAGGTTTACTTTTGTTAACCGAAATCTACCTTTAACAGACTCTTTGAGAGTAGGTCCGATTCCGCTAAAGACAGGTTTTACTGTATATTATATTGGTATGTAATATATTGTGTATATTATATATTTATATATCATATACTAAACAGAACCAATAATTTATTAGTTCTGTTAAAAAAACTAAAATGCCATATTGTAATCAAACATTCCAGCTTAATGCCATACGATTATGTCCTGTAGGCTGAGAGAGACGAATGAAGAAGACACGTTTATGATGATAGAATAATCGCAGGATACAGGATGATGGCGGAATGAAAATGTGGAAGAAAATATGAATACCCAAGAAAGCACACGGACAATATTATGTCCAGCACAAACGAACTTGACCGGGAATCGAACCAGGTACCCCACATACTAGAAATAAGTGCTCTTTCGCAGAGTCATAGTGTACCCTAAACCATGACACGTAGTGATTTCCGTACCGAAGCGTTAGAACCCGTTGAGTGCATTAAAAGTCGGCGCCTCAGACCAGAAAATGA
Organism: Thermobia domestica; assembly: GCF_964235325.1. Lineage (NCBI taxonomy): Eukaryota > Metazoa > Arthropoda > Insecta > Zygentoma > Lepismatidae > Thermobia > Thermobia domestica. The sequence continues at coordinate 141,652,857 of NC_137459.1, read as the reverse complement.
AGCTCTTGCACAAATTTAAATAATTTTTAACGCATTAAATATGACCATTCACTGAAGCTTACTCCATAACATCATGTTGTTTTGCTGCATACCTTCATCCCTCTAAAACTTAATTAACTCTGACAGGCTATTTGCGGCATAGTAGCTCCTTGTTATTTCGAAATTCCAAATTGTTAGTCAGTCATCCAGAATTACCACTAACGAATTCTAGAAATGCTGGTAATCTTCAGAATATATTTAGAAATATATAACTTATACAACACTTCTTTTGAAATCTACTTCAACTAGAAATTTTATCTAATTGTTCTGGGAAGAGCTGATGCACACGCTCAAGTTCATTTAATCGTCAGAAACTTCTGTGTTAATTCCTTGCAACAGTCTCACTCTGCGCTTTTGTAGTGAACTGAAATATTAGACAAAGATATATAAGTTAATTCTGCTTTATAGCAGGTTACATAAATCTTGTAGAAATTTCGTGCTAGACTTGCCATCTAAAGGTACGGTATTTTATCACATTTTCTGTAAATGTGCGAAAAGTTCGGTGCAGATTCTAGCCTAAATCTACAGCGTCATTCGTCACTTTCACTTGAGTTACCCTATTGCTTCGATCGCTCTTTCCGCGTACAAGGAAAACACTTCTGGACGTGGGTTAGACGAAAGCTTCAGATTTTCCCTATTTTTTCCCACTTATTTTTAAGCTTAGTGTTCCATCCGCCGACACAATAGACCATTCTTGGCTACTCCTTTTCTCTTATTCTAGACGCAAAACTTTTCAGGAACCTAAACGTCAAAGCCTGTGACATATGATGAATTCTTTGACAAGCTGTAAAATTAAAAAAAAAAGAAGGAAAGAAAAGGTAATTCAAAGAATGCGTTCAGCTGTAACAAAAAATCAGCGAAGCAATATAATTTCTGGTACTTTTTAATAGACTATTCTTACGTGTCGTTGTTTCCTGAATACATTTTATTGTTCTTTTTATACTCTTCCTTGGTGCTATTTTTGGATAACATAAAGTTTAGTTTATATTTGTAATACGCGCATTCCTTGCTATGTCACCTATATAAGATCAATCAGTCTTGTTATAGGTAACGATTGTGCTCAGTACCCTTGGTACGGAATGCTTTGAAGCGTTACGCAAATTTGAGGAACGTATCACCTGATTAACCATACAACTAATAATGTTTCCTATTCAAATAAAAGTTTCACTCACTTAGCCTTGCATTGGTTTAGTCGACAAAATAAATCTTTGCTAGCACTTTCTCTTGACTAGTGTCTTGCGCGCGAGTGTTTGGTACACGAGTTCGTGAGTTTGATTCCTGATGGTAGAGTATTGGAATGTGAACGAGTTATGGTGGTTCGGATTCCACCTTAAACTTTAGGTTCATTCTGACATAACTTTGGTTCTGAAAATGGATGCTAAACTCCAACCAAGCTAATCTCTCCTGTTAGGGCTGCTTCTTAAATTGTAACACCATCTTGCCTTAGTGTGCACATAGCTTCGAGTTCTATATTATGTCGAGACTATTGTATTTTAGATTATTACTTTTGTCTCATAAATATAGCCACATCAATAACACGATATACCCATTTTTAATCTAACTCTAATTTTGCATAAAGCACGAACACAACATATGCGATTTTTTTTTTCAAATTCAGAATATATTTTGAGTATGGTTTCAAACAGCCATCTAATGTTTGTATGATGAGCATTCAATTACCATGCATAATTGATGTTTCCAATATATTCGCTCTGAAATAAAAGTTAATGCTTTCCACTGCTACATTGTTATATATAATTACAAAAATACAAAAAAAAGCACCCTCTTTATTTTTAACCATATCATGTACGTGTTAAGATGAATGTACAAAATAGTTTCAAAAGTTTCATAGTTGTAACTTTTGAGCAATGGCGCAATTTATAAAAAGACCTATTTTTTTGTATGCCCATTAATGTTTGACAGTGGAACCCTTTGCAAGGTTTCTTAGGATCTACTGAAAAAGCAAAAATTAAGCTTTCATTTGACAGCTGGATGAGCCCAATAACTTTAAAAATAAGGAAGTCATGGTAATTTTAGTTCCATGATACTGAGTGCCAGAAAGTGAAATTGACGCCAAACTCAAATTTTTCAAAATAAAATTCCATGGAGCATTTCTCATCCTAAAAATCGTAAAAAAAATAATTTAGCATAATTCCATTTGTATTTATGTATGAATTTTTTTTGAAGAGAATTTGATACATTGAAGCACAGTGCTCTAGGTGATTTGACATGGAATGTCCCGATATTCCAGTATACTGCGTCTCTCACTTTCGGTAATTTTTGAAAAATAATTTACACTGGCAATCATCACGTGTTCTTACAGCTGGAATATACTTGCCAGAATATGCTGTATGTGGCAGTCCTTAGCTTGTTTCATGGCATTTCTATAGTATTTCTCAGTATAAATATATATTTTTTTTTTTTTTGTTTCTTCGCCTGCGGAAATTCATCGTCGCTACTTCCAGACATGGCAAAGTCAGCACTAATAATTACAACACAAGGTGAACACGTTCAACATTCGTATTGAACGAACGGTGTAACTATTACGACATAGTGTGTCGTACTAGGCATCTAACCATAAAGACGTATTTTGCGGGAAAAGTGTTACAAATGACTGTCTACAGCGCGTTATATGTAAGAGTTACCTTCAGTAATAGTATGTGTTAAAAACTGCGTTCAGTGCAAAAAGGGCACAGGTGTTACACATGTGCCCTTGTTGCACTGAACGCCGTTTTTAATATTAAAAATAACTGCCTTCTGAAGACGATACCTGAGGTCTCTTTGTGGCAAATAATGAGCCTACCTATGTAGATAATGAATCTAGTGTTACCACAATTTCGACCAAATTGTCACATGTGCCCTTTCTGCAATGACCGATTCATTTATTATGCCAGCTATAGCATCATGCCATCTCAAAGGCGGCACGAAATGTTTTATTGCACTGAACTCAATTTCCACACGTACGAAACAGAAACAAGGTTAAACATTCTGGATTGATAAATTCTCAATTAAAATAAGAATAACTGATGTAATGATAAGTGTCTTGGGTTTTAATTCTCTTAGAATATCAGAATCACTCAAATGAAATGTATTTTGATGAACAAAGTAGAGCAGTATTGAGGGAATAATTTTGTCGCTGAAAAAAGGAAGATACTGTAATGTTAAAAGCTAAGTATTCAGAATGGAAGTGAAATAATTATAAAGAAAAGAATGGGAAATTGAGATAGAAAAGTACAGAGCAAAATTTAAAACCAAAATAAAAGAAAACGCACATTTTCTTGATTCATTAGTCAAGCTTTAAGCTCTAGTAAAAGTAGCACTCTTGACTTGCAAATTTCGTAACTCTCCTTATTTCCTCTGTAACTTTTTAAAGGAAGAAAATTGTAATGAGAGCTTTGCGATAGTAGTTGATGTACACCAAATATTAAGAGAGGAATTTTCTTCTTAACTTCGATCTCGTTTTCTTTAATTTAATGCGAATATTAAACAATCTTGTGAGTTAGCATGATATTAAAGACGATATGCTAAAAAGCGGGCACAAATAAAATTAGCTCATGACGCCGGAAGGAACACTTAAAAATTATTGCTTAATCGAATGATATTATTCATATTTTAGTAGAATAGCATCCATAACAATATAAAAGGAAATAATGAAGCAAGTAAAATAAGGTAAATAATCCAGTTATTATTATTTTTTGTATGTACAGAGGAAATTCATTTCCCCGTCTGTGCTATATGAAAAGAAACGCGAAGTTTACAATTTGATTTTTATACATTGATCATAATGGACTTCAGATGTTTGCACACGTAGACACACAAGCACATTCTCACCTTGTAAACAAATTATTTCACTTGTAACTCTTAATGCCTGTAAAGTAGTTTATTGAATAAATTTGATCTTTATTTTTTCTAAATTTACTATTATTGTAACTATATCCGCTAGATGTTTTATTTAAATTACAGTTTTTACTAGAAATCAACCGTGTATCTAATGAACTCCGTTGTATGTAAAAGAATGCAGACAATATTAGTGGAAAATTAACATATTGAAAAAAAATAACGTTTTTCATTCGAAGTTTCACGTTAAGACCCGCTACTCAGTCATAATGATGATATTTTCTGGTTCATTTTTTAAGTATCACGGAAATATTGATATAGTACATGCAAATGCAAATGCCTTCGATAACTATTCTGAAAGTGTATATAACATTTGGTATTGTTAATATGTCCAATGTGGACCGCATTCATACTGCCTGTGTGTCGAATTTAAATAGTACTTAATCAAATATATAGGAATATAATTTATCCCTGAATACTTGCATTTCTTACAGTCTTTTATAAGTAAACTGCAGCCTTATTATTATTATTATTATTATTATTATTATTATTATTATTATTATTATTATTATTATTATTATTAGTGGTAGTAGTAGTATTGCGGAAGGTTCCTGTAATTATCACAACAATTATATGTACCAGTTATATAAGACGTCAATCTAGCAATAGAACGGGAGTACAATTATCACAATAATTACAATAGCAGAAAACTGCAAATGTTTATATCCTCTATACCACATGAAGCGTATTATATCAGCACTAAATAAAAAGATGCATTTAAAAAAACATGGAAATAAATTAGTTTAGTATTTGGTCTTTATCAATTTACAAGTAATGTGTGTATTAGGAGTACGTGTTTCATTATAATGAGTATGCATGTTATTGGTATGAGTATATGAGTAATCGCTAAGAGAATACAATGAACAATATGTCACTTAACGTCATATTTTATACATAGTACATCAATATATAAACAACCTGCTCTTGTAGAATAATAATAATAATAAAAAAAAACGAAGACTCAATATTATTGACACCAAGCTGCACATTTTCTAGATTTTTCTCAAAATTTAAATATGATAACTTACTTTCGGAAATTTCATTTTGATCAGCATGATGGTGTTTATCGATTAATATACGTATCAGGTTTAAGCAATAACATAAGCAAACATACACTAAATTTTTAGAATTAGTTATAATTTTGTCCAGTGGCGTATTTAGGACTTTGTTTCGGGAGGAGCTATGCGCAACACGTGAAAAAGCAGTTATACTTTTTCCATTTGGGTGCCAAAAATTTTTAATGAAATTGTGCATATACGAAATTAATTTCGGCGGAGATTGAGCCCGATAGTCCTCCCTGTAAATACGCCACTGATATCGGCCTATATATTATTAACCACACTGCGCGTTGTCCTCTTGGCGGAGTTTTTAATTAATGAATGGGTGAGAATATGCTTCTATGTCACCTTCGTCTTAATAGGTAACTAGTTTGTGGTACGCTATTATAATTGATCTTACTGCTTTTTTTTTCTCTCTGAAATTCCTTATGAGAGTTTAAACTTACACATATCGTTTGGTTCAGCACGACGAGTTCTACTAAATAGCATATGCCTCACCTTTTGGACACTTTGTACGTTAATCCATAATGATATTGTAAATTGTTATGGTTGTTCTCGCATTGACAAACTTGGCGACGTATTTCTTACCACGTTCAAATTATTTAGTGAATCCAGAAATTCGAAATAAAAGCCTTTGTGTAATGTCTGCCAGAATGAGATTTGATGTAATTTGGATTGGATTGGAAAATGAAATGAAATATTTCAGTGTAACGTCCCACGATCATGTCCTTTAGGTAAAAGGAGAGGATGATAAAGGCAAGGAATAACGATGGAATAATTAGTGTAATGAAAATGTGGGAGGAAACAATAGCACCCGAGAAAACTCACTAACACAATGTTCGCCACAAACTTACTTAACCAGGGATCAAACCAGGGACCCCACACAAGGGAGAAGTAAGCACTCTGCCACTGAGTCACTCTGCTCTCTATTGAGATTGGATTGAAGTTTGAATTTGGCATTAATTTCAGCAGTGAAATACATGAAACGTGGACCAACAGTTTATCTCCCGCCGGATATCGAACTCGATTCTCCCGCGCTAAAGATGTGTACGCAAACCGGATAGCCACGAGGGAATTAATTTGGTATAGTGGTAAAGCGAACTTCCTGTATATTTGTTGTAATATAGCCATATGCTTTGTGATATTCTATGTGCGCTTGCTCTGTTTTCTCCTGAATATTACTTAACCTTCAGACATGTGCACCCATCAGTACTGTGAAACATCACCAGCAAGTACTCGACAATCATACAGCTAACTAGCTCTCCAAATCGAATCAGCTTTCGTTAATGTCATTCTTCATTAGCCTCACACTTTGCGTTGAGCGGTTGTGTACACATGCAAAATCTAATGAATAATTGTCCTTCGCCACAGAAGGACCTGAATTGACTTTGTGTGACATTCCCCTACGAATTACACTAAGCTATGGCCTCGAATAAAAACGACCTGTCACACATCTGTGTACAAATGCAATGTGAATTGTCAGTGCCTCGTATTTTAGTTGGAAAGACCTAAAATTAGGTATTGTAGAGGATAATAAATGGTGAAATGAATCTTCTCGTGGACTGTACATCATCGAGTTCAACATTGGAGGTCGTTCTGCGAATCGAGTGAATAGATTTACAATGTGGTTTACAATATGTTTTCTGGACATTAGACATACGGTAACTACAACAACATAGTAATCACTCGGCTTATCACTGAAAGCAATATAATATGCAATTAAATTTAAACCAATATTTTTTTTTGTTTATTGAAAATAATACACATACAAAGCTCACTATTTTTTTTACAATAATTTCATCGTTGATACTGGATTTCTGAATTATTTTCTCAAATAAAGCGTATGCCTATATGTCTACAGAAATAAACATTCCTTCAAAAAATCGTGGCTTTAATTGAAGGTACTAATCTACTATTCGAGTGGATGTTTCAGAAACTGAAGGATCAGATTTAGTAAGACATTTTTGATAAAACCAAAATTATTAGGAACTTACAATAAGTGGGTAGCAGTGACAACCTTGGTTATCGTAAGAAAATTAAATACGATTTATTCATTAATGAGAAATATTGGAATGGTTATCTAGGATATGGATACTATTGTACGGGTAAAACATGTCGTTTGTTATGAGGGTCTAATTATTTTAGCTGATAATACACTTACAATGCATGACTGTTTACATTTTTTATAACCCATCAACCTACAAAATAATAATTAACTGTATCAACACTACATCTATTAGTAGCTACTATCTAGACATCATATAGTAAAAAAATATGTATAAAATAAAATTTACAAAAACTAAATATACGCAGCATTGTCATACAATTTGGAGCTCAATTAAGTATGAACTACATTTCCTTCCTTACACCTATAAAATACATCGTCCAAAGAGTTGATGTTGAAGAATGACAAGACGTGTGTCCCTAGGTAAACTATATGAAAGAAAGTACGGATATAAAATAAAAGTTACGACGATTTCAGCCCAGAAATTTGTGGACACTCTACTATAATTTGAGGAAAGTCTTCATCTATTCTCATATGATAACCACGCAAATTGGCTATGTACCTTCTCTTGCAAAACTGATATTAGTTTCGCCTGTGAACAGCATACACGTAGGGACACGATTTTTCTGCATATTTTCTATAAGAAATGGAGTACACTGATAAACAATTCTCTTTTCTAGACGCCTTGAAATTGTCAGGGTCAAGAGAAGTGTCCATGGAACATACACCATATTTCTTTGTTGTAGGGATTCCTCTTTCAACAACACTTCACAATCTGATTTCAGGATGTGGCTCTGCTGAGTATTACTCCCTCTCTTCCAGACTGAAGCACCGTTTGTAGTCTTCTCCGATCGCAAGTAGATCGAAAATAAACTGTTTTGCTAAGATGCGTAACAATAACCATCAGTTGCTTGTAATTGACATAGGATATATTTTTTTATGAAACAGTTGTTTCCTAAAGAGTTGTCACTTGTACGGCTATACCCTAAGTACATACTAGTCATTTCAACAAGCGAATCGGAACATATTTGTGCAAACTTTTTTTTCCTGACCAAAGAGTATCTAGGAATGCTCAGCCCTAGAGACAAGTGATTTCTACTATATGGTAATAATGTCATTGTTAAATGATTGATAATCGCCAAGTTGTATGCGTAGAATATCGAAGACGTGTGATATTGGTATTAAATATTTTTTTTGTTCGTGGGAGATAAAATTTATAGAAAAGGTCATTGTGTTGTGTAGGTATGCTTAATTCACACTATGATAGTTTGTTTCAGTTTGGTATAAATAATCAATAGGACCTACTTTACATTACATTTGTTTGTTGTATTGATTTGCTTAGATTTGATTTAAGTACAAATTATAATTAATTGAATATTCATCTCCGATATCACTTTGCATGTTTATAACACGTCATTAAAGCTATTAGTTGTGTTTGGGAGAAAGTGCATAATATTTGAATAAAACATTCCAAGACAATTATTTTGTTTCTTTAGAAAGTAGCTAATGGCTTGATCTATATATACTACCTATTTACAATGGCCTGTGTTTTTATTGTTAACCTCCATCTTCTTCTGTTGTCTGCTGGAGGGCTTCCTCGAACCGTACATTTCTCGGTCGTCATTAGAGCAAGCTATAGGCAGTGGTTTACTACCTCCCTGCTTCCCATTAGTCACTCGCAGCTTTTAATGGGGCATCTGAATCCATCAAACTGATGAGAGAAAGGATAAAGTGTACTCTCTTACCTCTTAAACTCAGACTGGGAATATTTACTTAATGAAACTACAAGTTTTTATTTATAGCGCAGCGCGAAAAGATTCGTAAAGTTTCAGCACTCTCAGATAGGATGTTAAACTCCTTTTTTCATGTTAAGTAAGAAAAAAGAATTAAAGTATTGTATTAATAAACATATTCATTTTTTGTGGACTTTATTGTGCACTGAGTTATTGCATGTTTTCTTTTCTGTTAAAATTACCCGAATAATTAACCGATTATTTATTATGTTATTCGAATATTCAAATATCCTAATATTTTTTCGCAATATAGAACAATTATTACAATAATTATGCATTAATCTAATGATAGTTCGAGTAATTATAAATAATTGGATAATTGGCTAATTTCACCTATTCCACCAATTATTCAAAGAATTCGATATTTGAACATTCAAATGAGTATTTATTCGAATTTTAACACGAATAGTTTGTACCATTAGAAAAATGCCTAAAGACCTTTATCACTACAATTGCCTGTGCTAAATTTTATAAGATGGGAATCTATGGATATTACAATACAAAATAGCTTGCAAAATCATACGAATTGGGAGCAGCATAAAATAATATTGGAACAAAATACATGCAATAGTTGAATAGCATATGAAGGTATTTCATTCAGTAGGGTACATAAGAGGTTTCCGGTCAGTTACCAATTCATTCCGGATTCCTTAACATAAGCTATTTTTTTTTAATTTAATGTTTATGTCAAATGAAAGAGTAAGTGACTACGGTGCAACAATTGCATACCTAGTTTCACCTAGTTGACATAATTACTATAATTATTTTAGGAAGTTTGTTAACCACCTTAACAAATGCAGATTAGCATATTCATGAATTACATTAATCATTCTGTACTTATTTTGCTAAATTCTAACAATACTTTTGCCACTCTTTCCCTTTGTTTTGGCTTCATTCTGTTGTACTGAGATTAAATCAGATTAGTAATATAATATTTCCTTCATTTTTAAATAATATATCTGGTTCATGAAACAATGCCATAAAACAAGCACCAAGCCGTGTAACGTAATTATACATATTATTTCGCTACCACAATATGAGAAATCCGTTCTCCGGACAGTGGTATATTGTACAAATATACGAAATCCTCTTGCTTCATACAGAAATGAGTACGCAGCATACGTTATCCATGCTACATAGACACTGTCATTGTAGTTCCCTGCAGATATGAGAAAACGCACCTAATTCTCAAAAAAATCCTACAAAAGGTTTCTCAACGGTTTTCTGTAGTATCAAATGTGCTGAATAACACATTAAAAGGTTACCAAAATTTGACCACTGCACTGTAAAGGCGCAATTTTCAAGATGGCGTCCAGAATGATGTTAACTCTTTTACAATCTTAGGCTTTCATTCAAGTAGCTATTGAATCATCAGTATTTGCCCTAGGATTATGGTTTGTACATCATTCTCTTCAGAAGGAAACAAGCTTTCAAGAGATGCCATCCAAATGTGTACATGACGTACGCGAAAAGGGAAATTGAGAATAATTCGAGAAATTATCCTTTTAAAAATCCCTTTTCAAAAGTTTTTCGCCTTCTGAAGCGGCCCGGGTAAAAATACACTACCCAAATGTTCCTAGAGAAGTACTATGGGGTATATGTTATGTACGTGTCAAGTTACATTGTAAAATCTTTAGTAGCTACGACTGAATAAAATATTTAATTATATCCAACTCTCAATATTCCTAACCAAATATATAATAGACAAGAAACAGGACATAACATAAAAGTTTGTAACACAGTACTATTAATCCAGGCATCATCATTCGAACCTCACTTTTTTGAGATTAAAGCAAAACTTTCCTATAGTATCATTCGCATGCGTCCATGATGCAGGAGGAAATGGAAATTGTGGATAATTCGGAAAATTCCCCCTACAAATTCTCTTTTCAGAAGTTTTGCGTCTTCTGAAGCGGCCCCAGATAAGAGTACAATGCCTTAATGTTTTTTGAAAATTACTACGTGGCATATATTATGTGGGTTCTAAATTTCATTCCGATATCCTATTATTTTACTATGTTATATGCTATTACTTTACTGGGTTAATTGGCATAGTATGACAATGCAATAATATCTTATTTTGTTCCTTTCAACCTTCAATATGAATGCTAACGTTGCAACCCGAAAAATCTGTCCTATTGACAATGGAGACCTAAGTTGTGGTTTAGACATTGTACGACTTCGTCAGAAGAGACTGAAGGGGTTAACAAAGCCAGTTAAGAAAGAAGAGATAAGTTGTGAATTTCAGCAGGGGCAAAAATACACTCAAATGCAAGCAGCGCTATATCAACACAAAACACATTAAAAGTAAGCAATAAAAAATATCTGAACTACCAAACAGAAGTGCCAGGATATCTCAAGGTTCTTCTAACAGCCAAACAGATTGGCTCTTCTGCGGTATTACAGTTACACCAGGATGTGCTAGTATAAGTTATGTGAAGACCGAAGCATTTTTGTGAACAGTATTATTGAGTGTTGTGATAGTCGTTTAGATAAACGGGCGAGTATCGTGAAATGAATAATATAATATTTTGGACTTTACCTCCAAGCCCTGACTGTGTTTACCATCTCTGATGTAGCAGTAATTTTTGTTCTGAGCTATGCATACTGCTACAGTTCCATAATGAGTAAGAGGTGAAAGGCACTCAAAAACAAAGATCAAGAGCAAGCATGGTTGAAAGTTTGACCTTACCTAGAAAATAATAACGATGAACAATTGACAGTTTCACACCTACAGGACACAATGATGAAATTTCTGGAAAGAGAAAATTAAGAGTCATTTTGAAAGAGTTACATCAAAGAAAAATTAAAACAAAAAAAATCACAGAAATATTTATTTTGTTCAAGGAGAACGTCTTCATGATATTGTAACGATGAGGGAAAATACATCACAAATCTTACTTCAGCACTCTTGGAGAGGATTAAGAATCACGGAAAAGGGTTATCATCGAAACAGTATCTTGTCTTAATAAAAGTGATATTAGGTCCACCACTCCGTCTCTTACACATCAGTATCCAAATGAAACATTTCTGAAGCTACAACCTACCCTTTCTTTCATACCTGATTCATGCTTTCTTTCTTTTATACCTGGCACCGCTTGAAAGCTTGTTTTCTTCCGAAGAGAATGATGTACGAACCGTAATCCTAGGATAAATAGTGATGATTCAATAGCTACCTGAACGAAAGCCTAAGATTGTAAATGAGTTAGCAACCACTTTGGACGCCATCTTGAAAACTGGGCCTTTCCGGTGGTCAAATGTTGGTAAACTTTCAATATGTTATTCAGCACATTTGACACTACAGAAAACCGTTGAGAAACCTTTTATAGAAGTTTTTTTTGAGGATCAAACCGTATCTGCAGGCGACTATTAGATGTTACATCATGCCGTTGCAGGATGCCTCACATCTAACATTTTTTCTGTATATCACATGCATATACTTATGTTACATTCCTCAGCTATATGTTATAAACGTCCTTTTGCATGTAAGATCCTGGTCAACTATATTATTTCATACGGAAAGCAAGTATAGGTGAAACACTTATTCGGAAAGTATTATAAAACATGCGTTCCCAATTATATGTATGATGTACGTTAAGTCCAAAAACTACAGGAATTACGCATGCAACCTATCTTTTAAGTACGCCACCTACACTTTTTTCTCAGTGCATCAGCGAAAGAACAATTTCTTCCCACCATATATATACATATTTGAACGAACATTTATTATTATTATTATTATTATTATTATTATTATTATTATTATTATTATTATTATTGTGATTCTCACATTTTGATCATGTCTACATTTAAATTCATTAGAAACGCTTCCCACTTATCTTGCACCTACGCCCCAACTGTTCTTCTGAAATATACATAAATAAAGAATGAACATATTAGTTGGACAGCATAATTATTCTTTATGAATCAAATTGTGACTACATACAATACGCGTATATATATACTTAAACAAAATGATCACCAACCAAGCAGAGAAATATATACGTAATACAGAAGAAAGATAAATATTGGAAACGTTCCCCACAGAGAAGAATGTGAGGAATTTCGAAAACTGTAGTGAAACAAGCAAATTCACGAAGGTGATATCTTACCCTACCCTGGCTACGTCGTGACACCATTAATCTTAGTGAGCGGGAAATTGCATCCCGTAATGTGATTTTTTTTATTCTTATTCAGGTTCTCTCCCTCCCTATTCTAGGTTTGTTTTTCTCTCTTTTGGTGTTTCGTTAACTATTCAAAATTGTTCTTCCTTGTGACTTAGAGCAAACACACTGTTTACGTGTTATTTTAATTAAATAAATTCACAACTTTAATGTAATGCATTTGCAATAATTAACATATGTTCGTCTCAGAAATGAGCACTGACATGAAAAGTATGCAACTTATATTACAGTGTTCAGTTCGTATAAATTGTTAGAAAAATACACTAAAACTAAGTTAAGAGTCATGTTTTACAGTTATTATTAGTTTCCCAATTACTTCACTGTTTTATGTCAATACGAAAACATCTTTTCATTTGCTATGAATCAATTAGAGAAATGCACTCATCAAAATAATTTGTGTAATTTAACCAATCAAATTTATCTGCGTATTTTAATTATTCTTATACATAATTGGTTATTAAAAACCGAAGTAGGAAATCGTCTGCTTTCCAGCTACAAATAAATTACTTTGTACATTTAACTGCATATGTTAATCAAAATAAAGAAAATCTAACTATATCTAACCAAAACTCACTTTACCAAGGCTTTACAAAGTTATACTTAAAATAATCCAGTTGTTTTCTTGTAATATGAATATACTGCAAGTTAGAAATTATTACAATATATTTTTGTTGATAGCTTCAAGGTTTTCTATTTACATCAATAAACACGGACAGGTGATATTTCAGTAAGACATAATCAACATAAATTACATTCTTAATGTGTAATTGTTCAGGATAGGGTTGCCAACTGCTGAAAATGGAAATACTGGACATATTCCTGGAGTATGTATACTCGTAAGATTGTGACATCATCGCTCGTCAAAAATGTGAAAAATCTGAAAGTGGTTCCTTCACTTAAAATTGAGCGACTCGGAGTTTGAACTTAATAATTTTAGTTACTTTTGAGGCACTAGTTATTTCAGTTATTCCTGTTTTGGTTGAGTCGACATATGCATTTTTTTTATAGCAAACCATCAATAGTACATCGCATTTAAAACAGGAATGCAACTATAATAGGCAACACAATTATGATACACACAAAATATACTTGTAAAATAAGTGTTACCAGCTTTGCTGGTGCTCTGGTTGCATTATTTAATTTGAATATGTAGTTGAGGATGAAGCAGTGCTAGCTCCGCTCTTGAAAATACAGTTTTGTTGACATTTAGCAGTTTTGATTAGTTCAGTATATTTTCCTGTTTTCAACTCTTCAGCAAAGGCTGTGCACGACATGTCGATATCAAGGCGAATTATGTAAGCTCTGCTTTAACCATGCTCATCGACAAACGATTCCTTTCGACATTCCAAAATAATCTAAATAGAACAGAGAATAAGACCTGTATAGAGAAAAACGTACCGGACATATAACGCCCGGTTTTCAGGTCGTACCGGACACCGGACAAGGGTGTCAAAAACCGGAATGTCCAGTAAAATAGCAGACGGTTGGCCACTCTAGTTGAGGACGAAAACATTAATTACAAGAAATTAGTTTATTGAAATCATACAACTTGTTTTAAGAAAGTTAAAGAAAAAAGAAAAGAGGATAGATAGTTTACATACATTTTATTGTTATAAATCGTTGTTAAAGTAAATAATAAATATGCATATATATATATATATATATATATATATATATATATATATATATATATATATATATATATATATATAATATTGTGAAAATGCATATATAGTTAATTTAATGCTTGGAAATATGTAGTTTTGTACAGGAATAATATAGACCTATTGGTTGGATTGAAATATAGCGTATTTTCCGTCACCGAGGCTGAGACGCGGGGATCTGCAATTTAAGCTGGAGTCCTAACCACCATGATTTTCTCATTTTTTCTGGCTCTTCCACAGGGAATCTAACCCGTAACCTTATGCACGGAAGGCGAGTGTGCTAACCAATATATCGACGGAGATGGTACATGTATAATCAACATTAATTGCACCTAATCATATGCAATTTTTTTGAGAGTTGTCAATAATAATAAATATTAGAATTATTGTACTAATATTAAAACTAAAAATAATGCGATTAATATATATATATATATATATATATATATATATATATATGCATCATACGAGTCTATGGAACTTGGAACAACGTTGTGCAGAGCTGGTATATATGGCATTGTAGGGCTGTTACACATATTTTATGTATGAATATAATCTTCTGACTTGAAAGCATTCTATAGCTTTTCTAGCCAATTCAATAATAATTGGGTATTTTATAGCAAAAAGTAGCATTGTCAGAGTAATGGAGGAATACTACATACTGTCGATCCTTAATTACTTTTTCAACTGCATATGAACAGAATACAGACCAAACGTTGTGCTGGCTGTTACATGTATAAGTCAAAGTACTACAGTTATATCTGAGTCTTAAGAAATTAAGCAGACCCCTCACACTCTTTTCACATATTGCTACAACGTTCACTTTCGTGATCTTGAATGAGGTGATAAAATTCTAAGCTTGGCCGTAAACACGACCGAAGGGAAATTTGGCTCCCTTAGCTGTTAACGTAACTAGCGTGTGCGGTTATAAACAACAATAACGTACTACTATTGTTACTTGAACTTACTACGTAGCTTTGTTTGAGTTTGAGCTGAGAGGGTGGGGTGCAGACAGCTGGAGGCATATTCATTATATGCTATTAAGGAACGGGAAAAGGAAACTTTTATCGGTGAGAAACGTGCTTATTTGTCTTGAGGTATCATTACTTTTAATATTAAGGAAATTACGTTAAATTAATGTAATGGAAATTCCTTGATGTGTGTGTTGAAGTTCAAAGATTTAACAAAGTGTGCATGTTCATCATTTGCACGTAAACAATAAATTTAGAGTAACGAAGTCTGATAACTAAGATAATAAGAAGTAAACTGTACTCTAATAAGAGTGTACTATACGGAGCATGCCTCACAACTTTATATTTTGTTTTTATTATTTAAAAAAAATCCTGATCATAGAGTCCTTAATAAAAATGTAGATATAACATGTTAGAACTATTTTACACTAGATTCAGCCTGTTATGCAAAACGGAAAGGTTTGACTAAGTTGAAATGAAAATGAAAAGAAATATTGCAGTTTAATGTCAGAAGTTTATGGCTGTTAGGCTAAGGGAGACGGGTGACTAAGATAAGTCAATAATGATAGAATAATTTATGGAATGAGATTGTGGGAGGAAAGGGTGATACTCCGAGAAAACCCACGGAAACGATGTTCTCTGCCACGAACTCAGTGGTCCGGGAGTCGAGCCAGGGACTCCATGTATCCGAGATAAGGCTTCTAGCACTGAGCCACCGTGCTTGCCTTAAATAAATTAATTGGATAGAGTTAATTTTATTATTTATTTAATATTTATTTATTTATTTTTGCAGCAATATGGATCTCTATGCTTTAGAAACTAAAAAGCATACTTCAATGAAAAAGTTATATTATTATTATTATTATTATTATTATTATTATTATTATTATTATTATTATTATTATTATTATTATTATTATTATTATTATTTTAATACATGCAAAACTATAAAATGTTGCATATTTACAAAGACGAGTTAGGAAATCATATACAAACAGGTGATAATTCAAATGATTTATTCCGGGCTGAAACTTCAGTAACCAGAGGTTAAAATAGTACTGTAAAAATACTGATAATCTTATTGAGCACTCTCGGAGACTTGCACCGAAAGTGAATTTTATACATTTGGGGGTAACTACCGCTTGGAACACACTATGAACTAATTATTGATCACGTCATTCCTATATTACGCTGATTGAGAAGAAAGGACATTTCGTGTTATGGTTTGGTTAAATATTTGTGTTTCAGTTTAGGTTTCATACCACGTTAAGAAAATGCATAGTAGCGGAAATATTCATCCAGAGAGAACACGACAAATTCAAGTCAATTGGTAACTATAGCAGGTTATCCACGTAGTGGATACATGCCAAATGTCATGCGGAGGAGGAGCTTACACTTAAAACAATGATCTCAGAAATGAAAGTAGCGAAATCTACGTTACACAACATTGTATGCAGTGAAACAAACCTATGATTTACAGCTTGATAAGAAATGTGAACAAATAGTGAACAAATAGTTAACAAATTAAAGGCCGATAATATATGTTTAATCCCCTTGGTTTTATTTGAGACCACGTTCCTTTCGCCTCGAAAAGTGAATCGATAGACTCAAATTTAGACGGCTCACAACCCACAAGATACCCACGAACAGGGTTCACACACACAATAATAATAAATTATTTGTTAAGTTATGTAAATAAGCATAGATAAGCTTCATCCACCATTTTCTTCTCCACCACCGCTGAGGCAACTGATCTCTGCACTGCATGAAAAATGATTCGCTATTTATCGAGACACGATATCTGAGTCACATGTCTTAATTTTGTGATGATTATTTTTTTTTCAGTTTAACGTCACATGATTACGTCTTTTAGGCCAAGGGAGACGGATGATAAAGGTTGGTGTAAACGAACAAGTTTTGACGATAGATGACACTACAGTCTTGGTATCTCTCTCATGTATTTTTTTTTACCTATCACGAAAATTTACAATTTTTCTTACAAATTTCAACCTACAAAATTCAAATTTTTAGAGAAGGAACTTCATACCCAACGGAAGGCAACAATCCGTGCCGATTTTATATTTAGAATTTTCTTCACTGTTGAAATGGCTTGATTGTTGAAATGTATATCAAAAATCTTTAACAATGGAATTGTTTCAACAATGAAGAGAATTCTAAATAAAAAATCAGCACGGATTGTTGCCTTCCATTGGTTATGAAGTTCCTTCTCTAAACATTTGGACTACCTAGGTTGAAATTTGTAACATAAATTGTAAATTTTCGTGAGAGGTAAAATTACATGGGAGAGATACGAAGACTGTAGTGTCATCTATCGGCAACACTTGTCCCTTTAAACTAACCTTAAGGCAGTGAATAAAGAAGGTAGAATTATTGTCATGAGAATGTGGTAGGAAATGGGAGTACCTGAAGAAAACCCACAGACATGACGTTGTCCACCACAAACTCACGCGACCAAGGATCAAACCAGGACCCCACGGAACAGAAGGAAGCACTTTACCACTGAGTCATCGTGCTCCCAACTTATGCGCACATGTTTCGGACGAATATCGTGAGCGATGCGCATATGTGCAGTGCGGAAAAGTACGGAATATTCAGAAATCGTATGTTTGGTGATTACTTAGTGCATAATCTAAATGTTAAACAATAGGCAGAACACGTAGTATCGATGACATAATGCAGCAGTTCACTATGTGTACAGTTTAACAATTATGAATTATTTAGAGTGTAAAGTTTCCTTTTTCCGGCACAGAGATTTGAAGTTTTTTGTGGGTCATAGATGTATGAGTTTTCACCGAGGTCGAAATTGAAGCAAGGCTCCACATCGTATGTAAAATATTCAGGTCCACATGGACGCCTTTTTTTTATATAATCTTGTGTGAACTCCATTCACAATGTGATATTTACTCCAGGGTACTGTTTGTGAAACTATACATAACGTAGTACTGGAAGCCTTAAATATTAATATGATGTTCAAAGCGATTAGCTAATGAATAGTTGTTTCTGTCGAATGCTTGGCGAAATATTGCTGTCATGTTTCTTTTTTTAGAAGAACAAGCTATTCAAATCAAACAGGAGGCTTTCGTTTCCGTCTCGCGTGGGAAAAGAAGAGTGTTAAGAAACGTCATTTCACTTTACAAGTTAAGGCACAATTCCCTTCCGGTCTAGTTACCAAGTTGACACATGTTAATATATTTTAACGACTGGAAGAATACTCAACTTTATTAAGTATTTCCTTGCAATACCTATGAAAATGTCCCGAAGAAAATAAAGACATACTAGATACAATTTGTTTAATTCTACAATATTGTGAAGTTTATCTTAGGTAGAGCAAAGGCAGAACAACCATACTTGGGAATAGTCTTCTCCCATTCTCAAATTTCTATTACGATATCTCGTTCTAACATAGTATGATACAAAATAAGTGTCTAATATTTGGTCTAAAATAGGCGTCCCCTAGACATGACGGTCTCAGGAACGATCCCTCACAAAGCAAGCTAAGTGAGGATGTGTAGGACACTCTATGCTCCACAGCGAGCGGACGAGGGTTAGCCTTCCGACAATGCTTCATTGAAGGTAAGCGGGCAAGGACTATGACGAAGCTCCACTGCAAGCTCCACTGGGTGATATTGTGAAAGGCATCTCTCAATGTTCCACTGCAAGCAGAGATAGAGGTAAGTACCTCGACAAAGCTCTACTGCAAGCCAAGTAGGAAAGGAGGCCTAGAGCTCCACTGCGAGGTAAAGGCTTGGGTTGGATAAGGTTATTCTAAAGCTCCACTGCAAGCTAAGGAAAGAGATTTGACCAACCCGACACTAATAGTAATCGCTTTGATCCTCCTGTTTAATAGTTGATCCAGTGTGGCGGTGTCGCTGGTGGTCCTTGGTCGTTAGATGAGCACTGGCGTCACTGGTGTTTCTGTCGTCTGCCACTGTAGTAGTCCGTAGTAGGACGCACATGGTTGATGTTTATAAATATGAGAAAGGGTTGGCTGTTAATAAATAAATCCAATGTGTGGGATATTACAATATTATTAACATTTAACGAAAAAAAAAGAATACCCGAAAATCAGGTTTACACCAATCAATATCTCACTGAATTGGACAAAGTGGTATGCAGGGGTATGAAAGCTCAAATGCAGTTTTCGAGAAAATTGATTTTAAATGCATATTTATAGAATAATGCTGTACAAGAACTATGCCACTGATTCAAGTGAACTGATACTTAAGAATACTAAAATCTAGATATTCAACACGATATTAGCAAGATAATACTGTGGGGCATGGCTAATGTGGTATAGCTTCATATTACGATAAAGACTACAATTTTAATTTATGCTTACCTACAAATTTATCCAAGTATAGAACATATAAAAATGATAGATCGCATCTAGTCGAACAAATGCCATGGCTGAGGAAAAATTCTCATGAATAGTTCTAGAGAAATAGAACGAAATGCTGTTTTATGGCGCTGAACAAGACAAGTGTGTTGATCGTTGGCAATAAGCATACATTATTATTATGTTTTTATTATGCGGAAACATGACATGTCACTTCTATTGTGGTTTACATTCTCTTAACGATGACACGCATGTATCCCCAATAGTCACACTAATATTCCTAACAGCTACTCATATATTGCTTGTAACATTTTCAATCCACACATTGGGTGTATGTGACGCATAGGTAAAGTTACTGCTAGAATACAATATGGTTGCATATTATACCGTCTTAATACCTGATGCATATACAGAATGACTAGATTCTGACATAATATTACATAATTTATTCCATGTTGTTCACATGTCACCTAGAAGATCATTTACATTGGATAAATTCACCAGAAATCATAGGCAGTATTCAGTAACCCTTTGTTGTTACTGAGATAGTACAGAGGATAGTAGATAGAGACAATTCGTGGTGGTGATTTGGACCATCGATAGACAAGTTAGTATCATCTTTTCTAATCTAACGTACCTATGGAAAGGGTGCCTTTTGATCAATGTGCATGTATGGTTCTCTTTCTGCTAATCAGTTATATTTCGAAAGTACTAAAAGTCACTGATAATTGGTTTTGCAAGTAAAATCAATAAAACTATGGCACTATGTCTAGTTTGCGAACTTAATGATTCTATTAATGCACGTATTGTAATGTTGAGCCTATTGAATCTTTAAAGTATAGCTTTGTGCTTATTTTATGCTCCTATATTACCTTTTCGCACTTAAATACCTCTCCGTATTTGAGGAAAAATGTTGAACGATTTTTTTATTTTCTTTTTCTTTTTCTTTTTTTTTCAATTATTACAGGAAAAATCGTGCATACTATGCTTTGTAAGTGACGGACGACTGGAAAGCATATCACAATATAATATTACATTCGAATTTAGGATTAGGTATTATTATATCATACAGCCCATGTTGAAAGTTTCAAGTATTAAATCTCCGTTTCACAGTTGTATTCAGTCATCATTTCCTCCTTATGTCGTTCCCTTTCTCCCTCTTTTTTCCATGGAAACGTCAAAACTCTCTCGAGATTTTATTTCATTCTTTCGCTAGTGAGAGACATCTTCTGAGAGAACCAATTGCAGAGGTAAAGCTGTACTAAAGCTAACCTCGAATCTTCGATTTGGAGAATTTAACTGCGTACGATGGTCTGTCCCCCTGCCGTCTCTTTTCTCTTTCATATCTTTTTAATACAGTTAAATTGATCCGGTTACTAAGCTATATTTCCTGTTAAATCTCCTTTACTTCCTCAGAGCTTCAATGAGGAACAAAATATGATACATAAGAGAGATAAAATTACTTTAAATAGATGGTATCAAATAAAAATGTTTTCAATATTTCATGATTAATAACAGCATAGATATAATGTTTAGATTCTTGTGTTTGAAATCTTTTTTTTTAGCATTTTCAAATATTTACTTTATTCATTTAAAACTTCTCAAGGTTGCCCTTCTCGTTAGTCTAGTGGCATTTCTTGCACGAGACTCTGGTTCAATCCCCGATGCCAGAGCATCGAATTGCACAACAACGGTATGGATCAATTTTAAACTAGTCTGGACATAGTGATAACATTTTAAAAATCTCCAACATTAAAATATTATATTAAGTTTAATTAATCTCTTCAATTATGTTGCGATTATTTGGGAATTAAAATATATCAGTTGCTCATTTTCTGAACTATCGTAGCCATGTTAACTTACTTCCGCTAGCCTCAACTTATTGTTACAAGGGAAAGTCATAACAGCTTGCAATAGTCACACAAACCAATAAGCATTAGTGCCTATACCCGTGCCCGACCGTTACTACAAGGTCAAACTAACCCAAGAATTAATGCGGAAAGCGGACTATTAGCAGGGAGGCTGCCACTCCAAAAATAAAATCAGTCAGTTTTTAGTCGAAGTGAAGGTGAGTGCTAAACAATATATTATACGTAAACTGCTACTGCATAAGTTCAAACTCAGGCATAACTCTCCAACAGCTACCTAAATCATTTGTCATGCTAAAGAGGAAATGCAGTGAACCAAAGCACTAAAACTGGTTGGTTTTAGAAACATTGTGCAAGTTGTGAAAATGTCGAAGATTAGAAAACATACGGTTGCCCCAGAGTAACAGATTCCGGTGTCATGCTGCACGCCATTCAGGAAACTTCTTCCACCAGCACACGACGTATGCTCCAGTCCATTGCATGCGCCACCTTCATAAACTCGGGAAAACAATCAGGATCTGCCGCTATTTTTTAATCACATAACTTGGCCCCAGCTCAGTTCAGAGGAGTGTGGTGGTATACCGACAATTGCTGCAAAATCCGTTTATGTCCGATTCCGTTAACGGATTGTTACATGTGACGAAACGTTGCTTTTTACTAAATCAAAGTTTTTTTTTTTTTTTAAACAGTGGTTAAGGAAGGGGCAACTTCTGGAGTCGGTCGCCAAACAGGGCTATTTCGAGTATAAAATAGTGCTATGCGTGTGGTGGAACTACGAGGGGGTAACTCGGTTAGAGTTCATTTTTAACAGCAGTGCCATCAATGCCGATCTTTATTCCGATCAGTTAGATTAGATGTTCGCTACAACACATGAGAAATATTCTGCATTGTGGAACAAAAATCACTGTCTTGTGTAATATGATAATGTAAAACTACATTCCGCTCGAGAAAATGCTACAAAAAATCAGGAACTTGATGATATCGAACTTGTCACACCCGGCATGTAGTCCTGATTTTGCCCTTTCAAATGACTACTTGTTTTGATCCATGTTGTACTCCCTGAAACCATGCTTCATCAACCAGCATGAGATGGAAAAAGCAGTGACTGATGTATTTGCCTCCAAGGACAAGACGTAGTATCGACATTGAATCGATGAACTGGCCAGGAAGCTCGGTGACTCAATGGTAGAGCGCTTACCTCTAGTACGTGGGGTTCTAGATAGATTTGATCCCCTAAAAGTAAGCTTCTGGTCGACAATATCGTGTCCGTGGGTTTTCTCGGGGAACTCCCGTTTCTTCCCACATTTCCATTAAACCAATTATTCCATCATCATTCACTGTCTAAGTCATTCGTCTCCCTTAGACTAAAGGGCATAAATCTAGGACGTTAAACTGACAGATTGTTTTCGCGGAAGCGGCAGGAATATGACTGCAGACATTCCAACACGAAAAACTTTAATTTGAATGCTAACCTAAATATAAGATGTAATAAATAAAGTATGTTGTGTACAGTGCAATACTTTTGTTTCTCCGATAAGAATTCTATTTAATTTCGATTTACCCAAAGCGTATTACATTGGGTATATTCACATAATTTAACAATGCCTAAGAATACTATACAATTTATAGTTAAAACGACAGCTAATCATGCTCAATAAGTGTTGTCAGATTAATATTACAGAAGTGATCTAATAATGACAAACACGACTTGATTTTCTAAAGTATATTTTTAAAACTAAAACTCTTAATTGAGTGGTTCGTTCAACTATTAAATCATATGTTTCTTCTGTTTTAGTTCGTAGTACATAAATACATCACATAATGGCTATTGTGATACGTTCATCGTATTATTGACATTGAACAATCTGCTACCATATACGACAATTTTGTTAGTGTTAGTTGTCTAAAGAAGAAAAAAGTTTATGTCTTACCGCTAGATACACTACTAAATGTAATATTAATGTTTCCACTTCCCTCCATTACAAAATATTGTCCACCTTATTCGAGTACACCATACAAAGATTAATTTCCCTAGAGAGGACCACGTTCATAAGAAATACCACGATTGCGGGCGGGAAATTAATATATATATATATATATATATATATATATATATATATATATATATATATATATATTAAAATGCTACAATAGCAATTAAAAGCGATTTTTTTAAGGTTAAGCCGATCAAAGGGTTACGCCCTTTCTTCGGGACGAGGATTATAGGTATGGGTAATTTTCTTTATTTATAGGGGGCATTGAGGGTTTGGAGCATTATTTTATTTTATTTCATTCTTATTTGTGGGCATCTTTTTTTTATTTTTTTATTTTTTTATTTTATTTTTGTTTTATGAGAGATGAGGTGAAGTGCAGGTGTACGTCACAAACACGAGGGTATACGTTACTATGGACGAGTGAATGGTTATCTTCTGCCCTGGGGCGTCACAGGGCTGATGTAGACAGATGAAGCCCGCTGCTAGCAACATTGATGGAACACTAGTGCAGAGATGGATAAATGCATGGACTAAGATGAGGTGGATGATAGATGGCAAAGTCGGCCTTTTGAGGGTCATCGTCGTCTAGAGTGTTATAGTATAGAGTGAGAAGATGTTGGAGAGGAGTGGCTTGGTGACGTGGGGGCGTATCATGTATTATGTCCTGTTGAAAGGTGTCTAGGAATATCGGATTTCCGTCTGCAATGACTTTTGTAATATATTTAGTGCGAAGTGTTTCTAAGTATGGACATATTGTTGGAAAGTTGATTCGGCGATAGAGGTCGGCAGTCGGTGCTGGTAGCTTGATATGATAAGCAAGTCGGAGAGCATGTCTTTCGGAGATGACGAGTCTATTATATAGTTCATCAGGGGCAGAGATCCAGCAGATATGGCCATGTGTGAGAGCAGGTCGGAGGAATACTTTATAGGTCGTGATGACGGTGTCGGTATGTAAGCCCCAGGTTGTGCCCACTAGCCGTCGGAGGAGGTTTAAGCGGTTCGTTGCCTGTGATCGAATCTTTTGTAGGTGGGGTTTCCAACTGAGTTTAGAGTCAAAGATGATCCCAAGGGAGGTAACTTGTGATGAAGGGCGGATGAAAGTGCCGTTTACATTAATGTGAAGAAGGGAAGCATTGCGATGGATTCGTGAGCGGCAACGAGGTGGGAGAAAAATAAGAGCTTGTGTTTTGAGAGAATTGATAGTGAGGCGCCATTTGGAACACCAGGAGGTAAAGGCGTCAATTGCCTGCTGAAGTGTTTTATTTATGTTTTGAACAGTATTATATGTGGCAAGAAAAGCGGTATCATCTGCATATTGGTATACTGAGACATTTGGTGGGAGAGGGGGCATGTCGGCGACATATAAAATATATAGAAGAGGTGAAAGGACAGATCACTGAGGGACGCCACAGTGAAGAAAGATCGGATAGGAAAGGGATTGGTTGATATTAATATAAGTCATACGATTGGAAAGAAAAGAAAGTATACAGCGGATGTATGAGATAGGAAGATTGAAAGAGTGAAGTTTTGCGATGAGGCCGGCATGCCAAACTTTGTCAAAAGCCTTCTCCAGATCGAACAGTAACAGACAAGATGGTTTTGAGGTATTATAATGATTTGTTATAGCAGTGGTGAGGCGCAGAAGCTGGTCAGAAATACTAATATGTGGGCGAAAGCAGGCTTGATGTAGAGGGATGAGATTATGGTCGGAAAGATGAGTATGCAGACGGCTGACTAGAATGCGTTCAAAGATTTTGCTAAGGACTGATGTTAGTTGGATTGGTCGGTATGATGAGAGTGCAGTAGGAGGTTTGTTTGGTTTGATGAAAAGGAGAGTTTTGTAGATTTTCCATTGAGGAGGGTAAAATCCGGTGCGAAGAATGAAGTTGTAGATGGTTGCGAGAAGTGAAAAGAGGATGGGAGGAGATGATTTGATGAGTTTATAGGTAATGTGATTAAAGCCGGGGGCTGTGTTTCGTTTTGATCGGATGGCGGAAGAGATATCTTCAGGAGTTATGAGATCGTTAAGAGGAGAAGCGGTAAGTTGGTGGTGAAGATTGGGTTGAAGTTGAGGAGCGTGCGGGTTTGCGAGATGTTCCACACGACGTGTGAGAGTTGGATGAAGTGGTTGTACGGTTGGGGTAAAAATGTCTTGAAAGAAAGAGGCGAAAGCATTTGCTTTGTCAGTATCGGTTTGAAGCGGATTGTTATGTGAGATGATTGGGTATGAAGTATGACGGGTTTTGCCAGTTAACTGATTAAATTTTTGCCAGAATTTGGTAGGGTGCGAGGTAGTGGATAGAGTGTTGCAGGCTGAGCTCCAACGTTTTCGTTTGTAGACATCTAAGTAATTGTGTAGCATGCGATTCCAGCGACGATGATATGTTAATGATATAGGATTACGTGTACGTTGGAAGTCACGGAAAGAGCGTCTAGAAGCAGCAACGATAGATTGATATTGTGGAGGTATTGGAGGTTTGTGCGGATGACGTGTACGAAGAGGGATGTTGTTTTGGGTGGCTGTGTCAAGGGATGTTGTGATTTGGTCCACAAGATTATAGAGTTCTTCTTCAGTAGTGGGCTCCTGTAGATTTTGCAATGAAGTTGTGAGGTCGGTTTGGAAATTAGCCCAGTTCGCATGTGTGTAATCAAAGAAGTGAATTGGCGGGGGTTGTGTTTTGGGGTGTGTGGTGATAATAAGATCAAGGAGTATCGGAGCATGATCGCTGCCGAAAGGTGGTAGAACTCTGAGATTGTGAATAGTAAGAGAAGGAGTACTGATCACTATGTCGGGTGAGGTATTGCTGATTGGGCGTGATGGCGATGGGAGATGATGGTAGTCGACGGCTAGAATATTATAAATGTAGTTTTGAAAATGTTGTTTCTCTGTCTGAGGACGACTATGAATATTGATATCTGCCATGATTATGTAATGTCTGAACGTATTGTCGATGTATTGAAAAAATTCGTAGGGAATAGGGTGGCCTGGTCTGACATATATGGTGCAAAGTGTAATGATTTTTGTGCGAAGATACAGTGTGACTATGGAATACTCTGGGAGATTATGTGGTTTGGGGAAAGTATGAGGACGCACAGGTATAGTATGATAGGTTCCAATTGCTGTGCCACCATTAGCTCGTTGATAAGGTCTAGGACAGTCATGACGGTGTAATTGAAACTGCGGAATGCGGATATAATCAGTAGGTTTGAGATAAGTTTCATTTAGGGTAAAAGCCTGTACTTTTTCCTCTCGGAGAAGTTGTTCAAAAACTGTTTTATGAGTGACAAGGGATCGAATGTTAAGAAAGAGGAAGGTGACTGCCATGGTGATTGATAACATGAGAAAGGTTGTTTGGATGGGTTTTGTATTTACAGAGATGGCCATTCTGGATCTGTTTTAGTAGAAGTTATGGAAAAGTGAGCATGTGGACCTGTATAGGTGGCAGAAAGTTGTAGGCCAAATAATTGTTGGGCGATTTGATCGACCTGCATAAGAATATGTGGTCGTAAGAAGGGATGGATATTTTGTAGAATGAGCGTCGTGAAGCGAAGCAAGTCTTCTACTGTGACAAGTTCTCGTAAGGAGTTTGTAGGAGTTGTAGCGGAATCGGTAGTGCGGATTAGGACTGAGAGTTCAGGTTTGTCAGTTGGTAGAGCAGGTTTTTGGTGGCATTTGTAACTGTAGGTTGGATGCTGTTGATGGCAGGTATTACATAGAGGTGTTTTTTTTAAGGTTGGGGCAGTTGTTGGTTGTATGGTCTTCATTGCAATGTCCACAGCGGGGTGAGTTAGGACAGTTTTTTGTTTGGTGTGAGGCATATGTTTGGCACCGTTCGCAGCGGATAGGAAGTGGTGGTGAAGTGCGAGATGGTTCTACTCTGTGTCGTCTGCGATATATATAGGCACCATTTTGAAGCAGATCGTCTACTGTTTCTTTGGATGCTGTAAGGACTCGAACAAGATAGGTGGGGCCTGACTGACACATGATACGAATGCATTTATGGATTTCATAACATTCAAGACGTAATTCGTCAAGGATTTCTTCGTCAGTATAGGCCGGTGGAACGCCTTTTATTACTACTGAAAACATGGGCTGACGTCTAGGTGGTGGTGGTTGCTTTTTTCTTGTTGATGCGAGAGCTTGAAGGTTGGCTTTGTCGCCAAAGATGTGGAATCCTGCTTTATTTCGAATTGTAGTAGCGAAGTTTTGGTCTGGAGATTTGATGATGATTCCGTTGCGAGTGAAGACTATTTCAGATACATTGGCTCTTGAATAGTATTTCATCAGTTGGATTAGGATATGTTTTGGAGTTGAGTATTTGGTATCAGCATTGGTGAGAAGAAAGTTCAAAATCGGTGGAGGTTGGTTTGAAGCAATGTCCATATTTTGATCATCTATGTCACTATCGGATGCTTGAGTGCAAGGAGATCGTGATCGAGTTTCTTTCTTCTTATTTTGTGATTGTAGTGTATCACCTGATCGCTTTTGAGGATTGGGACCCGTTCTGGGTTTGGCCCCCTTGCACTCCATCGAGTTCAGAGGGGACACACCCACGGATCTTGAAGACTGTGGTATGGCCGAAGCCAGTACAACGTGTTAGATGTAAGTATAATGAGAAGAGAATAACAATGATCAAATACAGATGTCCAAATGAAATGAGGTGACGTGAGATGATCAGTGATGATGATGGGATCCACACTCCAGCACTGAAAAGTACTGTCAATCCCAGTGAGAGCGTATGCTACACAATATCCTCGGTAGCACGTTAACACTTCCCAGCTAGGCTAGGTTTGGCACAAAAAGCAGCTTGTGACGTATGGTACGTCAAGCTGGTGAAAGTGTTAAAAGCGACTGAGCTCCAACCTATAACTTTGGCTTTCAAATCTTTCATTTACGGTTATGTGTGATTTCACGTTTAACAGAGACAAACATAACAATTTGAGAATGTGTACTTTAAATAAATTAGTTAAATAAATCATTTTCATAAAGTTTATGATATAAAATTATTGTTCAAAGCCTCTGTATTTTGATAAGCCTTCTCTAAAATCAATGAACATGAATTATGGTGCCATCTTCCCAGATCTTTTATACTAAATTTATATGTTTGTGGTCAATCTTTCGACAATGAGATCTCGGAAACTGCAGGCTCTAGAAAGATGACGTTTTCACTGATCGATTGCAAATCTCATGTAGATTGTTCAGTTGTAATTGAATATTAATAAAAAAAATATGGCCACTATTTATTTATTACATTTTTGCGGGTACATTGGAAGTGTTCAAAATAAAAAAAAAAAACTAACTAAAGCATCACATTCTACGCATTGTACATTCCAACACCACAGTGTTGTATATAGGGGTTGTATATGTCTCAAGCGTTTGTTTTATGGCCAAATAATAATGAAAAAGGAAGGATTACCATTTCTCCAGTCTAAGATGAATCTTTATTTTTGGAGTGTTTTGCCCAATGACACCATATATAACTGGCATTATAATTAATTGTGTATGTAATGTATTTGCTTATTGCATACTGGAGGCAAGAAGAAAGAAAACACTGGTCATACATGAATTAGAAACTTCAACCGGAAGTAGGCTCAAATCTTGCAAACGGTGCGAGATATTGAGAAAAAAAAAACTAATCGAAAAAAGTATCCTCTTTATTATACCCCTTGTTTTCTTATCAATACGTCTTTCACTTGTGTCTGTAAAGGGAAATGTACAGATGCTGTGAGGAATGAGAAGGAGATTTATGATCATATGCGAATGATGCGCTGTGTAGAGAGCGCAGGTTCAGCTAGTATATATATAATATGTCATTTTCAAATGATTGCAGATCAGGCACTGATAGGCATGAACAAACGAAACTTCGAAAATTATACACGGAACAAATCAAAGCTTTTAGAAAAGAAAATATGACTGAATAGCATCTAATGTGCTCGATAGTGGTGGAGGAGAGGAAACGTAAATTTCACAACATGAATGTTTGCATAATTGCGAAATTCATAAAATAATAAACATCTTGTAGTAAATATGTTTCTCTTTTTTAAATTACTTTTGGGTTCCTTCAGAACCCAATCAATAACTAATGTGTCACTGATTTATTGGTTTTAAAATATACAGCATAAATAATCGCAAAGTAAAACGAATAAGCAAAACAGTACGTACATGCATATGATGCAATAAAATTCAATCTATATTAAGTAGATCAAATTAAAATAATATAGCAATCATGCTGGTGTAAGTACCGAACTTCGTGTCATCGTGAATATTATTGTAAGTTTCGTGTTTTTCGATCATAGAAACATATAATGTGCTCCCATTTAAACAGTTAATTTGATAGCACATTCTAGTGATACGCATCTCCAGGAAATGAGGCTTAGGCATTGTCTAAACTACCATAATAAATATATTGTTTTGTTCATTTATTTTGAAATTATTATATAAGCATTTATTTTTTGAAACAAGGTTCGTTCAAAATTCCACCCATCCTGCGAATTTGTGTCTGCTGATGATCGTTGTTTCTCCTCCTGGAACATCATAGGTAATCAACATCCCATTATTTACACATATCTCTGTGGTGTTGACACATCGGCATTTACATTCGCTTGTCTGCTTTCTATCGCTACAGTTTATCTAATTCTCACGTGTGACGTGGCTTGATGAACTCATTGTGGAAAAAAATATTTAGTGCATCCCTTGAATTTGAGGGGACGATGAATCAACTGGCTATTATAGATATTAGCAGCAATAATAGATCGATTATTTAGCAGTCTGTAACGAGATAATTTGATACCATATGTAATATTCGAGATAAATTAAGCTTGCATTTGTTTACATTAACTTGAATGCAATGCACACTTTCACGTTGAATATTATATGTTGATATTGTATTGCTAAAACACTTTCATTTAAGATATTTACTAATATAATATTATTCACAGTCATTAAAATTATACATTTTATTGAACTTGTTTTAGTATTTCCCTCTAAAGTTTGAAATTTAATATTCTAAAGTTTTTTTTTTTTTTTGATTCAGTTTAAATATAGCATTCTAATTCTCCTTTCTTCCCTCCTAAATCATTTATTCATTGTTTGGGGTGGGAATTTAGCACTAAACGTGAAATCTAAACTAGAACGAGTCAATATATTTATGGTTACTGACTACGTTTTAGATAAAATTTACACTTCATTTTTTTTATTATTTTCATAAAAATCTGACATGAAATTTTGAGTTAAAATTTTCAAGTTACGATAATATCAGTTGAATATTAAATAAAAATGTACAGGGCCGGATCCAGGATTTCTTAAAGTGGGATGCACCAATAACTACCACTATATTTGATGTATTTTTTTTTTTTTTTTAGTTTTTAATTTATTTAGGCATCTGTGACGTGAATGAGGAATATTACGTTGTTCAGTGAATCTCTTTCCTTTAACCTTCAGAAAATCGACTTAAACTATTGCTTTTGCAAAACTAAGCTTTCTTTTAAGTCTCAAATGGACACATGACAGCAGAAAGTTTCGGAAAATGTTGCTATTTCACTGCTAGGTTCTCATTTTAGATAGTGCATATTTACAGTAAAGGAGACTACATGTATTCTGGTGCATCCCCTAAATCCGGCCCTGTATATGAAGTGTTTATAAGTGAAACTAAAACATTGCTTTTTTATTTATTTATTTTTAGTCCACACATTAGTAAGACATGGTATTATATGTAAATAATAAACATTATCATTTCTATCTTTTTAACTAACCAGATTATCAATAAATAAATTGGTTTAATTTTATCCTCATATTTTTAAGATTTGACAGTGCATTTTGCGCGTTAGCTTTGAAAACTATGTCAGAGGATTTGAAAAGCAAAATTCTTATGACGATTGATATTTATCATATTTGCAACTTTACGTGTTGTAAGTATCTTCTGTAAGTGAAAAACCACATTTGAATAATGGATTATATAAAATGATTGCACAGTTTTTGTTATAAGTATTATGAATGTTTAATTCTAAATCAAAAAAGTAATAATAATAATCTCATTGCGGTAACCTATTGACTGGTTATTGTATACGAGCACCATATTTATGTAATTGTCTATATATATAACATTTCATATTTGTTTGTTCCTCTGTAATATGCGTTTTTTTTTCTGCGAGAAAATCTGTCACAATGCACATGATATCAACATCGATATATTCATAACTCAAGAAACAATAGATTCATGAGTGAGCGTTTGTTTTTCCTCATACCTGGAAGCGTTAACTGATTTGCGAACAATAATTCTGAGCTTGTAGAGTACTCCCACTTAGTCCTACATTATTGCAATTCTACAAATTATTTAATCGTTTTAGTTACTCATTTTTTTATCGTTAATGTACAAAGCTCAAATGCATTACTCACATCATTAAAAGTTATTACTAATGATTCTGATAATTTTAAGTATACTTATCAACGTTTATTATCATTACTTATTTAGTTCCGTATTCATTACTCCATAACTGGTCTGATGTAAGGAGTGAAAAAAAAAAATTCATATCCACTGATTTGCAGGAGGTTATGGCACTATAATTGGTAAAAGCAAAAACTTTTCCAGAAATACTGTACTTATGTATTATATTTTGTGCATTTGAAAACTAACTTCAATCATATCAATTTTGAAAACAAAATATCATTTTAGAACAGATTTTATTAAAAAAAAGTCTTGCATATATTTGCAGATATAAATATCGAGCAGCATATATATATATATATATATATATGGTAGAAATACTTCGTTTATTGAACATCATCCTGTGATAGCACCAAACAAACAGTGAAATGAGAGGTAAACACATTGTACCAAACTGGATGATGATCTGTTTGGACGAAAATCGTTTCAGCTTGGAAACTGTAACACAGAAACGTTTATTGGTTTTCAACTACACGTCGATGTGAACCTAAGTAATAGGGCTTAGTGTCATGGACTGGGAAATACAGATTTATAACTGCAAAGTGTTAGTTTCTTGTAGATCGAAAAGCGAAATGATATAAAATGATAGATATTTTTTTTCTCTTGCAAAGATGTCTAATTTTCAAATTAAAGTATTTTGTGTACTATATTATATTAGATTTGTGTCACAAAATGATAAATTATAAAATGCATTTTCAATTTTTGGTCTTTAGGAATCAACATTCAAAAATTTAATACTATTACAGCACTTTCAAAGCATAATATTATATATTTTACTCTTCGTTTAATTTCGATGCGCGCAGTGGCTCAGTGGTAGAGCGCTTATCTCTGCTGCGGGGAGTCCCTGGTTCGATCGCCAACCAAGTAAGTTTGTGGTGGACTACTCGTGCAGAATAAGTAGCAGCGTTTCGTGGCACACACCTACTTTCGCGGATAATTCGCATGCACTGCATCGACGATCTGAATGTAGTAAGGAGGCAAGGACTTGAATTTATTTGTTTTCTGCTGGGATCATTCCGCATGGGGACGGACTTGAACAGCATCCTTGCCTTCAAGAAACATTCTCACCTATCGCACCACTATATGATACAGCAGTGGTTCTCAACCTAATCCCTATCACGACCCCATTTTATTACAACATCTTGCCAGCGACCCGTATTTTATTACATCTTTTTTCCAGCGACCCACTTAGAGTTTCCGATTTGTAATAAGCTTGTGTGGGATTTTTAATATACCTATTGCGGAGACTAACAATATCCATCTATTTCTATAATAGTAGAATCAATTTCTTGTATATAGCGGATACAGTAACTTTCCTAAAAGCGAATTAATTAATAGCTATCTTTGGTCAGTTCATTTATATTACATGTATCGAATCTGATCGGAAAAACTATTTCAAAATGGAGGCCACTTGAAAAATTTAAAACTTCACAACTCCATTAACTTGGATCATATGATAAAAAAGTGACTTCTGATTTTGGTTTAAAAAAAAGTAACTTGGGTAGTTGTTAAAAAAAATGATTATTTTAAATGGCTTGATAATGTGCGTCACGAAGATTGAACCGGACATTGCCGCACTAGTGAAATCACACCATGCTCAGGTATCTCATTAGCTTTCAATTTTAAATGTATTTCAAAATGGAGGTTTTGTTGCATTTGTATTTTCTGGCACTTCAATATACAGTTCTCATTAGTTTCATATCATACCTCTTTCATTTAAGTTGATTTTTAAACAACTGTGCTCCTGTTAAAAATGCATAGCAGACCTATATTTTGTTGTTCTTAACAGTATGTATAAAAACAGAAATATGCCTATGAGAACAAAATCGAAAATAATATTTAAAAATGTGTTCCGGTATCATATTCCAATTATATTTATCTCTTCTGCTTATCTTTGCGACACTCATGAAACCCCCACATTGAGAAACCTCGCGAAACGGCAACATTGCATCACTAAGTCCCTAAAGAGATTGTTGTGCACTGCGCCCACGTGCACTTCAATCGTGATCCACACACGCTTTTTTATCTTTCCAAAACATATTCTTATGCCGTTACTACTTTCCTTCTTTACTTCACCTGGTACTACTACTCGTTACCAGTCGCCACACTCTATCTTCTCGTATTTTCTTACCAGCTACGGAATCTTTGTAACGCTGAGACACATTCTGCTGATGTAATAGCAGTGTTTTCACTACTTTTATCTAATATATGTAATTGTTTTCTCTCTCTCTCTCTCTCTCTCTCTCTCTCTCTCTATATATATATATATATATATATATATATATATATATATATATATATATATATATATATATATATATATAAAGTCTCACGTATCATATTTTCCATCTTTGTGTATATTTGCTTGCATATTCATTTGTCAATTTAATTTTATAGAGGACATTAATTTTAATTTTATATAAAATAGACTACAACCACACATTTATTTTCAATAATGAATCATTGTAGGCATTTCTGTACTATTAACTTGGTATTAATGAATTTCTAACAACACAAAAGAATAGTTTTTAAAAAGAGATATCGAATAATTTTAGCCGACCAGCAGACAATTTCAAGTTCAGAGGTATATTCTTAACGCATATATCGATTCCCATTGACACGACTTTTTGATCGGAGTCACTTCACGACGCCGGATGCATATCACCGGATAGTGTTTATGAATGCATTATGTACTAAATCATTTCCTGAATCTTAATATATTTGTTGCATCGTTCCCTGTTGCAATTTATTGCATTGTCAGTTTTATTATAAACGTTTCTAAAATATGAACAGTAATTGTACGTTGGAAGATACCATCAGCTTGTTAGTTACAGTCGTAGTTATAGCTTCGTAGTATGCATGTGTTTATTTGTTGTGCTTATTTTCTTTATGTTGCTGTACAAATCAACTTGGTTCTCATACTAATGCTATGTTTAAATTTGCTCGTATTGTATCCAGTTTGTTCGAAACTCTGGTATCGTAAAATATTTATTAATTTCAAACTCTTACAATATAATGCAATATATGGTTTTCCTTATGCAATTAGCTTGATATCTTATTACTTGGAAATTCAAATTAGTTAATGTGTGCATTTTTTTTTATACTAGATATAGCAAGTGTGTGCATCAAATATGGTTTCTGTATATTGACAAAATCTTCCGTTTCTGTATTTTATATTTCTGAAAAGAAATAAAAAAAGCTATGGCAGTACATGTCTTAAGAACGTTAGCGTTTCCATTTTGAATTTCATTATGCAGAATGGGAGCACTACCGAATCCATGTTTTATTTTAATTTCAGGCCATTCCGCCAGGGTGTGAGCGGAGCAACCATACTGGAATAATGCATGTGCTAGTGGCTTTAAGTATCATTCACATAGAGGGCTCGAGTCCAACGATAAACTTTTTACAGTGATATAAAATTTTAGAGCCTGACCAGAAGATAAGCTATGATAATGCAATAACGTAGACAGCCAGTATGAGTCCTTCTGGTTTAACCACGTTACATTTATGGCGAAGCATTTCTTCATGATCCCCGTCTGCTAGTATTATTCTTCGAAGAAAAAGTGTGTGTATGTGTGTCTGTGTGCGTGAGAGGGAGTGTGAATAGAGAGGGAGAGAGAGAGAGAGAGAGAGAGAGAGAGATTGAAGTTCGTAAGCAAAATTTTGCACCGTAACTACCGTCTGCACAGGAAGAAAATATTCGTGTATTTTTAGTTTATTTGGACCTCTTTAATCTTCGTAGGTAAACAAATGTTGTGAACCTGTAATTAAAATATAATATTATATAGTATTTTACTATTTTACAGGGTGCTCTCCGCGTTTCAACAAAGGTTCTTGCGATTTTTAGGTCATAATAAATCGTTTCTGACTATATTTTTTTTTTCAAGACTACATCTTTGAAAGTATTATTTTAAGAATGCATACACTTACTGGCGAATGGTTAGCACAAGCATTTTCGGTGCATATGGTTAAAGATTCGACTCACTTAAGGACATAACATTTTAGGTATTAATCAAAATACTTTGAGACAGTTAGATGATTTCGTGAGCTAAGAAGAAGCAAAATCCAGTCTAAAAAGTTATAAATAACGTTGTGTGCTAACCACACATCACATAATTCAATTCGGGGTTAGTGCGTCATGCTCTGCAGGGACTACTTTATTTTTAAACAAACATATGTAAAAATAATTGTATTTTACCCAATACATGTTTTTGTTGAACTTATTATAGAAAAGAGAGTACGAGTATCTATCTGTTCATTTCATGCAATAACAACCGAATCAATTAAAATTATTGGGGGCGCGGTGGCTCAGTTGTAGAGCGTTCACCTCCGGTGCTTAGGGTCCCTGGTTCGATCACAGCTCGCGCCGTATGAACTTTTTGGTGGACAAACACAATGGGTTCTCCCGTGGTGCTCGTGGATTTTCCCTGGGTTCCCCCGTTTCCTCCCACTTTCTTCATTCCACCATTTCATTCATTTATCATCATCACCGTCTCATTTAGCCTAACCGGCATAACGTGGACGTAAAACGTAAATATTTCATTTCATTCCATTTTAACAACCGTTTTTAATATATGTAAAATCAATGTTCACCGGACTTCCATCCCATTGAGGATGTAATGGAACACCTTCGGACGACGCATTGCAGCCTTAACACATCCACCATGGTGGATTGCTGAACTTGTGCAGGAGTGGGATACGTTACCAGATGAGCTGTTTCATGATCTAATTTATAGTATGAGTGCACGCTGTGCATCTTGTATACATGTTTGCGGTAACCCTACTCGTGTTGAACAATTCGTCTCTCTCGAGGCAAAGGGGCGTATCTCGTTTTCTTAATAACTTACGAGATCAAACTAAATTTTAAAAGAAGGGGATATAATAAACAATGAAAAAAAAGTTTAAAGTTGTCTCCCGGAAAAGTTAAGAAAATGAGATACGCCCCTTTGGCTCGACAGGGACGAATTATACCAACAAAAGTACAGACTAATGATGGCCAACATATTGTTACCTACATGATATAAATGTAGTCAGCCAAATTTTTCAGTGCTCCTGTATCATTGCAAGTGTTTATTTTGTCTCCGTGCATCTGTTTCACGCTTCTGAACTAACAGAAACATTATTTTGTACTAACTGTTTATGATTGCCGCTGCTACCCACACATGCCTTTAAGGTTTGACCATGGTTGCATTAGACCAATGTAAAAGGGAACGTGACTTTTTGTTTAATAAAATCTCACAAAGGTACTGAACCAAATAAAACAATACTTGACATGATTATTATCCTTACGCCTCCCAATGATTTTGTGATATCAAATTGATTAAAATTCATACCCTAAGGGGGCATGCAACCATAATTTGTGCAAAAAATGGAGTTGTGACATGTAAAAGTGATTGAAAACGAAAGCCATTTGTGTCCGATCCATAGTTTTCGGGGTCGCCAGCATGAGTATTAACATCTCAAATGCCGTTTAAGCCAAAATTCGACCTACATAGACATGAAGATTAAGGATGGTGTGGCAAGATGTGACGTGTAAAGATAATCGAAAACGACCGATATTGGTCTCCAATTCAGTTTTGGGACTCACTGAGATAAATAGCGACTCTTTCAATGCCTTTTAAGACCAAAGCCATCACCTATCGACATAGGGGATTAGAAAGAGTGAGCTAGTTTTGTTTTAATGCAACCAACACTATCTACTATGAAACCTGACACAATTCTCTCATCGTAAGTTATAATGTTCTACACAAATACAGTTTGGTCATACACAAGCATGCACAATATTATTCGATGTAAGTTGTTTCTGAGAGTTTAATCTTGGCTATATGAACAGTGTTCGTGTCCTTATTGTGGGAGATGTATGTTCGGATGTCGGCCGTAGTTCATGTGGTCCAGGTTTAATGTTAAGTTATAGCACCACGTTTCATGTACAGTAAAACCTGTAAACTTGGCCACCTATCTAAGTTGGCCACCTGCTTATCTTGACCTGGTTCGTCTTGAACCTGTATTTTCCCATAATACATTCGTTTCCTATTACTCTGTAAGTTGGCCGCCTGTCTATCCTGGAAGTTGGCCGCATTGAAGCAATGATTATAATATGATAATGATAATAAATTTACCTGCGTGTCTTAGTCATTCAAAATACCGATTTGTTATTTTTTTAACTCTTTCATATTCCCATAGTCTATGAGAGGCAGATGATTCCCAGGATTTGTTCTTGGAGGTCAATAGTCAGAACACTATCCTGATAAAGGGGTGGTGAAGGAAGATGTGAATAAGAGAAAGCACGTACATGAAATACGGAAATTGTTTTATGTATTAGTTTACTCTGTCTGTTTTGGGGAAACCATTAGCTATATCGGCTCCTTTCATCAGTGGGGAGCTTTAGTAATTCCAGAAAATCCCCAAGGTTAAAGCTAACCATCTCAATTGTTAACTATTTGCACCTGACTGCTTGTCGAAAGGTAGCGGAAGTTTTGTGATGTGAATCTCCTTAACATCCTCCTCAAAACGTTTTTGCTCCGAAGGAAACACTTATAGCTCATTAACAAGAGGTAGTTAACTACAAAATCAGAATGTGCATATGTGCCAAAAAGAATAAAATAAATACATTTAGAATGAACCACCATGAGTAAATTTGTATAAGAAATGATTTGCTATTTTTTTCGAAGGTATCTACAGAAAATATTTGTCACTGTGAAAAAAAATGTCGTATGAACTGCATATAAATTGTTCAATTTATAATTTTGCTTCCCTTATTTTCAATCTGAATAACTCAGTGCTACAATATCAATTTCAATAAACTGCGTACAGTTACCATTTTATGATGTGTTAATCTGTTTTCAATACGAATAATTCAGTGTATCAGACTAGTACATATATTAAACATACTGTATTATTTTTTTTTCTGGTAAAAGATCTACTGCATATTTTTATGATTACTCTATACATTATTGAAAAGTAGCTGTTGTGCCATTGCTTATTACAGTTTTAGAATCAAGTATTACTAGGAATCCTATTCTAAAAATGCAACAATCACAATTATTTCATGTAAGTTGCCACCTGTCTAAGTTGTCCACTTTTCAATGGAATCGATGGTGGCCAATATAGACAGGTTTTGCTGTATCATCAAAACTGAAAATACAATAAACTCCGAACTAACTTATTGAATGTAGTGATTTAATCGTAGCTTGATTATTTGTCCTGCTTAAAAGTACACCATGTGAATAATAAGAGATCATCATTTCCTCTTTTCAGAACTTTCCAGACATGTATAAATTGTAAAATCAGTTCACACATTTGCATATCCTTAGAAATTAGAAATTTATCTGTGTAACTCAAAATGAAACATAATTGCTTCATGCTTATATTATTGTAGGGCAGCTTAAGTTCAACCGGACAACAATGCTGGAACATTAGTCAAGATGACAATACTTCCTGCACTGCCTTGGACATCTTAAAAGGGAGGTCCTAATCAAATTTCATTTTGCCAGTTGCAGTATAATTACCTATTTATTTTCTTCCTATGATTAACATTAGGTGTTCCGTATGTGTTTCTCAGGTAACTATTGAGGAAATAGTCTTCCAATTGCTGGTGGCACGAAGTGCGTTTGTGTTACAATTAGAGGGCGTTAATATAAAAAATATATTATTTCTAATTATTCCTATGTTTCACATATAAAGTGTGTGTGTGTAAAAATAACCTGCTCTTTTATGCTTATATATTTATTATCTTTATAAAGAAATCATTTCTTATTTATACAGTCCAATTGCACTGGGATAAACTGTACTGCCTCCAATCATGGGTTACTTTGGCAGATTTGAAGTCTAAAATGTATTTTTTTTTCAGCTCTGAAGCTATTTATGTTCTACGATTTGCTATGTGATTCGAACCCCATAAACTTCCATTAAACTTTGCTCTCCAGTACTATTTAACCACTAGGAGATCCAAACATAAGAGTGTGCAGTAGAACTCAATGGATGCTGCTCGTAATCTGGTCACGTATCCGCCTCATCAAACAAATGGTCATGTGCCAAGGCAATCACCCGTAGGGAGGGAAAATCTCGGAGAAGAAAATAGTTTTTCGTATTCTCTTAAAACTTTATCAGTGGAATTCTTTTACGAAACAACAACAGTGACGGTTTGATGGAGAAGGTCAAGGGAAGTGAAGCAATCATGTGAATTGAAGAGCATAATTTCTTACATAATTTTATTTTCACTAGCAGCATGTTACTAAGATTATAGTATCTTTAATAATATCTTTAGATATTGGCGTTTAACGTTTTTCTATTTTGCCCAAAGATGAGACATATAGATCACACTAACCTGGATAAAATTTGATGGATTATTGTAACTCATCACATGCATTTTTGTTAGAAAATTGATAAAACATTTTTTTTTTTTTTTGTAAACTTAAAACTTAATACTGGGCAATAACCACACCACTAATTAAAATGAAACCAATACTGATGTGTACACTACATAAACTTTTCATTATGGTACTAGAAAGACAACACTAGCCTATACGCTGCAGTTAACCCCTTATGACGTAACCGTCACGTCATGGAGTAACAATATCGATTATCAATATTCATTACCTTACAGTCGGAAATAATGATTAACTACTAAATTTTCATTTTTAGTTAGTTATAATGTCCGAAGGTACAACATACATCGATCTATAGATCGCATTGTGATGACCAAAATTACATCTTTTGAGGGCAACTTACAGAAAATAAGTGTGATTGGTGTATTATTACTTGATTTCTAGTATTTCTTATAGGATTTTTAGTATTACTTGATTGTAAAATATTAACAAGCAATGACATGACAGCTAATTTTAAATAATCTATATAGAGTAATCATAACAATATACAGGGTGGTAGGTAACTCCACCGAAAAACTGTGGGAGGCAATTCCTTATACGAAACGAAAGAAAAAAAATGTAATAAACATGGGTCGAAAACCGTCTCCTTTTAGAGTTGTGAACTACCAAAAATTCGAAAAATCACGTTTCAAAACTCCCTAACTTAGAAACTATAGGACCTTTCCCAAACGGTTTAAGGAATTACACAGAAACTCGTATGCGCTCTATCTAAATATTCATGTTATACAATCCTCCGTAATCGGTGAAAGAACGCATCATTATTGTTTAAAGGAAAATCCCTATACCTCATCTTCCTTTTTACAATTTGTTTCACCGATAACGGAGGATGGTAAAACATTGATATTTAGATAGAGCACATACTAGTTCCTATGTGATTTCTGAAACCGCTTGGCATAGGTCCTATACTTTCTAAGTTAGAGAGTTTTGAAACGTGATTTTTCGAATTTTTGGTAGTTCACAACTCTAAAAGGAGACGTTTTTCGACGTTTATTACATTGTTTTCTTTCATTTCGTATAAGGAACTGCCTCCCACAGTTTTTCGGTGGAGTTACCTACCACCCTGTATACTACTAAAAAAAGTAGTACAGTATGTTTAATCTGAAAACTAGTCTGGTACACTGAATTATTCAGATTGAAAATACAACAACACAACAACCATAAAATAGATACATATGCATGCAGTTTATTGAAATTGATAGTGTAACACACTGTGTTTTTCAGATTGAAAAGAAGAAAAGTAAAATTATAAATTGAACAATTTATTCGTAGTTTATATGACTTGTTTTCAGTTGTTACTCTTTTTTTCTTGTTGTTTGTCTGTGTTATTTTCATTTTGGATAAAATCCAATGCACTTCAATTCTGTTGTACAAACGAAACACGTCATCTGCAAACTCATTCTAGACGTATTTATTTTATTATTTTTGCCTTGTTTATGAGCTCCTCTTAGCAAAAATGTTTTGAGAAAATCTTAAAGGAATTCACATCTTGAAACCTCCACTGCTTTCCGACAAGCCGTCATGTCCCAATAGTTGACAATTCAGATGGTTAGATTTAACCTTGATGATTTTCTGGAATTACTAAAGCTTTCCACTGATGAAAGAAGCCGGTATACCTAATACCTTTACCAAAACAGATAGGGTAAAAAATATATACGTACAGCCATTTCCTTAATTCCTGTACGTGCTTTTTCTTATTCACATCTTGCTTCACCACCCCTTTATCAAGGTAGTGTTTTGGTTATTGGCTTCCAAGAACAAATTGTGCGAATTTGTTTCTCTGTCTTCAGTCACAAATACAGAACATCTGCCTCTCATATGAGAGTACGAAACAGTTAAGAAAATAACAAAACAGGATTTGGCGTGGCCAAGATACACATGCAAATTTATCATTATCATCATAGGGTTAACATTGCTTCAATTCGGCCAACTTCCAAGATAGACAGGTGGCCAATTTACAGAGTAATAAGTAACGAATGTCTTACGGGAAAATGCAGGTTCAAGACGAAGCAGGCCAAGATAAGCAGGTGACCAACTTGGCACCAGTAGTTTTGACACAGTAATTTTGGCACTGGTAATTTTGGCACCAAGAAACGAAGCAAACTGAACTTTTGGCACAATTTATAATAGAAGTACAGAACATGTGAGAAAATACTCTGAATGTAATAAATATTTAAATTTGCATGTTGTTAACTAGAACTGCTCCAGCGCAACGAATCAAACCAGTGACGAATGTACAGTCAGCGACAAAATTTATTTCTCTTCTGTAAAATTTATTTGCTATATCTTTGGAATTGATGGACTGAGAAGTTTTATGTAATTTATGGAAAACTGTGTCTTCTTTGAGTTGCTGAAGACTGCACTATGTTCACTGCACTGGGTTTGTATTTTACTTTCAGGTGCAAACAGTAACAGCTGATTCGAACCATGGAAATTGAAGTAGAGAGAAAAAAAATTAGAAAATACTCTGGATATAATAGATATTTACGTTCACATGTTAATGACTGGAACTGTATCAGCACGAATAATGAAACGAGGGACGAATGTACAAACACCAGTAAAATATACTATTGGCAGCTTCATTAGGTATTCAAAGCGAGTCAAAATTATCCCCTAGTGGGTTTGTATTTTACTTTGAATAAAAGAATTTCAAAAACACATGATTTGCAATAACATACGGTTCACAATAATCCCAATT
This sequence comes from Thermobia domestica, assembly GCF_964235325.1. Taxonomy (NCBI): domain Eukaryota; kingdom Metazoa; phylum Arthropoda; class Insecta; order Zygentoma; family Lepismatidae; genus Thermobia; species Thermobia domestica. Next base: position 141,609,501 of record NC_137459.1, on the reverse strand, counting down.
GTAAAACATTGCACCTTTTCTTTACATCTCTAACTTTTTTGTGCACAACATTAAATGAAACAGCATGCATAAATTCTTGCATGCTCTTTGTTCCAGCATTGTAGGCCAAGCATAAATTTTAAAGTGTTTTCTGCAGATGCTCATAGATCCGCTTCGTCTTCTTGGCTGGACGCTTCCCTACAGCAATCTGCAAAAGTAGTGGCGAGACCATGGCTTCATCCTGCTGGACGCATTGGATTAATTTCCAGATTGACGGATGAGAGACTCCAACCAGATGTTTGAACTTGTTATTACAGGACTCACACATGCTGTTTGTTCTCGGTTCGTTATTTAGTGTCGCGTCGTGAACATTCCATATTTTTGGAGGGAAAATAGGGCGCACATTTCTCAGACGGATGTTATCGTCGTTTCTTCCAAAGGCCCGAATACGCCAGTATGTACTGGAAACGTTGATCTGGTCAAAGTAATCCACAAGCCCTATTGCTTCTTCTGCAGCCTCTTCTCTAAGCAGTTGCATCCCTTGACGTACATATTGTATTGGAAGAAAAGCAAGGTCGTTCAATTTTCCACAAAATATACTAAATTACTCATCCTGTTTGTAGAGATTTATAAGCCCAAGTTCTTGAATTTTCCTCCACGTAGACTGAGCTAAGTGGAAGAAACAACCTCGTGCACGAATGGAATCACCGAACGTTGTCTTGATTTCATTCATTGCTGCTATCTCAAAATCCATGACAACGTCTTCAGGATCAGGGTAAAGAGACAGTTCTTTGCATCGTTGAATTACGGCTTGAAACAATTCCTCGTACGAAGCTTGAGTCTTGCGTTCCATCAGAGCATACGCTGTTGTGATGGACGTTTGTCCTGTGGGCACTCGGATTACATACACTTGGGTGAAGTGTTTAGGAGCCATATAAAAGTTACCGTCCGTAAGCCATGTTTCACTGCTGGATAATTATCTTAGACAATTTTCTATCCTAAAAATGATGTCTAGATTCAGCTTCCGCTCCATTGTCATAGAATAAAAATGTTTTGGCTCCATTAGTGAGTGCCCATTTCCCTGAAAGAGCAAACAAAAGAAATTAGAATTGTTGGTACACCACCAGGAGATCTAATACAGTTATGTATGAAACCAAGCTAGAAAAATGTGGTCATAAAACGTTGATAGGCTCCACACAACTGATTAAAAAATGACAACGTTTAGGCCCTAACTTTCAAATGTTTAACATTCAGTTAATTACTTTGACTCTGTTACGTACGAAACACAACACGCCTAAAATAGAATTAGCCGGCAACTAGCTTTTTTGCAACATTTCTTCCTTCTCTGATCCCTCATTGTTCTTTTACATGTTCTACATTTTTCAAAATTGCACGGGCATTTTCAGGTAACTGTGTCACAACCGCAGCGAAAACCTGTGATGGATTTCCATCATACAGAAGGCACCTCTTCTTCATCTCTTCTCGCCTAACAGCAACCTTCACTGCATCTTCGTCACCGATATTATTATGTTCGTGAATCAAAACTGTATTGCACTTATTTAAATCACTGTTCAAAATTCCTGGGCACTGAAGACTAATTCTTTTACAACGTCTCCACCGACTACTTTTTTTTTTTCGAAATCTTATGTTTTGTATACATATAACCCTCTAAACACAATTTCTCGCTTCCTCGCGTTGAACTTATCACCTCCATGGTTTCAGTTAATGACACTACTGAAAATAATGAAGTAAAAATCATATACTGACTTTATACTTTCACTTTTCGACAATATCCTTTGACCGGCCAATCGGATTTCAGCACCGCCGTGTGACAAGCCAATCACGTTCAGAAATTTGTTTCAATTTCAATCTTAAACTTTTAATGAGGCTTTGGGATATGCGTGAGAGGGGAGCCGGAAGTTTCGATGGAAATAATCTCGGTGTAATCTCCTCTGCAAAATAAATTGGTACATTAACATCTATTATATACAGAGCATTTTCTAATTTTCTTTATCTGTACTTCAATTTCCATGGTACCAATTAGCTTTTACTGTTTGCACTTGAAACTAAAATACAAACCCATTAGAGGGGAATTTTAACTTGCTTTGAATATATAATGAAACTGTCAATAGTATCTTTACCGGTGTATTTACTGTCAGTAACAAAAGTTATTTTTCTATGCTAAAATTTCTTCCGCGAATGTCTCTCGAATGGACGGACAGATTTGAGTGCAATATTCAGCAACTTAAAGCAGATATAGTTTTCGGTAAATTTCAGAAAACTACTCAAATCAGTCTATCAATTCCAAAGTTATAAGCAAAATAAATTTTACAGAAGAGAAAAAAATGTCGCTGACTGTACATTCGTCACTGGTTTGATTCGTTGCGCTGGATCAGTTCTAGTTAGTCACTTGTAAATTTAAGTATCTATTACATTCAGAGTATTTTTCACATTTTCTGTACTTCTATTATAAATGGTGCCAAAATTTCCGTTTGCTTCGTTTCTTGGTGCCAAAATTACCGTGTCAAAACAACTGATGCCAAAATTTCCGGTGCTAAAATTTCCGCCTTTCAGCCAACTTAGAGAGGTGTCCAAGTTGAGAGGCTTTACTGTATTATGACGCTAAATTGTATGTCGTCCGTTAGCAATGTAATATTCTGCCTGATATACACTAATAACAGTGACACTAATAAAAGTGATACATATAGTGCTTGTAAATTATTGCATGTCTCAAAATGTATCCTGTAGAACATAATACGGTCAATAAGCGGGATCACATGGGGCCACCAGCTTAATGCCACTAATAGAGATACTCGTTTATATATTTTCTTACCAGGTTAAAAAAAAAAAAACACTTATAGACGCAATGCCGAAAGACAAGTATCCCAGTAAAAGAGGTTCCAGATATCAAGTGTCCAGGTTTGACTGCATGTATATAAATAAAATTATCGATTAGACATTCAAATGCTAAAAATTTGGCACATCTCAACTGGCGATTGGTTTAGCATTAATATGCAAGCAAATATTAACCCTTAAAGGATCCTGGCTTTTTGGGCTATTTTTTAGACTTTCAGTCAAGCAGCTACTGTATCGTCACTATTTATCCTAAGATCATGGTTCATACCTCATTCTCTTCAGAATAGAGCAGGTTTTCAAATGGTACTACTTGCATGCTCATACCATATACCAGAAGCGGGAAAAATGTCAAAGTGAAAATTTCGGAGGGAATTTTTTTTCTCGACCTTTGGCCCCCCTGGACCCCCCTGTGTGATCGCAGTGATCTAAGAAATCTGATAAATAGTACTTTGTATACTGAATGTGTGTGCCAAATTTCAAGTTTCTATCTTGAATAGTAAGGGCGGGAGAATTTTTATCAAAAATTCCCACAATGCCCCAAATTACCATAAAACACTATGATCTCAGGGGAAAAAAATCCTGAGACATCCCTAATTACCCTAGGACTATAATCCGCCAATCATTCTCTTCAGAATAGAACTGTCTTTCAGGCGGTACCATTCACATGTCTCCATCATGTATCTAAGGCGGGAAATTCCTGAAAAAGGGGATTTTTGGGGGCAAAATTTCCTTTGTTTCAATTTTGCCCCTCTGGACTCCCCCTGTTTTTAAGCAGAAATCGGAAAAAAAAAACTTTTGGTAAATACTATTTGGTGGACTGAATGTTTGTGCAAAATTTCAATCTTCTACGTGAAAAAATAGGCCCGCCAGAAAAAATTCCCTACCATGCCCCACTTTTACCCTATACAGAAGTATATTTGGATAAAAATTCACTGGGACGGCCCTAATTACCCTAGAATAATAATTCGACCGTCGTTCTCTTCAGAATTGAACGCCCTTTCAGACGGTATGACTCACGTGGTCATGTATGTGAGGCGGGAAAATGACGAAAAACGGGATTTTTGGGGTAAAAAATCCCTTTTTTAACACTTTGCCACTCTGCTTCCCCCCTGTTTTAACACTGACATCGGAACAAAAAAATCTGGTAAATACTACTCGGTGGACTGAATGTTTGTGCAAAATTTCAATCTTCTACGCAGAAAAATAAGCCCGCCAAAAAATATTGAACATAGGCTTAGAAAATGAGAAAAGAAATTTTTGACTTATGACGTCATCACCTTCTATGTCTGGACGCAGGACGGTCTGAAACCATACGTAATGTCTTCTACAAGGCCTCTGGACTTGGAAAACAACAACAACAACAAAAAAAAAAAAAAACGGACGAAAAAGCTCAAATAGAAGAGAAATAACGCAATGTACCATGAAAAACGCGTATGGTACAATCCGCGGCAAAAAACCTGCAACATGAGGATGTAAGTTTATTGTGAAACTACGCCTACCAGCACAGGGAATGAACATAACGTCTAAGTGGAACGAATCACGCCAGGATAAACCTCGGCCTCCTCCCGTGCACACTTATTTTGAAGCAAAACACTTCGTCATTTCACAATAAACTTATATGCTCATGTTGCAGGTTTTTTGCCTCGGATTGTACAAATTGTACCATAGGATCCCCAAAGGGTGAAATATACACCAAATTGAACATATATTTTACATTTCTATGCAAACAAATGTGTGGTTAGTATGCATACTTTTTTTGAATATGGTATTGTATTTAGATTTTCATTATTTTCGTTCGTTTTCCGGATTTTTTATAACTTGTATCTGAAGTTTTCAGATTATAATTTTGAACTTCCCATATATATAATAATACAAAATTCAAGTGTAAAATCTCACAGACTTGTAAGCTTCATTGTTAATTCACAACCTTTCATTTGGATTTAAAGGAGAGATTATTCTCTGGCTCTCAAGTTAATTACATTTTAAAGGCAACTTTTTTTTTCTTATTTTCAATTCTACGAATCGCCTGATTTTATTTTAAAAAAAAATGTTCACGTTCCTTTTAGTACGGAAAGAAGAAATTGCTTCGTTTAGTTGAGGACAATTTAAATGTAAGAATTGGATCGGAAATTCTGTTTTAAAGTTTCCCAGTTGTGGCGAAACAAAGTATTTTCATCACGACTTTTAACATTAGTAAGAAGCAGTGATAATCTTGCTTCGCAATGAGTCTCTTTGAATTTCGCTGACGTATACAGAGAACTGACTAACATTTAAAATGCATTCAGTTTGATCATTGAGTCGGGATTAGAAATAGACATTTTGGGAGAATATTTCGGACGAGTAGATCAGTTTCTATGTGCGTCGTTGTGGTAGTTTTGAAAACAGATTTGTACAATAAGTAAATGTGTACTTGTCCTGAATTTTGTATTAAAGAGTATATGAATCAAGTTTTAATTGTTCTATAAAGTTGACTATTAGGATATTATAGAATTGTAATGCTATTAGATTTGCTACCACGCACGATAACTCTTGAACTCAACCGATTTTCTTTTGCAAAATAGCTAGAGGTATTATTTTGGCCGAGTTCATTAATGTAGTAAATATGTTAATATATTCATAGTGACTTTAGCGGTGGCGATTCATAATCAATTTCCTAGTATTGAAACAAATGTAATAGTAGTTACACATCACACTGTTAAATGGCAGAACACATCTTACAGCGGTTGACACCTACAAACAAAATTGTAAATATTAAGTTAATTGCGCGTCATTAAAGCCACAAATGATAACTAAGGAACCTGTATTTAAAAACAATCACATAACGAATTATTGACGTGTTTCATTGCTTTCCTAATATGTTACTTCACATATTGTGGCATGGCTAGTTAACGAGTTCGCTAGTTTTTTTTTATGTCTGTTTTTGTAAAACTACCCAAAACTTAAAGTTAATCGTCAATTCTTAGTAACTTTTGTAGAAATATATTCAATTTCATACAATATGCATCATACAAACACGCACAAATAAATACGTGTTATAGAGTGTCCCATAGTATGCATAGGGAAATAAGCAATTTGGTATTCACGTACACTATTGGCTAGATCAGTGATTTTTATATGCTTGGATAGATCGACGTGGTCTTGTCGAGTGGCCTTCCAGGTCCAAAGATTTCAACCACTTGACATTTGACTTCTGGGACATTTCAAGGGAGCGATATGACAGAGAAAGTTGCAAAACATAAACCATATCAAGAAATGCAGTTTCAAAACAATGCATAACATATTATATACATAAAGAAATGTTTTCATAAAAAGAGTTTATTTTCCCTATGTATGGAAAATTATATGCATAAATAGAGCAGTAGAAAATATATAGAAGAACGGTAGAAAATATATACCTTTCTGGTTTACGTATATTAAATGTAATGTAAGATATTTTCCGCGTACGTTTCTTTGATTATACGCTTCATATTCTGGATGACTAAAACAACTTTCATGTATCTGATGAATTACTGCATTTGTTGTGGAGTCGATGATGTGTTTACGTAGTACTATCGGATAAAAAGGTTGTTTGAATGGGACAGAAACAAGTTCCTACATTATTTCAGAGGGTTGCGAGAACATAAAAGAAGCAGCAGTAGTTAGATATAGCCAATTTCTTATTTTGATTAATATTGCATACGATTGTTGAATTAACTCTTGTGATTTGAAGAATGACATGAAAGCATCAGAAATGTTGCTACACAAAGTATTTCTATCCGATACTGGAAAACTATGTGTAAAGTATTGAGAACATATAGAGAAGAAATTTCTACACTGTAGAACATATTTAATGCAAGACATACATGACATTTTCTTAAAAGCTGTATCTCTGACAACACTGCAATATGCCTGACGTCACTTCCAGCCAACGACATGCGTTTGTAAGTTTGCTCTCTTCAAAAAAAAAAAATATCAGATGCATACTATTTTTTGGCACAAAATCTTGCTTAGAATCATAATTTACAATTAATAAATATATTACGATGTGATAGAATATAAATTATTGCAACTGAGATCAGTGATGATATCAGGGGGTGTCCTGGGGGAAATTCGAATCCAGACCACAGACATCCCCGTGGAGCATACATCACATTTTCCTCATTGTAGATCAACAATACTTTAGTATTGCTACTTTTCGCTTCCAGTATATTGAAATTCGCCCCAGGGGAAATCTGATATCAACACTGTATGTAATGCTTCATGAAATATAATATTGGCGACATACTTATTTGAAAAAAAAAAACTACCAAACTGTTTTAAATATTGTAGAGTTTGATTCAAAAGATTAAGCAACATATGTTCGGTAACTGAGGGCGCAAGAAGACAATTAGGTCCAATATTTTCCTTAGTTGAAGTGCATGAAGTTTTCCTCTAACGGAGGTAGTAAGATTTATTTTTGAAAATACATAATAATGTTTAAACATATTGGGAAGAAAAATAGTTTGATTAATTATGGGCTATTATCCTTTTGGGGGGCAGGGATTTAAAAATATATATTTAACCCTAATTTTGCTCAACCGAATCGTAATTTTGTAATCAAAGTGCACAGCAAAATATTATTGCTTTCCTTTATTATCAATATTTAAACTTTTTTTTTTTAAATCTAAACTATCTGGTTGTGGGAAACCCAGCATTACTGAATTAGAAAAAAAATCGTGAAATTAAAGCACCAGAGAGCAGAAAAATCAACGAAGTTGCCTTTTGCAATGTTTCAGACTTTGAGTTGTCATGAAAGACCAATGTAGTTGTGTCTTCTCGTGAACACACATTTTTCTTCATCAATTGTTTGTCATGGGTGACGTGCACCATTTAATTCTATTGTGTGACGCTTGGCTAACAAGACACACTGGAACTAATTTAAAATAACACAATGCAACACGAATATTGTCGGAGAAAAAACTTCACTATGCTTCGGCCAAACATTTTACTTTCAGGTAAAATAATGATGTGCTCTTAATTATCCCTATTGAGCGTCACAACATTGAAATATTACTGTTAATTTGTCAAACAATATGCTTTTCCTTATTAACTCGTAATATCATTATATTAATCATAAGACTGTAACTGTAATTTGATGTGGAATCCAAACTGCAAGTACTTCTGGGAATCAAACTTCTAGCCTCCCTCAACGAATATCACGTTTTCACACACACACACACACACACACACACACACACACACACATATATATATATATATATATATATATATATATATATATATATATATATATATATATATATATATATATATATATATATATATATATATATGTGTGTGTGTGTGTGTGTGTGTATTCCAGTATTGAAGCTATATGAGACGTGGACCTACATTGTAAGGTGGAATCTGAATCCACTAATCCATTTTATTTAGAATTTAATAGTAGTGAAACACCTTATATTATGCACACATTAACATGTAAAACAACAAAAGTTTAAATATGCATAATTTATTAGTTTATTTATCGATTTATTTATAAAATTCGAAAGCCAGCCAAAGATCAACGTGTATTGAAAGGTATAGCAGTAAAAGCTGCATAACAAAACCAACATTAATAACACTGATGCTGTAAAATTAGGGTTATAGCAAAGGAAAAAAAAAAGTTTAAATAGAAGCTTTTCCATGAAAGTGACGTGGTAATGCAGAGTGGTATACGACTTCGAAAAAAAAATGTCCTTATATTGATAAAGACATTTTCTTTCGAGTTTTCAAAATTAAACACAAATTAAACTTAAATTACAAACTTACAAGCGATTAATTAATTATTTAAAATCATGGATGTAAATATATATATAGCATTTGTGACGAGAAGTGAGAACATTATCAAGAACAGCTAACGGAACATGTTTTGTTCGATCAGATCACTGAGCCCTTGCATGAAGTTCAATGTGTTTATTATATTACGCAGGAAAAGTGTCAAATTTGTTAGTAAATGCATCTCAAGACAAATCATTCATGTTAAGATGTACCGTTAAAAATTTTACTTTTACTAAAATGTATAATACGAATTATTATTTATGTGATATCATGACCACACTTCTTAAATAATAATAATATACTTTCGTTTTTTTTTTCGATTAAATAACACATACACCACGCTATATCCCAGTTTCTCGCTTGGAGCAATTCGGCTCAGTGATAGAGCCCTTCTTTCTAGTGTAAGGTGATTTTGGTTCGATCTCAAATTCTGTGACTTTTTGTGAATATTATCCTGTTCTTTTCCTTGAGAACATTAAATTTCCTTCCACATTCTCATTCAACCTTTTATTTCATAATATCATATGTCCATGAATCATCTGTCTTGTCTAATCTAAAGGATATAAACGTGTACTATAAGTATCACTTTCTTATATGTGTGTTGTGAAATCTCAATTACTATAAGAAATATCAATACTGAAAAATATGCAAATAACTTTTCGTCAAGACTTAGCATATACTGCGTTTTGTAGCGCTTCTTAGACGTAAACCTCGATATTCGAACATTTAATTTATTCTCACTGACGTGTTTCATGCTATTCACAATTTAAAACGAAATGAAATATTAAAGTTTTATGTCCCACAATTATGCCACTTAAGCGAAAGGAAACGGTGATTATCAGAAATGAGTGAAAATGGTGAAATTAATAAAGTGAGAGGAAACGGGAGAACCCCGAGAAAACCCACGAGCACGGTATATACAATTTATATTCATGTAGTATTGTACAGTACTTCATGCAGTATAGTTAACAGCTACTGGGGCAAATGAGGAAGAATTAAACTGGAATAGAATATATATATATATTAAATATCTATTGGAAATTTTCTTTATAGCGCTCTGTATTTAATGTAAAAAAAAAAAAAACGTATTCCTCATCATTTCGCATTTATTACATTTCATGCTTCTTTATTTAGAGATAAATTCCTGTGCCATTAGATTTTGGCGTATTTTTTCCAACTTTTCTTTCCACTTTTCTTTTTGTAACTTTTAATTTCGATTCCGTGTGGGTGGACACTTTTCTCAACGAATGAATACCGGTTGCCAATATTGACTTCTCTCTTCATGCTTGGCGCTGCAGGCTTCAATTGTGGAAAATGAATTTTCCGTGTGACAGGAGAACTGGAAAGGTGGCTTCGATTTCAAAGATTCTTTACTTGCCTACCATTGTTGCCATCTGCAGAGATGGATCCTTTGTCATTCGAACAAGATTGGTTGGGGATTGGTAACAAGACTACAAGCTGTATTGAGTGAGTATCAATGAATGTTATCATGTGTGAAAGCTCTTTTTTTTATTTTGTTCCGTTGACAAAATTTTGCATATTTCGTAGTACGTAAATGAATATTCGTGTGGACATATTAAGGAACAAGTTCTTATGAAACAGTTCACTTTAAAAGTAGTATTTTCTAAATATCGTTGGTGTTGCTTACATATAAATCCAAAGAGTTCACACTTACGAAATTATTCTTTAGTTGACTGTGTTAACATTAATGTTAGAACATTGTACGCGGTTACAAATTTCGAGTGAAGTAACATAAATTAATGATTATTTGAGGTTTAGAGAATTAAATTACATTTTGAGATTAACTTGATTTTGTCCTGTCTATACTGTCTATACTGATATATATGAACGGCTTCGGCGAACGTAATGGGATGCATCTCTTCTGGTCAAAATCAGCCATTAGGTTGAATTGATTGGGATTGAAGCATAGAAAAGTATGTAGGTAGTTTAATTTTGAAAATATACCTGTAGATGTTAGGGAAAGTTTGTTTGGTATGTGTCATTGCAGTGAGCTTCATGGATGGGAATGGTGAACCTTATTTCTTGCTTACTCAAAAGTTAGAAAATATTAAATATCAGTATGTCGCATTTACTCGTAGATGACATTAGATTAAGACATAGCTCAATTAATTCAGTTGAATTTCAGTTTAGCGTCCCTTTCAGCACCGAGGCTATGTGAGACGTGGACCTACTGATTAACGTGGAATCCGAACCACATGAGCTCCCGCCGGGAATCGAACCCGGGTCTCCCGCGCCAAAGGCGCGTACGCTAACCGCTTAGCCACGGAGGAGCTCAAAGCTCAATTAAGATCACGTATGATATTTTACTCAGTACAATCTCATACGGCTTGGGTTAGAATCTACTTCCCTTGATGCCATCCCATTAAGCCAGTAATTATGAACCGGTGTGTTGCGATATGTCGCACAGTCGTATAGTGTGTGTCCCAAAATTTTATAATTTCAACAAGAAAATGAAATAATTATTTATTAGACGTGGCCCAGGCTATTTGAAGCAAGAGACTATTTGAGTCAAGATAAGAAAATCACACGCCACACATTTATTGTTCGGGGCCGCGGTGGCTCAGTGGTAGAGCGTTCACCTCTGGTGCTTGGTGTCCTGGGTTCAATCCCAGCCCCCGCCAAGTGAACTTTGTAATGGACAAACACCGTGTGCGTGGGTTTCCTCGGGGTTCTCCCGTTTCCTCCCACTTTCTTCATTCTACCATTTCATTCATTACTCATCATCACCGTCTCCTTTAGCCTAACCGGCATAAGCGTGTGACGTAAAACTCAAATATTTCATTTACGTTTATTGTGCGCAGCAATTTTTAGTATGTTGTTCGAGTAAAATTGTGGTGTTTTAATTATTATCAATTTATTCCGCAGTTAAAGGGAATGTTAGGATTTACTTAACAAGGCGATTTGCAGCACCTACTTTCTTGACTGACATAATATTGTATATACAACAAATAAGACTCCAAACATGTGTAGTATACACATTTACTGAATGATTTGCTTGCGTATAATACAATGTTTGCATATTTCGCTTATCATATCGCCTTTGTTTATCACGTTTGCGAGTGGCACTTTCTTATTTGCAAAATCAAATTACGAACTCTTTCAATCTATCTGTTTTGGGAGACAGACAGAGAGAGAGAAGCTTACAATTCAAATTTTGTGTTTAAACAATAATATCATAAGATATGTGTAGGAACTTCGAAAAAAAAAAAACATGTCTGTGGGAAGTGCTTGTGGTGTGAATATTCTCTTTAACACCATTTAAATTGTCTTGGTTCATAATGTGTGTACACAACAACATTTTTTTAAAAAGAAAAGTCATTTTTGGTGACTCAAATAACTTCTTCGAGGAGTCCTCTTTTTGCTTTTTTGCGTTTTCAATTTAGGATTTTTTTTTCGATACCAAAAGTTGAAAACGATCCCACAATAGTTTATCTATTTTCTCCTGACTCATACATTTTCTTCTACATTTCATGAAAAAAAAAAGTTTCTACCTTCTCATATTTCAACTTCTCAATATCTAACTCTCTGTCTTCTTCTTTCAATCCGAAGTATATCTTTCAGTGGGATTCTACTTCAAATCAACACAACACTGTGATCTGAGAACTTAAGCGTTTTTTAACACTGGCTTTTAACATGGTTATATCTACATATAAATTATGTGGTTTAACACTACCTATCAATAAGCTCTCTCGTGGCTATATGGTTCGAGTTCGAACCTATGGCTAGGGAACCTGGGATTCGATCACATGTGGTTCGAATCCCACGATAAGCTGTAGGTCCATTTCTTATATAGCCTTTCTGATCAAAGCGATACTAAACTTTAATCCAACCAACCAACTATACCCTAATTCTAGTCTTTCTCTATTTGTAATATTTTATTTCTATGGTACCATGACACTCAGAAAACAACATTTCATGTAAATATATACACAATGAAGGTCTAGAAAATTCCTGATGAGTCTGTTAGAGACAGACCGACGCAGAGCACTGACCACGTGCTCGTCGCTAGAATGGACGTATTTCAACCGGTCGCTAACAGATGGCGTTGTAGCGGGTCGGCCCACAAAATGGACTGTTGCCAAAGCGTAGAATGATGGCCACATGGGTCTTAGCGTTTGCCTGTTGCCTGTTGCAGGAGGACCCTTTTGCAATTCAGAAGTGCTGGCTCCAGAGTTTTAAGTTTTTCTTGAACACTGTTCAACTGCTGACAGTACACAGTTGCATTGATTATCTGGCCAGCTGGTAGCAGTTTCCGATGCACCATACACGAGGGGTACACGAAAAACATAGGATGACCTTCCTCTGGTGCAGTGTGGTTTCTGTTGTTTTGCAACCGATTAATGGGATACTAACCAATAATGACATCGCCGTGGGGTTTCGTACAGGACCCACTTCACATCACGTCAACATCCTGTCTAGAAATAGCTCCTTCCTCAAACGAGACAGCAAAGAAACACATGTGTCTGCTTGTGTTGCCTTCCGGCCGGAATCAAACTATGTAGAACCCATCTACACAACTTGTAGTGCTTCCCAAGTTGATGGAGGTGCTTCCAAATTGCTTCTCCACTCACACTGAATTGTATTTCCAGTTCTTCATATATCTAGCCACTATTCGCCTCAATTGCTGCCTGAAGTTTTTTCATTTTGTACATGTGTTTGTCTTCCGACTTGTGCTGCGCTTTCGAGTGTTTCGTCACCGCACCGTCCTAAAATTTGTTCCAGGTAGTATGTTGGATATACCCACACTAACAGCTAACCTTCACATTATCTCCATTCGCATTAAACTCACGGTATGACCACCAATTGAACACAAATCTCCACAAAAACAACATAACGTTTCTGGCTACCTTTATATAATGAGATACTTCTACTTAACAACAAATGTAACATTTGCATGTTACTATTTTATTTATTTATTTATTTATTTATTTATTTATTTATTTATTTATTTCAATTTCAAGAGGCACATGCCATGTAGAGGTATACCGTTTTCAGTTCTGTCCTGATTGTCTCATTATTTGTTAGTAAAATTGCAGATCCAGTCCACAATATCAATTACTATTGTTAACATTCTTTAAATTTATTTCTTTAAATTGAAGAACGAAACTAAATTAGCGTAAGGCATAAAGAAAACTTTAAAAAATATATGAATTACAGTGTTCTTTTAAATGTTTGTTTCTTCTGTAATATTTTATTTCACCCATATGTTGTGTTAAGTGTTTAATTTTGATTTAGTATATTTCATATCTCTTTTAGTTCACAATATTTGAATTGAGTTTCAGGTTTTCACCTGTGTTTTGGCTTTCTCACCTACATACTATGTGTTAATATTTCTTTAAAATTTAGGTTCTGTTTTCATTGCACATATCACTACCCACTGAGTATAATTAAGTTGTTCACCTGTGTGTCCGCTTAAACTTTGTTGGGAGGAGGGATCAAACAATATCTTGCTTCACATACTCTCGTAAGAAGATGATGATTTTATTGTCTGACGCTATTATAGACTTCCAGAATTTGTGTCCAGTGGGTGGTTTTGATTTTCACATGAGTACAATGCAATGCCATATGCTATGGTTGTTAATGAAATACGTGCTTATAAGATAATCACATAATCGTATTTTGTAAAATTGTAAAAACAAAAAAGAAAAAGAAAAGAAAGAAAGAAAGAAGAAAGTCACCTCCAGATTGAACCTCATCTCGCGATTATTCTCATGCATGTGATTTATGTAACATTCTAAGAATAATAATGAAATATTTATTTCTGAAATACGGCCAAAATTGCCTGAGTTCATTTTGAGAAAGTAGTCTGAAAAGAATTTCAACCGCAAGCGTGTACTAAATATTGTGACGTTATTCCTAAGGAATAATTTAAGCAAATATTATAGAGTTAGTAATGAAATATTTATGCATGAAATGTGATTAAAATGGCTTTAGCCATCTTTGTGAAAATCGTTCGAAGGAAAAAACTCACCTCCAAAATTATACTACGCCTTGTAGATTTTGAAGAGCACATGAGATATGTAATAGTATCAGGAAATTTCAGTCATTTTTGAGAAAACTGTCCACAAAAAAAAAAAAAAAAAAAAAAACTTGCAACAATGAATAATCTATCTCTAATAGATATGTCTAGGCCTAGTTATATCATATAGTCAGGTTATTAATTAAAAATACGTTTCAGAAATATGAACAAAATCGCCAAAGACTTTATCGAGAAATCACCCAAAGAAAAAAAAAAAGATATACTTATCTCCAAGGGTAAACTAATTTGTTCAGGACAAAGAATTATGCCATATTGTCACGTTATTAATGAAATGTTTATTTATGAAGTATGACAAAACTCCCTTAGTCGTTTTTGACAAAACTGCCCAAAATATCACTCCCAAAATAATAAACTACACCTGTATATTATTTGAGCACTAGTTAGTTGTTCTATTTTGTCAAGTTATTAATGAAATATTTATTAGTGAAATACGAAGAAAATCACACGAACCGTTTCTGGGAAATTCTTCCGAAAGAAAGCTCGTCCCAAGAATAAACTATCCCTCGTACATTTGTTTAAGGAGGAACGAGTTACGCTGTATTGTCACGTTATTGATGATATATTTACTTATGAAATATGAACAGAGCCATATGAGTCGTTTTTGAGAAAACTGTACGAATAAAAGCGCAAGAACAAACTAGCCGTCGTACATTTTTTCAGGGCAAATAAGTTACGTCATATTGTCAGGCTATTAATGAAATATGTATTCGTAAAGTATGATCAAAATCCGCTGATTAATTTTGAGAAAATCATTAGGAAGAAAAGTAGCCCCAAGGAATAAGCCACTCGTTCTCAATTTTTCTCAGAAAAATGACTTCTACCACGTAATGGAATTGTTTCTGGAAATGTAATGGAATCGTTATAGTCGCTTTTTTAAAAAATAAAATCTTACTTTTTTATTTTCCTTCGTAAGTGAACTACCCCTATTTTCAAAGGAAAAAAAATCGGAAAAAGAAAGACTCCTTTGGTGGATGACATGAAAACCTTACATTAAAAATTTGATTAAGATACGTTAAACGGTATGGCCTCTAGGTGAAAGTACATTAGGACGAAAGGACGAATATAAACGGACAAACAGACTGATAAATGTCGCAAAATCACTTCTTCGATATCGTGTAATTGTGTTGAAATTTTGAATTATTTTTTTTTTCTTTCACGACCACCACACTATACTACCTGCTCTTCTTTCGTCGCTCGACAGTGAAAATGGAAAAATATTAAAGTTACTTAGATACGTGGGTTTCAATGGTGGATTTTTAATTGAATCGCACCAGTCGTGTGGACCTCACACTTGTATGACGTCCTATGTTAAATAATAAAGCAATGTTGCCAGTCCAGCAGGGTGTTCCCTTGAGCCCTCATCATACTGAAAGTATAGCGTTGATACAAAACGTATTCCATGTTCTATGTCCTCTTACACAACATTGTAAACGCGTTTCGTGCCGGTTTGCTGAGCTGCCACGTTTTATTCGAAGAGCCTTATGAAGTAGAATTATTATTATTATTATTATTATTGTTATTATTATTATTATTATTATTATTATTATTATTATTATTATTATTATTATTATTATTATTATTATTATTATTATTATTGCCCCTCCTTGCATGGGGAGAATAGGTTTATGGGAAATATTCGGAACCTGTTCCGACTTACAATATTAATTTCAATCAAAGTGTGATAATCGCAATACAAAATGTAGGGGGAAGTGGGGGCATAATGAACTCCCGGGGCAAGATGGTCACCGCGGTATATAACGGTGTTATTCTGATGACAGAGAACTGTTACTACTGCACAAGCCGTAGTTAGTATGACGCAAAGTGTTGAGAAAGGGAGACAACGCTACCTTCAATCCGTGTGAAATAAGCGGAGAAAAACATTTTCACGGTAGGTCGATATAATGTATGTAGTGAATATTCTACCTGTTACTGAAAAAAATAAAAAGTAATTACTTGAATAAAACAAGTTACACATATAGATGGTGAGAAAGGTTTGGCCATCAAACAATCAGGGATGATTCCCTTGTGGCAGATTGCGGATAGCAGATAAAGGGTTTCTGAAATTTATATCGGGATTGATCAAAATGGCCCCTTAAAATTGTACAGGGAATGCCTTCCTGATCTTTCTTCGTCTTCCATTGATGTTCTTCCAATCTAGAAACGCGCATGCCACTTAAGCTTGTAATTCTTGTTGGAATCGCAAAAAGAGGTGACACATGTAATCACAATAGCATGGAATGCACATACCAATACACACAGTAGGGTATCTGAACACACTGACGTATAAAGGTAAGGGCTCCCTGTGATCAAGCGAGCGTTCTTGTTTTGTCATCTGTTCGCATGTTAGAAACCTAGTCTCGAATTTTCTTCACAGCCCCTCTCTTCCATTTTTTTTACTTTTTTTATTAATTTTATTTTAGTATTATTATCGTTTTTATAGCTTTCCACTCATTGTTTTATAGTTGTACATCTAATTGTTTCATTAAAATTTTCAATGAATAAGGAAACTAGCATTTCCTTATCAAAACAGAACATGATTTGGTTAATATGTATATGTTTCCAGGATGGGTCCCATTTTACTCAGGGGTTCTGGTACAACGGTCGTTCACAATAGGTCAGTTTATTTCCACATACAACTTGTTTTGTAAAATTTTTATGCCTTACACCTATTTACATTTGTAAAAGAAAGAATAAAGAATATTTTACTGCAAAATCATCGGCTTTCCATTCATAGCAACGTTGCTATTTATATTTCAAACTTAAGGTGTCCATTATGCCTTCACCTCCCCTGCTCTACTTTTGCTAGATATATTGAAACAATCTATCCCGTAGTATACATCTCTAGCCAAATGCATATGATTGAAAAAGAAAGAAAAGATCTTGAAGTGGTCACTATCTATCTACTAAAAGTTATTTCAAACAGGTTAGATGCTTTCCTCACCACGAAAACTATGAATTCCACACAAATCTCA
This sequence comes from Thermobia domestica, assembly GCF_964235325.1. Lineage (NCBI taxonomy): Eukaryota > Metazoa > Arthropoda > Insecta > Zygentoma > Lepismatidae > Thermobia > Thermobia domestica. Next base: position 141,591,837 of record NC_137459.1, on the reverse strand, counting down.
GTCATCTTTTTACATTTTACTTTTCACCTTCCCCACCATCTGCCGATGGGGATGAACTTCGACTTAAGCGTCATTGTGAACGTCACTATTCATTTCAACGACACCGAAAACTACAGGTTACGCACTAACATAATTCGTTTTGTATTATTTTTAGTTATCACGTCTTGCAACTCCCACAGTAAGTCTTGCAACTCCCAGACTGATGCACATATATCTAGCAAGTTTGGTTAAAATTCCTTCAGACGTTCTAGAGTTACGCCGAAACGCACACTCACACCCATACATACATATATATATATATATATATATATATATATATATATATATATATATATATATATATATATATATAACATAGAGTGCCTAACGAATTACAAACTCAAAAGTGTAGTGCAGTTGGAGAGATTCTACGATTTTAAATTAGATGTAAAACTACCTGTTTCCAAGAAGTTTCTTTCATTTTTTTAATACTTGCTTATAACTGAGTAACCTCGGATTTTTTTATACACAAATATTCGGTATAAGAGTTAAGGAGACCCATGATCGCAGCCACCTGCTTTACTAATTGAAAGTTGTGTCTCCTATGCCAAAGTTTTGAACCGGAAAAAGAAAACGTGTGTGCTCTCCCCGTTTTCAAGATATGACCTATTAAATGTCAATTTCTTTCTCAGTGATTCGTGATAATGCACCAACATTTCTACAAGTGCTTATCTGTAAATGCAGTGATCAATTTGTTCGGTGTATATTGATATCAATAAACACAACATTGTACAATATTCAGAATTACGAAAACTATCCTCTCTATAAACGCCACATGCCTCACTGCCAATGTGTCAATTTGAGTCCTAATAACAATCAGTCATCTCACTGTAATAGCTGTCCCTATCAGTGTTATCTCATGCCTGCATGCACTAAAACATTTTTATTTGTAATTTGTGGAATTTCGACAATAAATTATGTTTTAATTATTTGCTTATCAGCGATAAACGCGGTAACATAGAAAAGTCACCACTGTCATACGCCGAACTCATAAATTTGATATGATGGTACATTTTGACCTGCTATATAAACATGTACAATATGTTGTATCGTCATTTTTGATTCAGAGGTACTGGGAGCCAAATTTTGTGTCAGATTTTCGAAAACAACAAAATTGTCAACGAAACTCATAAGATCAGAATCAAACTTTGGGTAGTGGTAGACTTTGGCTTCTTTGGCTTACTATAGTGCAGGTGTATTACGGTGTGTAAAACATTTTCATAAAGAAAGAAAACAAATTCAAGTTCTCTGGTACGTTGGCTGGGGGCATGGAACATACTATAATTGATAGAGACATGTTTTGAAAATGATGGTAGCTCAAAATCGGGCTCTGCTGCACAAAGCAACAAAACACTACCTCAAAATTTTTTGCATAGAAAAACCTTCAATTTATAAAGTAGGAGTTGCATGCCTCCAGGCTCCAAAATTTGTTTTATTGTAACTTAAAACTGATTGTGGTAGAAAACTATGGGTGTGGCCTGCAAAACGGCACAAAACTTACAAAAAAAATCTTGATATATAAAAGCATTTAATGTCTAAGGTGAGGCTGGAGACATGGCCCAGGGTATTTATAAAACGTGCTCAGTATAAACATCGAAGATTGGAGCATAGAATGGCACAAAACTTTGGTTATAGAAAAATATGTAAATTGAGAGATGTATGTTTATAGTTCAGAAAATGTGTTTTTGTTGTAACTTAAAACTGGTTACAGCACAAAACTCAGGGTGTGCGGCACAGAACTTTGGCATATAAATATTTCTAATGTGGGTTCTGGACAAGAGTCCTAGCATATTTAAGAGGGGAGTATCTTGGATGCGCGGACTGCTTGAAACTCAGGGTTTTAGGTACAGAACTATGGTATACAATAAAATTTTCAATTTGTAGCGTTGGGGCTGGGGATATGGGCCCCAGAATATTTAACAGGGTCTGTTTGGAAAAATGGAGCATAACTTAACTTGGAGTTTGCGGGACAAAACTATCACAAGACTCTGCAACAAGCAAATTTCGATTTACAAATTGTGAGGGGGACATGGGCCCCTATATATTCGATAGGAGTTGTTTTGAGAATGGGGGCAGCATACAACTCGGGGGTTTCACCACAAGGCAGCACAAAATTTTGGCATAGTAAGAACTATCAATTTCTAAAGGGGGAGGGCTGGAAACGCAGATCCCAGCACATTTGATGCGAGTATATCTTGGAAATGGGCGCAGCAGAAACCACGGAGTTTGCTGCATAAAACTAGCACTATACTTTAGCGCAGAAGGAACTTTCGATTTTTAAGGTGGGAGATTTTAGGCATGCGGTCCAGGATGTTTTATAGGATATATGTTGAAAACGAGAGCAGTACAAAACTCAGGGTTTTCGGCACAAAACTGTGCATTAGTACCTCAAAGCAATAGCATAGAAGAAAATTCAATTTCTAAAGTGTATATCTTCAGCACTTCTAAATTTGTTTCTACTGTAGCTAAAAACTGGTTACGACAGAAAACTTGAAGTTTGCGGCAAAATGTCAATCACGTTCGTTTTCAGTATCATGATTTTCTATTTTGAAATATGTAGATTGAATCAGCTCCCTCGTGCTTATATTGTTAGAGCACACTTCTACGGCGCGGAAGAACGGGGTTTAATTCCTAGGTAATTAACAACTCTTGTAGTTGTAGATCGAATCCTCAATAAGCTATAATCTCACGTATAATACTCTAGCCATTGAAAAAAATTCTAAATCCCAGTCCAACTCATTAAACTAAAACATATATTTTAAGGTACCAATCAAATCGTCACAATGTTTTAAAATCGGCAAACTGCAATGACTCTAACGACATCTGTTAGAGCCAAACATGCAAGCGGTAACACATATTTGGAAACCTATTTCATTGATTGCTTGGTATTAGGAGTAAGCTTGACGCACTAAGGCAAGTTCCGTTTATAAATATGATAGTTTGCGTAATTATAAATACTGTATGATGTTATATTTGGTGGTATCATACACGTCGTATAGATTTTTCAGTGAATTTGCATACCGATTGTAGAAATGAAGATACGACTGGTTTATAAGGAATCGCTGGCAAATAAGGAAACATAGAATATTACGAACGATTAACTACCAATTTTATGCAAGGAATGGCACATGGTATCATTAAAACGTTTTATACAGGGAAATAATGCAACCAATAACTTCGAATATCCCGATGCTGGACTGCCATTGGTAAAATTAATAAATGAAAATGTATTAAGTTAAACGAATTACTTGTAAAAACGTTGGAATTGTGATATAATTACGAAACACTGTCAAATATGTTGTCATTACAATACTATAACGTATCTCTGTCACAAAAAGAAAAAAAAATGTATTTGATAGGACATATCTTAAGAACAGGTGTAGATTAAAACTTGGGGTATACGTGACAACCCTGAAAAAGATAAGTACTAAAGTTTCGTATACATACATACATATACATATATACATATACCTGCCCCGAGTGAATTTACTGTTTTCTATGCTAACGTGTCGATGACTAACTTCTCTTTCAAACAGCAAAATTCATTCATTTATGTTCTGGGTTCAGGTAAATGGCAACGTTACATTTTTATTTAACATTGGATGCATAAAGAGTGTACAGCCCAAACGGCTCGTCCGATTAAACAAAAAGTACTTCACTTTACATTGAAAACATCATGTTTGGATACTCTTACTTTCATTTTATTGTAATTATGAAAATAACAGAGTTGCCCTATGTTAGGGGACTTTTGAGACAACCTATATATATATATATATATATATATATATATATATATATATATATATATATATATATATATATATATATGTGTGTGTGTGTGTGTGTGTGTGTGTGTAAACTTTGAATTTACAAAGTGAGGGAGTAGCGAACATAGACTCTAGCTTACTTGATAGGGGCATATTTTGAAAACGAGGGTGGTACAAAACATTAAAGAAACTAGCACTAAAGTTTGGTAGAAAGAAAAAAAAACTTTAAATTTGTAAAGTGGGAGGCTGGAGTCATGGACTCCTACATATTTAATAGAGGCATGTTTTGAAAACGCGGCAGCACAAAACTCGGGGATTGCGGCACAAAACGTCGCTAAACTAGCAGAAGACTATGACATAGGGAAACAGAAAACCTTTCAATTTTTAAAGTTTAGAACTAGGGAAATTGATTCCAGCTTATTAGATAGAAGCATATTTTGAAAACAGAAGTGGCACAAAACTAGCGCAAAACTTTGATATAGGAAAAAAAATGGAAAGGGGGCTGCATGTTTCCGTATCCGTACATTTGTTTGTACTGTAACTGAATCTGATTACGGCACAAAACTTTGGCATGGGAGAAAAATCTATTTGTGAAGTCGAAGGTTGAGGACATGGAACTGAATTAAGGAACTGCTTGAGATTAATTAGGTTAGGAATGGATGAAGGTACTTGACCCACGCAGTAAAGCTTTGCATAATCAGTAGCTGCCATACTAAGTCAAAAATAACATCGTGAGTTAGCTAACTGGAAATTCGAAAGTTATTGCGTTTTTTTTTTTTTTTTTTTTTTTTTTTTTTTTTTTTTTTTTTGAAAACGCTCTCCACTATATTAGGAGTAAATTATAATATCGTGAACGTTATACTAACTACTGCGCGTATGCATACTTTAGTGATAGAGGTATATCATTTCGTTAAACTTCCTAACCATAATGTCTGTGACATTTGAAGAAACTCTTATTAAACTAGTAGTAGTTGTAGAATGCTTAGTTCAATATATCTCACAATCAAATTAAATTAGAAGAAAATAAGGTAGCCGTTGGGAGGATCTATCACTGAGGGAGATAATGCATTTTATCTCATGCCAATTTTTTATTAATGTATTGCTATAATCGTCATAGGGACTTGCACATTTGAAAATTTGAATCATGATACATTTCAAACTTTTTATTACCGTGTCAGATTTTATATTTTGTTTGCTTGATTGGAGTTTAGCCTCGTCTCTTTCAGCGCTCAGGCTATATGAGACATGGAATCCGTGCTATCATAATGCGTTCAAATTTTATGGCTCTCCAACCGTGAAACAAACCCGGACATTATGTGTCACTCTTTAGTTCAATTACGAGTACAGCTTCGAATTAATGCTTGTATCCAAATCTTGTGGCTGTTATTTATGGCAGGATTTTATGAGACATCCAGTTGATAGTTTGAGTAATATGCATTCAATGCCTTCTGCGTTTAAGGATGCTCAGTATCTCAACCATGGACATGGTATTTTGTGGAGTTGAAGCTCTGTAGCAATTCTGGCACGTAGATTGTGCAAATTATTATTCTGTACTATAATATTGTGGTCATTTTTATGTGTATAACTGACTGGTAATCTTTTAATTGTTCTTTTTTTAATCTTTAGTAAGTAAATCCATATTTTATTTATATAAATATAAGATATGAATAACATGCTATTGACCTAAATATGTATTAGTACTAGAAAATACCATCGGTCCTTTACCGCAAGAATGATTTTCTTATCAGCCACGTGTAGGAGCTGTACTATATTTTGAAATAGTTGTTCTTAAAGCGTTTGCAACAATGGATACATCTAAATTTTTAACAAGAGATGAATTATAGATTATACTGCAATTATATCCTTAATAACACAGTTCATCGTTGAAGACCAATTGAGACGGGGAAACAATGGTAAACAAACCACTGGCTCCTTGAGGACTTCACAAGCGATATCAATAGTTATATCCACGAGTTTGATGTTCATCTAGAAAAAAAACAAGATATGCCAATAAAAATAGTAAATTTGGTTTGGGTAGAACAGTCGTTACCAAACACACCAACACTTGGCATATCTGAGTGATGAACAACTTCTTTACATCCAATGAACTGTTTGAATATCTGGAGCCAATATTAACATTTTCTGTGGAACCATGCGTCCCAGTAGGAAATTTCTTCGAAAATCGCAAGACAACAAATACGTGAAAAGTTGTGATACTGACTATCACACAATAGATCAAGTGTTAGGGTACTTCAAATTGAATTGTAACAAATGCGTTCATCTCTTGTCAAACTATCACAACAATAAGAACATGGGAACATAAGACTTCAAGAACATAATAAGAAAGCAAAAAAAAAAGAAAAAGAAAGAAAAGAAAAAGCTGTTCCTGTTGTAGAGAAATCTTAAAACCCATCAATTTATGGATTTGATAAAGCGTATTTCCTTCCAAAATCTAAACAGATGTGCAGTTGATTATTTTCTGCAATTCTAGAAATGGCATTTTTCATGGATTTAAAATTTAAAAAATAAAATAATGGTGAAAAATTACACTTTGACTTTCGATTTTACTGATTGTTATAAAACAATTGTAACTGGTTGTTCTAAAACGTGACACTTGTGAAGAAAGAGACGGAACTTAGTGAACACGATATCAGAATACGCAAATAAAAACATGAGGAAATTGACAAATTTGTTCCTAAAAGCATTCGAAAGCAAAATCCTCTTCGTGCACAGAGACCAACATTTGCCCAATATACTGAAATATGGCCATAGACAAAATTCAGTCATAACTCCATTCATAATATGATTTTGTAATGTGGTTTTGTGTTACAATGAAATAAGCTTTTTTTTATAGATATCATACGCAGTATTTGAAACTAAAATAAGCGTATCAAAATCAACTACTAGTGTGCAATCCACTACGTTTTCTTGCCGATAATTTTGACGGTGCGAAATTGCACACAAACAGATATGTCATGAAACAAACAAACAATCTAATACGCTCAAATAATTCAGGATATAAAGGGTTAAATGACGAACTTAGTGTTTCAGCTTCAGATAAATGCATAATCTTCCGTACATTAAAAAAAAAAACTGCATACATTTCGTTTGCTTCAGATTAGTAATATCCGGGTGAATGCCCAAGGTTTTTGAACAAGAATGTACAGATTGCAACAGTGCTCCATTATGTACCAGGTGGAGGGACACCTAGTTATTTCGTAGTTTAAAATAAATCATTATGTTGAACATGTGTGTCGTTTTCTATTTTTTTTAATATAATTTGTAAGATGATTGCTCAGAGGAAATCACCAAGTATAATACATTATCTCTGCAGAATTCCTGTAAAATTTCCTAATCACCTACAATAAGACATGTAATCAATATTAAATGCGTAAGAAGTGAAAATGTTCACTCGACTTATTTGTGAGGTAGATTTTCTTGTTCGTTGATTCTGGTATTTACCTATCAGTGATTTATAACTTGGGATTTGGTTAAAAGCACATGATACTCTTTCCTAATGCAACATTCGTAGCAGCAAAAAAGAAGGAAAAGCCACAAAGAACATAAAATGGTAAATGAGGAGGAAATTTGTGGGAAAAAAGAAAAGAAAAATAAAAAAAAGAAAGCATTTCCGGGAAATAGATCTGAGTTTGCTTTCCTTGTTTTTTGCACTAATCTGTGCCACGTGATAAATCAAAGCTGTTCAATTCTTGTTGTCACATGAGTCCGAGTGTGCTCGTCTTAAGTCAGTAAATCTTTCGAGGCTGAGACGGGAGGCTCCGCCCTGAAGACCTCAATTTGCTCTTTAGACAAGTTACCTCTCTCAGCTTGTCATTGCATTTCTATTGAACAGGCGGAGCAGAGATCAGTGGACAGGGAACCATCTAAAACACTTCCCAAAGGTCTTAGATTTTGGTTTCCTTTGTAGCAAACGATCAAATGTTCTCTTTCTAACGCTTTGTATTCCAGCACGACTAGAAATGTTATTCTACAATTTAATTATTATTATTATTATTATTATTATTATTATTATTATTATTATTAATAATAATAATAATAATAATAATAATAATAATAATAATAATAATGCAATAATAATAGTGATAATAGTATAATAATAATGCATTGGTTTCAGTACTGCGAACAAATTTTGCGCAAAAAATACAGCACTTTATAACAATACATATATAATTTGATAAGGTAAATAAAAAAAAGAAAAACAAAATAATAGTGGATTTTAATAAAAGTGTCAATTGAGCAAGTTATGAACTTTATCAAATAAACAATTTGATTAAACAAAAAAAAAAATCTTAAAATCATGATTCGAATGGAAGTAATTACTATTCTAAAATGCACTTGTCGAAACAACACAGTAGAAGTTTTATTTAAAATATATTAGCCAATCTTCCTAGTTTTACATCAACTATACAATTTTGTTGTTATGCGGATTAAATGTACCAGAGATAAATTAAATGATCATATGAAAGATTTTCAGATAACTTCTCGTCATAAGTTAATACTTCATTTTTTTCCCCTAAGTTCAGTTAAATTATAAGATTTTTGTGAATATTCTAGCATTTGCATTTTCTAACAATATTCACTGCATATTTATTGTCTAATTCTATTCGAATAAACGCATTGTCAATGAATTTCTCTTTTCAAATAGAGTTCGAAGTCCCCAGTATTTTAGCCAATAATCATGATTATATATATATCATTTGATTATATATGAATAGCATCTCTAATATTCTAGATAGAAGCTGTGCAGAAATACTTTGGACTGTTATGTTAATATATACATGGTGTTAACGAACTATACCGCCAAACTGTAAGAGGTGATTCATCATATCAAATTAAGACAAAAGTTCCTATGGACCTATTATTAAAAAAGTGCATAGTTCCAGAGCTAGGTATGTCCAAAATCGAAAAAAAAAAATAAATTTCAACAGGCCCTATTTCGAATTCTAGAAACTGTGGATGGTGAACCTTAGCGTAAAGAAAGTCACACATACACAATCCAAAAATGCATATTAAGTCATTTTTCAATGAGTGTCCAGGGTATTCTATGCATGGTATAATTCTCAAATATGCTCTCAATAGAGTTTTCAAATATACATTGATTACAAGGAGGTAAACCTTGACAGCAATCAACATCCAGTGCTTCGGAGGGAAATCGGAAGTGTTAGGAATCGACAGCTCAATGTTTTATCGTGTTCGGGATAATGTGTGATGCGATGCATTTCATCACGGTATATTTCAAGATTTCTTCACTTATAAGCGTGAAGAAAACATCACAGCATGATTTTTCCCGAGTACGAGGGACGGTGCTGTTTACAATCCTCAACACTCAGACATCGCTGCAAAGGATTCCTTGTTCACTGCTGCCAAGGCTTACCGTTTGTCTACGTTCGATCAATCATAATGTCAGAGCATATCTCAAAATTCGGTTGATGGCTTATCTGGGAATTTCACCCTCCAGGGAATACTCTGCACACCCATTGAACATTAGTGAAATATGCATTTTTGCATTGTGTTTGCGTGACTTGCTTTGCACTCCTCGATTTCCTGAATTCGAAATAGGGCCTCTTGAAATTTGGGTTTTTCGCGATTTCGGACGGACCTAGATCTTAAACTATGTACTTTTCCCCAAAGGTCCATAGGAAGTTTTTGACTTATTTTGATGTGAGGAATTACCTCTTACATTCTGTCCGTATAGCTGATTAACACCCTGTATATATATATATATATATATATATATATATATATATATATATATATATATATATATATATATATATAACCGAATAACGTATTTATATATTTTTTTACACATTGCCGTACTATGGTAGCGCGTAAGTGTCGTAAGTTTTATAGATTATACTATGCTATCTCATGTCTGTCTATATACAGGTATCAGTGCAAAATCAGTAAGAGATATCGAGAAGATTTCTTTTCTCAATCGATTCAGAGGCCAAAGAATAGGTTCCATATCCTCCGTCAACTCTTTCTTGAAGCCAGAAGTGGTTGAAATTAGATGTTTCCGGTTTCACGTTTTTCGGTGTACAACAGAAACGATAGCAACTAAGTATTTTTTTTCCTGCAAATGATTACCTGTAACATATGACTACCTGTAACGCTCTACCGAAACCGCAGTTCGTGCAGATTTACTATTCCGGTTTCAATAGTGATATTAATACAGCAAGCATTGTGGAATATATCGATAAGAAAACTTTTGTAATGAAATCAGTATTCCAAGCGTAGGCCCTATTTCTTGCGTTAATCTTCTATTCCCGGAGGAAGTGGTAGTAGTCAGCCATTTCCGGTTTCAATGCTTTTCGTTGTAGGACAGAAACGGTAACATGTAAAGAGAGACTTTTCTTTTCAAACCATTCAGCGTCTCAATACAATATATCACTACTACCCGCAACACTCTAGGAAAATGTAAGTGGTTCAAATTTGCTATTACATCCGGTTTCAATATTGATTTATATAGCGCAGAAACGGTAAATATGTCGATAATTGTTTTTAATCGATTCATTACCCCATACATAGATTTAGTCTCATTTGCTAATTTTCTATTCAGTCCGAAAGAGCTAGTTCAGTGAACCTTTTCCGGTTTGAACGTTTATGGCGGTCGAACGAAAGTTGCAGCACATATCAAGAAACAAAAAACAAAAAAAAAAAAAAAATCAGCATCTGAAGACTACATATCATGTTCACCCCAACACTATAAGAAAAACGGAAAAGGTTTTAATTTACTACTACTCCCGGTGCCAATACTGATTTCAATAGAGTTCAAATCGTAGAAGATATCAATAAACTGTTTCTTCCAACCGGTTCAGCATATTATGAGTAGGCTCTATTTCCTCCGTTAATCCTATACTCAAACCGGAAGTGGTATAAATCAAGCATATCCATACGCAACGTTTGTCACATAGAATAGAATCAGTAAGATATAATAGTTCCTAAGCGAACTATTAGCGAACATATTAGCTCCGAAGTGAAATCTAAACCCTATTAAGGTAGGTCTCGTAGTTTTGGAGCTATGGACCTTTAAAGTTCATTTTTTTCATGTTTTCGACAGTCTATAACTCCAAAAGGAAGCAGTTATGCACCCAGGTTGGTCTATGCATTTTGTCTCATCTTGGTGTCAGGAATCACCTTCCAAACGTTGTCGGTGTCGTTCTAAAACACCCTATATGCATTTTATATGTATACTTTCAAGTCCTCAAGTGGAGACATGAATTGAACTATGTGGCAACGTCACATATAATTAACCACATGAAAAATCTACCAATCTATCAAATAGTTGCATCGATTCTTTCCAGAATGAAGTTAAAGTCGGTACACGTTCACACTACGACCATTTATTTACATAACAATTAATATATCTGCTTGATAGATTCACAGAACAATGCTAATGGTTCAAAGTTAATATTTTACGTTGCCACATAGGGAATTTTTGATTCACTATATCAACTGAGGTAAGTCCTGGATGATTTGCCATTATGTTGAATTTTCGCTTCATTTTGAGCTGAAGAATAGTGCTCTGTTGTTAGTAGGCGCCATTTCTAGAACACCCGGTATATTGAGGAGTGTTATTATTGCTATTATTATTTTAATTTAATTATGAAAGTAACCATTTTATTATGCGTTTTCAAATGTGATGTTACCTTACAAAGCCTTAATCCTCGGTCCAGTGGTTAGCGCGCGCGTCTTCGGTGGATGGGGTTCCAGTTTGGTTGCCAGTTGGAGAGCCTTGGAATTTGAACGTGTTTTCTTAAACATAGATTCATGTATTAAATATCCCTGATGATAAAAGGGACGCTAAAATTCAAACCAGCCAACCAAATCTAAAATATTGTGTTACTTTTTATTTGAGAAGGCTGTCAATCTTAGAAACCTGAACTTTTCCAACACATTATATATGATACAACTTCAATGCTCATCGGGTATGATCCGAAAAGAGTGTTATAATTTCGCGCATTTTAAAAAATCTTGCGTTCAACTAGAATTGTACTTCCATATTTACGGATGTTAGGTATGCAGGAAGTAATTCTTTATCTATACAAAAATATGCTTACCGTAAAATCTGAAAATATGTTCATGGCAGAGTATTATTTATTTATGAAACTGCTACGAACATATTTGTTTCTGGAAACCATTTATCCAATCCTCTGAGCGATCATTATATGGTAGTGTATATCAGCAATTATAGCCTATGTATAATTCAATTTACATAACATGGTTAAATACATTGTACAAAAGATTGATAGTGAGAGTTATGAAGATCTTAGTAGAATTAACTAATTTTGCAGCACTCTTACGATAATATGTTCACTAAATAATGTCTGATTTGTCACAAACGTTTGTGAAAATGCCAATTTTTATTCCGAGGTTGCTTTATAAGTACATATCTCAGTACCGTAATGCATATCTAGTTATTAATAAATATTTCGTAGGTCTAGGATGCAATAGCATTGTTCCATTGCGTTCTTTAACTCAAGCACACAAAGTGGCTTAAGATGGTATGGGATAAAGTATCCGTGCAAATATCAATTATCGTATCTTATTATTAAGTATGAGCAGGTACTTGTGGAAAATTATGTGCTTGGTAATAAATGTAGTAAATCCTAACCTAAGTCGAAAGGAAGGCTAAACAAAATAACATTGGTAATCAAAATTACAACTCGAAGCAGCATCCTGAAATGAATTCGTAATTCAAATAATCAAAATTATCCTGGTAAGGGAAATTTTGCAAATGACATGAGTCTAATACAAAACAAGTTTTAATTTATTACTTCTTGGTAAAATGGTTCTTTGTGTGTGTCTGCATACTTTGGTGCTATTTAAAACTACTACTATTCTAAACATGTAGGGGAAACATATATTATGATGTTAGAATCAGTAATCGGAAATTAAACTTCGTTCTCCTTTTCTTAGAAATAATAGGGCAAAAAAATGAAAAAAAAAATATTAGTCTAAACGAACTTAAACATCAATCACACTTACATTTTTTCCCCGAGAACTTATTTATGATCTGTAAAATGAATAAATTGCGAACTGTGTATTAACGATTAAGGAAAGGCTTGGAAGTTCCTTCATTTGCATATGAATGCTAGTGATCCTTAGTCATACTAAATCGAGGCCGTGTCTTGCGAACTGATGTCATGAGCAAAAACAATGAAAAATGTAGAAGAAAGGAAGCCGTAACCGTTGAGTTTCCTGTCGAAAAAGGTAAAACATTCTTCTGGACTAATGAAGAAAAGGAAAACTTTGTTTATGATCTGATTTCGTTGAGAGACTTTCCAAGAATTTTGATTACAACGCAGAAAGGTTCTCCCCTTCCTTGCCTTTCGAAAGAACTCGCGTAGAAAATAAGTAAATGAATACTGTCTCAATGTTTGACTGCTTAACAGTACAAGAAATTACTTAGCATTTTTTTTTCTTGTTTGTATTATTTTATGTCATAAATTGTGAACTTATTTGATTTTTCTCTCCCTCTTAAAAGAAAGTCCATTATTATTCAGTCGTATATTTTTCTTGGCAAGTTTATATATTCATTCATTTTTATTATAATAACATTCGGCTGAAACTTCTCCTAATTTCAAATAGTATAATTATGACAGATACCATCTAAATCGAACATTAAATAGATTAAACATAATTAAATTTGGATTGAATTTTAAATGTAAATTTACAATTTGATTTATAACTGTAACAATATGTGATATTTCATATTAGAGTTATCAAAACTACGTACAATATTATTTACAATAATAAGTAATTAATAATACTGTCATTGTTCAATACATGTTTTGGACAACTGTGGTGATATTGTGTACAATTTTCTTGAAAGTATCATTTAATAGAATAATTGTTGTAATAATTATCAGTAATTATCAACATACTGGCAGATGCATACAACATTAAACCAAATAAATTCCGATATACTACTCTGTGAAAATTTAATAACTTTTTTTTAAAACAAAATTTGCTATTTTTAAAGCTTAACGTCCTACGTTTATACACCGAGGCACGGGATAACACTGAGAAATCCCACGCACGTGATATTTCTCTGCCACAAATGCTACTTAATTGTAAAGCTTAAAAAACTAACTAACGTGTAACGACAAAAAACATTCAACTTAAAGAGAAAACCAAGGTAATACTAAGCACACATTTGAAAAAAAAAATAAATAAAAGGTCATGCAGACGTGATTTGTTTACTTTTATAATAAGTTTGACAATTGTGACAAGTGACCTGCTTAAAACTGTCTGGAAGGTACACTATTTTAAAGAGAATATTTAGTGACAACACCAAGATGAATATTTACAAGGAAGAGAGGCAATTGTTAATGTTATAAGCAAATCAATCGTGTTGCGGAAGATTAAAGTAATACACACTTACCAGCCAAGGCATTACGACCACCTAAGTAATATCTTGTACGCCCAAACTTGGTTCCCAGGATATCAGTAATTCGGTTTGGCGTTGAAGCAATGAAGTATTGTTAGACGACTGGATTCATGGCACACCGTAGGCTTGTATCTGCACACATAAGCTACTTAATTTCTGAAAATTGCGCAAATTCGTGATGAGTTAGCATCCGACCTTCAATGCTACCTCAAAGATGTTCAATTAAATTACGATCACGGAGGTTTGGGGACCCATTGTAACAATAGAAATTTCACACTGTACTTCTTGAATCAATGCAACACGACGTTGGCATTGCGGCAAGGAGCGTTGCTTTGCCGAAAGATATGATTCCCAGCTGGAAATATAACCGCCATGAATCGATGTATATGATCGGTAAATATCTGTCGATAGCTAGAAGCCATCAAGGTTCCCTCCACACGCACTACCAGGCCCTTGGATGATTATTTGAAGATTCTCCAAATCATAATGGAGCCATCATCGATCCTATTGTGCACACTTCGAGCAGCATTTTCCTTCTAAGTCGAAGGATTATAGCTCAGCCACCGTTGTGATAAAGACAATTCGCCATTTTAGCAATCCAATGACGACGGACACATGCCTACTTCAGTTATAATTGGATGTGACATGACGTCAACATTGATACGCGTGTGGAATGCCGGCTGCGGAAACAGATATATAACAATGTACGATATTTTTCTTGTGTTTTATTCATTGTTAAAGTTGTTAAAGTATGATGTTAATTTTGCTACAGTTTATTTCGCGTGGGATTTTTGAACACTATTCTGCTGTATCAATCTCTATAGTCTATATCTAACGTCCGACATCTTTAACGATGTATGGCCACTTGATGAGTTATTATTTGATGCAGGTGCTACCATCCTTTTCTTATGTTTGAGAATGTACGATATTTTTCTTGTGTTTTATTCATTGTTAAAGTTGTTAAAGTATGATGTTAATTTTGCTACAGTTTATTTCGCGTGGGATTTTTGAACACTATTCTGCTGTATCAATCTCTATAGTCTATATCTAACGTCCGACATCTTTAATGATGTATGGCCACTTGATGAGTTATTATTTGATGCAGGTGCTAGCATCCTTTTCTTATGTTTGAGAGACACTAATTACAGTAGCTCGTGAACATTTGACAAGTAGCGCTGTTTCTGATATGCTCGTTCTCATCTTTCTGGCCATCACAGTCTGACCCGTATGAAAGGCTGATATATATATATATATATATATATATATATATATATATATATATATATATATATATATATATATATATAATTAATGTGTAAATTTCTACTAAGCATGCTTATGATTTGAAGTTTACCGTGTTTGATGGCAATGTTCATGAGAATCAGGATTACATGTGACCATGTTTTACGTTTTTTTTTCAGAACATTAGTATATAAGAAAAGAAGTATATTGGAATACTTATTTATTAATTTCCGAAGGCAATTTGAGAAGTACCAAAAAAGAATTGAAAACAAATCACTAATGTTAAACACGATAAATGCAGCCACTTTTCCATTGGTCTAGACACTCATGGCTATAATTTGTATATTATAATGATTAACAAATAGAAATAATCAAACCCTGAACTTACTAATAAAATAAAATAAAAAAAATACTATTCAGGATTTGGTTAATGGAGAAAGTATGCATATATATTAAACTTTGTTTCTTCTGAGTATTATTTTTACACAAATAAAATCTAAATCGTTTAATGCTTTTATATATATATATATAATATCAGAAAAAAGTTCTAAAAATTTTAACATTACTAAGCAACAACACTAAATGTATATAGTAATATTTAGGAGCGTAAAAGAAACAGTTTATAGCCAAGCATGCAGTATTGTCTTTCTCGTTCCAGCGCTTTTTCCTTGTGCAATACGTGGTTTTACGACAAAACAAAGACATGGCCAACAACGAACGTGCTTAACGAAAGATGTCCAGGCAAGATAATCTCTTTGTAATCGCTAGACAAAGAAAACAAAATAATAAAAGCTGTTCTGAACAAAATTTACCGCACATTTCATCATTTTGTAACCCATATAATTCTTCAGAATATAGTAATGGTCAAAAGTAGTAAGCAGTTGATGCTAAAAGATATGTAAATGTTTCCTTTGTATAATAATAATGATAAAGTGAACACAAGGAGAAAAACACACACAACAATGTGGCAAATTTCTCACGTTAAGAAATTGCAAGATCAACAATGATACTAGATAAAGACAAACGCATTTAGCAAATTACACTGAGGCAGAACAATACTAATCGATAAAGAAGTACACCATAAAAGGAAGGATGCAACAATAATAATCAAAGAGACAGAAGAGATACACCTAATAGTCATTCATTACCAAATGGCTCTAACTGTTTTATTTATATTTCATAAATATATGTGTATTTATTAACCTGAAGGTTTGGCATTCCTCATTTTGCCTGAAAAGAATCTACCGCGGTTAGTTTATTCTTAGGATTTTTCCCCGAACGGTTTCGCAAAAAGAAGAAGAAGAAAAAAGTAAATGAAACCGTTAAGTTTTACGTCCCACGTTTATGCCGGATAGGTTAAAGGAGACATCGATAATGAGAAATGAATAAAATGGTGGAATGAAGAAAGTGGGAGGAGACGGAGGAAAAGCAAGAAATCTCACTCACACGGTGTTTGTCTACCATAAAGCTCACTTCGCGCGAGCTGGGATCGAACCAAGAACTCCATGCGCCAGAGGTGAATGCTCTATCGCTGAGCCACTGCGGCCCAAGAATAAAAAGACTCAGGTGATTTTTTTTATATTTAATTAAATGTATATTTCATTAATAATTTGAGAAAAATACCGTAACATATTTGTCCTGAAAAATCTACGAGGTTTAGTTTATTTTTCTATTTTCTTTATTGCGGAATTTATCAAAAACGGCTCAGACGATTTTGCTTATATTTAATAAATAAACATTACATTAATAATTCTATAATGTTAGGTGAATCGATTTTATTATTTTATCAATAAGGGGTATTCTACTTTCGAGAGTTTATATACATTGTATCATACATTATTCCGAACACACACACACACACACACAAATAAACATGGAGCTGCTGGTTCCTAACACTTCCTACTTCCCTCCGGAGCATTGGATGTCCATTGTTGTCAAGGCTTACCTTCTGCCTCCTTTGAACCCTCCTTGAGATCAGGATATATCTGAAAACTATATTGAGATCATATCCGAGAACTACACCCTGTAGGGAATACCCTCTACTCCTATTGGCAATTGATGAAATATGCACTTTTGGATTGTATGTTTCATTTTTGTATGACTCTAGCATATGGCATAGTGGTTTTCTCTCTCTTTAATGGAGAAATATAGAAGAGAGAGTTTACTTTTGGAGGTTACTTTTCCTTAGGTGAAGTTTTACTAATACGTCTTATAATTGTGTTCATATATTAGGAAATAATGTTTCCTTAGTAACTGGAGCACAACATCTTTTGGTTTAATGAATTGAAGCAAAAAAAAATGTCCCATTGCCCATATTTTTTATTTATTTGAAATAACTAATCAATGTCATAAACTAGTAATAAATGTAGAAACTTACTACATCGAATAACACGCTAATCGCTTACTTTTTAATGTAATTTTATCCATATTGATTTTTTTATAGTTATTTTCAAGTTGTATTTTGACATGCAATTTTGAGTTCTAAAGTGAACCTAACCTGCAGCAGATATTAATAAGAATTCAAATAGAAAGATTAGTTAAATGTTAGCTGTTTTCTTAATTAAAATAATAACAAATACAGGGTTTGTCTTTAAAGTAATGAGACTCGGTTGAGTAAAAATAATGTATTGATCCGATCGGCACACACTGTTAAAATTCCTCAAAGCAGTCTCCTTGGAAGTCGATCACCAGTGCCAACGTGATTTCTACGCTACAAAGGCTCCATGCAGTCAGCTGGCGTAACCTCTTCCATAGATTATGTGACAGCCCGTTGGATGGTGGAAACATCCATTTCAGACTTCTCTTGAGCTTTGGGAAACGAAAAAAAAGTCTTGTAGGATCACATCAAGGCTGTACGGTGGCTGCGGCAAGGTTGCAACCCCTATCCGGACCAGGTAGGCGGTCACAACGAAGATGGTGTGGGCTAGAGCGTTGTCCTGGTGGAGCTTTCCTCTGTCGGCAATCGCCGCTCTTTTCCATTTGATAGCTCTGTGCAGATGCGCAATGACTTCTTTGTGGAAAACTAAGTTGACCGTTCATCCCTGAATGACAAAAGCTCATAAACATCTTTTGCGCCACGTGCGATTCTCACTGCGTTACAATTCGGGCGCAACTGCCGCCCGGTACGTTCCTTAGTTTAGACCCGCCTTCCGGTAAGCACACTCCTGTCGACTAGAGCACCGAGCGACGGACAGTCTCATTACTTTACAGACAAACCCTGTATAATGTTGCTGGTTTAAGGCAGCCAGGCTTAAACTGATGACTCTAAAATGTGTATATTAATTTAATTTTCTTCCCGAATAAGGTTCGTTAGAGACAATTACAGTCGCATGCGCATGAGAAAACAACTCTTACCACAAACTATTATTCCGAACTATTTACCATTTATTTTGTTTTAAAACCACTAAGGTATGAAAGGAAAAAAAAATGATATTTTCTTAACTTGGTGGGATTTAATCTTTCTAAATGAAATAATACTCGTATTAATGTTTTAAAGAGGACAATACAATATTGATAATGACACTGCTCTCAATTTGTTTTCCAAACAGAGATTTGTCATTTGATAATTCATTGGAAAATCTATCAATTCACTAAGTAAGATGCATCACAAACTACTGCAAATGATATTATTTTTATCAACTAATAATACAAGATTATGTATTTATTTTAGCTTGCTACTTGAATATTTTATGGAGGGCATGCTAACTTAGTGGTAGAGCGCTCACATATGATACAAGACATCCCTTGATCGATTTCAGTCATATCCGTGTAGGATGAACAACATCAATTTCGTGGACTGCGGTGACTCTGTAATAAGAGGGTTCACTTCTGGTGCATCGGGTCTCTGATTAAATCATATGTCACTCCAAATGGACTTTGTGGTGGACATAAACAGTGTATGTAGGTTTTCTCGGGATTGTTCCGTTTCATTTCTCATTCGTCATTCCACCATTCGTTACACTCATTATCATAATCACAGTCCCCTTTATCATTGAATAATAAATGTGAGTCATTAAACTAAAAAGAAAGCCTTGTCCGTTGGTTTCCTCAAGGCTCTCGTACTTCCTCCTACATTATTATTCCACCAATTAGTTCATAATAATTCACATCCATGAATCACTCACCCCTTTAGCTTACACCGCTTAATCGTGGTACGTTAAACACGTATTTTTTTTTGTTTTACTATTAATATTATTTAAACATTTTACGGTACACCTGAAACGAGCTGCTTATTTCGCATATGCATGATGTGCGCGTAGTTCATTTTGTATACCAAAGTTGAAATATGAAAACTTATTAGAATATGAGAGAAATATTGAGGTTGAGAAGAAATATTCAGGTTTCGAATATATATATATATATATATATATATATATATATATATATATATATATATATATATATATATATATATATATATATATATATATATATAATTCCTACCTTTTGTTTGAGTTGCTGATTTGCAAGTATTTAAAAAAAACATTCTACTTTAGGACATTTGAAGGAATAATATAGATCATGTCAATGTACATATTTAAATAACATACAGTAAAATGATACTGATCAATTCAAACCATCATATTTGTTAAATTTTCATCCTTAAGAATATGCCATTCAATCATACTGTACACTTCTATCTCCTCATAAAATTTTCAGGATATCAGGTTGCAGTGTAGGTTTCTTAAAGAAGCAATCGAAACTTCAACTAACTCGATATAAGTAACTATTCATATATGCAGACAACCTATTTGTGGTATGCAGTATTTAGTTACTAATGCTTAGAGCAAAAAATAATAATAATAGTAATAATAGTAGAATGCAAATTTATAAAACGAGCTTGAGTAATACTATATTCTTAAGATTGTATAGTATATTTCAACTACAAAGTATTTTATTTCTTGATCTATGCATTTTTTTTTTTAATTTTCGTACTTACTGGAATGTGATGTACATACGTATTTAGGTTTAATTTATACTATCTACACCAGTTGTATTCAACCTTAGAGATGTGCGATTACTTAAGATGTGCGTACAATTATGCAAATGTATAATGTATAATGCATTATACATTAAATGTATAAATGTATAATGTATAATGCATTATAATGTATTATGCATTTATTCCATGCTAACTGTGACACAGCTTATTAAATTTATAACAGGATTATCCTGTGTATAATAAAACTGAAGAAATTGACTGATAAATACAAATTGAGTAATTTATTTTTGTTGTGTTAAATACAATTTGAAATATAGGTAACTTACATATCGGGATTCACGCTTGAATGGAAAACTACGGTTGGAGGTGCCCAGGAAAAAAAATTTGAGGTTATATGCTTTATACAACAACTTACAGAACAAGACAACCAATATTCATATTTTTTTCCCTTTGGGCAGCGCATTTTCGGTTCCAAGTCTAAAATACTAAGTATGTCCAGAATGTTTAATCTTGCGATGTATGACATAGGACTTAATTTCAAGTAATAATCCAGTTTCCTTTAATTTACTGGATATAATGTTGAGAGACAAAACTAAAGTATAGCAAATTAAGTGCATTCGATTTAAGTTATGCATTAATGTAGGCAACAATTTGTGAAAGATGATTTATATACACATATTCACAAACTTGTTTGTGGTTTTCTTTAAACAGAAAACAATGAAACATTTTTTAAACGTTACAATATAAATAAACGTATATATATAACTAATAAAAGTAACATAACTAGCAAATATATAAAGTACGTGTATATTCGCCTATACGTGATGTGTATGAGTTTAACAAGAATATGGCAATTCTAGTGTAGAACTTTATATGGTTTGAATGAATGAAAGCAAACTACATACACAAATCTATTTGGTCTAGGAATTAATTCGTGCGGTTGGTACGCACACATTGAAGCTGTAGTACAAACACAAAATACATAAATACCTTAAGAAAAATATTGTCCATCGCTAGCCACCACTTTCGCCCATCTGTCAGGCAATGTACGGATTCTGTGGCGAAAGAAGTCCTCATCCTTGGAAGCGATTCAGTCAGAGACCCATGTTTCGATATCTTCTGAAGAAGTAAACCGCTGTCCAATCAAATCGTTGTTCATGCAATCGAACAAGTAGTAGTCCGAAGGAGCAACGTCTGGTGAATACGGCGGGTGGGGTAAAACTTCCCATCCGACATTTTCTAAATAGGTTTTGACCGGTTTTGCGACATGTGGGCGAGCGTTATCATGTTGAACAATAAGTTTATCATGTCAGTTCTCCCATTTTGGTCGTGTTCTGGCCAGAGCTTGCTTCAAACGCATTAATTGTCGTCGATAACGTTCTCCATTCATAGTTTCACCCGGTTGCAGCAGCTCATAGTACACCACACCTTTCATATCCCACCATATGCACAGCATAACCTTTGCACAGTGAATATCTCGTTTTGGTTGTGATGGACCTGGTTCACCTGGTTTCACCCAGGCCTTTTTTCGTTTAGGGCTCTCGTAATGGATCCACTTCTCATCACCCGTAATAATTCGATGCAGAAACCCCTTTCTGCTCTCTCATTGAAGCAGCAATTTGCAAATGGTTTTTCGTCTTTCAACGCCTCTGTCTTTCAATTCATGTGGAACCCAATGTGACATCTTTTGAATCATTCCCATGGCTTTCGAGCGTTTGGAGACTGTTGTTTGATCAACGCCTAATGCTGCTGCAAGTTGTTCCTGCGTTTGACACGAATCCTGCTCGAGCAATGCTGGCAATTCTTCGTCTTGAAATTTTTTTGGCTGTCCAGCTCGCTCTTGGTCTGCCAAGCCGAAATCACCACTTCTAAACCGTGCAAACCACTTCTGACACGTTCGCTCAGCTAGAGCATGGTCACCATACACTTCCACCAAAATACGATGACTTTCAGTCGCACTTTTCTGCATGTTAAAGTAATGCAGCAGGACACCCCGCAAAAACACTTTATCAGGCACAAATTGCGCCATGTTCACTTAACTACAAACTGGTGTTTTGACGCTTTAATCCACTGCCCTATACTACGAACGATACGCGATGACAGGGGTTTGCAACACATGTGTGGATACACGGAACTATGGGACGCTCCGTTCGTTGCGCCATCTCTTGTCCACCCGCACGAATTAATTCCTAGACCAAATATTTAAAAAAAAATACAGTAGAAACCCTCTCTTCCGCCCTCGGCTGGTCCGCCACTCCCGTTGATCCGACCCTGCTCCAGCCGAACTTGCCCCAACTCGTCGGTGACTCACGAGGCCCATTGCCGTTTACTGCCGTCGCGGCATTGTTGTTTACTTGCTGTTACTGCATATCCGCTTTAGTGTTGCATCATCTCTTGCACTGTTCGTTTGATTTTGCTGTACAGAACAATACATTCCTGTTTGAGTTCAAATATTGTGTATTTTATTGTAAATCCGTATTTCTTAAAATTTCTAATAATCCGACTCTTGTTTTGCTTTCCGGCCATACCCACAATCCCAAAGGCGACGGATTAGAGGAATTCTACTGTATGTGCAAATATTTGTAAGTAATTAAATTTTCAAGTGTGTTTAAGAATTAGTTTGATAAGTAATTATAATACTTTAAAACATTGTGTAATGCGTGTTGTATTTATTTATTTATTTTTTTAAAGAGAAAATAATGTTAGACTGATCCAAAATCATTAAGTTTTCTTAAAACCAAGCCACAATACCAAAAACACAATTCGTAATGAATCCTTATGTCATCGACTTACCACCTTCTTTGTTCTAAAATAGACAGCTAAATTATTATTTTTTTATCTTTGCTGTTTTCTTTATTCTCTCTTTTATTATTTTCTGCGTTATTACGTGAAGAGACTTTTTTGCTGGCAAAATATGGTAATTGGCCAAACGCCACATTATTTTATTCCTCGTCGCTTTCATTTACGTCAGACTTCTTTCATCGTGTGGGGCCATCTTAATTTGACAGTGACATGGGCGCTTTCGCTTTCTTTCCTCTTTTTTGAATTTATTCTTCTCTTTTTTCGACTTTTTTCCTCTGTAGGTTCTTATCTTCTTTTGTCAGACGCTCGACTCTTTCCATGCTTTGGGACTTAATTAGAGGTCCTAGCCTTATTAGTACTGGAATACAAGGTCTTCTCCACTAAAGATGTTATACCTCATGGACGTATGCCTTTGGGACCATTGTTCGATACTGGTTTACTAGGAGGTTCCAAGAACATCAAGCATTTCTATTTTACTGTGTCTCCATATAGCACAAAAATCTGTGTTGTTTTCATTATAATTTTCTGTGACCTAAGGATTTGTACAAGTAAAGCTGTTTTATGTTATATTTTCTACATGTCTAAAATAAAATCTAGAATTATAATTCGGAAAACAAGTTTAAGCTTTGCCACTGTAGAGAGTTTTTGACATATTATCTACAACTAAGAATACGTCAGAAGCGCAAAAACTAACGTTGTCAATTGACTATGCTTAAGCAAGTTGTTTGTTTTATCTTAGTTGGTTTTCTTCAAAAGTGTGGCAACTTCATACTATTTTATTATTTAATGACAAGGACAGAAGAATAAATCGTATTAAAAAGCAGAGAGCTTATGTTGATAAAGAAACAGTATGTTTTAACATATAAGATCATTTTAATGTGGAATAAAGACTAGGAAAGAATCACCTTACATAAAGAAAGCTACTTGTGTAATTAGTTCTTTTAAACACACCAATTAACATAATGCAAATGCATACGCAGTCTCAACAGTCCTTGAAATGTTTCAATTAACTATCAACATTTGACAATTACGTGTCTTAATGTTTATCGACTCTAGCGACTGGCTGGAGCAAGTGCGTTTAGCATGTATGGTCTAGAGTTTTGGCTTCATGGAGACACTTTTTTTTTTATACAACAATGTGCGCAATTGTGGAATTTATTCCAATAAGATATAACGAAGTATGGTAAAGAGAATTAACATTAAATGTGGTGGAACTTAACGATGTACTGACTAAACATTTCCCAATTTAAACAGGTAAATTTTCCAGTTACGTTTCAGAATCTTCAATGTCTCGTTCTAGATAGCTTATTTTTATGTTTATTTTTTAAAAAAAAAACTTATGCACTTAAGGGATTATGATGTGTTGGCACACCATGTGATAAGAAACACAGTAGGTTTAGCATGTGAACACCATGATGTAGCACAATTTTCACTTAGCACTTGTATTGTCTCTTTCAAGATTCTGCTGGTATGAGTTTGTATTGTATACTTTTAAAATTGAAATGTACGTACTGAAAGAGGCAGTATATTGATTTAAGTGTTCACTGCGGAATCGCAAGCAGACTGGGGAAACACCCCCATGTATATACTCGTTTAATAAAGGACGCAGATGAAATTCGAACTGAAATGTTAGAGTTCGCTTTTTTAAAAGGCAATTTTTAATTTAACGTCTCACGTACTAACGCCATACCTTTGAACTAGAGGAGATGTATGATTATTAAATAATTGTCGAAATTGGAATATGGAAGAATATTCCAAAATCCGGAAAAACACGCTATGATGTTTTCCACCACAAATTAACGTAGTCAGTTATCAAACTAAGGTGAGTTTTCTCACAGGTGAGTTTTCTAAACTGAGCTCCAGAGTCGCAATTTCACATCTTGGAATACAAAGAAGCACTTGTGTCTACGTTATAAATTGCTATAGTGAAATGTTCGAGAGCCGCTGTAATGACGATGTTGATGTCAAAAAAGGCCAGACCAATGCCAAGATGCATTGGACTATAATGTTTATCATCTTATTCGTCGGGTGCTGCAGACTCATAGACAAAACAGTTGAATTCCATATAATTTTAGTCAGCTCTAGAATCTTCTCTTCCTGGCTTAGCAATGGCAGTGACGCGACGCGAAGCGACACCAAGTATTACGAACATGCATGTTGGGTGAATAAAGTATCGCATGTTGCGTAATAAAAGACTAATTTACTCCGTGCATGAATGTGTGCAATTTTAGCTTGAATCCCATGAATCATTTGAGACTTCATGTATGATGTATTCAGCAAAGGTCAGTGGTAACTACTGTGTAATGCAAGGCGGAGCAAGAAATGCGCTTGGCTGATTATAGTTATTGTTGGAGATTTATTGTTGTACTAAAGTGAGTTAAGAAAAGCGAATTTTCGAATATCGAATTCTAATAGTGCCTAAAGTTGTGTATTCGCATGCTAATATTGGAATAGAAGCATATTCAGTTCGCACAAAAGGCCTGAACTTGAAGAAAACATGAATTAATTAATGCTCAATTTTTAAGGTTAAGCTTTTTAAATTCTAATAGAATAAAATTGTTTTATTTTAGTTTGATAATAGTAAAACTGGATTTAAAATTACAGTGGTACACTAAGAGTTCGCGTATATGGCCTAAAAGTAGGGAATTTTGGCCATTTTAACTGTTTTACAAACGGGCTGATTCTTTTATTAAACATACATACAATGATATATTTTTTTTTACCTAGGTAGATAGTAATTTTATATATTCAACTAGCCTTTGGATGGCTGGGGGCTTCGCCCCCAGACCCGCGAGTCCGCTCAGTCTACGGCCTCGTATTTCTTATCTATCGGCCTTTGCATCAACAGTGAATTTTGTGAACTTGCTCTTCATATATCCTAAATCTACCTAGCTGGGGTTTCGCCCCCACACCCCTGCTTTTGCTCGGTTTACGGCTTAGCATCTATCAAACCCACAATTTTCACGAATTTCAAGTTTTTTTTTTCCTATGTTAACTAGCTAAATGATAAGACTTTGTATCCTTAGAAAACGCCCATTTAAATAACATGGGAATTTCTTCATCCCCCCTTTAGACCGATTTAAAACTAAAAATATTCATTTTTGGCAATTTTCCTGTCGGTTAGTCCCGAAGGCTACAATCATGGCAAATTTCATCATTCTAATCCTGCCGGAAGTGCCTAAATATTTTTGGGTGGAGAAGACGTCCATACAAATAACATGGGAAAAAAATTTCCGTTCCCCATAAAACCACTCTAAATTTGGAAATTTATATTTTTACCGACTTACTTAGGTAACGATAGCAAAATCGCACAAGCATACCGAATTTCACGTTTGTATTCCAATTCCAATTACCTAAAACATGAGATTATAAGTCCAAAAGAAGGCCAATTTAAATACCAAGGGGAATTTCTTATCCCCCTTAGTCCCCTTAAAAAGTATTCGCTTTTGTCAATTTCTCTGTCAGTTGGTCACTGTAATTTAATCACTGTAGTCCCCAGGAAGTACCCAATAATTTTGGGGTGTATAATGTGTCCCATACGAATGACATAGGAAAGATTTTTTTTTCAGTTCCCTAAAAATCTACTCTAAAGTTAGAATTTTTCAAAATTATGTTTACTGATTTACTTCGGTGATGCTAGCTAAAACACACAAGCATAACGAATTTCAAATCTTTATTCTAATTCCAAGTACCTAAAAGATGAGATTATAGGTAAACAAATACATAACATGGGGGAATTTATCATTCCCCCTTTAGACCCTCTAAAATTAAAAATATTCGCTTTGACAATTTTCCTGTCGGTTAGTCCTGGAAAGCTACACTCATGCCAAATTTCAACTTTCCACGTCAACCGGAAGTAACCCTTTAATTTATGTCAGTTCATGTAGTTTTATAGGTCTATATAGTTAGGATTCTGAGATGAAAATATTAGTTTCCAGCTCTTCGCCTATTTTGTGAAATTATTCTTGCTAAAACGACCCAGATTTCACCACATGGATGTGGCTACACTTCGAGCTCCATCCACACCCTACACAACCATCCAACCCTTTAGGACATGTTAAATTCTCACGTTTCACAATTACGGGTCAAAGGTGTCATTTTGAGGTCGGATTTCCGATTTAGTTTAGGTATCAAAGATTGCAATGTTGCTCTAATATACCATATCTGTTATCTTGTCCGTACATTTTCCCACAAGTTTAACACATATTTTTACTTTGTGAATCCGGTAGGGAAAGATTATAAATTCAAACTAACAGTTTTGTTTCACATAGATGATAAAATATTGTATGTTTTCAAGCGTTCAACCATTGCAGAGGATGACAGCTTACATTTCATCCAATCAGTAAGCTACGCATACTTCTGACTTCAATATGTATTAAGGGAGGCATACGAATTCAAACAGATTTTTACTTCGTGTGTTGACTTCTTGCTTTTTGTATTTCGCCCTAACCTATATTTCGTAAGTGTGGTCTCTCAGTCACTATCAGTCAGTCTCAGGATGACAGAAATACACGTTTATCTTACTGGACTGATGGCTCCAGCCATTTCCGATGGTTGGTATGTACTCTACATGTTAAGAATGTTTAACTTTCTCAAGCGAGTTCTGAAAATAACTGAAGATTCTAGCCACTTGCATTGTGAAGATGTATGCTGTTGTCTGGTTCGATGTTAACTGTTCAGACGGCGAGCCCGAATACGTACTCGTCATTAAATGTCTATTCTTTGGGTGGGATCCCGAGCATACACTTGATAAATACACAGTATTAAAAAAGTTGGCATTGTTATGTCAACTATCTAGTTTTTCTATCAGTGAGATAGGGGAGTAGGGATGTATATGCCAACAGCAGATAGCGCGTATTTAAGGTATTGAAAACAATGACGTATATGACGAAGTACATTAGATAAATCAGCGATCCAGGGATTAACGGAAACGCATTATTTTCTCATGCTGATAATATGCTGTTGGCGACAATACTGGCTAAGTGATAATACGTATGAATCTTGGGTATAGTAGAATTCTGAAAACTAGGAATCATCAAAAGAGAAACATTTGTGCTCAATACATGTTCGAGCCAAGCACTACGCATAGCTGATTGATTAGAGAAATGGTAAGTTGTCATCCTCTCTAGTGATAGAAAACTTGACAACGGAAAACATTTTATCATTTGTGGTGACTGAAACTCTGAGTTTGAATTTATAAATTTCTCCTGTCTCACCCAAACAGTGCTGAGATGTGCATAGATGTATTACAGAGTCCACCGGAAAATTGCAAGGACAATATAACAAGAGTAGCTACATTAGAACAACATTCTACTATTTAATGCCTAGATTTGACCAGAAATCCGATTTTATGATGACGTCCTTGACTGATAGTGGTGAAACAGCCTAAATTAAGAACTTACTCGTGACTATATGGTTAACGTACGCGCCTTCAGTGTGATAGACACTGGCTCATTTCCTGCTGGGAACTCACGTGGTTTAGATCCCACTTTAAGCTGTAAGTTCGCGTCTAGTATAGCGCCGGTGCTGGAAGGCACGCTAAACTCCAGCCGTTCAAAATAATTTAGCATGTTCTGAAGTTTGGATGGTTGAGTAGGGCATGGATGGAACTAGAATTGCCGCCACCTCTGCGTGGTTAGATCTGGGGCTTTTTAACAATAAGAATTTTGCAAAATTGGCGGAGAGCTGCAATATATTTTCTTCATTTCAATTATGAATGTATAAATTCACTCTCCAGAAAAAATGCTGTATGTATAGTTTAATACAGTATATACATGTTTGTGAAACCGTTAAAAAATCATTTTTCACCGAAATTCACTAATTTTAGGTCATATACGCGGATTCTAAATATGCAGGTGTAACTTTAAAATTGTTTTTACATTAAACTAAAAATAAGCTAGTTTCCAGTGCTACTAGAAATGGGAGAATTTAATGCTTAAAATTTTGAAAGTTAACACTATAATTGGTGCTTTTGGTTATTTTCTATTTGACTTCCGGCTTTCTTGTGTGGATTGAAGATATAATATAGGAAAATTTTCATTTTAATTTAATTACTTTTTGTCTTTATTAGCATGGGGATGCATAACTTTCCACACTACAGTAAATCCGTATTCGAAAATTTCCTATTTTGAATTCACGTTGGTATATAGCGATATGTACGTTTATACCTTGTGAGCGTGTGGCCCCCCTCACTCCCATTCCCTTTTAAATTTCCCCAGTTACTGTTGGCTGAAGTGGAATAAGGCTCTATGGATTATACGTCGACGCAAACTTTGTTAGTTTTATCTTTTTCAATGAGTTGGCAGTACTGTGAATGGTGACTTGTATCTTTTGTTCATCGCACAAAGGAATGAGACGTGGTTGTGACTTTATAAAAAAATAGTCCCTTGAAATCTAGTTTAATCGAAGAATATGTTTACTATTTTTAATACTTTGAATATATCACTCTAATGGTGAATACTTATAACACCTTTAGATATATATATTCCTTGTAAAGAGCATTTCGTATAGATATTATTAAAATTTCTCTCTGACATCACAAGTGCAAGCATACAGACGTTAGATAGAGAAGGCGCGAGAACTATTGTGCGAATGGACGCCATCGCAAAGAAAAGATGTGAACAACTTACCAAGGAAATCCATCGATAATTTGGTCATCACTTATGTTATTGTGCTAGAATAGGTATCAGTGAATTGTGGAACTTATGTTATTTCGTTACCTACATAAGTTAAGGTGAATTTCAACGAAAATGCATTAAAACAACTTAACTTATCTGAGATTAAGGAAAACTACGTTGTCTCAGTTCCTTGCAAATGTTGCTGTTCAAGAATAAATACCAAATCTATTATTGAATTTTACTTATATTCGTGATAAAGTAATGTAGGTAAGACAAGGGATAAATTTACTTCCTAGATTGTTAATCAGTGGCACCATAAGTAAGTTCAGGGTTGACTACCCAGCCGGACAATGGAAATTGGAGCTAATCAAGAAAGTCCAAAATCCCTTCAAAAATGGGAATAAGAATCTAAAAGGATTGCCCTCCAAAAAATCCGCTGACCCCCCTTCTTCTGAAATCTCCAAAATCAAAGTGTTGTGTGAATCAGTGTTCAGTGAGCAATATGTGCAAAGTAATCATGTCTCTTGTTACGCAATGAGCCGGCTTCGTCGACATAGCATATAATTCTGAATTAATTTTTCGAAATTCTTGTTTTATTTTTTTTTTAATTCTCCAATAAAAATCCATGGGCTTAAATTTAATATGTTAAAATGATAAAAGGAAAAATCTAAAATACAAGATTTCAAAAGGTATCAATAATATTCATATTAATCAAAATACAGAAGTAAGTATGTATGTTACATGTATAATGTTTGTGCTTAAGTAAATCAATTTCATATATGTATTTTATTTCAGTTGTTTCATACCAGTTTCATACGCAAATCACTACTGGAACAGTAAAAAATATTTTACTTGGTGTTGTAGAAATTGTATGGATGCAAAGTGGGCGTGTCACTGAGGGTGGGTACGCGCACATATTACCTTGGATCGAACCCGTCTTGATTTGTGATCTGGTGCAGTTCGTCCCACAACCTCTAACCACTACTATACAGAAAGGAGTTTCTCATTCCGTTCCATCCGTTAGACCCACTGTAAATGAAAATCTTTAGTGTCCGAATGAAAGAATCGTACCCAGTTGGGTCATCAGATAGGCGTACCAGACAAGACACGAACCCTACCGGTCATAAGAATGGCTTTCCCGAACAGAGACACGATCCAATCGTGTCATAACCTGGTGTCACGTATTTCGATATCTATCCATTTATACCTGGTGTCACGTATTTCTATGACATCCTGTCACATTCTCCTTTTTTTCATGGGTGTAAAAGTGAAATGTCCTTGAAAACAGCTAATTAGCGATTTTCAAGTAAGAAAAAAAAACTTTCCTCTTTACTTGTATTTTCTGCAGTGTTGCCAAGTCGAAGCTATCTATAATAAGATAAGCATGCTATACTTTAAATTTAAATTAATACATGTCTTTTTAAATACATGCAAGTGTGTGAAGTTATAAGTCAGTCAAGTTATAAGAAATAAATAGGGGTTATTCTTGACTCGTACCATGTAATTTTAGGCAGGGCTAATAATCAGGGAATGACTGAAATGTTGTGATATCTATACCAAGAAAAATATTACTAGCAATAAGCCCTGCATATTTATGAACAAAAGTTTGTTTTCAACCTCACAAGACAGTAGAAATCTACAATGAGGTATATTTGTCAATATTCCACAAACAGATATATAATGTACCTGGAAAATAAAAACTGGCTCTTAAATTAGATGTTATATTCGAAATTTACACAGCAAAAGATAATCTATATTCTGCTCATAGCTGTAAAGATTCATTAACAATATACCTACATCGCTTTGGAAGGTTCCTTCCTGTTCTGTCTAAGTCTCGCAAACGGGATATTTAAATTTGAAGAAAATTTATTAGTACTCTTTAGCATAAACCTTCCGTGGAAGGTCACCCTCAAAACTGTTCATTGTAAGGTAAGTTTTACAGAAAAACGGTCCTAATGAGTTGTATATCATAGTACAGTACCTATGCTATGAGTTTAAGGTCAAAACTCTAGACTTTGCTCTCTTTCAAATGCTACTGTATTACTGTATACCAACTCATATTCGGTAAATAAAATATTTAAAATAAAAATTAAATGTTGCCATGAAATGTTACTAATCTGTGTGAAATAATTGTGTTTTTACTCATTTTACGAATATGAACTAGAAGCTCACATGGTTAATACTTTCTTTATTTTGATACCAATAGAAGCTGTAAATTTTACAAGAAACTTAACACAACACGTATTACTGGAAATGTCAAACCAGAATCAAGAGAAAGACTTTGTTGACGTTTAAGAGGGAAGGACGAGAAAACCTAAGACATGTGCATCGAGAATTCGAGCCGAATGCAGATGTTTGAACCTCATTATGGAAATTCTTAAATGCTCATCTAAGAGATGAATATCTGCGTGCGATTCAAAAGTAATGAATTACTGGCGAACATGAAGTAAGAACCAACAGAAAAATATGCTGTCGTTACAAAGAGGCTGAGCAACATTTGTATATACAAATGCAGACTTAATCATATAGCCTAATCATTTTGTTAAAGGGAGTTGCATACAATTTTAAATTCTAAATTTGGTGATTCTGAGGAAACTGAAATTGTTCAGATTTTCTTCAACACAATTCCTATGAGGCAAGCACATACGCGCGAATTTATTTTGGAAGGCCCCAAATTCAATATATGGATAAATTATATTAAAATTTGTAAAATAGCCCCTAAAATTAGCTTAAATTTACACAAAAGTTAGGATTTCGGGGGGGGGGGAGACACCGAGAACCCTTTTCCTTCTGTGTTTCAGTCTGTAAGTGGATTTCTCAGAAACAATTGACTTATTTGTTGACGCTGAATACCTTGAAATAAATTTAAACTAAAAATTAAGAATTATTGTTCATGTTAATTATGTTGTAAGTTGAATATATTATTACGAACATGTATCATTCTATCATGAACACACTCCAATACTTTTTTGTAATTGCTCAATAATATTTTAGCCAGTTTACACTATGGCACGGCAACTACACTACGGCACTTCGAGTGTAAGATAACAAATTCAACGTACTTTTAAAAAAATCGTTTTATTTTATTTTTATACGTGAACTCTTTCTCCTTTTTCTTCGTTACGAGTGTATAATTAATGCTCTCAAATATATATAGAGCGTTCTGTACCTAAGCGTTCTACTCCATAACATCGCAGAGCCATTTTGAGTTTATTGTAATAGAATCGATATGTATAACAACAAAAAAAAATCAACATATATCGTCAGACGACTAATGCAATATATACAACACACAACGTATGCAGAAATCAACACATATTCATTAAGGGATGTATCCAGCAAGTTGTTCTATGGAGACATGACTCAATGTGTTACTAACGAAGAAAGAATAATTCTATGTTTCAACTATGAGTAACTTTACAAATAGTTATTTGAAAACTATTAAGAAAATAAACATACTTCAAATACAAAAAAAAAAAAAAATATATATATATATATATATATATTTCTACACATTCCATTTAAATATCGTGAACAGGCATTCCATCGATCAGAAATAAGCATTTGTTTACGTTTTATAATTTTGGCCAATCGCAAACAAGCATTTGCTTACATCTTCCAGATGGATAATTCTTTTTGCCATTGAAAAGTATGTTTTTCTGAATGGAAAAATACTACACATTATATCACTTAAACTCCACACAACTAAAGAGTTTTATACACACTATCTTACTATGCCTATAGTAATAATTGTTATTTAGGCTAAGAATATAGATCGATAAATTAGCCATAGTAAAATAATGGTTATCTCTAATTAGTTATGTAACCTAATCTGTTAGGTCGTATTACTCCAATTTATATATTTACATTACCACTATTCTTAATATTTCAACTTCTGTACAAAAAAATGTTGCCCGGAATATTTTAATATAAAAATTATCTTTAAAAAAACACACAATTTCTTATTATTACTTTCAAGAATTTTTCATGTCACAAGAGAGAATGAATCCACCTTTTCGCAAGGGCAGTTACTTATGTCTTTAACTATGTTATTGTTCAGTTAGTTGCACGCTCACAACCAGAAGCGTAAGATCTTCTCGGTGAAGTTGTAGACGGCCAACAGATATCGCGTAGATATGCTTGTAGTGAAATAATGGCAATCTCTGATTGCTAATTTAATTTCGGAGAAGCTGAAAGGATATAAGAAAATCAAGAGGTCCTGACAACAACTGCAATTGTCGGGGAAATAATTAGTATTAAATTTCCCTTAAATCCAAATATCCCTTTTTACGAAGATGAGGCAGAAAGGGAATTAGGCAGAACAGGAATTTAAGATAATATTAGATCAACAATGTGTTACAAAGGGTTGGAGGGTCATTAGGTAGGACAGGAATTAGGCATAACAGGAAGACACCCTTTGGAAACCTCTGAATTCATATTTGTAAAATTATTTGTTTCAGAGAGTTATTTTCTTCATATATATTTTCACATTTTTCTTGCAAGGCTCATTCATAGTGTTTCGTCTGCGATTGTACGTATTAACTCTTAAACCAAGTAGTGAATTGCCAAGACTTAAACTAAACTAAAAAAAAGGCAATAATGTGCTAGAGACTGTTTAAAGTTAATTAAACTTAAACGAAAATAATAATAATAATAATAATAATAATAATAATAATAATAATAATAATAATAATGTTTGAGCCAAATAGACATGCAGTTTACAAACTAATTTAGTTTTCATATCTAAAGTATTGGATTGCCCGAATCAAATATGTATTTAGCTAAATATTATGTAAAATTATGAAGCATTTTATGCAGACTCTGTTTGGCAATACTCAGCTTTGTGATTGTCTTCTTGACATGTTTATTTTTAAGTGCCTTCAAGTTGCATTAAACAGGAAGATTCATGGCCTATTTCCAATCACGAGATAACCTACGTTTTACAATCCACAATTACTCGTAAGAAAATGTCGGTGTGGAAAGATACCGGCATTTGCACTAACATGTCAAAGTTATGAATAATGTTACCACTTTCACAACATAGTGGTATTTTTGGAGTTTACATAACTTTCAGCTTTGATGATACATAAGACAATTTGACAGCTTTACATGGAGTCGTCCTAAATGGATTCCCAACGAGAATTGAATTGGATTTCACGGACAGATAAGGAAAACACTAACTGGGATTCGGTTGGCTGGATTTGAGTTTATCGTCCCTTTCAGCGACAAGGCTATATGAAACATAGACCCACAGATTAACGTACAATCTGAATCACATGAGCTCATATCGGAAATTGGAGTTTTGTCTCGAGCACCTAAGGTAATTATCCTTATTCAGACAAAGTATATGGCTTCAAATTTACATTTCAACACCATATACAAAACATTATATTCATTGGTGCAAGAAAATTTTAAAAAAAAATAATGTTAATCAACAGACAATTTGAGATAATAAAGTGAATGCTCTCTCGTATTTGCCGTAAAATTTACCCACTGATTGGTGTCACTTTGTGGAAATTGTCTTCGGATGTTTTCAAGCATTATCGACGCGGAGCCTCCCTTACCGAAGCTAGGAAACAATTGACGTGACCCCAGAGTATCGAACAGCGATCTGTCTTGGTTAGAGTGCCTACACGAAGAGAGATGGTCACCACACCTAACCGTGTTAAAAGTCTCCCGTGTGTCGTTCGAGCGTGCCTAAACCAGGAGTCTTGGCTGCTGATAAATGCCCAGAGGAAGTTCGCAGACGGAAAACCACAAATTGCTTCGTGGAACCACAGTGCTTTCAAGTGACGTATATACATGTATATTCACCCTCTACTCACACTTTCACACATTTACATATACACATAAAAGAATGACTGTGGAATAAGTCAATTTTAGCGACAATAGATGGTTTGTTTTAAAAAATGGAAGCTCTATGAGAGTTTTCTATTTAAAACTCTACAATATTTTTAGCGTATATAGTGGGGAACTGATCAAGGATGAGACATATACCATTCGATCCCATTAAACTTAACAACGTGATGTAAGTGAGTGTAACTCATTATGTTTACTTTCGAGAAAATGTGCGTCGCTTGTGAAAAATAGTTTTATTCTGCTAGGACAAATTGTTTAATTATTTTTGTACTGTAAAAAATATATATTATGTTAAGTAGAGCATTATTTGTTTTTTTTTTCCTACTTCTAGTGGTGTGACAACACTCCAAAGAGTGATATATTCCTTAAAGTCAAAGCCAAAACAATCGACGTTGCAAGAGATGCAACTCATCAGGACCCTTTGGATGAAATGGGGGCCTACACCCACTCTTTGAAGACTATATTGCTTATTCTTGAGTACGTAAATTATCCTACTGTTCATATTGCTCATGTGAAATATGTACATCTGATTCCAGAAATGATGATCTAATCGATTGTGATTGCTTTGAGCAGAAAACTCTCTAAGTTATTTTCTGAAACAGTAAACCAAAGATGACAAGTTCGAGTCCCTAAGACAACTTCCTCAATTGGAAAAAAAATACTGATGTGCTATCCTTCTTTCATATGTATTAGAACATATTGAAATTTTATTAAGTTTAAAAGCAGTAACATTCAGTGAAATACGTAATGACGTAGTATTTCAAAATTACGCATGGATATAAGCACATGCATGTCTTGTTACTTACGTTTCTATATGTAACAGAACATTTCCAATGAAAGGAAAACAAACAACATAGTTCTCGCGTCCATAGTAGAATTAAAAAGGCATATGTAGTCTATGCAATGGTGAGTTATTAATGCTTTCACATTCTGAAACAGGACTTTCCGTACGCTTTTAGTATGTAAAAATTCGCCTCCCTGAACAAGTCTTGAACCCCCAAAGAAAAACTTGCTGGGCACATCGTTCGCCACTATCCAGAAATAAATTCCTTGTCAGTAATTACGTTATGTCGTGTAACAATGAAAGTATAACAACAAAGAGCAGCTAGACACAAGTATAAATATTTCCATTTAAACATAAGTTATTCCTGAAAATATATCAATGTGGAACAACACTCCGTATGCGTCTAATGCCTGATGCAATGTACTTTTGAAAACCAAAGGACGATTATGTGTGTGTATGTGGATTTAAATGATAGTTATAATAAGTATTCTGATTTTATTTGCAAACCAATTGTCTCGAATAAACTGCATTTGTCTGCTTCTCTTTAATATACTTTACATGGAAATTGTACTCCCTTCACTTTTTTTTTATTTCTGCCATTCATTCTTTTCATATCCCTTACAAGTTGACCTATTTTCAAATGATTTACCAGCTCCTTATAACTTTCTGTTTTTATGCAATTAGTTGCATGTCTCAAACTTGGCTTACTCCCTCATTTTGTGTTTCTTTGTATGTTTATTGTTTGTTTAACTTAAGCGTCTATTCCAGCATCGATTCTACATATATAATCCGAACCTCCGTAACGCGTTCAATGCCTTGCACTGAAATTCGGACTCGGGACTGTGTACACCACAAGCACATGTCCTTAATGTTTTATTTGTTGTTCGTTTAACTCATGCCTTTTTTGTTTT
Organism: Thermobia domestica; assembly: GCF_964235325.1. NCBI lineage: Eukaryota > Metazoa > Arthropoda > Insecta > Zygentoma > Lepismatidae > Thermobia > Thermobia domestica. The sequence goes on along the minus strand of NC_137459.1, from coordinate 141,554,457 downwards.
CTTCTTCTAATTGGTGTTGATCTTTTTTTTTCCTAGCTTACTTCTAATGTTTGCGTTTCTGCATCAAAAATAGCCTACTGATATAATCTATGTGAAAAACTGCATTAGTAGTATATGCATAAATAATTAATGTCATCTAAACTATTACTTAACAACTGCGTTTCAATTAAAAACAAACTACCTTAAATGCTTTCTTCAATATTAAAAATATACAAATCATAACGATTGTCCTGTTTCGGAATTAATTATTATCAGTTCTATTCAATTTTTCATTATCGTTGACTATTTCGATAGCATATTTAACCTCTTCAGTCCATAGCTCGATATATGTGCATCTCCACCTTTTTAATATTTTTGCTTCTATTCTTAAGTTTGCATTGTAATAGAAACTGCTTTGCAACGTTTGCGTACCTTCAACCTGTGTTTATAACTAATCTTGTTCATTAGATGGCATCAACAATCATCATATTTCAAGCGATAGTTTCAAAAAAACAAAATGTGGACCGCTTAGTGCCAGGACTCTAGAAGTTAAGATATGGACTTGGTTAGCACAATTGTTGAAAAGTGACACTAAGCATTGGTTTTTAAAACACTTTATGCACTCTGGAAGTCTCAAAAAATAAATAAAAAAAAAATAAATTTTTCATATATATTTTTTAAAGAAAACAAGTTTTATTTGAGGTAGTTTTGCTTGAAAATATGTTTAAGTTATACACACATGTAATGGCGGAATATTGCATAAATACTCTTCGTAACCCGCGACTCACTTTAGAAGAGAAAGAGTATAATAGCTGAGGCACATAGAACAGAAACTATCCGAAATACATAGAGGTTGAAAGAGAATTATGTTAGCTTCTCTGCACACAACGTTCTGCGCTTCAACTCTAAAGCGGGCAATTTTTCCATCAGCACAATTGTCTGGGAACGCGAGAGCGTTTTTGGATTAGGTCCAAGTCTATAGTAGCTTAATTTTTCGTACTTGAAATACGAACAATGTGGACATATGCAAGGTCGTGGTGCTCCAGACAAAAAAAAAAAAAAAAAAAAGTGTTGAGTTCAAAACGTTCCCAAATGAATTATCCATGTGCAAAGTAGTTTGGGCATTTTAAGCTATTGAAACGATTATGCAATTGATATTGTGTATGTACGTGTGTGTGTGTGTGTGTGTGTGTGCTTTATAGATGCGTGCGGCTTGTAATCGTGGAACAATGTACTAATTCGTGTTGTCTGTTAAAATTGAAAGATAATCGAGTGTTACGTTTAGTTCTGTTGTAAAACCACTTTTATATTTTGAATTGTTATATGATTTATTACATTTATTGTTTTCTTACACTTATTATTTGGCCCTTGTTTTCTGCTTTATAAAAATGCGAAAGAGAACAAATATAACTTAACTTTGGTTTAAATAAGTTTTTTAAATATTTTAAAGGCTATTTCTCACATCGACCCAGGTTCACATACTAAATCACTCTTATTGAGAAAGAGTTGGGCTAAATTCAACACATTTTTCGCGCAAGAGACAAGAAAAACCCCTCTGGCACAAGGACAATTGAACACACTCTTGAGCCTTAGATTATACTTCCGTACTCCTCTCTTGGAAAAGAAAAGTAAATTGTGTAATTTAAAATATATTAGTAATTACCAAATTTGAATATGCTACCGTTCTTGTTGGTTCTTTTAATGCCTGAAAAATGTACATTTTCTTCGAGCTCAATATTTTGTTCAGGATTATAACGACCAAACAATCGTTCATAATGCATGCAGCGACTACCCCAAATATTATTCTTCAATATTAGTTTAGACATTTGGATCGCTCGAGAAAGAAAAATGATATAATATGTAATGCAGACACAACCACATGTGAAATGTCTAGTACACAAAATTAATTTGTTATGTAATATATAAAGTGGAACAGGGGAAAATCAATATATCGCACCTAGCTTATATCTCCCTAGGCTCCAGCCTCCTTCGCCTAGGCTCAAATTCGGTCCTATTCTAAAAGGGGCTTCTTCAGGCACTGAGTTGTTTATTATTCAATTTGACTCTTAAGACCAAATTTCAAATCATGTTTTAGAAGGCTTAAAATTATTTCAATCTGTTTAATCTACATCCAAAACAGCACCCTATGTGATGTCATTTAGAAATACCGAGAACTACTAAGACGTTGCACAGAACTGCCAAAAAATGGGTCTTTTTTTACTAACCGAGTCGGTAATGGACCGATGCAAATGGGTAATGGGTCGTGTATATACATTAGATTTTATTGTTCCATAATTATACTATTTATGACAACGGTAGACTTTTATTTTTATGTTTATAGTTAGGTGTTTTCTCAGTTCTCCCGTACTTTGTGTGTATGTTTATACTTCGTTCAATGTTCGGAATCCTGATCTATTTATACCGCGGAAATTTCTAAATATGATAATTCCTATCTACAAAGAAACTGCAGACTTTCAGTTTGACCTGCTTCCAACCTAAGTGTCATATAATCACGATTCATATGTTATTATCTTCAACATTGATCAGACTTTCTAACAATACGATATGGATTTGTTGTAAAGGGAAATTTGAAAACAAAAAAAAAAAGAAAGAAAAAGAAAAAAATAGGAATTTTTGAAAAATTGTCCCAAAAATGATATTTTTAATCTTTTGGGCGACTCTACTGGGCCCCTGTGTGCCAGCTATCTCCACGAAATGCACCTCAGAATTAACGTATAATCTTATGTAGAAACTTTTAGCTGCGTAGAAATTTATTTTACGTATCTATTTGCGTAGAAATGTATTTTAAGAATAAAACCAATTCTTTAAGAGTTTCTTATTTGTACCTCATTCCCTTATATTCATAGTTTGAAAGTAATTGTATTTAGATTTTTTTTTTTTTGAGTGATGCGTTACGGATTCTCTACACGTACAATATCATTGGCAATATTATTGTCTCAGTATTATTGACAACCTAGTATTACTGGCCACCTTTTTTGTATTGTCCTTACACTGACTATGTTACTGTCAATGCTCTCTCTCCTGCAAATACGGACAGTGTCCGATATCAAAATGAAACAACACTGTTAATAAAGTGTAACCACATTCCTTTCATTTTTTTTTTAATTTTAGAACCATGAAATGCATAAAAAATTGCGGTTCACTCAAACAAGAAAAAAATACCATGCCATAATTATTATTTTAAGTGTTGTAAGCGTTTGATGAGAGGCACATATTTGTGGCCATTGCGCAAATTAACGGGGGCATGCCAGAAATTTTCCTCCTGTCAAAAATTGATTCACTCTGGAAAAAAAATCATATCTGGCAGCGATACCTTTATCTTTCTCTAGATTTTATTTGCATTTTTCTAACAAGATAGAAACGTTAAAAAAAAAGTTTTCGTAGCGAAACTAACAATTGCACTTTTCACATTAAAGTCAAAAGAGTCTAGTTGTTACAATTAGGGAATTACGAATTAATTATATTTCTGGACTATTGACATCTATGGCCATTTTAACCCGTCTCATATGAGATATGACTTCCCTCAGCGATCATAGTACAAGAGGAAGTACGTAAGCATCCTGAGATATTTTATGTTATGTATCATTTCGGCATTTGCCTGGTAACAATGAAAAAATCCAAGGAAAGCATCCCTCAGGATGACTGGCCTGAAAAGGTGTTTACACCTTTCCGATCAAGTATCCCCACAGGGAATCGAACTGGGGACTGCTAAGGTCAAAGGCGAAAGCGTTGGAGAGAGAGAGAGAGAGAGAGAGAGAGAGAGAGAGAGATTGCTAAATGCGAAACTGGTCGTGAATAATTTTACGAATTTCATTAAGTGTTGCTGCTCATCGCAGCAACTGTTAATTTCACTAACTTCGTCATTGAAAGCCTATCAACTGGCTCCAGACATTTGGTCGATGGCGAAAAGAACAAACAAATCAAATAAGTTTACAGCAATATTCCATCGGCAAAGACATTGATATTGACACACCCATACTTTCTTCGATAATATTGTCAATATTCCCCACCAAATCGCAATATTGATGATTGGATTTCGGGATTTCTAGATTTGCTTCAACATCGCACGTCAATCCGTCAATATCGTGGTGCTACTTTCAATAATATTGATATTTTTTCTACGTACAATTGTCAATAACATTGCAAATGTAGGGTACCATTATATATCACTACATTTAACTGAAACAATATTTCGAACTATACCTTGTACAGATATCACATATGCATAAACGCGAAATATTTTTGGAAAATTTATAGAGAAAATATTTGTGTAAGTGTGAGCATCTTTAACAAGGTCCGAAGTTTTATCTTTAATCTGTGCAACAAGTAAGCCGAAATATACTAAACAGTCTATACAATATATTTGCCAAGTTTCATTTAAGTATGTGTAATAAGTATATACTTATTACACATACTTTAATGAAACTTGGCAAATATATTGTATAGACTGTTTAGTATATTTCGGCTTACTTATTGCACAGATTAAAAATGAAACTTCGGATCTTGGGTGTGTAGAATTGGGTGTGTAGCTAATATGACTTTGAGAAACAGGCAGGACCGTAGAGAGAGTATGTATGTGTATTTTCATATAGAGCTGATAGGTCATGATTTTACATTTTAACTAAATGAATGCAAATGCCAACACCTGTTCACGAAACATAGGTCATTTTAGTAGATGGCGATAGTCATTATGTTGTGCGTGGCTTTTTAAATAATATAGCAATATACTCTTGAAAAACAGTGATCCAAATTCATTTTCTATGTTTGCATTGATTTTACCAAAACTGTTTGTGGGAGTAAGTAAAGCCTATGATACTGTACTTAAACTGCGTACGTTTATAAAGCCATAGAGTAGGTGAATTAAATTATATATTTTTATAATATATCATGCTCTTCAGGAATAGAGGCTGAGAAACATTGTACTTTATATTAGGATTGCTAGTCGTTCATTCCTGGTCGTAATAGTCTACGTCAGTTTAATTTGTGTTGTACAAACTTTGCGCTCTGCTCATTTCGCTTTGATGTCTGAAATGAATTTACCACTTATACTATATATTCCATAAAGCGTATGTACAAATGATCGACCAGTGGAGTTCCTTGTGTTTATACAGTTAGCGCACTCGCTGTTGGCGCGGGAGACTGAGATCCAATTCCCGGTGAGAGCACATGCAGTGTGGATATCGCGTTAAGTTGTAGGAGTTTGCGTCATATAGCGTCGCCACTGAACGGGTCGCTACGTTCGAAATCACTCAATCGCATCGCACATTTGAAAAGTTAGTATTACTAGTCTTGTTTGAGAAGCCCAATGTCTAAATATTAAAAGCATTAAAAAATAGGTAGTTCTATAACCTACATAGGACTACTACAGGACAAATGAGACCTTTTCCAACTGGATGATGCGTGATCGGACCATCTATTCTTAGCGCCACTATTTCTATATTTCTAGACTGGAATATTCTTAATTGAAATACTTCCTGAACTTGAGCTTAGGATATGCAGAGTTATCACTGAGCCGCCACACACACACACACACACACACACACACACACACACACACACACACATATATATATATATATATATATATATATATATATATATATATATATGTGTGTGTGTGTGTGTGTGTGTGTGTGTGTGGTCAAAAGGAGATTTGTAGAATATAGCGAGAACGAGAAGAGATCTCCTCAATAAATAAATAAATAAATGCATGTACGAAACACTTCCCACAGTCAACGCTAGGCAATGGGATAGAATGTACCCATGCGAAGAAAGCAGAATCTGAGAATGAATCAATCACGTGTACCACATTGTCACAATGTGCCACTGAAGTGTTCCAAAAAGATGGCAAGGAGCAGGAAGAAAGAAAAAATGAAAACGGAAACTACGTGTTTTTTGTTTTTTTGTGCATACGTCGCTCGTATGCCAAGAGACGAAGATTCATCTCAATGCTCGAAGATGGGAGAACACGCAGGATGGATGCAAACGCCGGTCGTATAGGCAACCAGCAAAATAGTGCTGCACATTGTGTTGCATGTATATCAGAACCTCAATCTGAGTTGTAGAAAGGACTAATAGTAGATGAAGCATGAAGGATGACAGGTCTGATAATGCATCATGACACGTGCAGCTACTGTAAGGAAATAAGTACGCTGACAAAACAAAAGCAGTTGTGAACAGTGAGAATATGGGACATAGCGCATGCTATACGAGCTGGATTGGGCATGTAAAGTTGCCCAACGCGAGATGTAGAACCAGTAAAAACAGTACGTGTAAAATCTGCATTTGGGTGTTTCACAGGTACTATTCTCACGACAAGCAAGGCGGCTTTTAACTGCTTGTGAGACTGGTGGTGAACATTGCAAGATATGATAGCTGGAGTGGTATTTGACTGTTGTGCAACTAGTGGTGTGTGTCTGTGCGTATTTGTACGCGTGTAACATATTTGGGTGAGGTGCAAGTGGACGTGTGTCGTGTCTGGTCGCAAGATGCTCTGTGTGAATCCCTTCGGCCGATGTATGCACCCAAAGCAAAAACATGTAGTTTCTGTTTTCTTTTCTTCTTTCTTCCTGCTCATTGCCATCCTCTTTGTTAATTTTCGTGGCACATTGTGACAATGTTGTACACGTGATTTGTCCATTTCCATGTGTTCTACTTTATTCGCGTGGGTGCGTTCTACCTCATTGCCTTGCGTCGACTATGCAAGTATTTCATGCATTGAACATTTTCCTATATTTCTTCTCATTCTCTCTATATTCCATATACTTTTGACACCACATTTTGACACCACATTTATGCCTCTATTTGACCCTTTCAATGCGCTTGTTGGCCGATATATATATCACTTATTTTTCAATGTTCTCCATGCCTGTACAACCTTATCACAATTGGCGTGTTACACCGGGATACTCTGCCTTGTGAAAATTAAACTCAATACTAGGGGGGCCAAACATGTGCACACTCACTGTTTTATATTTTTATCGTAATGACGGTTAATACCTCCGAAGTAATCGAGTTTCACATTTTTCGTATACATGTGTCTGCAGATTGCATTTCTAATTTTGTTTCTAAATAATTAATTTTCCGCTTACTTTAGAACAATGTAGATTGAAATGTTTTAAATTATAGCTCTCATTTTTGCTCATGAGTTTATTGAAGAAGTGCATGCTTAACAAAAATTTCAAAACACACACACACACACAGACAGACACACACACACACACACAAACACACACACACACACATATATATATATATATATATATATATATATATATATATATATATATATATATATATATATATATATATATATATATATTACTATAAATTGCAAGTAGAAGCGACAAAGATCTGGATTCTTTCATCTTCGAGTAATAACACCCTTCTATAAAACATTTATTAAAAAAATCACTTCTACTGATTTTTTTAAATAAATTTTCTGTTCAAAGGAAAATAGACGCGCAAGAGTTTTGTTTGTTCCTGAATGCGTTTAGTTGACTCGACGTGTTGCTTGAAACTTATTGGAAGGAATAGGGGGGGCGCTTGACTTTGATATTGAAGTGACAAGACACTCAGAAAGTTTTATTTCTGCTATACAGAGCAGTTTAAGCGATATGAAGAGGAGTTGGTGTTGCTAGGCAACAGGAAGCTGTATACAATGAAGCAGTGACAGGTGAGTGAGCCGGGCTTCTGTTAAATGAAGGATGATCATGTCGTAAACAGATGCGCAACAGAAAGGACTTTTCCTTACATGAATATATTTCAAAAGATGTATGCATGTCTTCCTTGTAGAGACTACGTTACTGCCAACTGCGAACGAAAGCGGTTAAATGAGAATTTCATTGTCTTGGCTGCTTACAATACTTTAAATATACCATTAGATAATACTCTGCTTTCTTTATGTATTATGAAGTGCCATAGGCAATTTGCTGTCATAAAAAGAATGAATGCACCTAATTTTCAACCATTGCCTTGGTAATGCTTAATTATACTAGAACTTTTTTTTTTGTATTAACTTTATTTTAGTACATAAATCGTGTCTATTTAAAGTAAGGGAACAATGAGTTTGCTAAACAATTCGATTTGTTGTGTCCTCGTGTAGAATATATATATATATATATATATATATATATATATATATATATATATATATAATGCGCTTAAACATGTGGATTATAATTTGCGAACAAAAATAATCATTTTCTTTTCAATGAAGCCAAATACCTACGTGTGACACTATTCAAGGGAATATCAGGTCATTCTTCTTTTGTCTCTTGGAGATAATAGTAAGTTAATGTAACTAATCCTTTGTAACGGAGACATTTGACCCAATCACTGCTCTACGAGGTCCTAACGACATTTTTACAAATGCAATGTCTGACACCATACATACATACACACGTCTTGCTGTGTGGAATAATATTAATATCGATTCATCGAACCACATAATCTGTTCAGATTGTTCTGCAGACCACGTCCTATTGGAACTCGCACCGCTGGTGTCGTTTGTTGATATTGACTGGTATCGCAAGAGGCTTCGCTATATCATCCCTGTTAAAAATTTGTTTTTGATGGAGTTTTTCCATATACATATATAAGCATGTACATCGAATTAATGCTTGATTGCTAAACACAACAAACTGATTATGTCCATGCGATTTTGTTGTATTGCAGTTAACTTTACCTGAAACACACAGGTTGCTACATGGGGCTGTTCTTATTTTATTTAAACATGCGTATTAAAAAAAAATATGTCGCTGATACTAATTTTAGAAACTACATGAGCAGAATGAGGAAAGAGAATAAAACAATTTGATAAACAAAGAGTAGTTACTTTATTATATTCTAAACCATTAAATACACACGCACAACATTTAGTATAATGGAACATTTCTATATTTATCATATACAGGGTGTTTCAAAATAACACCGACAACGTTTGGGAGGTGATTCCTGGCTTCAAGATAAGACAAAAAGTATAGACCAAACTGGGTGTACAAATGTTTTCTTTCGGAGTTATAAGCTGCCAAAAGCATGGAACAATAAATATAGCTCCGAAACTATCCTGCTGCACATCTGCAACATTTCTTTATAGAGGTAGTTGGTCAGTACTTCAAATTGTATGCCCGTAGCAGAGATGGAGTGGGTCAGTGGGTCGGTGAGCCAATGGGTCAATTGGGTCAAGTTTTCTGAGTGGATCAGTGGGTCGTGGGTCAACAGCTTGTGACCCACTGCGACCCACCACCCACCATGACCCACTGCGATCCACCGACTCAGTATGATCTACCGACTTACTCTACTCACTGCATTGTAGACAGTATTTTCTGAAGATTGGTAAATTTGTCTTCGTTTTACTTTCAAGATCTTCATTTCCCTTTCTTTTTCATTTGTTTCTGTCTACTTACCTAAGGTCACAAGCTTAATCAACCAAGTGAAAGAAAGAACTTCAGGCACTTCTGGATATTGACATTTTTAATTGTAATAATAGAAACAGGACTTATACTACTACTTGGCTTTTGAGACCTGAGAGTTTTTAGAGGAGCTAACTACTGGAAAAATACATTTTAGAATCACTGTAATATATAAATTATTATATAAAAAAATGAATGTAACTATGTGTGTCTGATCATCACGGTCAAATTGCAAAGTCAAATGAAATTACTTTTGTATATAGTTAGGCCTTAATCCAAACTGGGATGTTATATTGCTTTCATTATAATGCATAACATCCTAAGAAGATAGTGAGGAGCCGCATTTTCACGAAAAAAAAATGAGTATCTCTAAAGCCGTTAAACTTACGGAGCTGAAATTCAGTGTATTAACGCTTTATTGAAAACAAACAGAATATGTCCTAGCATTTTTTTAAATTCTCCTTTATGGGGGGGGGGCACTTTCTATATATGGAAAATTGGTAATGAGTTGGTTTATAAAAATGATCGAAAACGATCGATGTTATTTAAGAAAAACAATCAGAAACAAAAAAATACAGTGATTGCTTCATATATCCATTGCTTTCTACTATAATAATTGATGAAGCTTATGTTAATTATATGGAGCGCTTACGGCACAGGACAATCAATAAAGTTGTGAGAAAAATAGGCATACATTTTTTTCTTTACTGTAAACTTAATTACACGGAAATTTTAAGTTTGGATTGTATGCATAATTATATGTAACATTTTACACTTTTTTTTCCTTTTACGTTGGTCTACTTACCTTGATTTGGAACCTTCAAATTACATCTTTTTTTCCGCTGAAAGGTATCGATAATTCAACAAGAAAATAATTATACTATGATAGTTTAATTGAAATTCATCGTAATTTGGCACATGTCAAACAGCAGCGTGGCAATTGAAGGGGAAGAAGGAGGGAAATTCCCATTCACCGCTGAACACTTTCCAGGAATCTCGTTTCCTTTCGCTTTCTAGACGGGAGAGGGAACTTGGTAATGGCATCAAACCTTCATGTATAATTGCAAAAATTAAATTTATAAACAAATAAGAAATAATCAGTTTATCAGGCTTTAATTGATAATTTATTCACAAGATTCCCTATCGAAGGCGTGGTAGATGAAGATTCTGTTCTCCATGAGCCGACATTGCCAACTGACATGATCAATATGGAAAAGATGATGTGTGGTGATAGAGAGATGATACTTTTTGCTGAGTATTTCAAAACTGACCAACATAAATCGGTATCGGACTTAAGTCTAGCAAGCAGATTGTTGACGAGGAGATGCAGAAATCGGGTAGAAGTATTATCAATTTCCACGGCAAACTGCGAACGGGAATTTTCCCTTATGAATTTACAGATGACTGATATTAGAAATAGACTAAGTGCTCAAACATTGTCTAACTTGCTGTTCATCAATGTTAATGGCCCACCGCTAGACAGGCACAAAGTAGACGAGCTAGTTATTTCTTGGCTGAAGGATGGACATCATTCCGCTGCGGATGATTTACCACGAAAAAATTTCAACAGGTAATAAATCCGATTTCAGATTTGTTTTGAGGTGGAAAATTACGAATTATGGAAAATGTATACTTGTATTAGTAATGGCTTATTTGTGTTATTCAACTCTGTACCTAATTTTTAGTAAGTCTGCTTTAGGTAAACTACTTTGAATAAATATTCATAATAATTGCAAATATGCATATTTGTAACTTAAATTTAACGTGGTGTTTTAGTGATTACACAAATTACAATTATGAGCATAGAGGAAGGTGTTGTACCTGTGAACACTTTTAGCGTCTTCGAAATTTTGGTGCTAATATTCAATACTTTTCCCCCATGTTTTGTCGTATATTTGAAGTGTCATCTCTTTGCTATCAGATAGGATGGTTTTTAAACCTGTTATGTACTTAGAATAGCTTTTGTAGGATATAATAAGAACATATGCGTTTTCTTCACAGGTACATTATGGTTATGTACCATTGAACAGACCCTCTTGTACATTTGAACAAAATGATAATTACAACGTTTCTGAGGCAATAATATAAAAATAAGCCACAAATATTAATAGTTATAAATTGCAATAAAAGGTTGAGCTATAAAAAGTTCCCCAGAATTGAATTTTATTTATTAAATTAAAAATTGAAGAGAAGTTCTAATAAAAACTTGTGAACAGTAAAGTTGAGCATATACAACTCTTAACATAACCTTATATGTTTTACAATAAGCGAATATTGAGAAACTACTTAAAATTATAATTAATAACTTTATATCCTAACCTAGCCTATATAAAATATATCAATTGTTTTAACTACTTGCATTGTATTGTTATTATTTATAATATTATTTATCGTTCAAAGGTGCACGATGCATTAATGTTCATAGGTAAAAGAGGATCATCATTACGAAAAATAGTTCTCAATTAGCTTAAATATTACACAGAAGTTAAAACTAAAAAAAAAAAAAAATCATGTACCCACCAATGATTCTACCCCAAGTTTGGGCAAATACATATCACAAGTTGCGGAAACCGAAGAGCACAAAACTCAAAAGGTAACTACAAAAATCTTCGTTTTGGGGAGTGAAAAAATTAAAAGGAACATTACACGGCACAACACACAGTAAACAGCCAAGCGCGTTTTTTAGTGCTTTCTTTCATTTACTCTTTCAAACGAATTTTAATCACTGCACCTAGATAACTCTGAATTCGTGAAAAGCACAGGTACATTGTTTCAAAGGTGCAACGCCTTACCCTATTTTATGGAGATGCTCTCACATAGGGTACCCAAGCACCTTTATACACTATGAAATTTTTTTTTTTTTTTTTTTTTTTGGAAACATACTGTGAACTGAGAAACCATAACCTTTTCCGTATTGTACTACCATGAGCAAAATAAATGACGCGTCTCTTTATTTTCAAGTTTTTTGAAAATATCTCCGTTTTCTTTGTATGTTCGAAATTTCGGAAGGTTTCCCCAGCAGGACAGGTTAATAACAAACCCGTTTTTAATATTTGTGTTAGATATTAGCTTAAAATAAAGAAATTAGAAGCAAAAAACATTAAATCGACATAAATCTCGAGAATTACCAACTCTGCTAAAGTGGGAAATTTTCAAGAACGCGAGGGAATTCTGCAGTTCAACACGAAGCAGCGACATCTATATCATTGAGAGAAGCGTGGATTAGATCTACAAACGAAAATTTTAACGAAATATTTCTAGTATGTCTTATTATATGCATTATCAGCGAACTCTAAATATATGAATCTATGCTAAGTATTAACGTATAGATAGTGCAAATAGTGGAAATTACCTATGGAAAAAGACGAATTGTTAGCCCAATCGTAATGAAAAGTCGTCTTTACTGTAGAACAGGTTCAGCTTACGTAAGAGAGCAAATAGCTCAGTTAGGTAAACCAACGAGTTTGTATACCGAAGATAGACGGTTCGAATCCCGCGGGAGTACTGTTGTCATTTTTATCACTAAGGCTATTTTATTTCTTTTTTATTTGGGAAAGAATCAAATTGTAACATATGTGTAAAACTCATGACGATACAAAAAAAAAGAAAGAAAATATCGTCGCATTTGCATTAGTGTCTCTAATTTTTGTTTGCAAACAGATTCGTAATTATATCCCCTGTGCTCACTGATGCATAACGAATGTTTTCCAGTAAATGTTAATTCTAATTTGGAGAATTTTATAGTTTCACAATGTTTCTCACTACATAGTCTTCTATCTACGTGTTTGGATATTTTGATAACAGATTTCCCTATTCAATGTTTAATTTTCTCTATAAATATTTGTCTTAAATTGAAATTGTTTTGAATTTACTACATAAGCAATGTTGCCCGAAGGAGGGGAGCTCAAGTAATAGATATTCTACGTAAAAGCAACCTATTGTAGAATGATGATGCTTCTTACCTTCAGCACATAATCTTAACGTTAGAGAGTCAGAGAGAGAAAAATCCTGGTTTTTCCTCCTCTATGACCACCCATCTTAAACCTCTACATATCATTGTTCGTCTCACATAATTTCGGCTCTCCAAAGACATTCATATATTATTATTATTATTATTATTATTATTATTATTATTATTATTATTATTATTATTATTATTATTATTATTATTATTATTAATGAATATGCCACCCTTACATAATGTTGTAACTTTACACATCTTAGTTTAAAGTGCTTTCTTTAGTAATAATTTGAGCAACCACGTCACAAAATTTCAAATGTATGAGGGGGCACGACGTTTTATTTCGCCTCCTCTCTTTTCAGCACTCTCCAACAGAAGGTATATAATTTCTGAGAAGCAGGGCAGACAAAATGAATAAGAAATATATTTAGAGCATCCTTTCCTCCTTCGTGAATGTAATATCACGTAGCATTTTTTATTCTACTGAAGACGACCCTAGGCCGTTATGGTTAGGTAACAAAAATACCTAATATATTTATAGCGCCCCTTATCTGTAATATTACCTCTTCTTTATTTGTTCGAGGCTTCCTTACACAACCAAGGGTGACAAAAATAATAGGAAAAGTGTCTAAAGATTACAAAAGACTTTATATTTTGTCAGAAACAAGGCAGTATATACACAACATTGCTTTCGTTAACAAGTGTTTCACCCTTGAGTCGCTTATAAAATTATGCAGAATAACTTTTGCCGATCATTGTTCTAGAGGGATTTGTCCAGGATGGTTTGGTGTCGAGCTAATAACGATAAGTATATTTATTTACATCACTGTTAAAGAAAGAGCAAACTTTCTGAAAGGAACTTACTTAGGAAACAGATCTTCCTTCTACTTAGCCAGAGCCCACTCTGAAAAATTGCATCTGGCATTCTGAGTGAAAGTTCTATGGGACTATTAGAAAAATATATTCCCGTTTTCACGCTGATGGTAGAATTTCTTAAACAGTTATTGAATTACGTTCGAAGGGTAGGCGTAAATAGCGCCCCCGCAACAATGTGGCGTGGGGACCGCACAAGCTGCAAGGCCAAAAAATATACAGAAAGTACGCAGGGGCGGAGCAGGCCAAATTTTCACACGGGCAAAGTGACTTTTTGGCGCCCTTCCCCTAGTAGTAGCCTATATTTTACATTTTATCATAGTGTTTTTAATAGTTTAAACCAGGAGCGTCATTTCAGATTTTGCTTTGGGGGGGTGGCAAGACCTCTTGATATAAGTAAAATTTCGCGTTTTTCACTGATTTACTACTATTCTAATGATAAAATCTATATACATCTCAAACTCACGGAGGGCAAATGCCCCTCCCTGCTCTCCCTAAATGACGCCCCTATTTTAAACCCATTTTCAAAAAGAAATCCATTACCTAGGAAAAGTTCACAAAGAATATGGCCCGCTATAAACAATACCAACTCCACCCCCCTGGTCTAGTGGCTAGCACGCCTGCCTTCTGTGGTACCGGGTCCAATTCCCGGTGGATTACTGTTAACGATAAAAGTGGTTCGGATTCCACTATAATTAGTATCCACATCTCCCTTGCCCATTAAGGCATAACCGTGGAACGCTAAACTGAAGCAAACAAACAAACAATACTTAATTCCCGGCACTCTTTATTCTACATGCCATCTCTCAATTTTTCGATACAGCCCCCTTAGTACTATGAAACTCTCTTCTTCCATAGTGAAATGGAAAAAGATCATATAATTGCCACTAGTTTACAAGAATATAAACCAAAAACGTCAGTAGAAAGCACATTATAAAATTTACTTTTTGAGGCTCGTTTTGGTGTCCCTCTTTCTCTGGCGCCCCTTAGTCCGCCCTTGAAAGTACGGACGCATAACTAAGGACTGCGGAGGAGAGGTTAACCTTCATGTTATGCCACTGGTTTGACGTGTTTGAAATGTTCAGTAAGTGATCAGTTGGTGAAATAATTTCGACGGTTACTGATGTTTAAAGTTTAGCTAAGACAAAGCTACCTAATCAAATACATTTGATATCGCGATGTCACAATTTGATTTTTCCTCACATAAAAAAGATAAAAACAATAGTAATAAAAACCCTTACTCGTACTGGGCTCCTAACTAACTAACAACCTAATTCTTACAGACTAGTTGCCCTGACCAACTGAGTTTCGATTTCTTACGCGAAAGAAGTCTGTTATATTAAGAAACATGCTTTTCATTATCAAAACTGTTCGAAGTAATACGAACATGGCTTAAGAACAGGGACGGAACTGAATTACCACTCGATTGACCTTGAGGGCAAATCACCAAAGCGTAACTATAAACGTAAGTTCAGCATGCATTTCTCTGGAGTTGTGTTCAGTATTCCTATCTGCCAGTCATGCTTGTTCGTAGTAGTAATATGTTACAAACCTAACCTTTCGATAGATCACAATGACAGAGAATCAAAATTAATGAATTCTTGCCCTTGTGAACTTGGGATACCACCATGTGCAATAAAACTGTCGCGTCTTCTGAAGTGATATTTTATCGAAAATAACTCGTTTTCCTTTATATATCCGAAGTTTTTGAGGGTTTCAAAATGAGGGAACGTTACTGACAAACAAGGACGCATTTAGGGGTGGGTCCAGGTGGTCCGGACTCCCCTCTGAAATCCCACCTTCTCTGTAAATTTAGCCTAAATTTAAGGATTATCTTTTAAATTTTATTATAATTTATCCTAATATTGAAGTCGGACTTCTCCCGAAATAAATTACTGCATACGTGCCTGCTGACAATTTTCAATATATTCCTTAAATAAGTAAAATAACTAAATTAGGAGCAAAAACCTTCAACACGGGCTAACTTTTGTCCACTGCCAATATGGTTAGAAGGGATATTAATAGCAAAAACTGCTAGGCAATGCTGAACTTTGGAACTTCACTCCGAACAGCAAGCTTATTATTGAGAACTACATATGAAACATTTTATCAAAACTTATCTAGCTTTTACCTGGCATGAAATTATTATATACACCAAAATTCACTCTCCTAAAATGTGTATCTAAACATTGCTCTACGTATCTACGAAACAATGAAAATTATTTATCGAAATATGTGAGCAGGGAATTCTAACAGCCAGCCATTTTATTTAAATCGTAGTAAACCCTGTAACCGGGCGTTAACGTGAAGACAAAGCTTGGTCCATTGGTAAAGTGTTGGAAGAATATAAACTCAATGTTTGTAGGTTCGAATCTATCCACTCACCATAACATGTTGTTCTTATGTGTAACGATGAAATAAGAAAGAAAAAATGTATAACCGTTAAGACAAAACTTCAACCAAGTCTGAAGAGAACAATACTAAAATAGTAATACAATGACGTCAACCAAAAATTATTTCATGTAGCGTTTGGACGAAATTACAGCTGTTAACACTTGCAGAAATAAAAACAGGCTGTAATGCAGTCTAGACTTCTGAATGCATTTACTTCCTGAAAACTTCCGTCTCGTCATTGGTATGCCGTTAATCATTGTAAAACCTTTCAATTGGAAGTGAAATGACACAAACTAAAACAGTTTTAAATCAATAAATGCCTATGTGTAAAAGTAGGTGTCTTTTGTCTGTAGTTCTGAGTTCCTTTTACTTTGAAGTGACAAATGAGAGAAGAAAGTATGGTGTTCGAAAAAAAAATCAAATTTGAGATTTCAACGAATTTACACGTATTATAGCCCCTAACACAGAAAAAGTTATTTTTCGATACATGTCCATCAGTTCGTCCGTCCGTTCGCTACACTTTTCTGTGCACTTGCCTAGAAGCCATACCTGAAGCCATACCTCGCCTAGAAGCCATACTTGAACATACCGTAAATTAGTTGAAAAATTTACGGTAAGTTCAACTTATCTGCACCAAATTTTAGTTTAAGATTTTCATAGTATTTCCTATAGTTTTTTTTTATTTCCCTCCTACTCCCAAAACAAGGGTAGTTTCCTGTACGATGAAAATAAAGAAAAAGATATTTTCTCATAACTGGCTCTAACGATCTTGTTTTCTTTCTTTTTTTATAAATCAATATTTAATTAGCAACCCTATTTTGTGGTATAAGGCATTTATCTGAGAAAAATCTACAAGGGGTAGTTTATACTAAGGAGGTGAGTTTTTTCTCAGTGATTTTCTCAAAATGGACTCAAATGTTTTCGTTCATATTTCATAAATAAAGATTTCATTAATAACTTATCAATATGGCATAACTCGTTTGTCCTAAAAAAAAAATGCGAGGGTAGTGTATTCTTGGTGGAGTGTTGTCTGGGCGATTTTCTCAAAAACGACTCAAAAGAGTTTATTCATATTTCAAAAATAAATATTTCGTTAATAACCGAACAATATGGCAAAACTCGTTTGTCCTGAAAAAATATGCGAGGGGTAGTTTACTCTTGGGGGTGTTTTTCCTCCACGGTTTTCTCAAAAAATGAGTCAAGCAATTTTGTTCGTACTCAGAAATAAATATTTCATTAAAAACCTAGTAATATGGAATAACTCGCTTACCCTGAAACAATCCTCAAGAGATAGTTTATTCGGGGAGTTATTTTTCCCCTCACGATTTTCTAAAAAAAAGTTACTCGGACAATTTTATTGATAATTCATAAATAAGTATTTCATTAATAACCCTAGATTTTAGTATAAGTCATTTCTATGAAAAACAATTACAACGGATAGTTTATTTTTGGGGTCAAGGTTTTTTCCCCGACAATTTTCTCGAACGACAGGCGATTTTGTTCAAATTTCGCAAATAAATATTTCATTAATAACCAAAAGTATATCTTAACTCATTGTTTGAAACAATTCACAAGAGGTAGGTTACTCCTGACGTGTTCTTTTTGAACGACTTTCCCAAAGTGACTCATTTGATTTTTTTTTCATATTTCATAAACAATGATTGCATTAATTGGTCTATTATATGTCTAATGAAAATGTGCTCAAAGTGTGAGCTAGTTTTGTAGTATGGATTTTCTTCAATCGAAGTTTTTTATTCGATAATCTGACATTCGATGTATTTGAGTAATACGATAATTTTATTCGTATTATCCAAATACACACTTCAGTAACAACTGCGACCTAACACAGTTAAGAAATTGAATTGAAAAAGTTTAGTGCGGTGGCCCTGTAATTGAATATTTTTTGAGAAACTCCCTAGCTTTTTGTGGTAAACTCAGGCTTTTCTTTTTCGAGCGACAAAAGAGAGAAGAAAATATAGTGATTGTGAAAATAATATCAAATTCAGATTTCAACGGATTTACATGTTTCATGGCATCTACATACCGAAAATGTGACTTTTCGACACCCCTCCTTCCGGTCCGTCCGTTCGGCACACTTTTATATGCACTCGCCTAGAGGCCATACCGTTCAACTTATCTACACCAAATTTTAAACTTATGGTTTACTTAGTATTTTTACAGGAGCTTTTCCATTTTTTCCTACCACCTAAAATAAGTGTGGTTTACAAACAGCCGAAAATCGAAAAACGTTATTTTCTCAAAAATGGTTTTAACAATTTTGTTTATTTTTCATTAATCAATATTTAATTAACAACCCTATATTGCAGTATCAGATATTTATCTTAGAAAAATTTACGAGGGGTAGTTTATTCTTGGAGGTGACTTTTTCTCGACGATTTTCTCAGAAAAGACCCTGGCGAATTTTGTACACACTTCGTAAATAAATATTTGACCTTACAACATGGTATAAGTCAATTGACCTGAAAAATATATGAGTAGTAGTTTATTCTTGGACTTGAATTTATTCCCAGTGAGTTTCTCAAACACGACCAGTTGGCAACCCTGTATCTCGACAACGAAGCTGAATTCGAAAACTGCAAGAGGGCCATTTGTCTCCTTTTGATGTCACGAATCACCTCCCAAAGTTTGTGGACATCCTTCAGGTTCACCCTTAATGAAGCTTCTTTTAACTATTAACTTTAGGCATTGTTTATCTTTTTTAAAATCACAAATGTCGTTATTAATTTTAAGGCAGAGAACTATTTCTGAGAGAATAGATCTTGAAAAATAATTTTAAAACTTAGACTTTTCTTTTCGAGACATTCCAGACAAGACGAGACATTTTACAAGCTATCTCGTGTCCAAAACATTTGCCTCGTATTATCTTGGATGTCACAAAGCGCGTCTTGTCTCTTTCTCGAGACATGTCTTATCTCGTGCGCATTCGTTAACACTTGGGAAGGATTATCTTTCTACTCAAAGCATTGTTTTTATAATGGTTGCATATTTATGATAATTGCTGTCCACATAAATTACAGTCCTTTCAGTTGAATTAATTATTATTATTATTATTATTGAAATTGCAATATCCAGTTTAACGTTGGACGATTATGCACCTACGCTAAGGGAGAATGATGATGAATGAAATGGTGAAATGAAGAAAGTGGGAGGAAAATGGAAAATCTCAAGAAAACACATACCCATGCACACGGTATTTGTCCACCTCAAATTTCACTTGGCACGAAGTGGAATCGAGCCACGGACCCTCTGCACCAAAGGTCCCTGCAATGCTTTATTATTATTATTATTATTATTATTATTATTATTATTAATAATAATAATAATAATAATAATAATAATAATAATAATAATAATAATAATAATAATAATAATAATAATAATAATAATTGAAGCGAGCTTAACGAGTTTCAACCGTACGACTCAACCAACGTTTGGGTACCTGTTCGTTCGTCTGCTCCTCTCATAAAAGACATTTCATTTTAATGAAACTAGTAAGTGCCTTCTTTTAGCTCTGCGAAGTAACTATTGCTTGGAATATGAATCTGCAAAACATAAGAGGTAAAATTAACCAAATGGTGCAAGTTTCCACTTATATATACAAAACAATTTTGCAATATCAACTACGTGAATCTTCTCCCATAAAGAAGCCGAAACCCCTACACCGAAGAGCCCTCCGAGATTTGATCATTGTCCACACGGACTGAAATTGTCATTTGAAGCCAAGACTTTAATATGAAGCCAATAATTTCTTTAAAATAGACGGAAAATTCGGAAGTTATAAGCATTTTCATATTTTTGCCTTTTCCCATAAGGGAGCCGTAGCCCCCTATACTGAAGACCCCACCGGAGATTTGATCATTGTCCACTCGGACTGAGTTTGTCATTTGGAACCAACACTTTAATACGAAGCAAAATATTTCTTTAAAATAGACGAAAAATTCGAAAGTTATAAACATGTTAATAATTTTGCCTTTTCTCATAAGGGGGCCGTATTAGCCTACACTGAAGAGCCCCACGAGATTTGATCATTGACCACTTGGACTGAAATTCTCATTTGAAACCAAAACTTTAATATGAATCCAAAAATTAAACTTTTACATCAATTTAAACTGACTGGGTTCCAGTTCCCCCCACTATTGTTTAGTTTAGTTAACTGGTAATTTGTGACAGCTTCACATCATCAAAAGAATGTTTCACTTCCCCTCCCCTCCCCCAGGAGTTCGTGCTGGATCCACCACTGGAATCAATAGACACTCTTCCTATTCTTTTTGTCATTCTTGATTGTGTAGGGGCTCCCTCGTACAAATAAAGAAGCGGTAATATTACAATCAAGGGGCGCTATATATTAGGTATTTTTTTAGTTACCTACCCCTAACCGCACAGGACCATCTTTCGTAGAATAAAAAATATTACGTGATATTCCAATCATGAAAGGGGAGAGGATGCTGTAAATATATTTCTTATTCATTTTGTCTGTCCTGCTTATCAAAAATTACTTTCTATTGGAAGGCTACTGAAATGAGAGGGGCAAAATAAAAAGTCGTACCCCCTCCTACATGGTTGCTCAAATAAGTACTAAAGAAAGCATTTTAAACTAAGATATTTAAGATTTAAACTAGGAAACTAAGATATCTTACATTATGTAAGGATGGCATATTCAGGATTATTATTATTATTATTATTGTTATTATTATTATTATTATTATTATTATTATTTGAATGTTTTTGGAGCACCGAAATTTTGTGAGACGAACAATGATATGTAGAGGTTTAAGATGGGTGGTCATAGAGGAGGAAAAACCAGGATTTTTCTCTGTCTGACTCTCTAACGTAAAGATTATGTGCTGAAGGTAAGAAGCATCATCATTCTACAATAGGTTGCTTTTACGTAGAATATCAATTATTTGAGTTCTCCTCCTTCGGTCTACTTACCTTATGTAGTAAATTCAAAACAATTTCAATTCAATACAAATACATTGTAAAACTTTTCCGTAATTAAACATCTAGGGAAAATTAAACATTTAATAGGGAAATATGTTATCAAAGTATCCAAACACGTAGATAGAAGACTATCTAGTGAGAAATATTGTGAAACTTTATTCTCCAAATTAGAATTAACATTTACTGGGAAACATTCGTTATGCGCCAGCGAGCATATGGTGAGCAGTGAGCACAGGGGAAATAATTACGAAACTGTTTGCAAACAAAATTAGGAACGCTAATGCAAGTGCGGCAACAGCATTTTTTTCTTTTTTTGGTATCGTCATGAGTTTTACACATACGTTACAATTTGATTCTTTCCCAAATAAAAAAAAATAAATAAAATAACCGTAGTGTAGTGATAAAAATGATAACGACACTTCCACGGGATCGAACCCGCTACCTTCAGCATACAGACTCGTTGTTTTAACTAACTGAGCTATTTGTCTTTTTACGTGAACTGAGCCTGTTCCGGAAAAGACAATATTTCATTACGATCGTCCTACCAATTCGTCCTTTTCCATAGATAATTTCCACTATTTGCTCTATCTTTATGTTAATACTTAGCATATATTCATATATTTGGAGTTTGCAGATAATGCATATAATAAGACATACTAGAAATATTCGTTAAAATTTTCGTTTGTAGATTTAATCCACATTTCTCTCAATGACATAGGTGTCGCTGCTTCGTGTTGAAATGCAGAATTCCCTCGTGTTCTTGAAAATTTCCCACTTTAGCAGAGTTGGTAATTCTCGAGATTTCTGTCGATTTAATGTGTTTTGCTTCTAATTTCTTTATTTTAAGCTAATATCTAACACAAATATTAAAAACGGGTTTGTTATTAACCTGTCCTGCTGAGGAAACCTTCCAAAATTTCGAACATATAAAGAAAACGGAGATATTTTCAAAAAAAACTTCAAAATAAAGAGACGCGTCATTTATTTTGCTCATGGTAGTACATGGACATTTTCCTGCGAATAGAAATTATTTTTGGAATGCGTTGAGAAATTAACACTTGCAAGAATACTCTCTTAGCACAAGTATATTTTAGGCACACACTAATTTCCCCCCACCTCGAAGTGTTTCAATTTCCTCACTGACAAACTCTTTACCATTTTATATCGTAAAGGTCAGATCCACCGTTGTTGTAACAGAGTGGTGCTCTAGTGATTGACTAGAAATTCAAACTCCGATTAGTGACAATTTCACAGTTTTGTTTTGTTACAAGTGTAAACTCTTTAGTCAGTACAGAAGAGGCCGTGGATCGTGTTCAGAGTTGATGACGATGGATTTTGGTGAGTCAGAGTAGTCACAGTTAATAAGAGTTGGCCACGACGGGTCAGAGTGGGTCTAGATGGGTGGCGGTTCATGGTGGGTGGTGGTCAGAGTGGATCATGGTGAGTGGTGGATCAGAGTGGGACAGGGTGGGTGGTGGGTCGTGTGTCACGGCGGGTGGTAAGCCAGTGGGCCGTGGGTCAAAATTTCATTGACCCACGCCAACTCTGGCCGTAGCAAAACTCCCACTATAAAAAATAGTTGCGTGAGTACTTTAGTACTTTGAAACATGCATTTTTGGATAGCGCACATATTAGTTCCTAAGTTAAGTCTTGACCCGACTACGGTAGGGTCTGGTTATATATTATTGTTAGCAGTTTGAAACAATGGTATTGCAAGTTTTATGGTGGCAAGTATTGTATATACCAACTTCACGGAATAACAGAAATATGGTGAATGGAAGTAGTAATTTAGTAAAGTTATGAAATGCAAGTGCATAAACTGGCATATACTACATCATGTAACACGTATCAACAGGCCTCACTACACCTTGGTAATAACGTCATACAAATATCCCTAGTTTGCGTGGATGCTAAAGGCGACGCGGAAAAACTTCAAATATTTCTCGGGGAATGGCAGTCTAATGTTGTCAACTATGGCCTACAAACGATTGGCAAAGAGCTTTTCGTTCACATAATAGCAAAATAAGTAATACGGAGCTTTCAACTTTGGGAAACAGGAGTGTTACGTCAAATTGCCAAAACGGGACATCGCACAATTAGGAAAGCTTTGTCGAAGTGCAGGCGTACTGTGTGTGCCATTGTACTTTCCAGCTGAAATCGAACTCTACTCAACAATTCTCTTTCCTGTAATTCCTGAAATGAGGAATTTCTGCAACATTTTGCAGTAGTGCTCGGCATTCACAGTTGTTACACCTCCGGCGTCATAAAAAAAAAACTAATAATCCTACGCATTCCAACTATACACCATGCCACATTTTTTGTACTCGCTTGCTGCTTTCTGTGTAAACATTGTGGACTTTCCTGATACTAATACCGAGAGTTTTGTTTATTAACATATTCAGTCATGAACATGTTTGCTTCATGGGACATCAGCAGTTGTTGGAGAAACAGTCGTTATCAGCTAGTCACTGCACGAATATCAGTACAGTTGGCGAGTCTGTTTGTCTATAATGTCTCTCAACTCTTGAACTACTTGAAGTTTATACGGGTGGAAGTTCAAAACAAACCGTAGGCGGACCAACGAACGTCGCGACAGTTGTAATAGTTGTGTATGTCACAGTGTTGAACGTCTGGGACTGCGTTCAAATGATACGCGTGCTCGTTCCAAATTCCGACACGTAAAAATAATTCTTCCCTAGCTTCATGAGTGACCGTTCGAAACCCTATCAGTACCCTTCCATCTCATAATATTGTGCTTCTCGTCTGCAGCCACATTACGATCATCACTATTCCGCCTTAGTGTCCGTTGAACTTTCGTGACAGATCCAGCTCATATAAAGGTTTCCACCGCCGCAGTTAACTTCTGCTCGGAATTCCATTCCATGGCATACTAATTTATTGATTTCCTCCTATTCACCAATATACGCATGCGCAACATTCATATGAGCATTCGGTTCGGATTGCAAACTGCAATTGGAAGATACAATACGCGCCAACCTGTATTTTTCATTCAAATCTTTAAAAGCGAATCAAGATTTAATTAATAAAGTTGAAGCAAGTTATTATGTATTCGCCAAATGCTTTATATATATATATATATATATATATATATATATATATAATGTTTCTTTCTCTCCCTTCAAAATCTACACTTTGAAATAACAATGTTCACCTTGAAATGCATCAAAGCACCAAGTGGATGTTGCAGTGACTGTACATCCAAATATCCCCCCCCCCTTTTTTTTTGCTTTTCCTAATAATACTATGCATTTATGCAGTTTACAATTAGAAGCATATACTACTTAATTGTTCTTATTAATCGTACACTATACGTAGTGCATAGACTTTCAATTTGATTTTCATTCACAATATTTCACTTTGCTTGCAACAACTGTATGGTTTGATATTTTGTTGTACTGTTCTTGACTCATTTGTATATTTTCTAACAATACCTGGTGTTTTATCGTTAAGGACATAATACTATTCAATGATTGTTGGAAACCTCTCTCTCTCTCTCTCTCTCTCTCTCTCTCTCTCTCTCTCTCTCTCCCTCTTTGTGTGTCTGCGTGTGTTGTTACTCTCTTGTTCAGAAGTTCATTTTATAGTGTGCATTCTATGAATGATGAAAAAGCAGTTCCGATGCTTAGAGCTACTATTGAAATATTCAATATTCTTAAGTATAAATTAAATGAACCAAACCTACTTAAATTCACTACGTTTAATTATATAAAATACGGTTTAATTGTTACTATCATAACATTATTCTGGCAGACATTCTCGTTGGTGGATTATGTGCAATCATGCCTACTGTTGACACTATCACTTACAGTACTAGGGACACAGAGTGTTCATTTTGATTATATTGCTATTCAGAAGCATTACCAACGTAGGCATAAGTCCATATTTGAGACACATGATTCAAAATAAACGGCGAAACAGTTAATATATTCAAAACTTAAATATTTTGTTTATTAAAATATAATTCAACTGAATAATGAAAACACAAACTTACTTCATTACACTCTGAGGTGTATTAGGAATATACATACGTGCAAGTTTATTTGTTAAACAAGTCAACATATAAATATAAAGAAAGAAACACATTTATTGTAATGTTGCAGATTCTGAATCTAACGGTCTAGCATCAGAATATCATGGAAATCCTTGTTCCCAATTCCGTGGCTGTAAACATGCTTGGTCATTTGAGTGACATTAGATGGGATTGAAGAAGGGGAAGAGCAGGAGGTAGGGGACATTGATGGATTGACTCCTATACTCTACGTGGAGATCTGGTGGTGACATAATACGAATACTTTCTAGAGGAAGTGAGTTTTCAGATAAATTCTCCAAAGAGAGAAATAGAGAATATAAAGTATTTAAGCAATATTGTGGTCTATATTGTATATGTCACATTGCGTGTCGGAAGGGAAATTTCGTGCACTTACTTTGAAATCGTAAGAATAAAATGCAAATCACAGCCACTTGGAAAATATCCATGATATCACGTTTTAGGAATCTATTTTATTTTTGAATGTATAGATTTTTGGTGCTAAATATAAGAAATTTTGAGGCAACAAAAATAAGTTACAATGTTATTTACGTTTCTTATAGCGTAATATTTCACAGATGTAGCAAGCAACGCTACATCTTTGATGGGCATATTCCTGACTGATTTCAATGGGATGCTTTACTTTCGAACTTGAGCCAGCTTCGTTACGTAAGTAGGAGTCACTTTAATTATATGCAAAGTAACAAGCTCTCGAGCTGAAAGCAAAATACAACGGAGGTGGAAGTTGACTGTACATTTCGAAAGACAAACAAACAAACAAACAATAAAAACTAGCAGTTAATTGCTAATACATTCCCGTGGGTCTTGACATATAAGCGTTTATCTGCTACTATGAAATGTTTGAATAAAAATATTTGGAAACTTTTTTTTTTTTTTTTACAATACCATCCGGATTTTGTTTACATATCAACCTTCATTCAGTTAATTCGAAAGAACAATGCATTATTTATATGAAGTATTCTCATGACTTAAAAGTCGAAATAATGTATATTTCCAAGGCAATATATATATATATATATATATATATATATATATATATATATATATATATATATATATATATATATATATATATATATATATATATATATATTGTTTCTAGCTTTGAAAGTTAGGTTAATTTCTGAACTTTTAGGTCATCTCATGATCAATTTAATTTAGCGTTGTCCGTGCATATGAAATCAGTCTTTGCGATGACAAAAGTGTTGAAACTTTATTTTCCCCAATTTCGAAGTTGATATATTTTGGTTATTTATTTATACTAAAGTAGGCTTGCTATGCATGTTAAAATTGAAGAAAATGTAAAACAAAAAGTAGCATTTATATATGATTACGTTCATATATTGCACAAAAAAAAGAAGTACTTATGATCAGAAGTTTCCTGTAACGTCTTATTCTTCATTAACAATAACTCAAATTGCAATTATCTAAAAAAAAATGTTAAATTTGGATAATGCATTATGAGAGTTGATGATTTGCAAACGTAATATTTAGAATAAATACATAAATAAAACAAACTTATGATTTTGGGGTGGAGGAATGTGATTTATTTTTAGAGCCAGTTCCGCAGAGTATAATGCGCCATTGTGTATTTTTTAGGAGTTCCGAGATCAGAATAATTAGGACCATTCTAAAAGATTAGATCTGACTGTCACAATGTACTCAAAATTCTCGTTTAACATCAAATTTGTCGACCAACACGTTTAAACAACCATAAACTGTTCAACTTGGTTTGTAAACAAAATAATATCCAACCATATTTGCCATTGTAGTGGGACCTTTGGATTAATTTTGATTAGAGTTTCTTAGAATTCAAAATCATGTAAAATGAATTCTAAGTATTAAAATTCATTTCCATATTTACGTTTATTTCACTAAACATTGAGCAGCAACCATCAAGCTTTTCATTGCGGCAATAGTTAATGATGTATAATTCAAATGATCATTTAATATGAAACTTTTCTTACAGTTTAAATAAAACAATATCTTAACTTGATACACACATCGGTCGATTAAAAATATCGAGCTGAAGAAAAAGGCATACTCATAATTTTCAATAAAATAAAGAAAAAATGTCGATCCCAGTCGTAAGAGCTTCATGAAACGAAGTCCTGATTTTGCACTGCTAATAATATAAATAATAAGCATTTCAATAATTTGAATTAAGCTAGACTGTTATACAACTACCCTTCTGTAGTATGTATGCTCTGACTACCCATGTGTAACTGCAGAAATCCAATGTAAGTGTTAATCAGTTCTAGGACATTCTTAAAAATACTATTCTTCAACTTGCGCTTAACCGCAGTCATCCTTAATACTAACAACTGTTCTTTTTTTTGTTTTAATCATCAATATCGTTTATTGCTGTGCAAAACGTGAAACGTGTAGTGAAGGCAAGACGATTTCGCCTTGATCTGCTCACAAAAAGTACTAGAACATGTCCTTGAGGAGAATGCTCATTCGGAATATGGAACTTAGATCTTGTAGATAACTAACATTTTCCAGAAGGAATATATATATATATATAACGACTTTTCTATACATGTCGATAATAATGTGCTTCAGGAAAAAATATCGAAAACTACGCCATATGGTGTAGTTTTCGATATTTTCTTCCTGAAGCACATTATTATCGACATATATAGAAAAGTTAACGAAAACAAAAGTAGGACAATCGTTTGTTTAAATAATTAATTCCATTTTGATTTAGTTATTATAAATCCAGTATGCTCTTGAAATATTACCAGAAACGATATAATCACAGACTATTGTTAGAAACAACATAAGGTTAACAATATTATTTCCTATCTCTCTTTCCCTTTCTTTCTTTCTTTATTTCTTTCTTTCTCTCTCTCTCTCTCTCTCACACACACACACCCACACACGCATTACCCTACACATACATAAACAAGGGAGTACATTGGTTCAGTGGTAGAGCGCTTACCTCTGATGTGTTGTCTCCCTGGTCAATTAAGTTTGCGATGGACAACATAGTTTGAAATGTTGGATGTAAGGAATAGCATTTAGTATATAGCAAGTTTTTGATACATAAAATACTAATTGTTTGCACGAATTTGGGATATGTCAAATCGAGGAGGGAACTTAAGTAGAATGAAATTTATCCTCAATGTTGGACATAAAGACGCAACCTTTCGTATATAAAGTACGAGGGTCGGCTGATATGTTTTCGGCCCGACCCCCTTCTGAATGTACTACCCTGATGCAATTGATAACATGTGAAATGTTTATCGTTTATATGTTTAAGTATTAAATTTCACGATTCTACCATGAATGGTTTTAATTTTACAGGTAATTGAATGAACCATGGGGGAGCCAGATGTCAAATTCACCAAAGAGGAGTTGCAAGGTGTAATGAAGTTCTTCTTCCTGCAATTGAAGTCGCCCAAGGAAACCCATGATTGCATGCTAGACACATTGGGTGGACAGTGTCCTTCATACTCCACTGTGAAGAAATAGTGTGCAAACTTCAAGTGTGGCGAATTTTCAACAGAAGCTGGTGACAAGTGTGGCAGGCCAGTGTCAGTGTCAACTCCGAAAAAAGTAGACCAGATTTATGACCTGATTTTTAGCAACAGACGGATTTCGTTTCAGGAGATAGCTGGCAAAGTAAACATATCCCAAGAACTTTTTGGGTCTATAATCCATGATCAGTTGGACATGCGCAAGCTTTCTGCGAAATGGATTCCGAAATGCTTGAAGTGTCGCGGATCAGAACCGCGAAAGTGTGAGATCATTGCAGGTGATTTACGGCATTTTGCGAACTCCAAGGACGACTTTTTTGAATCGGCTTGTTACCCAGGATGAAACGTGGTTGCATTACTTTGATCCGGAAACCAAACAGCCGTCATGCGAGTGGCGCCATTCAGGATTTCCAAGGCCCAAAAAATTCAAAGCACAAAAGTCCGCAGGAAGGTGATTGCCTCAATATTCTGGGATAAGGATGGTGTTACTCTCTCAGACTACCTTCCAAAGGGCCAAACCATAACTGCAGAATATTACTGCAGTCTGCTGGCTAAGGTAAATGATGCTATTAAAGAAAAGCACCAGGGAAAGTTGACACGAGGTGTCTTGTTCTAGCAGGACAATGCTCCCGTCCAGAAGGTTGGCAGAACAATTGATTTTTCTAGGGACCTAGGGTTTCAGTGCATTGACCACCCACCTTACTCGTCAGATCTTGTCCCTTCTGATTATTATCTGTTTCCAAAACTCAAAACAGTACTGAGAGGACAAAAATTTCACAGTGATGAAGAGGTGATAACAGCTGCAGAACAATTTTACAGACCTTGAGAAATCTTTCCTTTTGGAGGGGTTGGAGAAGTTGCAGCATCGAAGTACCAAGTGTGTTGACCTTCGAGTGGACTATGTTGAATAGCCTCACACTTTCATGCCTGCAGTTTAAGTCCTTCTGGGCCGGGCCGAGAACTTATTAGCCCACCCTCGTACTTTTGCTTCAGATAAAGTGCATATGATTACACATGTATGAACTGAATATGAAATCGCTCAGAAATCTAAGATTTTTTTCTATCGTTTTCTGGTGCTTAGAGAAGGAATTTGGTATATAGGGGTTTTGTGCTACAAAAGTACGACTGCCGTATTTACGTGTACGATTTCAGGAAATTAATTTTGAAATGGGATTAGAAATCACAATAAGTATATTTGCATATAAATGTACAATGTATTGCAATTGTTATTGGGGCTCTTCCTGTGCAGATATTATCTGAATAACAGGACACGAGTTTGGAACATGAGGCGCAAAATGCTATATGGGGTGTTTCTGTTTCAGAAATTATAAATATGCAAAGGGTAGTTGGATAATAAATCTCCGTAATTTGCTATATGCAGAACTTCTTTTATTCTAAGCAAATATAATGTCATGGTCAGAAACAAATGTTGTTATTAATTGGTAACCGTGCAGGACAGGATATATCCACAATAATGGGAATATGATGGTTCCAGGATGCTAATTCACAATGACCAACACACCAAATAATATGCCTTAACATATAATGGAAGGAAATACTTTTTACGCACTTAACTATAGTGAATCTGGCAGATACATTACAATCCACGAATTTACTTTTGTTACGCAGCGACCAGTGTTTCCGTGAACAATTTTAGGTCGTTTGCTGGGAGAGATATTTTCAGAATTTTAATTGAACTGCACAACATAGGCATGTATGGCTAGCAAGGAGGATCGAATAGAAAGTATCCTTTTCTTGGAAGAATTCCACTTCTCTATATAGCATCATGATACTCGTGTTTTGTGGTGTCACGGTAACGTCCTTGGGAACGCCTGCTATACGCATTATCACATCTTGTATTAGACAGTCCATTGTGTTATATCTATTCGTATCTAAAACGCACTAATACATCATTTACTAAAGAATGGTTTATCGATGAGAGGTTGGACTTGGTGTTAGTATGATTGTTACGAATCCTGTATTGAGTCATTTTCCAACAGGATAGAGCGAGACAACATATGGCACACAAAATCCAATAGTTCCTGAATGAACAGGATGTTCCAATGTTTCCTTGGTTGGCGCGTTCGCCTGTTCGTTTGCCAATTAAACTTGCCTGATTTATTATTGCGCTGCACCTCACATAACAGACATTTATCTTAGCTAAACTTGAGACAATGTATCGCACGTGCATAGTGTTCATGTTTTGGAGAATTCCAAGGTATCATCATTGCTGTACATTATTGTGCTACAGTTGTTTTGGGCATCCATTTGGTGCACTTACGCACTATTGTTCTTTGAATTCTCTGTTAGACTTGTGGCTTTCAGGCACATTCCAAAGAACAAATGAATGTAATGTACACCTTAAGGAAATAAATTTTACATTTGAGGCTGCTACATATTCTGCTTGGCGCTCAATTGTTAGTGCTTAGCAGTGTAATTCGAATGATACGATGGTAGGTAGAATGAAATTATACTGAATTCACGTTACAAAGTATCATTTGTTTGTACATTTTCAATATCATGTGCTCAAATATTTTTGTTACATCTAACAACCTAACTATGCGATTTTTATTGTAATAGAACTTTGAATGAAAAGTTGTTTTTTTTTTCGTATCTAACCAACATAATGTTTTAAACATTTTATCTCCTTAATCCTTCGTTTGTGAAATGTTTGCGTGCGTAGAAGCCACGTGAGGTGAACCTCACCACATGACATATCACAGACATGAAACAGTGGTATTTCCGTTTGGAAATCAGTAGGAGAGGATTCTTTTTTATTTAATAAAGTGGTGGTTATACAACATCTAAATCTTTCGGATAGAACAATTTGTTCTCGGCACGAGTTTCATGGCTTCACGGTAACTTGCATAACCTTTTCCGTTATTTTGTTTGACGATTTTGAATTGACGAAATATATTGAATGTTAACGTCATAAAATTGGAATAACTAAAAAAATACATATAGCTACATGCTGTTTTGCATTTTGTATTGTTCGAAGTATGTTACAAACATGGAACTGGAATAGAATTAACTCATAAATTCATAAGTGTGCCTCTTGACCATTGTTACTAGCAAAGTGGGGCAAGATGGGCCAATTATCCATCCCTGGATTTTCAAAGATAGTTCAGTTCTTCGAAATATATGATAAAGCATATTGAACTTGCTTATTCACACACTATAGTATTTATAATATTTAGCAATATATGTAAACAATGTTTATTTTACATGAAGTATTATGGATTTTTTTATGGATTGGAATCAGGCCCGTAGCCAGCCCAAAAAAGTAGGGGGGGCGGCTGAAGTTAGGGGGGGATCCAACCACATGATAGTTCATCACCATATTATAGATCTTTTGCAAGCCTACTGTAAAACTTTTAGAGGGCCAGCAAAAAATTAATGGGGGCGGCCCCCCTTAGACCCCCCTTGGATACGGGCCTGATTGGAATAGTTATCGTCGTATTGGCCAACACTAGTTGCAGCTACTTCAAACTTAATCAGAGCATATTGTGCCTGTTATCGTTGTCGGAGCTACATATATATGCTGTACCACTTTGGAAAACCTGTTCCTGTGTTGCAGAAACCGTACACTCCAAAAGTTGCGTAAACATGATCTAACTGCACGAGAAGCAGTTGTTATGTTTACACAACAGGGATGTTTCTTTGTCACTTCCTGCATTCTTCCTCATCGTTATCTTGTCCTGTTCTGGAAAAAAAAATGATTCCGTCACGCCAAACAGTTTATGGAGAATATAAAGAAATGCGTATATTAATTTATACATTTCAATATAGCCAACAAGAGGGAAACTATATAGTTTCTATTTTTTTTTTAGCAATTTTCACCTAATATCGGGAAATAAAATTTTCTGTGACTGGAAATACTATTAGTAAATAGATGCAACATATGTTAAAATAAACTTTGGTACACCACTAATGTATCCTAGTTCACTTTGAACATATTCCTGGTATCTGAGAAACGAAGCTTGTAATAAAAATAAATGTATTATGGTAAACAGAAAAGTAAAGAAAATCAAGGATTAGAACCAAAGTTGATTTTTTGAGAGCTCCCTAATTACTAAGTTGTAACGAAATGCACTTGTCTTTGTTTAGTAATGACCGATGTTCAACTGGCATAAGTTCACTTGCGTTTGTAAGTACGTATTGTTAAACATAAATTTCAGAAATTTTTATTTGTATTAGAAAAATAAGGAAATAATCATTTCTCTAGTTAGCAACACTGGCCGTGTGTTCAAAATAGCCCAACATTAAGTATATATATATATATATATATATATATATATATATATATATATATATATATATATATATATATGGGAAAGCGGGCCAGAACGGGCCTCTGGTTTTTGACGCCTGTTGCAATATCAATTGAAACAAAACTCAAGGACACTCAAATAAGAATGCACATAATGCTGACTCCTAATTATAGTTTCAGAGTATCATAGTTGTTGTATGTTTTAGTAAGTATAGTATAGAATCTTTCTCACGCAGTTACCGCTGACACCATATGAAACACCAACATGTGTATCGGGGCGGAACGGGGTAGAACTGGAATGGGCTACTACTATCATATTGCAACCAACAGAACAAAACTCAGACCAGTGAGAAATGTCTACAGTGTTCAAGGAAGTTGTCCCCTTGCAACACAGAAACCAGGACCTTCGAGGTCATCTACAGGACCACATCTCCTAGATGTGACTACGGTTTCAGAAAGTAGGCCTCTTGGCAAATTTATTCTAGGACCTCCGACGTCTACAGACATTCCAGATATGACAACATTTTTACACATGTCCTCGAAGGATATTTTACCTTTCCCCAGAGTTAGGACTAGTGGCAGGAGACTGACCAGAAAACGAGACAAAACAGTAACATTCACATAATCGACATATAAAGCAACACTGGGAACAAGAGCCAAGGAAGAGAAAGCAAAAAAAAAAATATGGAAGGAAGAAAAGGAAGCAGCAGGGCAAGGAGAAGCTGGAGAAGAGGACAAATCATGCACTTGAGTATGAAGGAGAGCTCACAGCAGCAACAAAAAAGAAGAAATTGAGCACTAGTTTATTAGAGAACGCTACATGCCTTTATTGTACAGGGTGGTATTCCAAATCCATCTAAGGATGGATTGCATATATGCTGTGAAAAATGCAGTCACATAATTCGTGTGTAGGTGTAGATAATGACGACGACAAAGAATTTTGCATTTGTAAGTACTGCCTGCCGTAATTCAGTGTACCCCATTGTGCCCCATGTGTTCACGTGAATTCAAAACAAAAAAAAAAAAAAAAAACATTACTTTCGATAATCGCGTGTGCGTCCTTAGGTTTGAACACATATTAACCAACTACAGGTGCTCTTTGTGCCTAAGACTTCAAATAATATATTAACTTCATTTTGAGTATTCACTTGTTCACTTGTCAGTTTTATTACCCTTACATAGCCATTTATGTTAAGTACCCCGTTCCGCCCCGCTTTCCCATATATATATATATATATATATATATATATATATATATATATATATATATATATATATGTATGTATGTATGTATGTATGTATGTATGATCACTCATTGTAGAGCTCTCCAAAACAAAGAAAAAGTTATGTTGTTTTGGAAAGAAGATAAATATTTTTTTTAAGGGAAAATTCTGTTTTTTTTTTTACATTAAGGCTCAAATTTGGGAGGAAAGTGGACACTCAGGGGATAAACATCAGGGTAAACTTTGGTCCAACCATATTTAGCATAAAAAAGAGCTTCCCGGTATCTTATTTAGTGTTCACACAGCTGAGATTTAAATGTGTGACTCACCCGTAAGAGTCGCTCTTGGTATTCCGTATCGAAAAGGTTAAGCACGACGCAAATTATGCCGTGAACATGCAACATGACCACTGATGACTGAGAAAGTGTGATATGGTCGGATGATTTATCATTTAAATTATTTTAAAACCACCTTTTAAAAAAATGATAGCCGCAGAAGTGTATGGTCCGTATGGTTCCTTCCTGTTCTGCTTAATGCCCCCTAGCACTTTGCAACACATTTTATATATTCTTATATTTAGGCAATACAGGAATTCCTGTTGTGCCTCATTCCTGTTCTGCCTAATTCACGCAAAAGGGATATTTTAAATTTCAGAAAAAAAATATTAGTATATATTTTCCCTTGATTTTCAAATATCATTCCAGAACTCTTTAAATAAAATTTTAATGTACGAGTGAAGGTTAGTTACATTGATCACGCGAGTGGAAAGAATTGGTTCATGTGACCAAATACCCATAAAAAACATTTTTAGTGTAACAAATGTAATGAAAGTGTCCGGTATAATGTAAAAAGCAAAAGACACTACAATTAGATTGAGTAAAATGATTACGCAATTTATTAGAGATAAATACTTCCAAATATCTACGCAGGAAACTTTAGAAGAACAAAGTTTGCTATACAATAAGAAATTAAAATATCTTAAAGGAAACACAGTTTTAACTTCTTAAAGTCACATATATATATTGTCAATTCGAAAGAACAAAACTTCGAAACTTTAAAAATCATACTTATTACAAACACAAACTAAACGCAGGGGCCGCGGTGGCTCAGTGGTAGAGCGTTCACCTCTGGTGCTAGGGGTCTCTGGTTCAAACCCTGCTCCGCCAAGTGAACTTTGTGGTGGACAAACACCGTGTGCGTGGGTTTTCTGGGGGTTCTCCCGTTTCGTCCCACTTTCTTCATTCCACCATTTCATTCATTACTCATTATCACCGTCTCCTTTAGCCTAACCGGCATAACCGTGTGTCGTAAAACTCAAAAATTCATTTTCGTTTCACATACTAAACTCACAAACAATCTTCTTGTTATAAATCTAAAGAGTAAGCTACAGAGTCTACATAGGAAATCTATTAATACGGTATAAATGCCCTTCCTAACAACATTTTCCATCATACTTGGAATTCACAAATAATGTCATTCTGGCTTTACACTGTCGACACTAATATTCAAATAGTACACTCTCAGAACCTTGCGTTTTAAACTTTCACCCTGACTTCATACTTAAAACATAATTTCATTTTAAACTGTGAGTCATAGAAATTCCATTCTTTTTTTCCATTGGTAAGCTCACTTTCCGAAAAAGTAAACAAATGGTGGTTTGTGATTGGCTGGAAGCGCTGCCTCTCCTGCAATCAGACTTTTTTTTAGTACATTAGACAAAAATACAAACAGATGGATATGCCATTATTGAACCATGAGTTCATGATTGAGGAAATAAACTTCATACGGACAATAAGTACAGACGATAGCTACAAAATTCGTGTTACTTGTGGCAGATAGAAGATTTCAGTGGCAGAGAAGATATCACCGGCCGAATGAAATTTCAGCAGCAGCAGTGGCAGAACGAAGAGAATGTGTCACACTAGTAAACCTTGCTGTGATAAATGAGATGCTGTCAAAATCATACACACACAAAGGAATATGTCTTTTGAGACAGGTTTCCTTAATAATAAAGATAACTTATAAAAACACAGTATCTTACACACACAAGAATAGCCGGGAGAAATAGTATTACGTTGGGTCAGTCTGTCCCCATATTGTGGACCAAGAATCGCACTGGCAATATAGGTTGTACCGATTTTGCCGACAGTCGACTAACGTGGGTGGAACACGTTTCTCTTGGAGTACTGTAGAGGCAAAAACACAGATAATTAGAGGAAACGCTGTTCTTTTTTAGGACCAAAATCCTACTTTAGTAATTCGGCCCTTTTTAAAGCCAAACCCTCAACAAAAGCCAGAAATCCATTCAAGATGTCGAAACAGAGGAAACCAGCCAAGAAGAATGGGGAGAAGAAGAACCCTATCATGGAGAAGGAACTCACAAGATCAGCAGTATCCAGAAGCAGATAAATGCCTCGCTACTGACCCAGCAACCGAGCAGAGTGAACTGCAATCGCTATATGTAGTGATGTATCGTGTCGGCTCTAGATTTAGAAAGCTATGCATCTCAGAAAACGAATATACACGATAGCTTTCCCGAGTCAAGCAGCTCTTGAAATATTTCTGCATATTTTCGAGGATGAAGAGTTTGGTCCATACATGACGTTCGGCAACCAAGAAGACGTTGAAAACTCCGAAGAAGAAGAAACTGGCCCTGTTCAGAGCCAGGATGCTAGACTCACACAGGACGAAACCTCACACGTGAGAAACCACAATGCCCACACACAGAGAAAACAAGCACGGGAAAAAACAAAACCCGGAAAAAAAGACAACCAGCATAAGAAGAAACTGACCGAGATCATCATACGTACTATACCCACTAAACAAACTTTCCCACGAAACTACATATATATAAAAAAATAATAAACCAGACTCACACCTAGCTTTTTGTTAGAAAAAATACAGACAGTGATGTATGCTTTTATATGGTTTTCCACCCCTTCTTTGTGTTGTTTACCATGTTAATAACTTGAGGATATTCATGACCGATAAAGGCGGTTTCCCTGGACTCAATGCGTTTCCGGGATTTTCTTTCCTACTCCCCAAGGCAATGGTGAAGTGAAAAATTCTTCACGCGCTTTCCTATCTTCTTTCTTACTCTTATTTCCTTCTCTAATGCACGCTGTCCGGTAAATGTCTAAGGGTAAATAATGTGGCGTCACAAGAATCCACATTTTCGCGGGGGGGTTGTATGGCTTATTTCCGGCTAAATCGGGAAAAGTAAATTTTACAGGAGAGTAGTTTAAAGGTAAATTTTACAACAGTTACCTGGCTAATTTTGATATAACCAAATGCTGCAAATTCCTCAATTTTACGAATTCGCCCTAGCCGTTTCTAAACAATGTAGAACTCACCAAACGGAGCTTATACCTGTAAAATCTCAATCTAAAAATGTGGACTTAGCCGGTTATTCACTGGAACCAGCCATATGTCTTTAACTATGTTACCGTTCAGTTGCCTGCACGCTCGCTGACCAAGTCCAGATCCCCTCGCTGAAGTTGTAGACGGCCAACAGATATCACGTAAATATACTCGTAGTAAAATAATGGTGGTCTATGATTGCTAATTTAATTTCAGAGAAGCTGAAACGATATGAGAAAATCAAGAGGTCCTGAAAGCAACTATGCATATATTGTTAGATTCGGAGATACATATCCGATACATATTTTCAACTCCATCATTTCTCACGGAACTGAGTGACCTTCTGCATCCAAAATGGTACAATATTTTACTTGCTAGCATTCATAACCTCTCTGACTTTATTCCACATGCCATCAAAACTGTTCTTAGGACGGAAAGTGATCAAATACTACGGTAATCTGGTAAGATGATTTTTTAAAATTTGTTTCTATCATTTTGACAATCATGGGCATATTGCTTAAAGGAAATCATACGTTTTCTTAGTTAGTTTGTGAATTAATGTAAATTTACCGGGGGATGATATATATCTGCTTGCATTATGCGTATGTATGATCATAGCCACCAGCAACAATTTCCATTCATTACAAAGGGAGATGTGCTGTATTCAGAGGGATGTGTTTAAGCCTTTTCCTTCCGGTAATTCGCCCACATATGCAATGTTATATCATCCTTAATGATTTGTTCACTTTTTAAATCATAACATCGTTGTATTGTTCCATCAGAATTAGAAGACACATTAGTGCAATGACATAAATGTGATACATAACTTCATTTGTATACACGTACATATTAATAATTATGAAGAAGAAACATTGAATATTTTATATCAACGTTACCAAAATAATAGAAAATTGATTTGTGTCAAAATAATTGCAATTAAATATTATACGGTCTTCTACTTTATCCGGTTCTCGGTCAATGAAAAGTGTATATTGATGTTGATTAAATTTATAGAAATATTTGCGCAATATGACCAGATAAGGCTCTATATTTGCAAATTTAAATAAATTATATTTTGTTAGTTGGTCTGGAACGCATTTCTGTAGGTTTTCTTGCAATCTGGAATGAGTATTTTCCAGATAATAAGCTCTAGAGTAAACTGTTTGAGTTCTGGTCTCCGAAATGATAAAGTGCGTATGGGTCTGTTAGCATTTTCAGTGTTTCAAATCTACTAAGAAATCTACGTCAGCACGTTACGTTTATTATAATAAGTTTTCTCCCATCATATATCAGTTAGTTGAGTGATTTGTATTATTCCAAATGATTCTTAGTTATTCGCCCTAAAATTACATCGTAGTGTTTACCTAATAACCTATATAACATTCGTAGAATGACGTTGCATGCTTTAATAGTAGATTTATGAGCAGTCATGTTTTGAAATATATCTCCATCAAATATTAAAAAAATGGAGTAAAATATCAAATTCTTACATTCTTGAGATTGTTATAAGGCATTTTTCCTTTCCTTACATGCACGAAGACAACATCTTTGTCATTGCTCTACTTGGTCAATCCATATATTTTCCATGAATTGCATTAAGGAAAGCTACTTTAATAAGGTATGCGAAACAACGGATTCATTGTCAACATCACTAATGCAAATAACATAAAATGTTGATTTTGCGATTAAAAATTAACAACCATCCCACTAGGCAAAAGTGATATCCTTGGATAAAATTTTAATTGCACTTTCTTACATATCATATATTCCAAATACCATCTTCATTATAAAAGACAAACACACTAGTCTGCATGTCACGTTATGATGTACAACATTGCTTGAGACATCTGAGGTGAGTGTATCTCCGAACGTCAAATGATCATTTCCTTTACACGAATCTAATTATACACGGGAAAAGTCTCAGTGCTTCACGATGATTCTTAGTAGTAAACATACATGCTAATAGATGTCGCTATGTATGATATTACATGTCTGCCTGACGATAATATATGTCGCTACGTGCGCTATTGCTTGACTGCTTGACATTGATACGTATCACTGCGTGACATTGTTGTATATATCGAAGTTATTCATGATTTCATTTAAAAAATGAGTTTATGGTGGTTGATGGAGAAATTAAAAACAATAAGTAAATAAATAAATTCATTTTACAAGTAGGTTTATAATTTGAATGAACTCAATTTCAACCTACATTGTACAGCGATATTAAGTCGTGGACGCCACAACTACTTTATATGGCCGCTTGTATTTTACGAACAAACTCCATGTGTATACCTTGATATATATGAGGAAAAATAAATAATAATAGTAATAAGAAAATCAAACATCGTACGTTAAAAGAAAAAGAATATCATACAGCAAAGATATATATAATGAGTAGAGTGTTTGAAGTAGAGTGAAGGAAACTACATTCGAATGTACCTTACATGTATCTTTAGAAGTACACAGCAATTGTAGTGCCCGCAAAGTGCAAAAAAATCTGCTTTTCTTTCCTCTCCAAATGCACTCAACCCATTCATTTAAATTCTCTAGTAGCTACGTATGTATAAATCATGAGAATTCACAATTGAAACTCTCCAACTGTTTGCATGCATTTCTGAAACCATTCCGTCTGCACTTTGAAGTTATGAACGTCCAATTTATTATCCCTATTATCATCACCATACCATATAATTGAGAAGTTGAAAGATCGACCGAACTACAATTTCAGTGAATAACAACCGTGTAGAAATTTCGGTTACTCAATGTTGAAAGGCTTATTTATAGACCTTAAATTACTATCCAGGAGTGCTATTTCAGGCGATTAGACGCTACACTTAAATTTTATGGGATCCAATAAAATTGTTCTATACTAGGTCAATTCCATTGGTTAGTATCATTTTCGTTTTTTTTTCTAATGTATTGACTTACCGTTATGTTCTATTTGATTAAACTGAAATGCATATTACGAGTTTCAAAATATAATTAAATTACTACTATCGAAGATAACTCGTAAGATCAAAGGATTGGAAAGTGGATTGGGAAGCAAAGGATTATTGATTTTTATTTTAGAGGTCTATCGTTTGGTTCACGCAAGAAAGTCATACAGGCCTTTAAGCCTGCACGTCTGTACTGCAATTGAAGACAAACCTATTTTCCATAGCTTTATTTTTGAGTGTTAGTTTGCCCATTTAGTGGTTAGTCCATTTATCTTGGAATGCCCCTGACACTTTCAAATTTATACTTTAAAAAAATGATGAAGTTTTTTTACAGTGCTAATATTGACAGGATAAAATCGTTTGAAATACTCCTACTCTTCAATGTCACCAAAATATCCATGTTGTTATCTTAACTTAAAATAGTATTTCTCCAATAGATACTACATCAAATTGGAGAACCATATTTCGCATCTATGTGCTAAACGAACATTCAAAACATCACGCATACAGGGTGTATCAAAAAGGACTTTACAACTTTAAAAACATATATTGGTTTAGTAATTTATCTTACAAAAATGGTTTTGGTGTTATTTTGTAGCAAAAAACATCAAGAGTTTACTCAAGGAGTACATTAGTTCAGAAACAAGCCACTGCAAGCGCGAACGGCAGTTGGAGCAAAGGTTGTTGCCTATACTGGCTCCGAACACGCTAGCTGTATGTTTTGGTTTAAAGAATCCAAGTCTGCGACAACTGTGCAACGTAATTTTCGCACAAGGTATGGTAAAGATCCTCCCGGTAGGCCTACTATCAGCGACATAAGTGTTCTATTGAAATTGGATGTTCGGTAAGACACAAATCTTCAGGTCGTCACCGTACGTCCGACGACTTCGTAGAACGAGTAAGACAAAGCTTTGCGAACAGTCCTACAAAATCAACCCGGAGTGCTTCTCGATAGCTGGGCGTCTCATACATGACAGTTTGGCACGTCTGGCAAGATAGCTCCTCGACTTTAGAAAATTGAAGCAATGACTAGGCCATTCGTTTTTACTACGTTTGTGCCGTTTGTACCGAAAATATTTTCGTTTGTACCACTTTCATTATAGGGTTACTTGAGAGGTCAACTGGGGCCGCTATCTTGGCGCCAAGATAGCACCCCCCCCCGTATCATAGCACAAAAAAATTGAATACACCATTCAAAAGCAAATCGTTTGTGCCGTTTGTACCGAAAAAAGTTTTGTTTGTACCCTGATAGTTTTCGAGAAAGAGGGGATGACATTTGGTGGGCTATCTTGGTGCCAAGATAGGCGCCAAAATGAAATACGCCATTCGAAAGCAAATCGTTTTTACCGTTTGTACTAAAAAAAGTTTTGTTTGTACCCTGATAGTTTTCGAGAAAGAGGGGGTGGCATTTGGGAAGGTGCATCTTGGCGCTAGGATAGCGAGTGAAAAAAAATATTCCTCATCGGCTTTCAACCATATCTTTTGTCCTACGACTACAAACTTAGATAATCTACTTCCTCAACATGGAACGCGTCATGTACTTATGTTTTAACAATTATGTGGCTCAACCATACATATTTCTTTCTCGTGTAGACTACAGTAATTTATATGACTAATCGCGGAATTCAGTTTCGGCACATACGATTGACAAGTGAAGCAAAATTTGCCCACATTACCCAAATAGGGTCAACCGAATTTCACCAGTTTAATGTTTATATCCGTACGTAAATCGTTCTTGATTTATCAAATGTACAAGCCGACGCAAACGTAAATCAATTTAAAATATTCGCAATATTCGCAATACAATATAATAATAATAATAATAATAATAATAATAATAATAATAATAATAATAATAATAATAATAATAATAATAATAATAATAATAATAATAATAAAACGTTTATTTGTGTTTATATTAAAATGAATTTAACAATATTAAAAAAACATTATACCAAATGTTGGAAAACGTCTCCCGAATAAATCATGAGTAAGAAATGTGTTTTCATATTTTAAGCAAAGGTAAGGCTCTCTCATAAGTGACATTGCTGTGTACTCCACTGTTACATAAAGTTAAGTACAATTCTCAATGAATGTAATAATACAGTTTAAACTGGAACTTTAAATGACCGCTCCACTGGTCTAGAGGCTAGTGTGCGCGTGTTTGGTGAAAATTTATCTGGGTTTGATTTCAAGTAGGAGAGTATTACATTTGAATGAATTACGGTGATGCAAGTTTCATCTTAAATGATTGGTCCACATCTCCTATATCCTTGGTGCTGAAAATGGATGCCGAGTGTTAACAAACAGGCAAACAACAACAATAACATCGAACTTCAAACTTTATTTAAAAATACATTTTATATTTTATTAGATTCCTTTTTTGGTGAAAAGTCAAGGGCATTCATTCCATATTGTACAAGTTTAGCCGAACTAATGCGATCAAAATCAAGATTGGTGTAGTGGTAGATCTTAATCTGCTATATAAGCGTAGGAAATAATACATTATAGAAGCTTACAGTTTCTATGTTAGTAACAGTTGAATTTTGTGTTATATTTTCGTAAAACAAAAACTCATACACTAAGCCTATTCTATCAAGATCAGACTTATCATAGTTGCAGAACTTCATATATTTTAAAATCTTGCGAAATATTTTATTTTTCAGACTTATTTTCCATAAGTAGAAGCTTTGCTTTGTATATACTTAAACACAAACAAACTATTTGCTGAGCAAAACAATATAATCACATAAAAAAAAACATACGTGTGACAGTTTCGCCAACTAACACTTTGGCTTCATCAGACACTATCTTTAAATTTATGGTTTCCGCGTTATGAACGGTCAAATATTGTTAATTTGTTTTAACACAAACTCAATTATATATAAATGGTCTATTTCTGATCACAATTACCATAATTGTAGACCTTGAACTGGTATGACAAACTATGAAATATGATGATATGCAGGAATATGGTTCAGGATTATTGGCGGCGAAATTTTGAGTTATATTTTCGAAAGCAAAACACACACGTCTAACTTACCCGAATGATATCTTACTTCGTGTTAACTTGACCTATTGTTAAGGATGTGAAATGTTATACTGTACTGGCTTGCGGTTCGCAACTCAAATTTTATGCCATA
Organism: Thermobia domestica; assembly: GCF_964235325.1. Lineage (NCBI taxonomy): Eukaryota > Metazoa > Arthropoda > Insecta > Zygentoma > Lepismatidae > Thermobia > Thermobia domestica. Next base: position 141,510,368 of record NC_137459.1, on the reverse strand, counting down.
TATTCCAAAACAACGCGTACACCGAACTCACCCAATTGGGATCTAACTAGCATATTAGTGGACTTCGGCCTCTTTGTTACCGTGTGAATATCACGTTCTACGGACTTTAGGTTCACGACTTTTGGACAATCTAATTTCTGGACATAGCACAAATACGATACATAGTGATAAGAGATCAGTCTTGGACAAAATACATAAATAAATAGTTAAATAAATAAAATACAAAAGGTCAGTTTTTCTTACGACAATGTGTATTTCTCATGTACTTGTTGTGTTTATGTATTGGCTATTTCAATTACGTAAAATATATTATAAATAAGTTGTAAATAACTGAAATACACATATATGACATGCAAAAAACAATATAATTATTTACACCGAAATGAATCACTTTACAATAATAATAAAATCTTACATCGGATAAATTCCAGAAGGAAAGGAAGTAATACAATAAGTGACAAACATATATGAGGAAAAATCATATCTGTGTAACTATTATAATAACAAAACAAAATGAAAGCAATATCATTACATTAAGTGCATATAATTTAGTTGTTTAATATGGAAACCCTTATTCATATATTAGCAACAAGTTTAATTCTTTGTTGTTCTTTGCAGATGCCAAATATGTCATCCCCCTGAGAAGACCGGACTTTCGTTCACAAGAAATGGAGCGCACACAACATAATAACATCGTGAAATGCCAAAGGACATTGTTTATCTTTTGCAGCAGGATGTTTGTTGTGCACTTACCCCCTACAGTTCCTGAAAGTGGTGCTTAAAGTAGGGGGAGGGAGGGTGGAAGTGTTACCTTCGGTTTCCGTTAAACTCATTGAACACTCAAATTACCATTCAAAATCAAACAATGGATGTGACTGTAGATATCGAAATGGAGGACGGACAGTTCTTGTAAATCTTTTCTGCGAAAATGAATGCTTATCACTTTTTGTGGTATTTTGGCGTTGTAAAATCAGGTAAGTGTGTTATATATATAATTTTACAAAATCAGTTAAGTACTTGCAATTTTATTTTTTTTTTAAATGCCAGTAATATCAATTAAATGCTTATTTTGTATTTACCATGCCTCAGGTAAAAGGTGGCACAATTCAATAATATACTGGAAGCATTGTCAAGCGTAATTTATGAATTAATATCCCTGTAAAGTTTACGATAAAACATTTATGTGTTTAGTGTTAACTACTGAATAGTTTTAACGGTAATCTTATTGTTTTGCACCATCGTGTAAATACAAAATACCTTTGACTCACGTAGCAAAGCAACCTGACTGGTTGCGTACCTATTTCTCTGGTGAATTCGTGTTACTCTACAGATAAGTGTTTAAAACGGTCAAAGAGTATTGTATGGTTATGCTGAATTAGTTCTGGGACATCGTTATTTAATGCAGTGATAATACACCCAGTTAATTTTATTCCTTAAAATTTTGGGAGAGTAGTTTCTACGATTACTAGCCCGGCTTAGGGTTGAGAAACTACATACCACTAAAGTGGTTCCCAATCGGTGCGTCACGACACAGTGATGAGACACACAGTTCCATACAGCGTGTCGGAAAAGTTTCGAATTTAAACAATTAAGTTTTGTTTCACAGTGTGGAACTACGATAGACTTCCAAACTATAGTAATTCAATACTCAAACTTCAAGTAGTGCATCTATAACTACTGGCTGCAATAGATTAATAAGATCAGACATATTCTATGTACTTCGGACGCTCAATTCATATCAGAAAGTCATTATTCGCTATGTCTCACTGTTTTCATTCTATGGCGATAACTGTTGAAACTGCTAATCGTTAATATGACTACTTTCAGTTTGAATAGATAGTTAAGGAAGGTGATAGAATCTACACTTAGAAAGCTGGACCAATTGTAAGAAAAATCTTCGCCTATATGTATCTACGGAAATCAGTATTAAAACCGAAACTAGCAGTAAATTACAACTACTTCCGGTTCTGGTAAAGTGTTGTGGGTTGTGACGATAAGTTATCTTGGCACCCAGAATTGATAACGGAAAAGCACTTGTCGCTATGTGTTACAATTTGTGTTCTTTGGTGATACTTGAACCCGCTCCGGTTCGACTAGAGGGCTAAGTAATATGATGGCACCAATTATTGGAAAGCTCAATCAATTGCTGTTTTTGCTATATTGAAATCAATTATGAAACCAGAAGTATTTGTAAATTTCAACCATTTCCGGTTTTGGTAGTGTTGCGATGGTATGTTCTTTTCACAACCTGAATAATTTACAAAACAGCTTATCACTATCAAATACCATTTTGTTTTATGGAGGTAAATGCTGAAACTGGAAGTTGTTTATGTTAAACAGTTCTGGTTTGGATAGAGTGTTTACGAAGAAGATGACGAATATTGTTGGAACGCTGAATTAATTGAGAAAACGCAAACAGATATATCTTAAAGTTTTAGCTTTATGACAATGAATATTGAAATCGTAAGTAGCAGCAAATTTCTATCACTTCCGATTTTGGTAGAGGCATGACGTGCTAGTTCAAGGCGATGAATTGTTTGCGAAAAGCGCTTCCCACTATCTGTTTTAATAAAAGGTTAGTGGATATATATATATATATATATATATATATATATATATATATATATATATATATATATATATATATATATATTGAAAAGCTGAATTTATTGCAGAAAAACGCATCTCAATAGTTTTACCGCTTTTGCTCTCTTGAAATCAGTACCGAAGGTAATATTAAATTTTTAGCACTTCCGGTTCTGGTAGCGTCTTATTTAAATTAAACTCTTTCTCGCTATCTGTTAACGTTTACGTTTTACAGTGATACACGTTAAAACTGGATATGATCAATTTGAACAACTTCGTTTACGTGCCTTGAATGAATAGTTAATGAAGGAGATGGAACCTATCTTTGGGACAATGAATTGATTGCATTAAGCATCTCGTCATCTCTTGGCGTCTTTGCTCGTATACATGTCAACAGCCGTTATGTAAGACTTCAGACACTTATGTATATTATACGCTGGAATTCTAAAATAATGAACCATTAATAAGTAGTTAAAACATTTCTTTTAAGCATTGTATCAATCAGCACGTCCAACGGTAACAACAGTGCTCAGTACTACATATAGTAACTACTTTACAGAATCATATAGTCTCATCTACTATATTTTATACAAGGTGCGGCAGCGTTCATAGTAGGATATTAAAAACGCACCATCAGGCAGTAATTGTAATTTGTTTTCCACCTCTTATGTCAATTAATAGTTAAAGGTATGTCATTTACTAATATGCAAGTCATTGTATATTGCGTGGATTACTTTTTGAATATGACTCATGTCAAATGATGGACAACATATTTATCTAGGCGGCGTTGGAAGCTTTCCATAACTCGGCGTAACGTATTCCCAGGGACATTGCCCACGGCAGTTCTGATGCGATCCTTCAACTCAGGATTGGTGGCATAACGTGTTCGGAAAACTTCTTGCTTCAGGTAGCCCCAAAGGAAAAAGTATGCACATGAAAGATCAGGTGAGCGAAGCGGCCAAGAAATGTCACCAAAACGAGAAATTACTCTACGTGGAAATGTCTGTCGCAAGAAATCCATGCAAATTCTGGCTGTATGCGAGGTCGCTCCGTCTTGTTGAAACCACAATTGTTTCAAATCCACATCGACCATACCTAATTGGGGAAGAACGAAGTCTTGCAACATCTTTAGGTAGCGTCCACTGGTGACAGTTACAGCCACACCGCTGTCATCCTAAAAGAAGTAAGGGCCAATAGTTCCAAAGGAAGCAACTCCACACCACACTGTGACACGAGAACTGTGCAAGGGCTTGATGTGCAGTTCATGCTGGTTTACTTCACTCCAATAACGCACATTCTGTTTATTCACTGAACCACATAACTCGAAATGAGCTTCATCTGACATCAGGATGGTGTGCAACATTTGTGGATTTTGGCGAAGGAGATCGCGTGTGGTTAAGCAGAATGTTTCTCGTGAAACCTAATCGCGAGGCCTAATTTCGTGAACAATCTGCAGCTTATATGGGTGGAAATGGAGATCTTCGTGCAATATTCCCCTGCATGAGCGATCGGACATATGCACAGTTTGTGAATGACGACGAGCAGATGTTTTTTGGGCTACGCAATATTGCAGCACGAACACTTTCCACGGCTTCTGGTGCCCGCACAGTTCTTTCACTTCTTCCCGGTTTGCCCTTGCAAACAGAACCTGTTGTCCGATATGTACGTACCCACCTCACAATGGTCCGTCCATCTGGAGCTTTCCCATTACGTTCCAAGTTGAAATGTTGCCGAAGTAGACGCTGGGTAGCAATAACAGAGTCATTATTCTTGAAATAACTTTCAACAGCAAAGCCACAATGCTGTGCACTCCACCACTCCATATCGCTCTCACACTCGAAATGGCAGCTCATAAGAACACGAATGCGGCACGAGCTGGCGCGGATTCATGCAGTACGTCATTTTACTACGCAAGTCAAATTACGCTCTGAACGCTGTTGCATCCTGTATTATTGTTATTAGTAATAATTTTAAAAAAATCGAATAAGTGTGTTCCGATTTTGTTTTCTTTCAATGAAGTACGTCATTAGTTTATAAAAACTGGAAACCACTGCACTAGTATATTGTATGACTCAAATATGTTTTGGTGGGCCGCGGTGGCTCAGTGGTAGAGCGTTCACCTCTGGTGCTTGGGGTCCCGGTTTCGATCCCAGCCCCCACCAAGTGAACTTTGTGGTGGACAAACACCGTGTGCGTGGGTTTTCTCGGGGTTCTCCCGTTTCCTCCCACTTTCTTCATTCCACCATTTCATTCATTACTCATCATCACCGTCTACTTTAGCCTGACCGGCATAACTGTGGGACGTAAAACTCAAAGATTTCATTTTATGTTTTTTTTTTCAAATATGTTTTGCATAATGTGCACTAACAAATCATAGTACTTACTTTAACATATTAGTGATAAAGGAAACTCTGGTGGCTGAAAAAAAAACTGATAATTTTCATATGTATGAATTGAAGTAATGATATTATATTAGTTCAACCTTTCAATGAGTTCATTTTCAATGACGAACAAGTTAGATGGTTTCTACGATCTATGGGCAAAGATACTTAAAATTAACGTAATTAAAGTTGTTTTTGTGTAAAAACGACGGCCAGGTTATGGTGTAGCTTCAAATGCATACTTTATTTTGTTTAATCGTCTTAGAACAAGACCTGAAAGGTTTGATATGAATCTCATTTATTTTATAAAGGTACCTTCTTGAAACACAAACAATGAAAGTGTGGCGATATGGAAGAGGGATACGGACAAAATCTCGCGGCCGAAACATCGCCGCCCAAAATCTCGCCGGCCAAAACCTCGCGGTGCAAAATCTCGCCGGGCCAAAACCTCGCCGCCCAAAACCTCGCGGGACAAAATCTCGCCGGGCCAAAACCTCGCGTGGCCAAAACCTCGCCGCCCAAAACCTTGCGGGACAAAATCTCGCCGGGCCAAAACCTCGCGTTGCCAAAACCTCGCCGCCCAAAATCTCGCCGGGCCAAAACCTCGCCACCCAAAACATGGCGTGGCCAAAACCTCGCCGCGAATAAAACTTTTCTTTAAAATTTACCCAATGAGTTTCTTAATATGCAATTCCACATTACAAATTATAAGAAGAAGAAGAGAAAAAGAAGAAGAAGATACAAAACATCGTGTGCATGGGCTTTCTCGGGTTATTCCCGTTTCCTCCCACTTTCTTTATTCGATCATTTCCTTCATCTTGGTTATCTACGTCTCCTTTAACCTATAGGACATAATCAAGGGACGTCGTAAAAACTCATATATTATTTCATACTTTCATAAATATTATTAGATTTTTGTTGAAATTTTAAGGTTTTGGATGTTCCAAAGTTCACGAAACTAACCCGTTAGTTGTCATTACTTTCCTTATGCAGACTTTCGTTCCCTGTAACCAGTTTAAAAGCATCCTGTCGCCCCACCTTCACATTGAAATACTCTAATACAGAAATATAATTTTCATGTGGTATCGCGGGACTTGGTCAAATACCTGTGATACTTTTTCTGAAACAGCGTCTTTTATACCGTCATCCTTATCATCTGTTGGAACATTTACATTTTGGTCAGGCGAGATTTTGGGTATGGCGATATTTTGGGGCACGAGGTTTTGGCAAGGCGAGGTTTTGGCCCGGCGAGATTTTGGCCCGCGAGGTTTTGGCCAGGCGAGGTTTTGGCCCGGCGAGATTTTGGCCCGCGACGTTTTGGACGGCGAGGTTTTGGCCAGGCGGGGTTTTGGCCCGGCGAGATTTTGGCCCGCGAGGTTTTGGGCGGCGAGGTTTTGGGCGGCGAGGTTTTGGCCAGGCGAGGTTTCGGCCCGGCGATATTTTGGGCCGCGTGGTTTTGGGAGGCGAGGTTTTGGCCAGGCGAGGTTTTGGTCCGCGAGGTTGTCGCCGCGAGATTCTGGCCGCGAGGTTTTGTACCTAAACCTGTGGAAGAACATGCTAATATGAACATGTTACAGTAATATGCTCGATAAAAAAAGCAAAGAATATAAAACGAAAGAGAAGAAAAAAAAAGGTAATTTATGGATGGTTTGTAATCAACAGACAGTTAGGCAGTTTTTCTTGTAACTAATAAGTTTAGGTATATTGGTACACTCATTCTATTAAATTAAAATGCATACTTGTTTTCATTGTAAATTTCTGCAAAAATAATCAAGCATCTGTGATGAAGGTACAACAGTCGGAAATTGTGTATAGTATTACTTAATTATATAGCACCTATATAATTTTAGCCATCATTTGAAGTACAATTCCAGCATTTCCGTAGCAGATATACAGGACGTATTAGTACACTAAAGAAATAAAAACTTGAGTGTCCCACTAGTCAATTACTTACGTACTAAGAAAAAGAAATATTACTTCACCACACTTTTTGTAAACAAACATTATAGTAAATACAGTACATTTTTGATTAGAATAACATGCAAAATATATGCATTTTTTTTAATCTTTTGAAACAAAATTGTCACAAAATGCATACACAGCATTGAGATAAACATTTGTAGGTAACAATTCTCAGAAATGTTGTTAGAATGATGGTGTAAGAGTAAAACAGTATTTAAATGCTGGCCTATTATATTTGAATTCTTTACATATATTTTTTTTCTACAAAGTTTTTTTTTTTATCACAGAAGTTTCGCGCTTCTCGTCATTACCATTTGAATTCCGGTCTTTGTCTCTGCAGGTTTGCGTGCTCCAGTTGATGAATTTGAGTTTTTTTCTTTTCTTTTAGCAATTCTCTGCATATTGTGTGCTACAAATGTATTCCTTGTTCAGCGTGCTCATAACTCATACTACACAAGTACATCTTTGTGTTGTTCACACACCAACGCCTGGGTACATCTTTCATTGCTTTTTTGTGGTTTTATATCTTGCTCCTGAAATTTTTAGATGTATGTGGTTGCCACGAGTAGTGTGGGATCCCAGAGGTACATAAATTCACTTTTCTCTCCTTTTAATATATTATACGTCTTAGTAGGTATACATTCTGAAAGCAATAAATTGTGTTATGAAAAGCAAGTGCAAGAAAGATAAGTCTCAAAGCTGGTACTTGTCTACACTCTAAAGTGCATAGCTCTATTATTATTATTATTATTATTTAACAGTGCCCTTTAGAACAACATAGACACTTTTCATTTACCAAACCGATTTATGTGTCATTTCTCTATTTTTTATATTAAATTCGATCAACTATTAATTTTTCAACCAACCGCGGCGTCTGAAATGTGGAGATCTCATTGTCAATTCTTCGAAACTGCAATAGCCATTGGAATTGGGGGCCTATCACCATTCCTATATTATCCCTATTGCGGATGATCGCCTAGATCACTAATCTGTCCTAAGGGATGTACTGCTATTGTGTAACGTGATGCCTTGGGTGAAGCAGACCTGATTTTGTGTTGTGACTTTGCAAATATTTATGAATTCCTTTTGATTTATGGGCCAGATTTCGTTTTTTTTAAATATTTGGCCTGACTAGAATTCATGGATCTACTTTTGGTTGTTCAGGGGACTTGTGATAGAAGAGTGAAACTTGTTGGCGGCCTTCCCTACTATATGGAGTGATACAATGAAAGGGAAGTATGGTTATATGTCATGTGAGTTCTACAAAGAAACCTGACCTCTATCATGAGTCGGTGGGACGGTGATTTCTTCAAAACTACTCATCAGTTGAGTATAGGAATAGCGCTGGCTCCGCGCATTAGACCTGGAGTCATTGCTTAACTTCCTGACAAGAGTTGTGGTACGTAGTATCGGCTTGCATCTTTAGTCCCCAGAACGATGAAACTGAAGTGGAGGGAATTATGATTATATTCACAGTACGACATAACATCAAACCCCCTCAAAAGACAGATATGTAAATAATCTAAAGTGTAAATACTATGAAAATACTTAAACATTTGCAACATGTTGCCACTGGGACTCATCCACCGGAAAATATTCACCAACTTAGAAATTATAATATCCTTATTCATACTGGAAATGACAAACAATCAAAGTTATTCCTCAAATGTGTATTGGAAACAGCTCCAATTCAGGTTGAGATACATCAACTTAATATCTGAAAAGGCATCATTACTTGTTTTGACCTTGAAGTTTATCAGTATCGTAGATCAAGAATTTCCTATATCAAAAAATTTCCATATATAGATCAAGAATATATATTAGAAATACGCATCGCGACTTATTAAATCTCAACGTTAACATAAATTTTAAATGTTTTGTTTTAAACTAATCTTATAATTAAAATGACTTAGTTTTTCTCGTACTCCCTTAAACGTGAAATATATAAATGTAAAATTTGTAAATAAATGTTCATATAAACAATAAGAGGAACGGAACCATAATATGCTTAGATTAAAAAAAAATCACCACGCGTTACTTCTTGGGCAACCTATTTGAGATGCAAAATGTTATTTGATGGCTGTAATACTTGCATGCACGCTTCTTAGAACTTATTGAAACGCTCCTACTTGAATATGCATTGTATAACCAAACTTTTACACTTTTTTTTAAATCAAGTTAATTCGTTAAAGAAAAAAATCCAATTGGAGATTTCCCAATTTATTATATATATATATATATATATATATATATATATATATATATATATATATATATATATATATATATATATATATATATATATATATACTTACATTTGCAGTATGCGATGTATGGAAGAGCAACATTCTAACAGTTATCTAAATTATATGTAAGAACTTTTGAACCTCTTCTTGACAAAGTTACTTTATGAAAAAAGAAAAGTTATCATATTTCAATATATTGAAATTGAATATATTTTTGTGTACTGACATTTCTATCAAGGCACAATGACTGCTTTAGATTACTCTCTCAGATGAACACTTGGAAATAGTAAACCAGGATATCGGACGCAACTTAAGTGACATTCAATATCCACATATTTAAAAGATGAAACCAATTCTGGATGGTATCGAGCTATTACGGAAATGTTTTGAAAGTGAAAAATGGGCTAAGGAGGATATAGAAGGAACCAAAAGTTTACCAAAGCAGTGAATATATTGTGTATGTATGTGTGGAACGACTTCTTGCCTTTGAATATCGGTCGTAAATAAACAGAAAGTTCAAAGTAGCGAATAACACTAGAAATCGTAGTTGAATGTTACAAGAAATCAATAATGTTTGGTGTTACAGAGTCCATACTTGCCCGAAATGCTCAAAAATATGTTTGCATTTCAGTAACTGTTTAACTATAGTAGAAAGCAAGAATATGTAATATAAAGACTGGACAAAAATTCACTGTTTCCAATTTGTGAAGAAATAATATAAAAAAGCTAGCTGACTTGACACATTTATTGCACCTAGTAACTGCTAAAAAAAGCATTCTTCTATGTCCAATGCACAAAGTACACTTGAGAAGGTGTCTTGTGAACCTGACTAGCACACAGCTTCATATTCCTAACCGATTACGAGTAGTGTTGCCAACTCATATGTTAAAATGCAACTGTTCTTGTGTGATAGACCTATTCCAATATCTACATTTATTTCAGTGATTTCTGCAGCAACTATCATTTACATAAATTGTTACACACCCAAAACAAATATCATCTACAACGCGAAATGTAACGCATGTTAAGATATCTAAATTAAATTCAGTATACCTAACCCGTCGTTATCCGGCAGGGCGTAATTATATAGCACACCCCCACATTTAATTCCATTTAAGAAGGCTGATTTCATAAGTAATAACGAGTTTAAATTTTGATTGATTCTGAACATATATCTGTAATTGTGTAAATAACTTCAATAAATGTAAATACTTACCAAGAAATACTGATACTAGCAATCTTACTGTAATTGAACTCTATTCGATTAATTCTTCGAAGCATCAAATGAGGAAAATGATAACATTCCCATAAATTCTTTCAAAATTCGTATATTATAATCCAATACATCTCCAAAGCACACACACACACACACACACACACATATATATATATATATATATATATATATATATATATATATATATATATATATATATGCTGAATTCACAAACAAAATACAGAATATTAATCTCAATTCTGAAAAGAAAGATATGTGAATACTAAAAGTCACACATTACTTCCCACATACCACATTCAACTAATTGTAACAAACTTCCAAAATGTTTATTCAATAGCCGCGGAGTGAATCGTATCTCACTAACTTTGCAACATTATTATTATATAATATACACAGAAATTAACGTTTCTTCTATGCCGTGTACAATTTCCGTACTCAATATAATCAGAATTTGATATATCCGGTTTGATGACCAGTCTAAAAGTGGAGTTGGCCATTTCCTCTTGATACAGATAAAAAAAAAAAAAAACAAGTTCTTATTATTGCCACACTTAGTGCTACTAGTCTGAACAGTGTTACAATAAAATTTACTTTTTTTGTACAAATTATTCTCAACTAATTACAGAAATCATTGATGTTATGCTTTAGAATTCCACAAAGTAGTGAACTTTGGTTACACATATATGAATAATGGTTGAATGAATGAGGTGCAGGGATTACCGACACATGTGGAAATGCTTTCTGGTTCGCAAGTATCTTTCCCTGAAGAAGGAGAAGTGCTCAACATCAACACCATGTATGATTATCAGCTGTGAGAATAGGAGTTATACTTTCAGGAATTTCCACTGAACCCTTCTGTTGTTGTTATAATTTCTCGTACGTGTGTGCTTCAGAAACAACAAAGTTTCAGCATTCGAAGAACAAGTAACGGGAAAAATACAGTGGAACCAATTTCTTCCTTTCCAATGAGAACAATCAGATGAAGGGACAACTGAAACTGTCCTTTCAACACTGTGTTCCAAATAAAATGTTTGTCTCTAGAAGTTGTATATTGTATAGTAATCGGCAATCATAATAAATTCCCGCCAGCTTAGGCTTATCATATCAACATTTACCGAACGCCAGATGTTGTTTTAGTAAACGTCTGACCTTTTAGAAAAAAACAGACTTTTTTTAACTTTTGAAAATAGCTTCTTTTTTTCGACTTTATAATTGTTTTTCCAATGTTGAAGTTATGTCGTTTTAAACATGAAAATCTCTATTTCTTTTGTCTAGGCTTTATTTTGCTCTAATTGTCAAGAAGGTGCTAAATATCAGGTCACTTTTATAACATTAAATTATTATGCCACATCACTTCTTGGGTATGTTATTCATATAACATTGGTTTCTCTGTCGTCTCGTTTTGCAAATAAAAGTAAGAGCGAACAAACTTTATCTGTCTTTTTTTTCTTCTCTTTTTTACCAAGAGTAAGGTATCCAACTGAGCGTAGTATTATATAAAACATAAAGAAAACTAAAGACAATAAAATGCAACTATAATTACACACTTTATATATCACGTCCACATATATAACAAAGAAACAATATTGTATGTTGAAATATGGAATAGATTCTCAACGATATGCTTAAAAATATCCTGCGTGTTTGTTTAAACAATTAATTTATTCTTTTATAGTGTAATGGTTAAAACTTATTGTCAATACACTGATCCATGGTTCAATCCCAAGTGGTGGATACACACTTGGAAAGAAGTTAGCAATACTTCAGATCACATTGCCGTACTAGTTTCCCCTATTTTATATTTTCGGAGTTACGTGAACTAGTGATGATTTGAAAGGATGGTCCAATGATGATTCTATCCCATATCCAAACAACTACAAATTTTCCCTCGGTGCACATTTCCGATCATGCACAATATGTATTACCAGTATTTTCTCAGTATTATTTTCACTTCCTCGCTAGCAAGGTGGTGTTGTAGTCTCCATACTACTACTGTTGATAAAAGTGTATCTGCAAAGTCGTGTAAGGGTAGTGTGCTAGTCACTAGCTCAGCGAGCTCCATAGCAGTTTATCAACAATTTTTCACTATTGTATATTTATTCAGCAATAATTTGCTAATATCATGACACAACCGAATATTTGGATCCAATCTCTCGACTGATTGTTTGATTTCCTATTTGAAGTGATCCAAATCATGTGGTTGCCTTTAAATTACCTCGTCTTTGGATGGTTGCATCGAAATTACCTCGTATTAAACTGAATGTTTTCTTATCAACTGTTATTTTCAATTTCTGGAATGATTACTTCCTGCGACAACTGAAGATATGTGTCGCTAGTAACAATTTCTTGAGAAAACAAAGTTCCTATGGCTCCTTCAATCCAAATACTGTATCAAACACTGACCTCAGGAACGATTAACTATTCTGTCGCAGTTTCGTGTGAATTAATATCATTCTCCCCCCCCAAAAAAAAAGTCTGTTTACGTGACTGTTAGTTTAGAATGAGGACTCATCTGTTTCCAGAAGTCTCTATCAGTTCCGCTTCAAATGAGAAACCACTCACAAAATTCAACGCGTTCTTCCGGACCCCAACAAGCCTCCAATACTCAGCGGTAAAAACGTGCAACTGTTATGCATGAACACCTGGTTCGATTCCAGGCTTTCCTATTGTTTTCATATTTACTTTTAAAATTAACTTTCTTGAATGCAAAATTGCATTGCGAGAATGATATTTTCAAGTGTCGTTTCTAAAAAAAAATCTACGAGTCACGCCAGGTGTCCAAAAATATCTGAAGGAGTGATAGGTGCCGTCAGAAGTTACTCAAATAGTGTCGATAATATGCAAAGTGTATTAATTATGTTGAAAATTCGTTTCTGAACAAATATACATTAGAAATATAAGAAGTTTGTGGTTTACGTACATTTTGATACTGTTTAGATATATTAACCACTGTCCAAAAATAGTTTCTGGAAAGAGACAAGAACGTAAAACGTTGCATTATTCTTATTATTTGCAGTGAAGCTTGTAGCACAAAAATGCATTGTATTTTGTTCATTTATAATTCATCTCAACACGTGTACTACTCGGTACAACTTCACTCAGTAAACAACTCTTACACAAAGCACGTACGAAAGCATGGTTGCCATTCCCAGTTACAGTAAGGAATGCAGTAGTGCCAGTTCTAGTACAAGAAAAAAAAAACACCTTTTGATAGCTCGCTTACATTTTTTTCTCATTTTCTTTTTTTTTAAGAGAAAAGGACCTTATGTCCATAGATTGTTCACTTTTCCATTTCCTATTCCTTTAAATGCACTTTGTGCCCATCCTGTATATGTCGCAACTAAATATTGCGTAATAACTGATTTAAATGCAAGTTGAGATCAACTATGTAACAACTAATTTTCAACTAACCTTACTATGAATTATTATTATTATTATTATTATTATTATTATTATTATTATTATTATTATTATTATTATTAAAATTATTATTATTATTATTATTATTATTATTATTATTATTATTATTATTATTATTATTATTATTATTATTATTATTCAGAAACCCAAATAAATAATAGCGATGGGAAAAAAATATGCTTAGCTACAATGAGCTGATAGATTGGAGGAAATATAAGCTGTCGCCCCTTCCAGTGCTCGAAAGCTTGACTACAGAAATTATCTTATAACTTATGCATGACAAATCTGTTCATGAGTTTGACTTTTTAAATTTCCCATGTCATATTCAGAAAGTGGAATTGCAGACACATCCTCGTGGTGAATTTTTGGTCATGTCATAAAATAAAAAGTTGAGAAATGAGCGAAGAGCTGCAAAATCATTACGAAAATAAAATGTATAACATCACACACATTAACGAATTAAAAATCAACATGACCTCAGACAACTAAAGTAAAGTACTCAGACGGTATAGAAATAATAAAAAAAATATTCATGTGTAAAGGCAAATTTTGGTGTTTTCATATATATATATATATATATATATATATATATATATATATATATATATATATATATATGTATATATATATATATATATCAAACTTTAGGCTCTTTGTGCGAACTGAAGATCCAAAGTGTAATTATTTTCGTTATTTTTCAAATTGATTAGCACGCAAATACGCAATGTTTGAGCCCTATTAGAAATCGATACCCAAAAATAAGATTTTTTCGCATAAAGGTAAATTTGGTTGTCATTTTCCCATTTTTTTCAGATTTTTGGCCGTTTGCGGGAACTGAAGATCCAAGGTGTGATTTTTTTTCGTTATTTTTCAATTGATTAGTATACGAATACACAACATTTGAGCCCTATTAGAGTTGGATACTGAGAAGTTTGATTTTTTCGCTCTACTCTATATATATATATATATATATATATATATATATATATATATATATATATATATATATATATATATATATATATATATATATATATATATATATGTATATATGTAGGTAATGGCCAATTCCGGAATCCGGAAAGTAATATCGAAAAAAAAAATCCGAAATTTTGAAAATTCCAGAATTAAAAAAAAATAAAAACTGGATTTCGAAGTTCTTATTAGTCCCAGTCTTAGCTCAGAATCTGAATTACAAGAGTAAAATAATAATGTAGTTCAATAGTTTTCCCGAACAAGCGTTCCGTTTCGAGGTATTTATCCGGTGCTGCTATGTAAGCACTCTGAACAATAATAACCACCAAAAATGTGCAATATTGTTTGCACACATGCTAGACGTACTTAGAAACAATGTCAAACGTGCATAACTTTTTTGGAATATATATTGACCCCTAGAAGATACTCTCCAAACTGAAAATCAAAAGAAAGTTTCTTCGTACGTGATAAGATGTAGTGAAGATATGTTTGTGTACGACAGTTAGAGGTTGTAGGCGAATATTTTCTATGTGAAAATATTATGACACATAGACACATACACACCAGTACACACCACTACTTTAGTATTAATTAAGACTACGTAGATTTGGATTATAGTTAAGTTTTTATGATAATTGATTATATAAATACCTGATGACTGAATATCATCGAACATTGAAATGTTCTCAGATGATGATGATAATAATGATGATGATGATGGTAATGATGATGATGATGATTATTATTATTATTATTATTATTATTATTAGTAGTAGTAGTAGTAGTAGTAGTAGTAGTAGTAGTAGTAGTAGTAATAGTAGTAGTAGTAGTAGTAGTAGTAGTAGTAGTAGTAGTAGTAGTAGTAGTAGTAGTAGTAGTAGTAGTAGTACAGAGTGTCCCATTTAAAACGCAAGTTTGAATCAATTACTATTCAGAAGTAAATTTATCATGTTTGAAATTCTAGTTATACGTTACTTTATAACATTAGGTTGTAACAAGTCTAATGAGTACATTTCCTCGGCAAGCAAACTGGTAAAGAAGGAAATTGGAAAACAAGTTAACTTGGTTAGTAATAACAGCATTGCGACTGGGAAATATCTTGAATTTTAAGTTCAATTTGTGTTTTATTGCTACTTCATGAAAGATGGCAAAGTTACGGAAACCGATCAATGGAGACGAAAATGCGTTACGTTTACACTTCAACGTTGGTGGCGAAGTACTTTCATACAAAAATGCCACTATTATCTAAAGAATGGATAAGTAACACTTAAAAAAAGGAGAAAAAAATAAAGAACAACTACCTCGGCTGAAGATGTACTTGGCGAGCTGCAAAATTATGGTTGTTTTCCCTACATCCTGTTAATAAGTTTTATCTGTTTACTCATATTGTTTGTTTTTCTTATTTTAATGGTACGTGAATAATGAGAACTTATGAATGTGATCTATTATAACTTTATGTTACATATTACTGATGAAGGTCAGGCAGAAAAATCGAATAGTAGAAAGTAGAAATCCAACAGGTAAATTTGAGGAATTTGTGATTGAATATAAATGAATGGTAAGAGTTTCTTCCCCACAATCGGAAGATAGATTTTACTAAATCATAAAGCCGAATATTATGACGGAAACCTCTTCGTGATATTTCTCTGAGTTTCAGCATGCTACGTTTAAACAGAGGTTGGGACAGCTTTGTTTCGAAATGAACTATTCATTTCACAGTGTCAAGGTTTCTGGTGTAAAATAATAACATTATTGTATTTGAAATTTCCCTAAATTAAACTGAATTAAGTTAGTTAAAATTGAAACACTACTGATTAATTGTGTTTTTTTATGAGAAAGTATCATCCCAAATGTTTGAGTTTAACACATTTGATTTGAATATAAACCATGACCAATCTCGTGCCTGAAGGGAATATATATAAAGACATTCTTTAAAAAAGAAAAAAAAAACAGAAAAGCTGAGTTGAGTTGAATTTCAGTTTAGCGTCCCTTTCAGCAGCGAGGCTATGTGAGACGTGGACCTACTGATTAACGTGGAATCCGAATCACATGAGCTCCCGCCGGAAATCGGAAAACAGAAAAGTATTGCACTATATTTTCTTAAATAAATAAATATTTTATAACTTTCATTGACAGCTTGCAAAAAAATAATTAAGCAATTCATAAACATATCCCCGAGGAAATGTGCTTGGAAATGTTACTAACTTGTGTTTCTTACAAAGAGGGAATATACATATAAGAAAAAAACAGCGTTGTTGTTTTATATACTAAACGTGCACCTTCAGCTTCGTTGGTTAAATTAAAATTTAGCGTCTCTTTTAACACCTCGGCAATATGAGACGTTGGCCTATAGTTAAACGTGAAATGTGAACCACCGGAATCGAATTCTAGGTCACAAGGTCTCACTTCTAGGATAGCCAAAATAACTAGTTATCATATATTGCATCATGATGATGTTACTTCTGTGACATAGCACCAGTTATCCACTCTAAATAAATTATTAAGTAGTACCTGCAGTGTCTACTCAGTTCATCATTTCCTATGAGCATGAATCTCCTTCCCACTGTACATGTCTCCTTACTCACACAAGTAAAGGATAGGAGATTCACAAAAGAAGTGAATTTCTATGTGCAAATGCTGTAGTGAGTTTATAGCAAATTTGTAGAAGTAACACGATATCAAGTGGAAATATTTTTTTTCGAATAGATCCATATCCGTCCGAGTGCGCCTCAGCGCGTCTTTTGAGGCCATTGAAATTGCCAGCATGCAATAAGTTTTCTCATTCAGATTTAAGAAAAACGCCTGCAATGTCCGTCAACCCGCCATACCAAACTTTCATACTGGTTGCCTAACACCGGGGTTTCGACCTGCAACAGTGTTAACCTTATGGGCTTAAAACGGTCTCTAAAATGTCGAATAGAACAATAACGACACGGTTTGAAAATTTGAATGAGAACTGGACAATCTACACAAAATTTGGAATCGACTAGGAAAAACGGCACGTTTCTAGTACTTACGGTTTTCGAGATCTCATTGTCAAAAAGATTGAGGACAAGCATATAAACCTAACATCTTAATATACAGACAATGGCTTCCAATCACACCATGATCATCTACAACGAGTTC
Source organism: Thermobia domestica (assembly GCF_964235325.1). Lineage (NCBI taxonomy): Eukaryota > Metazoa > Arthropoda > Insecta > Zygentoma > Lepismatidae > Thermobia > Thermobia domestica. Next base: position 141,492,435 of record NC_137459.1, on the reverse strand, counting down.
CAATAACACTAGATAATGCAAGTTTTTATCATATTCACAATGTGAGTTTTGTTCCAAACTCTCTCTTTGGACTGTTAGGACTGCATCTTCGCCTCTTCATAACTACTGATAACCACTGCAGAATTTCACAGAGATATCTAATAACAACGTTTGTCGTCACGAGGATTCTGGAGCAATTTATGACACAAAATAAATCATTTTCCGAATAACTGTCTTGCAAGCTTGTGAGGCGATCAAGGCAGTCTACAGACAAATCTCAGTCGATATAGGTAACAAAGCGCGGCGTTTTGGGACTTTTTTTTTTCATTTCGTTGGAAACTGATGTGTACTTATAAGTAGATTGGGCGTTACAGTTTGCTTGACAAAATCGCTGTTCATGGCAACTGGTTTTATGTATCTTGTTTCGTCTAGCATTTTGTTTAGAAGTATTATCTGTCTCGATTACCGAATGATTATTTCTTTTCTCGTTTTGTAAATTTATGTACAATTGTTACACATTTCTATTCTTAATTACATTTGCAATTTATCAGAGTTTTTCCGTGCCACGAGAGGCACATAAAGGTGTAATATAACAACATTTAAACCATATTTATCGTTGAAATACATTGTGTATTGACTTGCACATCTTTAAATGGTGATAAATATTATTCGTTGTGTTCATACAATCAATTTACAGTGATTATACTAAGAACCATTTTGCACTAAAGTATTGTTTGAGATGTAATACTTGAGTAAAGTAGTGCTATCCATGAGACCTGAGAAACTTATCTTGTCCGTCTTCAATTTGCAAATGTACTCGTTTAATGAAAAAAAAAAAAAAAAACTACTCCCAGTTTAAGATTCATTATCAACTCTTGTGTTGGAAAACCTGAGCAGCATAAACCATCTTTGGGCTTTCCGAATTAAGATTCATCCCCTACCACGGCACAAATTTCCTTTGCAGATTCCATCGTGTTCAGCCCTTTATTCCAATAACATTTTAACAGACTACGAATAGTTACTGATCAAGCATCATATTTGGTCGTCTCAGTTTGATTGTAAAACGAAAATATGCATTGACGGTATATATGGAATGACACAAGATTTCTACCTCATATTAACTCATAAATAATATAACTAATTTTACGTAGCAAGAAAAAAAATACCACACATTGGATCGGCTCAAAAACGTACTCACCTAAGCCATTCTGATATATTAATGTGAGCTTTGTAAAGTCAAGTTCAATGCTGATACATCTTTCTGATTTTGCAAATCTAACATAAATTTAAACACGTGTTATTTCGAATTGAAGAAACCGTGAAGCTACGGGCCATATCAGCTTAAAGGAAACTTTACGTACGCAATTAAAAATATAATAATAATAATAATAATAATAATAATAATAATAATAATAATAATAATAATAATAATAATAATAATAATAATAATAATAATAATAATTCAATATGCAAAGATTGTCCAAGGGATTCTCTACAGAGTATATTTCCCAAACATGCTCTCAAAAGCATCTTCATATATGCTCTGATTTCGAGGTGGGTCAAAAGTAGGCAAAAAATAAGTCTTGACAGCATTGAACATGTAATGCTTCGGTGGGAAGTCGGACGTATTAGAGGCCATCAGCTCAAGGGTTCTTCGTGTTTGGAATAACGCTCGTTGTAATGTATTTTTTCACGGTATATTTCACGTTTTTTTTTCACCTGTAAACGTGAAAGAGAACATAATATCACGTGTTATTTCCAACGTAAGAGATAGTGGTATTGGCGGTCCCTGACACTTCCAACTTCCCGCCGAAGCATTGTATGTTCTCTGTTCTTAAAATCCATATTTAACCTTCTTTAGGCTCACCTTGAAATCAGGGGATATCTAAAAATTCTGTTTAGAGCATGTCTGGTAATTGTACCCCCTAGGGAATCTCCTGCATCCCATTGCACGTTGATGAAATATGCATTTTCGATTGCGTACCTAGGAGTTGTTTTAAGCTAATATGGCTGCTACTCCATGGTTTCTCGAATTCGAAATAGTGCAATTAATCTTTTCCACGACTTTGGATGAGTCTAGCTCTGAAACTATACATTTTTCCCCACAAGTCCTTATGAATTTTTTTTCTATTATTTTGAATTACATAATCATTTCTTACAGTTTGTCGTTATAGTTAATTAACACCCTGTGTATATTATGCATATCATTCAGATAAATAACATAAGTGTGCTTTAACAAGAGCATTAAAACTTTATTTTGATTAAAATATGAAACACATGAAGTTCGTTCCAACAACAATGATAACAATGTTCCTACAATTTACTGAGATATATATGTAGACTAAATATCAAGCATTATGGTAGTACACATTCACGTAACACCATAAACTGAAATTCGTGATGCTTTCAGCAACTTGAGCATAAAGGTACAAACTCTGTTCAGAGGAGTATTCTATATAACTTCTACATGAATGCCTTTCAGAATTGTGTCGAGTTCTGGAAAGACTTTGTTCTGTGAGTCTCAAAACAACATCAGCTGTAATCCTGCCCTATTAACGGGGATTCCAACGGATTACAAGCAACTGCTGCGTAGCTGGAGGACTAGCTCAAAGGAATACTTCGGAAATCGCTGTCAAACATTGATCCCCCTTCTCTTTTGGTCTTTTACAGTTATCTTGGTTTATTTCTAACGGGAAGAGTGAAATAAAGATTAAAATGTCACAGAAAGTATTACAAATGTTTTTTTTTTTTCGGCTTTGCTTTGTTTCGAACATGTTACAAAAATAATGTAAATTCAAAAAAAGAAAAAGTAATGTTCTCTAAATGTGTCTTCATTATGATAAGAATACAATTTACGAATATTTGTAGTGCCCGGATTCAATATTTGTAGTTATATGGAAATAGACATAAATTATTTCCTTAAGTAGACACTATAATTAAGCACAGCTAGTGCATACATTAACATTAGGTTAATTTTTGAAACGTAGTAAACGTTAGCTATATTTGTATATGGTAATATGCATATATGAAATCATTCCAAACAACATCAATGAAAATTATGTACTGTACTCCAACATTAGGTTTCTGTTTAGCAGTGGCGGATCCAGGGGGAGGATCGGGGCAATTGCCCTTCCCCAGAAGAGGAAACTTTCTTATTTTATATATATAAATAAAACCCATCCCAGAGTTTGGACCTCTTAGTACCCGACTATTTGAGGCGATCGCAAAGAGTATTTATTGCTCATGCGTACGCTTGGAATACGCTGACCATGTATTTAAATGTAGATGGCTAATCACAAACGCGAAAGAAATAAAAACGAGAATAAAACGTCAGCTCGAGAGTATTTGGCGCATTTTGGAACAATAGACCGCCTGCTATTTAAAATATTTCAAAAAAAAAAAAAAAAAAAGGAAAGACGTGTTGCCAGCCAAAGGGATCGTAGCAAGAAACAGCTGCTTGGAAGATGGTTTGTGCAGTGTATTTGAACTCTGCTATTACACAGCTGGATCTGGCAGAAAGACCCGGAAGCCCTGACTGGCTCACAGTATGATTTACAACTCTGGTGAAAGTAAAATTACTGAATAGCCATCTTGGCCGCGTTCGCTACAGGGGGTAACGCTTCCTCAAATAGCCTAATTCTAAGAGGTAGTTCTAAGTAGCAGTATTCCAACCCACCGCCCTACAGAAGTCCGTTCTGGATCCGCCCCTGCTGTTTAGCGTATTGAACTTTCTTTAATCCTTAATTTGCATTATGTGCATGCCACTACATAAATTATTGGAATAACATTGAAGTTCAATTTTTGGGGAAAATGATTCTCAATTATTGTGAAATTCTATTGAATAATTTATACAATATGGTATCTAATAGATTAATGTTTTAGTTTTCGGAACAAATATCTAAAAAAATATATGTAGCTCTGATCCAGCGCTACTGTGTTTGACTACTCCCCGCGTATCATTTGTGCTGAGAAGTGTCTGCAAACTGCAGATCAAAAAGTATATTACTAATAAATATTTATAATATATTACTAGCTGAACCTGCGGTCTCTACACAGCACACCCATTCACATACAAGCATGATTCTCCTTGTCTTTCCTACAATATTTGTACATGTCCCTTTAAGGACACAAGTAAAAGACGTCTTGATAAAAATCGGCAAGGGGTATCAAAAAGAAGAGTTTTTTTTTCGATTATTATTATTATTATTATTATTATTATTATTATTATTATTATTATTATTATTATTATTATTATTATTATTATTATTATTATTATTATTTGCAATATCTCACACCGTTTACAAGATTGAGTCTATTTCCGCTTGAGTTTCTAATTCATCTATGATCAGTGTTTCCTTTATTCTTTATTCTTACGTGCAGTATGTAATAAGCAAATACATTACATACACAATTAATTATGTCAGTAATATATGGTGTTCATTGGGTAAAACATTCCAAACAATAAAGATTTGTGTTAGACTGGAGAAATAGTTATCCTTCGTTTTTAATTGTCATTTGGCCATGAAACAAACAGTTGAAGGATGTACAACCTCTGTATACAAATATGTGGCGTTGAAATCTATAACTCGTAGGATAGGATGCTTTACTTAAAAAAAAAAAAAAAACACTCCTAGTGTAGTCCTTTAAAATGTAACAAAGAAATAACGGCCATTAAAAATATATATTCAATTAGAACTGGACAATCTACACAAAATTTGGAATCAATCAGAGAAAACGGCAGGTCTGTAGCATGTATGGTTTTCCAGATGTCACTGTCAAAAGGGTTGCAGATAAACATAAACTTAGCAGTTTAACACACAGATTCATGATTAGTATATTAAAATTGATTAATAATGTCTAATAGTGAGCTTTACGACACGATATTTTATCCTTATATTTATTCAACTAGCAATCAGTCATTGTCATCTGTGTAACTGCAATATCAACCAATCGATCGTAAACTATCGCAATCTTAGACTTCTCGCATTCATGTATTTTATATTGTTTAACCCTAGATTTTGCAAGTTATTTAAAGTTATACATCCTTGTTTTCTCAATTACACTTTTAACATCAAGTGAATCCGATTCATTTATCTGCATTAATCTCAGTTTACTCTTCTGCTAATTTCTTACTTTCTTACTTTCTTTAGTTTTTGACAGTTCACAGTTGACAATTTAACTAGATGATAACACTGCGTGTCACGCACAGTTATGAATCGTGCATCTGATTTTGAGTTTTTGGATATACAGACCGAAAAAAAAACGTTTTTTTTTTCTTAACAGGTAAAGCAGGGAATATACTTTATACTGGGAGTCACGTCCTGAAGGTGACATTATCTCTTTTCTAAATCATCTCCGAGGAAGTCTTCTCATCTAGTGGAGAAGATGAGTCACGCGCACTCATTTCCATTTGATTTTGACGTACACAGAAACTTCCAACAGTCAGAGGAAATAAATTAAGTTACAAAAAAAAAAAAAAAAGTATGATAATATGCTAACGAGACATGCAAATTGAAAACGCTAAGTATTCAACATATTTATAGTACGTAAGTTTTCTTTTCTCAGTTATTTCCAAATAAATCATTATTGGTAGGTGACATTCTACAAGGAAGAAATGTAATATATTCCATTCGTATTCACCTTCACATGCAGTATAGTGTGTGTATATATAGGGTCTGACAAAAAGTTTGGGTAGAGGTGGTTATTTTCCAAACCGCGCATAGATTGGATGTGAACTCCAATGATGTAAGTATTGGGATGAGGGTAAACGTTATGACGTGGTTACCGTCGTCATCCGCTATTTTGGATACACACACATTTGATTCAACTTCGTTATTTCAAATGGCAACATGGTCATACAGTTTTTCAAATGACACTCTTTCTCCAGCTATCAAGGACAATGATGTACGAAACAGGCACGTATCTTCCCTTGTTGAGATCGTAGGATGAGCAATTTCCTGGGGCATGGATTGGTTCGCGTAGGCCAATTGAATGCCCTACCCGCTCACCAGATCTAACATCACTTTATTTATATTTTTGGTGTCATGTTAAGATTGTGGTTCATGCTGTGAAAATTCCTAACCTTCGTCATCTGGAACAACGTATCACCGCTATGTGTGCGAAAATTTCAACCTTCATGTCCACAGCAATTGGAAGATGCGTCTGCACACATGCATTGTTCAGCATGGAAAACACGTGGAACACATTGCGTAACACACAAACATAACTTTCAATTGCCAATAATTTTTCACCAACTTAAGTTGCATTAACTATGGTTGCATATTTGACATCCTGAGAAAATTCATGCTCATGATCATATATCACATTACTCATTTATCGTTCAAAATGAAATATTAGAATCCAAGATAGCGGAAACGTGACATACTCTCCAAAGTATTCCCCTGGGTCTAATTTGTATCACCCGTCTCACATTCGATGAAACTATATTCGTGTGGATTTAAGGAAAACAAAAGTGGTAAGGGATTTTTGATATTTTTTTCCTATACAGACGTTCCCCTATAAAATATATATATTTTTAAAATCTTAAACCCCAAAATGGAGTCCCACGGACTCAGCAGCACTGAAATAAACTTTCAGCCCGCCCGCCGCACAACTGCGTCAAACTCAACTGACTAGAAGGTACTGAGAAGGGCGTGGAGCTAGACAAAAATTAAAAGGACATATATAGGTATTACATTACTCGCGGAGTCCGTCGGACTCCACATCGGGGATTATGTAACATTTCTGTGCCATACCTGATTTACTTTTTCTAGCTGATAAAGTGGATTTAAATTGCAATATCTGTCGAAATTTAAAAAAAAGAGTTAAGGGTTTCGTTGCAATCCACTTTGAAAATGTCTCTGCCATCCACAGTTAAGGCTTCTGAAACAAAATTTGCAGAGAAAGTCACAGGAATAATGAATGATGTGGGTAGGGAGTTGTCTTATGTATTGTTTTCGGATGTGGATGATGAAAGAGCCGTCAGTCAAAGTGACCATGAAAGCAAGTGGGAGATATCAGAAAATGACAGTGACAGTTCATCTGATAAAGCTAAATGTGCTGTTGGTGTATTTTATTACGAACGAAACAGACAAGGAGTAGAGTGCAAAAACAAAAATTAGAAGTAAAATTAATTCTTTGAGTTTTACGTCCCACGATTATGCCGGTTAGGCTAAAGGAGTCGGTGATTATGAGAAATGAATGAAATGGTGGAATGAAGAAAGTGGGAGGAAACGGGAGGAGAACTCCGAGAAAACCTACGTACACGGTGTTTGTCCACCACAAAGTTCACTTGGCAGCAGCAAGGTTTAAACCCAGGACCCAATGCACCAAAAGTAAACGCTCTACCACTGAGCCACCTTGGCCCCGAGTGCAAAAACATTGGTGATGTTGGTGCCCTGCACGTTTGTAAACTATTGTGTCTGTTAAAGATGCAGTGGTTTCAGTGTATTCTGATTTCCTTTTCTAAGAACAACAACAACAACAACAAGAACAAAAATGTGTTAGAAACAATAAATAAATTCTGTAGCTATGAAAAATGCTACCAATGTAATATGGCCATATTGCTAACCTACTTGATATTTTGATGTAGTGTATACACTTTGTTTTTTTAACTCAAATATGTAATAATACATTATAACAAACATAAAGCATTAGAAAATAAGCAAAATAAATATAATTTTAAAATAGTGATTTTTACGTACAATATATATATATATATATATATATATATATATATATATATATATATATATATATTACATTTCGGAGTTCCGTGGGACTCCACATCGCAGGTTAAGGGTAAAAAAATGTAGTTCACGAAAAACAATTGAAATATATTTGTCTATATTTTTCTTTGAAACAATGATATATATATATATATATATATATATATATATATATATATATATATATATATATATATAAAGGAAATATACACAAATTGCGAATTTATGCGTTAATTATGTAAAGAGTTACGACATTGTCTCGAGAATTTGTCTAGTGAAGATAATGTTACATTGCTGCAAACCTTATGAAGTGTTATTAATGTATAATTGCTTTGATCGATTTGTTTTTATTAAGACTATATATAGTTTTATTATATGGACTCCATAAAATGTAACTTCCTATCTTCTATTTTGCTCACTAAGCTTTGGTAATATTTAACATGTCTTAATAAAAACAAATCGATCAAAGCAATTGTGCGTTATATATATAGCTATATATATATAGCTATATATATATATATATATATATATATATATATATATATATATATATATATATATATATACCTACTCCACAGTTTCTTGATAACTGAAGTATAATAGTAGTACGTAATAGTCGAACGTAGGAAGGAATCGGCTATCCTCTGGTTTAGTAATTTCAAAATAATCTAGCTTGTAAAATCATAATCCGGTAAGAAAGAATTACTATTTCTTATTGCCGCATACAAATACTATTTCTTCTCCTTTCTGCCCTCAGGAGCGTGGTAATCCCTAAACACACATTTCTTGATCCTCTGTGGGCTTACACCTTAGCTAGCAACGGAAAACGGGTGAAGTTAGAAAAAAAAAATGAGAAAGAGTGTTCCAGCATGGAAAGCTATTTCTTGCTACCTTAACAGCTCGTCTATGCACCTACTAAAGCACTCGCATAGTCTTCTTGGAGAACGAACCTGGAAAGAAGGAAAGAAAGAACCAGAAAAAAAGCGTAGCGTCAAAGTTGTCCTACACGAAATCGGAGAGCTTCCAAAAAGTATTATTTAGTATTCACTGCGAGTTTCAAGTCGTGGTTCCTCGTAAAAACTTCGTAAAACGCCATCTTGTCCACAAATTTCTGCGTCCACACGACTCGAACAAACTTCATGGCGAAACCTCAATGAAACACTGTTCGTTCGTCTTTCCAGGGACTAAATTCTATCAGTACTTCCCGCGCATCGTAATGGAACCCAATATGTCTGCTGCTAAACTTAACTTGGACTTCACGTTCATGATCAAAAAAAGGAAATTTAATCCTCTTCTTCCGACTGCTGTTATGCGGCGGATAAAGAACTTGGAAGGGAAAGGAAATCGTTAGTAACGAACTAAATAAATAAAAGTGTTCACTTCTATTCGGGTATTCGCGATGTTCGTCACTTCTATAATTTATTTAACAAACACAACTAGCCAGTAAAGGGGTGGCATATTTTATTGCTCTCATCCTTTTCTTTTTATTCAACATAGTAAGTTCGTAGTCGACTGGACTAATATATATATATATATATATATATATATATATATATATATATATATATATATATATATATATATAAGAATATATATATATTAACGGAAAAGAATGTCTAGACGCACGCATGAAAGCTCAACAAAAATCAATCTACTCACCATCGGGGACTTGAATCTGTGTGTTTATAGCCTTATATACGTATGTTCTGATTGAACTTCGTGTTTATGATGTCTAATTCATCAGCTAATATGAGATACCAACACTCTGATTCATACAGTGTTAAAATAATTGCTTATTAATAGTAACAACTGGAAATTAGTTACAAAGTCGACTTTCTGCTCCACACTCAATTTATGCTGACCATTAAGGAGAAAATTGAGGTTACAATGCTTCCAAATACTTAAAAATAAAATCTTCGTATTAGTATTACAGTTTCTGTAACTGCTATTCTTTTATTGTTATTATTATTATTATTATTATTATTATTATTATTATTATTATTATTATTATTATTATTATTATTATTATTATTACTATTGAAAATACCATTATAAATGTGTACAAGTAAAACCAAATGGTCTGTACGAGGCGTATCCTGAAAAAAAGTACCGTTTAGCATTCCCGCCGCTGCTGCGCTGTGATCGGCGTTATGCGCATGCGCGCTAGTCGTCCTTGTTCGTCTGATACCAACTGATGCAATTTTGGTTGCCCTGCGTAGTGTTGTCTGTTTACAGTCAAGTTTAAAATGTCTAAGACAATTGACGATCCCGCCGACTGTGAGATTCGTTGCGTAATTCGATTTTTAAACGCAAAGAATGTGAAATCGGCAGAAATTAATCGTCAAGTTAAAGATGTTTATGGTGAAAACGCAATGACTGATGGAATGGTGAGAAAGTGTGTAAGGATGTTTAATGAGGGTCGAACTAATGTTCACGATGAGCTTCGGAGTTGGCGGCCTTTTATTGTTAACGATGACTTGGTGAGGAAAATCGATGAAAAAATCCGTGAGAACAGACGTTTCACTATGACAGCGCTTTCAGGCTTATTCCCGGCGAAGTGAAACTCGTTGTACAGCAATGGTTCTCATTGCTTGCGCCATATAATGTCAACCTCAGTGGCGGCAAGTTCTATGAGGAAGGACTAGATAAGTTGATCCACCACTAGGACAAGTGCCTCAACAACGGTGGAAATTATGTGGAAAAGTAGTGTAAGATAGGCTCTTTCTTGTGACAATATATATATATATATTTTAAATATGTTTACTATATTTTTTTTTTCAAAACGGTACTTTCTTTCCGGATATGCCTCGTATGTATACACTTATAATCAATCAATTATAATTAGCGTGTATCAGATGATGACCTATTGCATTTGTAATATTACAATGCATGCAGAAAGTGATTTATGAAGTAATTCCATATTTTATTCATTAATAAATTTAACTTCCATTTTCTTCCTTCATTTTGTTTTTTTCCTTCTAAGATCAGAACCAGAAGGAAAACATATATTGTATACGGTCGGTGGAACGCATCCGATCTTGACCAAGATGGAGATGGTGATATAATTTTACAAGCTCAGTACACATATGCAATATTGATATACCGACCTTTGGTTCCTGAATTACTGGACACCAAATGTGATGTTCTATTTAACGAAAGGTTATTATAAGTGTATGGTCTGCCATCTAGATACTAATCCGATCTTAACAAAATTTGGTATGTCAACAGACCTTGTGTACATTAGTACAAATATTACGGTATACAGATGATTGGTTCTCTAGTCATTGACCACAAAATTTTGCATTTGGACTTAGTGAAATGAAAAAAAAAATCACTTACTCACGGTCAACAAAACCCATACAATCTTGGCTGAACTTGGTGAGATCATAAAGGTAAAGAGTTTTGTACACATTGGAGCATAGTATGAAATATTATGGTGTACAGACCTTTAGATTTCAAGTTATTAGCCATCGAATTTGGTTTGAACTCAGTGAAATCAAGAAATTCCACTAAAAGGTATATGTGGAATGCATCCGATATTGACCAAATTTGACATGGCGGCCGACTTACTGTACACGCCCCACTTACTTGAGGCCAAACCCCAAGTTTTGCAGACAATAACTCAATAACCACATTCTGCACACCACGTATTTCGCAAACATATTAAGCTCGTTACAGCCCACCATCATTTCGAAATTGGGCCAGTTGAGATCTTTAGTTCCCGAACTAATAGCTACCAAATTTCGAGATTGAAGTTGACAAACATAATATAGTAAGCAAGTCCAGTGTGTGTTTATAATAAAGATTTGCTAAAAATCAATGAAGGACTATATTTTTTCCCTATTGAAACATTTTCTAGTTACTGACTTCACTCACTTTCAGCCGGTGGCAGATCCACGGGGGTGGAAGAGACCGCCCCCCAAAGGACACTCTAAGCTCAATTGATTTTGCGATACATAAACACGCTATATGCATATGCAGGGCTCGACATTCTTGCGCACCAGATTGCCTTAGTGACTGAAAATACGAGTCTGGCGCCTAGATAATTTAAGTCAAGTCATATAGGATTATGCATCATATTAGATTTGTGTTATTGTGCCTTCTTTTGTTATATATAGGAATTTGACGCCAAAGTAAAAAAAAAAAAGTTTTTTCGAGCGTCTTCGATGTATATGGAAAGTTTTGATGGTAAGTCTTGCCATGGATTAGAAATACTATCCATATTCAGGAAAATGCTTTTCAGTTGTTCGCTGATAAATAAAACGCCACTCCTCTTGCCGCATTCTAATTATATGCAAAAGGATAGGTGAACTTAATTCGTCTCCATTTTTTCAACTTCTTTTCTTGTCTTGCTTAATTCGGTGATGGCCCAGTTGAACTTCCATTACCCCCTTGCTTCTGATAACAGAAATTTTGGATCATACGTTGCAATGGTCAGTTTTAAATAACAACAAAGCATGTAACTAACCATTCTTAGAATCATCTTGCTGTATGCGATTCTGAACGTCACCTTGCTTATTCACAATTCAATTTCTGGAAAGGAAAATCTTGGCTTGTCCTGTAATGATCGGTGAAAAACGTTTCTAGCTATTTAAAAAATACAGTCATGGACCACCTTGTTGGTGATGACACTCCCTGTCCGCCTTCCGCTCATTAATTAAAACTGCAAATTGCATCGTGTAATGGAAAGTTCAAGTCTGTACAACTGGAAGTATGGCTAAGGTATTTGGTGGTAAATGCGGATGGTTCCAGATATATTCCACTATTTTTTTTTTATCATTCTGGTTATCCCACCACCCAAAGAACCTTCTTGTCCGCTAGTGTTTTCACCTGACACTGGAAACAAATCGAAGATGAAATTTCAGTTTTATTGTTAGAAGTGTGCATACCGCAAATTAAGTATCGGTGAATTCAAAATTTAATTGATCCTCCGTTCGTTGTATTTCGTTTAAAATGAACTCGATTTAATTATGTGGCACATCCGAAAGTTTCCATCCACTACTGCACTTCAGCAATTTCTTCGCTCACAAATGTCGTTCCTCGGTTACGATTACGTTCAATATTCCCCTCTTTTTTTCATTCTTGTATACATTCTGTTTAACTTTGTTCTCAATTAATGTCCTAGTCATGCAAGGTGCTTAAATTGCTGTGTATTTATTTGAAAATTGGTACCAGTTTATATATATTCAGAAATGTGATACTATAGTCGTAAGATTTCACAATAGTTGTCAATGCTATTGTTGCTGTAATCAGTCTACGATGGTTTATTCATTAAGTTTTGCCTCCAAACCCAGTTTATTTTCTTTTTATTTTTATTTTTTTGACAACTGTTTTGTGCGAATAATTTTAGTCTGAGACAAAGGATTCAACGTTCTGTTTCCCTCTAACTCTTTTATTTTTTTTTTAATTTAACCTTCACCGATGTCGATACACTTGCGCCAACAGTTCACTAGTAGTTGTGTGCCTTCGGTGAAAAAAGAGGCCTGATGCTGACGAAAGGCAAGAACGTACTGCCTTGATGAGCTCCATATCAGATGTGAAACTTGGTCTTCTTTTTTTTTTTAAGCTTTGGAAATAACCAAAATTTGCATTGAATCAGGCTAGGGCTGTAAGATTATTGCTTTAAAACATTCCCGAATTGCAGATTCTGTAATACTTTGGTAGTTTATCGGTTTCTAAATGACCTTATATCGTGTTGAAGGACGACATTTTGCTGGTGATAAGCTGCACAGACCCGCATGGAACTTCCTTGATATCTACACGTAGCGCTTGGAGTTGACAGTGGCACCATACCCTGAAAAGTCAATCAACATCACACCTTCACTGTCCCAAATGGTGGTGACCATGATTTTTTTTTTCTGCTGATGGATGGGTTTAGAGCTTCTAGGACCAGAAGCGGATGTATGGACGTCTGTACTTTATGGATTGGGGTTTAATCGAGGGGTCAAAATGGTGAGCCGACGACTTTATCTCAGCTATGAGACGCAAGGCAAGAAAATCTTCTTCGGTGTTGAAACGGGGTAGATTTGACTCGCACACGCTTCTGACAGTTTTTATTGCATTTGAAAGTTGACGCGGAACCCACCTTGAACACGTTTTCTTGAATCCAAGCTGGTCGTGTATGATGAGATTTCCTGTTCCGAGTGATGTGCAATTAGTCTTCGCAATTACCGTATGTTCAATGCGTCCATCACCGCGAACCACTGGATCAACCTGTCTCACTTTCTCTGGAGTGGATTAATTTGTTGGCCGTTCGCTCCTATCCTTGTCTTGCATACTCAAGATAGGTGAATTCTCTGTGCTCACAGTACGAACCCACCCAACCTCTCACTACGCTAATATTCACACATTATTCCCCATACACAACACTCACATGACATTGGATGTCGATAGGCGTCACACTTTCCAAAGTTAGGAGTTCGATGACTTCACACTGTTTTAACAGAAAGTTTATGTAGTTCATCACTAATAATGCGACTGCGTCGTTGTCATTGAAGTGGCCTGAAATAAAGCATACTTGTAAAGCAGAATAGTTAGGTTTTAGTTGAGAGTACAATTATGCAATTACAATAGTAAATAACAACCATAGAACTGGAGGAAAACTTATTGATCAACTGTCGTACGATTTAAAAGCAATATATTTATAAGCACAATGTTGTGAATCGTGCTATTTTATTTTATTGTTATGACCTCAGTTAGTAAGTTCAATGCATGTTGGTTGAATGAGTAAGTTGGTATTATCGTGGATTGTAACGAACGTGCGACCCCTCATTCCTCCGCGCATAATTATTCTTTTAGAGAGTACTGCAAAGGTAAAATCTCACTAAATAATTCATACACTCTTAGCAAATATACAGGGTGTTTCAAAAGAACGCAACGCTAGGGAATTGATTTCTAACACCATGATAAGACAAAAACGTATAGACCAACAGGGGTGCATAAATGCTTTCTTTCGGAGTTATAAGCTGCCAGAAACATGAAAACATGAAGTTTAAAGGTCCGTAGCTCCAAAACTATGGAGCCTACTGCAGTTGGGTCAAAACTTCACTTAGGAACTAATATATCGCTATCCAAAAATATATGTGTCAGAATTCAAAGGTACTCACGCAACAAGTTTTATAGAAGGAGTTTGGCTACGGGTATTTAATTTGAAGAACTCACCAACTACCTTTAAAAAAATGCTGTGGAAGTACCGCAGGATTCTGAGACATGGATATTTGGATAGGGCACATACTAGTCCCTAAATAAACTCGCAATGAAATGGATTTCAGGGATATTTGCCATTACTTCCATAACAGTTGCCTTGAGAGCCGCAACGGTGTTGCATAAGAGTTAATTGGAAATCCTCTAATATCCTCTCAACTACGCCCCATGCATATAGTGACTGCGATGAGTCGTAAAGCTTGACCTATATTTACCAATTTCACAACATAATAAAATGCGATTGTGTTCCCAGTCGTCAATCCCATCCATAAAATTTTGCCAGCGTCGTCTCTCGCGCTATATGGAGAACATCTCCTGAGTGTACAGGGGTACAGTGTTGTCAGATTTCCACTAAATTTCGTTTGCTGTGGTTATTTTATATTTTTACTATTATAGTTGTAACTGTTTCATTGGAAAAAAAGCATTAATGTTCATGTTATTTAAGTGATTTGTTCGCTCATTTGTCATGTCCTATGAGTTTGGCAACATTGTTGGTGCACTTCTGCTGTTTCACTTCTTAGGTGTGAGTTCATAAGGCAGGTCCACGAATCGTTCCGAATTCTTCCGATACAATACATATGAGGGAAAACCGTTCAATGATTCGTGTAGAGCCCAGGTGGTAACTATAATAGACCATTAGGCTTGCCTCTCAGGAGCTGGGTTCACACATGTTAAGAGTGGTATGGTAAGGGAAATTATTGGAAAGTCATTCTTGGGTGGTATGGACTATAGGAGATTGAGCAAAGTCCTGATGAAACACATACTGCCTCTCACCACTACAGCAGTAAGCCAGGGCCTCAGAACTGTGTTTAACAGCTCCCGGTGTTAGCAAGAGCGTCGAGTCTGGTGAAAGAAACGTGGAGTTATCACGTCGCATTCACTTCTCACAACCAACACAGAGACTGGAAATGTGGTGTCCATGACGGTTGAAATCTTCTCGTGGATTGTCATACCTACCGACCATTTTGTACTTTAGTACCTTATACTGTACTTTATATGTTTTTTTTCTAAACGGATAGAATAACAGACAATTTCGGGCTCATCCAGGTCTTTCAGTATGTGCAGGAGGTGGTTGGCTCTGGTCAGTCGGTTGTTGGTTTTCTTGGACAAGAACTGACTCCTTAGTGTGTGGCTATGTGTGGATGTGTGTGTAACTATGACGAACAAGACTCTATGTCGATTACTGCCTGTTTCGCAGATTGTTTTATCAGTGTGCAAGGTTGCCAAGTTTACTCATTCCTGTTTCGCAGAATCACATGAAAATTTTGGCAACACCTCATCATTTGCATTGAACAATAATGGCATGAACCTTAATAAATATAGTATACAGATGCGACTCTTAATGCCAGTTTGTCTTCGTTGGATTGTAATTTCGACTATCCAAATGAATGCAATGAGCTACTGCATTAAAGTACGGAATAAGGCCAACCTCGCTGCATCTAATCCTACTCTTAGGAACCCAAGTACGACTGTCTAAATGTTTCCACAATCTTGTCATGAAAGTTATATTGCCTGCTTCCAACAGCCGCATTCTCGAACTGTTCTTCTTTCAAAAGTAGAATTAATTTGTATGTATTAGGGTGATTTATGTATATATTCCTATTAAACTTGAAATGCTAAACATCGGCATTGTTCGTGATTTTTCGTTATTATTATCAACTTTATTTCTTATTGTCCTGACGCATTAGTAAGAATATAATTAGTACAACACAGGGAGACAAATAGCATTTCAATAAAAAATGCAAACTTTCAAATATTGCTGTATTTACGGGTGGAAAGTTGCATTCTGTTCTTCAACATAGGTGTCCGCCAAGTAGTCTAGGAGAACCTGTGCCTCCAAGATGTCGGGTGCAAAGCAATATTTGCCATTTTATTAGCGATTATCGGCATAGAAGTTATAATCGCTTCTTGCATTTCTTGTATGTAGAATTTTTTTGAACATTGCTTCCGAATGACCCCCTTAGACGTGTTTTAGCAAGCGAAGGAACCGAGTAGTTTTTTTGGTTACACCAACTTGGCTACACTCACAAGCTACCGCGCAGCCAAAGAAATTGTGCTTGCAAACCATCCTTTGTAATGCTTCAACTGCGACAAACTGTTACTTATTTCATTCATTCGTGTTTAATAAAAGAAATGGTAACAAGTCGTTAATATTTGCAAACAATACTGAATTGTTTCGATATTACTCCCCTAAAGTTGCACGAGAATAAGTGTATTCACCGCACGAAAGTATCTATTATATAACTCTCGTAAACGTATTTGCATCATCTTGTTGAAATGTGAATTCGTATTACTAACTCAAGAACCTTTTCTATCCACAACATTACGTTTAATTAGTCCCTTCAAGAACTCAAACCGGTTTCATTTCATAGTATGTCATTCATTAATGTTTTATTTCGTTTTAATGATTTCTTTACGATTTCTTCAACGCAGAGGGAAAACAGAAAGTTTTGAGATAGCGTTACCATCTTGTACAGCACAAGATCCTCAGCTTTTATGAAGTACCGAATATCTCGGTAAGTACTTGACTTATCAATCTCAAATAAACGTGACAATTCTCCTTATGACATATTGATTTGCTTTATGAATTTTTAACCATACTGTACTAGGGGCGTTTTTCAAGTTATTGCACTATTTCAAAACTCAACTTTTCTCTCTTCTGTTGTGGCAACACTATTTAACTCATAATTCTAAACTTCAAGTCATCTTAAAGAGTTCTTACCAGTATTTAATTTAATGCGCACTAATAGTTACTAGTTCATTCCTTGTGTGTGTTAAGGGCATTAAAGCTTGACACATGTTTAACGTTATTCCTCAAAAAGTATGCAACACTGGTCTGCGAGTGTTATCTCTTTCGTCCCTGTTTTCATTGTTGATTCGAATTGTTAAAATAAATTTAGGTCATGCCATTAAAAAACATAACTTTATATTGGGTTGGCAATATTGTTCATCTGGTGATGTTACCCAATATATGGGTAGATGTCCCCCTTCCTATAGTTGCTTTGTGCAAAGTTTCGCTTCTCTCCCTCTCTTGGTTCCTCTGTTATAAAGGCGGGAGATTATAAATGGTGCAACCGAAATTATATATATATATATATATATATATATATATATATATATATATATATATATATATATATATATATATATATATAGTATGTAAAAAGGACTTTGAAAACATATAAAAATATTGAGTTTATTTCAGAAACGAAAGAGGTGTCAACTTGTAACAAAACACTTCGAGTTTAACAACAAAGTCTCATTATGGTTCGATGTGACTGCCGTTTGTGGTGCAGCAAACATCCCACCGGAACTCAGCTACTTTCCACACTCGTTTTAGCTAATCCGAAATCATTTCTACAACAGCAGCGTGGATGCAATGCAATTTCTTAGGTCTGCGAGATTGTATGAAAGGGGCGCAGCATACATTCGATATTTAACAAAATCCTACAGGAAGTAATCCATAGGTATTCAAGTCTGGGGAGTGAGGTAGCCATGCAATTGGACCTTCACGAGCAAGCCGCCGACGTGTACGGACAACCGAATATCAATGAAATATCGAACTTTCACCGAGCAAATGAGGTAGCGCGCCGTCTTGCTGGTAGTAATAGGTCACGTTTTGTCATTATTTGTTTCCATCTGCGTGATAAATAAAAAAAAAAATGAACAACATATCAAGATACACGATACCAGTGACAGCGTTCTACACGAAGAAAGAAAGGACTGTATACTTTAAATTTGCTAAGGACACAATACACCTTTACATTTGGACTATCACAAACGTGTTCAATGGTTTCAAGCTGCTCCACATTCTACACCAGTAATATGGAGTGTACTCTCATCGCTGAAGGTAATTGTGTTGAGGAATATATCGTCCTCCTCTATAAAATCCAATATTTTCACACAAAATTGTCTACGAACACTCTTATCTACATCAGTAATTTTTATGCCATTGTAAATGTGTATGGTTTCAAGTGTAAATGTTTACGTAGCACTCGTCAAATTGTCTTTCGTGGAATGCCTGTCTCGCGAAACACACGCAGCGTTGATTTTTTTAAGGGGGGGAGCTACGGGCGAACAGCAGCAACGGGTGAGAGACCTGGTGATTTCACATGACGAAAGAACAACCAGTCTCAGAAAGCGTTTTTGTGCCCACTGTAAATTGAAGTCCTGGTTGGAGGTTCCACGCTGAACAGCTATTACAGAGTTCGCTTCATGAAATAACATACACCGAGCACGCTCCGCACCAGTGAAAGTCGTCGTTTTAAGAAAACACTACGATGGCGCTCACGGTGACGGAATGCAGCTCTACAACACTACGCGAGTCAAATTTGAAGTATTTTGTTTCAAATTGACACCTATATCAATTATCTAAGTTATTTAAACGTATTACCTTTATATATTTGCCCTTTACTTGAATGAGTATCAATTATTTATTTATTTTACTTTTAATAGTTAATCTATTGCAAAATGCAAACGGTTATTTTAGTTCCAGTAGCATTTTGACTCATAACTTTTTACCGAAACAATATACTGTGTGTTGTTTCTTCACTTCAAAGCAAATATTTGCCAAGTTACACTTTTTTCTTGTCCAGAAGTAACTAAATTAAACATTACGCTAGTTAATTTGTGTGATTAGTGGAAAAATAAATATAAACGTAACCAGAATGACAACAATAACAGTATCTGTGACCCCATAAGTATAATGAGTAACGCATCGGCTCCTCCCTTTGAATTGAAACGACGAACGAGAAATTTATAACTTTAATTAAATAAACTATACTTTTTTCTTCTAGAAGAGAAAACTTGCTAAACAAAAAAGAAAAAAAAAGAAATCAATGTAATAACAATGTTCCAGATGTTCAAGCCAGTTCTAAAATTGATCTCCTTTACTCGGTTTTATTGTTTCCTTCGTCTAACGTTAAGAGTCGATAATTACGGACGAAGGCAAAAATCTTAGAGTAATTTTCCTGAAGCTATCGCTTGAGTACACACGTAAGATGATTAATGGTTCGTAGCTGAATGGCTGAACCGTAAACTTTGTAAATAACATGTTATAGTAAGTAAGTAGCTAAAAATAAAATATTGTTTTAAAAGTATATAGGCAAATTCACTCATTGTTAGGAAATATCGTTGGAGAGTTTTGTGCTTTGCTGACATTTATTTCATTTATTTTTACTTAATATAATGATCTAATGTACACATCTGAATATTGTAGAAGTAGCTTGCTTTAATTTAAGCTATTATACTGTTCAAAACTGGTTACTTTATAAATTTTTGCTACAGATAGATGCAATGGAAACCAAGTAATTGCTATATATATATATATATATATATATATATATATATATATATATATATATATATATATATATATAAGTATTGAAGCCCTACAAACTGATAGGTTTGAATGTATTATAATGAGATAATCGGTTCAGTTATGGATTATTGTTAACAACCATGAGACATCGGGCTGAACTCGTACATTTTCTCTAGTGTGTATTACGCACACCTTTGGTACACTTGAGTCCGTGTTTTATTCCCGGTTGAAGAACATCGAACCTATCACTACAGTTTGAATTGCACATTAAACTTTAGGTACATGTCTCATGTTGTCTCAGTGCTGAAAAGGGACGCTAAGTTTAACAACAAAATATTTGCAGCCTTTCACACACGGAGACCAACAATGTATCCGTGCCCCACGCTGCGAAAAATAACAATATAAGGATATGTTGGGAAGAGCAAGTGCATTGTACCATTACATGAATTTACGTTTTGTAAGATATATCACAAGATGTGGCAAGCATTTGAGAACAAATATTATAAGTGACACAGTATTCTGCATGTTATGCATTTTCTCTTCTGCAGATAAACATGGAATAACCTAAGGCAACCCCAAAAATAAAGATGTATGATAGCATTGTCTTCTTAGTTACATGACACTCAGATTAAGAAACCGCTGCATTCCTGAATTTCGGACGGTCATTCATCTTTAGAGTTCGAAGATAACTTGAAAGTACTAGCGGCAACGTAACCATCTTTTCCACACTAAACAATATTGTTGGCCCTGGAACATAATCAGGACGCCGAAATTCATCCATTTTATCCAAGTTGCTATCGGTGAGGATCCTGGTATGCTTGTGAGAGTTTACACTAGAGGATTGCAGGTTGATGAGGTCGCCATCTGACATGTGTTTCCTGAGAACCTTCGTCACAAGTCATACATGATACTCACAAGTAAACCTTACGTTTGGGTGAATCGAGTTGCTAACTGAGACACATATGAGAAAGTAGTACTAAATGTGTTCAGTATTTCAGTGAAGTTGTAGGTGCGAAGCTCCAGGGGTTTAGGAGATACAGCTACCAGAACATCACATGGAAGTACAGAATAGTCTTCATACAGTTGGAGGTAAAAGCTCTGTAAGACCTCTTGTAACGACAAAAGGTGAATAACCAATGTATGGGTATATATTAGGACTAGGAAGAAGTCATATAGTAAGGGTATACCTGACGGCGGCCATCTTGAAATCCGCCATTTTGAATTAAGGTTAAGTTTTTAAAATAGGAATAGGGTCATGTGATACATAATGTAAGGCGCAAATTTAATCAGAAGAACAATGGTGACGTTAATTTTGATTTACGCGCAATTCGTAAAAAGTTACAGGGAAATTAAATATTGTTGCAGCATATGTATTAGTCCTTTACCCCACCTTGTAAATTTTGTGTTAATGATAATAATTAAATAAAAAGCAGGTGGATAAATATTAGGTCTATGGTAAGAGTTGCCTTGATGGCGGCCATGTTCAAATCGATTGCCTTTGTCAGGTGTGCTCACTGTGAGCAGAGCATTTGTGCAAGTCATGAACTCTTTTCTGAACTACATATTGATTGTACTAATTGAGGACTTTTCTGGAAGAAAGACCCAAGTACAATTATAACTCAATTCCACTTTGGTTGGTTTGGTTTGGTTGCATATTTTCTTAAATTAGCAACTTGTTTATGCGATAACAAATGCTGGTTAATGATAAAGCAAAAATGGTTATACCGTTTGGTTTATGGTAAAATTTGCTATTAATAAGGTGTCACTATTATGTGTTTTGTTTAAAACTTTTGTCTGATTCAAAATGTCGGATTTGAACATGGCCGTCATCAAGGCAACTCTTACCATAGACCTAATATTTATCCACCTGCTTTTTATTTAATTATTATCATTAACACAACATTTACAAGGTGGGGTAAAGGACTAATACATATGCTGCAATAATATTTAATTTCCCTGTAACTTTTTACGAATTGCGCGTAAATCAAAATTAACGTCACCATTGTTCTTCTGATTAAATTTGCGCCTTAAATCATGTATCATATGACCCTATTCTTATTTTAAAAACTTAACCTTAATTCAAAATGGCGGATTTCAAGATGGCCGCCGTCAGATATATCCTTACCATATGACTTCCCCCTAGTCCTAATATGTACCCATATATTTGTTATTCACCTTTTGTCGTTACAAGAGGTCTTACAGGGCTTTTCCCTCCAACTGTATGAAGACTATTCTGTACTTCCATGTGATGTTCTGGTAGCTGTATCTCCTAAACCCCTGGAGCTTCGCACCTACAACTTCACTGAAATACTGAACATCTAGCGAAGAAGTCTGAAATCCTCTGTTGTTTTCTCCGTTCAGGAAAACTCTGCCCAAAACCAGAATATGAACCATATAAGTGGTTGGGGCCATGATGAGTTTCCGACCACCAGGTACACAAATTTTCCAGCTTGTGATGGTTCCGGGTTCCGTGAGCAGTAAAGGCAATTGATGGCTCCACACTTATTTAGCCAAGGTGCAGAGTCAACGCTGTTGCTTACAACGATATGTTGAACACGGTTAAAAAGCCTTAGATAACTGCTGCAGTGTGTAAGAATTAATATGCTTTTGTTTTTAGGAGGACTTCGTTCCATCCCATGTAGCCAATACAACTCAAGAGTGACTGACTGACAAATTAAAATAGCCATGTAACTCCTAAGATGTGGCCTCCTGACATCCCGGATATTAACCCAATTAAGTATTACGCATGTGGTATGGTTAAGAAAGACTGAGCACAACAGCGTTGCCGATCTCAAACTTGCTGTTATGAATGAAATGGCAAACATACCTGAAACACATTTCAATACTACCTGCAAGCAATTCCGGCAGCATGCAGAGGCTGCTATTGTTGCTGACGACGGTTTGATTGACATATGTAGCTCATTGTGAACATGCGATCACCTGTGTTGCGTACTAAAATGTAATACTTTCTCTCCACTATCAGCTTCTAATTGACTACGAAGTCGACTTTGTTCTCAATTTATTGTCACACACTGTATAATATAATGTAGTGTGCAATAAAAATACATACACTGTTATTGAAAAAAATAGTGATTTTTAAATTTGAATTTGGCAATATATGCAAGTTAGTCTTACTAGTGATAATGAATTGAAGGCACATTTTTTTTTATTAAATAAGCAAAGACACAACTTAGATAGATACCTTAGACGTATTTTGACAAGTGCAATTGAAACATAAAAATTGAAACAGAATAAAACTAATGAGCTTCAAGTCTAACAGGATAAATTTTAACAAAAAGTATGTTCTTATGATTCATTAGAAGCGTATTTGCATAGTATTTTTTTAGTGAGACGATTATGTTTTTTTTTTCTTTAAAGTTCATGTTATAAGACATTTTTCTGTCTTTCAATTTGGCAAAATACCTTATTATTGCCTCCGTATTCATTTCATTGAGTATGTCATTTTCAATGGTCATCAAAGCTATTCCACTTAATCGTTCTTAAAATATAGTTGGTCTCGAGCAATTCTGTATAAATTTTAGCTGAATTATTTAATACACAACAAATGACTAAAGTGTGTGCCTTAATCAATATTTAATTTGTCTTCCATCTAGTGGCGGAACTTCAAAATCAGGTCCTCTCGCAAAACGTTCTTAATCTGCCCTAGCAAAAATTATTTTCATGCCCCTTAAGCCTGTAATACAATTCAGTCCTTTCATGTTTCTTTCCAACATCAGATGTTCTACATCAGGCAATGAGTAACACAATATAAACACAAGCAATGGCGGCGTACCGAAACTTTATCTTTTGGGTCCAAAGATTTTTCAAATCAGGCCACAAAATGCGAATAATTTTATGTATTTAGCCTCTGAAGTTGTGCTAATTAAAAAAAAGTTCTGGGGGATTCAGACTCTCGAGCCACCTCCGATGGAGCCATTCCTGAACACCACTAACTAGTAATTAAAACTCTACTTTGCATTAGGACTATTATCAAATGTTTAAAAATATCGTTCCATCTAAATTTAATACGAGAGAATGAATTGATAATGATTGCTATACTGTTATAATACAACGAGCATATGCATACCCTGCTGTGATTGACAGTGAAAATTCTAAAAAAAATATGTTAATCATAATCCTAATGACCGATTACAATTTCGATTTCAATTACAGTTACCCTTTCGAGTTATATAAGCACATTCTGCGTGAAAACTAATTGCATTTAAAAATATGAAATACGTTAAATTTTACTCAGACCCTTAACCGAAGAGGCCGTTCCCATTCCATTTTAATTTCTCCAGAAGTTGAAATAAATTCTTTTAGAGCTTTCGCTTGCCTCTCATCTTCTTTCAAGTTTTATAGCTTTATTTCCCAACAAAATACTCATTTCTTTATCGTTGGCCATTATTATTTCATGGAAAACAAAATAATACTGTAAAGAAGTGAAAACACGCATTATTTATACAATTGAAAAACAAATGAAATGACATGATTAAAACGAAAATGTTGGCGAATGACAAATGGGCTAATAGATATTAACAAAGCAAGAATTAAGCCATGGGAAGTGATCGTGAGCCACTGATATTAGTAACTTAATTTTCCCTTATAAATGAAAAATTCCTTTTCGTCCGTATTTTCTTAGTATTTCCTCCCCTTTCTTGGTCCAATGGACAACAAAAACCTAGCCGCTTATACTTCGAAAATGTGCATTTCATTTACGCTGACTTTTTCAACCCTAAACTGTGGTCATTGAACCGTAGCACTTTGCGGAAACGTTGTTTATGAAAAGGTGGTGCACTCTTGAAAACATGTCTATCTACTGCGATAATGATACCCAATCCATAAGCAACACGTGCAATTGGCTTCCTTTTGTTTGTTGATTCATTCCTCTTTTAAAGACATATTTGGCAATGATACACTCTAGGAAGATCGCAGAAGTGCAGTTGGAAGAGGGATGAAGAGTCTGTTATATTCGAGTCTTATGCATATGGTGGAATTGTGAAAAGAATATCGCTGTCTTTAGTTGTACTGCCGTAGTATTTAATATAAATCTATTGAAAAGCTAAGTTTCCCGACATTTTATCCCATATTTGTAAAATCTCCCTTTTCCACTCTTTAAAAAAATATAATAATCACCCTGTGCCGTGAGAAATTTTCTTAAAAGTAGCACCACTTGTGAACGTGGGTTTGACGTCAATTGATGTACGAGTCTATTTCAATTGTAAAGGTGTATTTGACAACCAACCACGCAAAAATTCGGTAGTGTTACTTTTTGGTGCATTTTATCTGTATACAATATTTATTTTGAGCTATTTGCCAAAAAAAAATCATCATAATATTTTCTCTAATAAATATTCGCATTTAAAACACAAAATTCGTTTTGTTTGACGCTCTCTTCACCTGGCGCCTCCTCCGAACGAGTAATTCGCGGGATTCAAGATCCAGCCCCGGTTTCAGTGTCGTCTTCATGGCTCAATACTGTACGTCTGACTATAAATATTTCAACATCTTTCTTACATTGACTAACTTCAACTTTTAGCTGTCAAATAGCGTTAAGCCTGACCCACTGCGACTCATATACCCTAATATTTAGGATACTAACACAATACCGTGCGCTAAACGTTTTATACTACCTGATGTATGCAAAGAAACAGTGTTAAAGGGAGACTCATTTTAATTATTTTCTCTTGAAATATTTGCTTAAATTTACACATAGAAAAACATATCTACTTTATTCAGGTGTATGACACGAAGGCAATTTTACATCCATTCCATTTTCAAAACTGAAAGTCTGGATGACAGGTGTCAAATAATATGCATGCCTTCTCTCGAAGTATGGATAAAAGTGTTCCATTGATTTTGATAGCATATGATAGTTTGTGTCAGCACCGATTGATCCTGCCTGTAAAATATTGAGCAATTATTAAAAAAAATGAATCGGTAATAGTAATTGTATACGGTTTTATTGATCTGTCAATAGATTATGACGTTTGAGGAATCACTTTTTTTATGTTTCTTCGGTCAGCAAATTTTAAATTTGACATAATAAGTCGAGAAAATGAACTTCAATGATTATAATTAGGATAATAACAAATATATTGCAACTGGGATTATAGGCAATCACACTTTATCTCTATCTTGCTAAGGGAGGAACGGATTTTAAGTTGCAATAACTTTTCACTTTTAAGCAAGATCATGCACACATTGGAGTAACATGAATAAATACATAATCAGGAAAAAATAAGAAATAAATCGAAAATAGTAAAGTATAAATAAAGATAACCAGGAAAGTTTTGTCGCTTTATGTGCAGGTTTGTGTTCAATTTACCCTTACACCGTGAGTTGATCGTGAATAGAGATAAGACGAAGGTCAGTTGTTGGTGGTGGTATATCCAACATACTACCTGGTTGTGGCAGTTCAGGTAAACCGTGAACTTTCGTAAAAACAGAGTGAGCATGGGACCTCCACAGAGCGTCGTATGGGCATGTGTGCTGTACGAGTTCAAACTGCGGTCAAACGCCGCTACAGCGGGAAGGAAGATATGTCAATTCTTTGGTGAGGGTGTCGTGACTACGCGGACATTGCAGCGGCAGCTTAGCAAGTTTAAGGACGGTGACGAAACACTCGAAGACGCAACACGTGCCAGAAGACCAATACATGCACCAAATAAAGATCTTCAGGCAGCAATTGAGGTGAACAGTGGTCAGACATGTGAGCAACTGGGACTATAATTCAGTGTGAATTTCGAAACCATTCGGCTGAATGTCCATCAACTTGGGAAGCATTACCAGTTTGGTCGATGGGTCCTACATGATTTGACTCCGGGCCAGAAGGCAACACGAGCAGAAACCTGTGTTTCTTTGCATTCTGAGGAAGGAGCCATTTTTGAACAGGATGTTGACATGTGATGAGAATTCGGTCCTGTGCGAAGCTCCCCCGCGCCGTCATCAATGGTTAGCGTTCCATGAGCCGGTTCCAAAACAACCGCAACTAGCACTGCACCAGAAAAAGGTTCTCTTATGTGTTTGGTGGACTGCATCGTGCATCGGGAACTGCTACAAACTGGTCAGAGCATCAATGAAACTGTGTACTGTCAGCAGTGGAGTCGTGTTCAAAGAAAAACTAACAACTCTGGGGCCAGCACTTTTGAATCGCAAAGGGGTCCTTGTGTTACAAGACCACTGTTCTGATACTCACTGCTTACATGCAAAGTGATCACTCAATGTTGATATAACTCAAATGCCTATTCAGCAACAAAATAAGCATCACTATAATGACAATTTGTCACTTGTTGAGCACTCAGTTAACTATTTCATATAATTATAGTGACTACTTAGAAAATGCCTACTGTATGATTTGATCTTTGTTTGAAATTTGATAAAGTAACAGATAGATCTACCATTAAAAATAACCTTGCCTTATGTTAGAGACCGGTGAAGTGACGCAATTTCACTCGATCTATCATATACCGGCTTGTCCATTTCTATGCAAGACGAAATTTTCAATTCGTGAACCTAGAATAGCTACCAGTTGCCTGTTTCGTTGCCGTCTTATTTGCACGAACTGTATATAAACCTAAGCCTTCCATTTTTTAAATGAAAAACTCATTCAATATTATATACAACGTTATACAAAATAATGAGCTAAATCCTTTACTCCTTAGCAAATTAAAATTACGTAAACAAACTGAACATTCATCTCATCGTCGACAACAACTGAATGTTGAACGGCGTTGCACCTTTGAAGAACAGACGATGTAAAGCTTCAGTGGAGTAAGACAGTGATTTTTTTCCCTTAAAATGCAGGGTTTAGACTAATGTATTTCTTACTTGGAGATATACAATGAGGAAATAACAAAATGTCCCTCCCTGTCCCAGAAATAAATTGCTACTGTTTTCAATACATCAAGAAATGCTGATCCCAACATTTCAGCTATCTCACTTCCTGCCATTAGCGAATATACACATCCTATGAACGACATAAGTGTATGTATCCCCCCAAGGCGAAGAACCAATTTGAAATATGTTTTGGATCATTCAATGTTGTATCAGTCATTATTGCGTATATTGCATGGTCTGATCTGAACACGACAAAGGACTGCCCACAATATGTGTTAGTCTGACTTCCACAACGATTAATATTGTGTATTGATATATTGAAGATAGATCAATTACTGAGAATTACTTGTCTTGTCTTCTACTCTTCACTTGTTGATCATCGAATCATTTTAGTGTCGAAGAGTTCCTATTCAATACAACTTACTTTGTTACGAACTGATTTCAAATCTAAAAACTCCTTGAAGTATGATCTTGACACTATTGTGTTCTGGCATATATCGAGAGTTAACTCTTTCAAAGAAGGAATGCCACTTGTAGAAGCTATTGCACGTACAATAACTTTTAAAGCCCTTCCTCCATACCTAGCAACTGTAACATTAGCCTGTGGAGGAAGATATACGGTATATCTTCCTGTTTAGGAATTATTCATACAATAATATAATAGCAATATTTGGCTCTGCTTCCTACTCCTGAAATTTCCTTAAGATCATACGGATTGCATTAGTTCGTTACTGTCCACTTTTAGAGCAAACGGTTACATAAAAGTTGTCGGCGACATCTTAGATTAGGTTATTTCAATTCAAAATTGTCCTTGGCGAATAGCTATCACTGCGTGCATTACCTACTGATGCTCGGAAAGAAAGCTTAATTTAATCATAAGTAGTTGCTGCTTTGAAATGGTTGTGCTCTTGGTTTATTGACTTTTTCTTTAACAAGTCTGAAAATACAACTTGAAGTAGAATAGGGGCTTTTTTCCAAAGAACTTCCAAACCATCAAATACACTACTGATGGTAACTGCAGCAGGATGTGGGGTATTTGGTTCAAAGAAAAATTTCAATAATGTTTGAATCTATTCACAGCCAACTGAATTGACGCTGAACTGCAAATGGTACTTCAATTTTTTCTAAAGTAATAGTTTATTTTCGAATACTTAATTATGCAAGAAATCCCACATGCTGAAACACAGTGTCTTCATCATTTCCCATTGAGATCAGTGTGGAGGTGTAAGGTTTTATAAATATAATAAAACTGATATTTCTGGAGAAGAAAATATCAGCAGTCCCTTTCAAATATATATATATATATATATATATATATATATATATATATATATATATATATATATATATATATATATATATAAAGGAAAAGAAAATAAATAACTTCACTTTTCTGTATAAAAAGAAAGCTTTCCTTCATAAAGGTTCTTCATACCCAAATGTGAAGAATGCAGTGGGACATGGTTCCACGTTTCTGTCATTCACAAACACTTATTGGTTTTGCTTTAGAGAAAGCAACACTATAATTACGGAATATTTCGGTCGCTGATATATATATATAAATTTATGACATTTATAGTGGTGTCGTGGGCCCAAAACATGCAAACCACTGGGTGCTACTGCAATTTTGAACTGTGTTTCATCTACCAATGCATATTTCGTTTTATTGAGCGAGCACCTCTAGAATATATTTTTTTGAACACAGTGGTCATGATTTGGAAGTAAAGGCTGTAAAAACTAGGTTTTATTTTGTTATTTCGATCGATTCACTGCTCACGTCAAAAACTGCAATCATGCCTAAAATAGAAATTCCGTAGGCTCCGAACGTAGCATTCTTTAAGGTCGCTTATGTGTACTAGCTTTCTTTAGACAACTCCTTTTGACGGTACGATTTGCATGCGTTTTAAAGGTGTGGGTTGAAACAATGACCACTGGCTGTAAACCACCAAATTTAAATAATCGTATAAACGTTGTTCCAGCTGCTTCAAGCTGTTGTCGTTTCGTAGTTTATTTGCAAGTATAATTGACTCAGTGCGTTTTGCTGATACTGTATCCATCTTGTCCTGACTAGATGGATACTTGCAAATACACTCGTTTCTTTTCTTATGAGCTATTTTGGCTATATTCACTCATAACCTTAAACGAAATTCCGTTTCAGGTTTATACAGTCATTTTACGTGCAAAATAATATTATGGTCAGATTTATTGATCAAAATGTCACTAAAATACTATGTATCGCATGTACCTATTACACTCCGAAGTGGAAATTTTTATAACAACCATCATATACACTGTCTTGGGTTTTAGAAATTGCTCGAGTTATGCAGAGGGCATCAATAGGTTGCGAAATCTAGGACATTTCCTATATTATAAACCACGAAGTGGAAATACAATACCCCGATACATCAATTATTTATTGATTTTAGAAAGGCTTACGACTCGCTTAGGAGAGAAACACTGTACAACATTCTTACTAAATTTGGAATACCGAAACAAACTAATTAGATTAATTAAGGTGTGTTTAAATGAATCCGGGTACGAAAGTCCGGGTAGGAAAATTTTTGTCCACGAGCTTCCACGTCGATAATGGCCTGAAACAAGGAGAAGCGTTGTCGTCATTATTACTCAACTTTGTCCTGGAATATACTATAAGGAAAATCAAAGATAGCAACCAGGGCCTCTAGTTGAATGGTGTTCACCAGGTTATGGTGTATGCTGATGATTTAAATTTAATAGGGGATGATAGAAGAACATTACAAAGAAATGCAGAAGTTGTATTAAATGCTTGGAGGGACATTAGTTTAGAAGTAAACCCAGATACATGTAAATACATGGGAGTTCGTTGGAATCGTAATACGGCAAATTATGGTTAAGTTAAAATATCGAATAATACTTTTGTTAAAATTGATACTTTCAAATATCTAGGATAAATATTTACAGACGAAAACCATATTCACGAAGAAATTAAATGTCGACTACAAGAAGGGAATTCGTATTATTATCCAGTTCAAAATCTCTTCTTGTCGCGAATTATATGGAAGAATCTGAAGCTTAAAATATATAAAATGATAATCATGCCTGCTGTTGCGGAACATAGTTGCTTACTCTGAGGGAAGAACATTGACTGAGAGTATTTGAGAACAAGATCATGAGACTAATATTCGGACCGAAGGGAAACGGGAATGGGGAATTTCGGAAACTTCATAACGAGGAACTAGATAATTTATACGATTCACGAAGTATTTTATTGCCATCAAATTTAGAAGGGTTAGCTGGGCAGGTCATGCAGCCAGGGTGGAAGAAAGTAGGAACGCTTCCAAAGTCTTAACTGGAAAACCAATCGGAAAACGACGATTAGTAAGACCTAGGCGCAGATGGGAGGACACTATTGAGATGAATCTCGCAGAAATATGAATACAAAGGAGAAATTGGATCCAATTGGCTAAGGACAGAAGTCAGTGGAGAGCTTTTGTGAACGCGGCATTGAACTTCCGAGTTCATAGGCCATAGAATTAGTTACATATATATATATATATTGTTATATCCGAACTTCTCAGAAAGATTACACTGTGCAACCAATTTAAACTTTTTTCTCTGTCCTTTATTTGATTTTAATTAAATGATGGATGCTGAATTCATTAGGGAAAACGAAAATGTTCCATGAAGTCACGTTTCTGTTAGGCAGGCAACAACACACTATACGAAATGTACATATTTACATATATTTACAATCTAATGTAGGCTAGGAATGCTTGCTTACTTATATTAAAATTCTGTTGACTTACTCTTCAAAATACTTTCTTTGGTCGCTTACGCTTACAGACATTTCTTTTGGAGTCTCTCTGATGATATAGCAGCAATACTCAGAAAGCATACTTTCAGTGCATTTCCCACTGTCCTGATGAAACCGGTCTCCATGTTCAGCACTTATTCTGCCAAGTTTTGAAGGAAAATTCAAGATGTGAGTGCAAAACGTGTAATTTTAATACCATGTTGCTTCCCATGATTTGAAAACTGTGCAACATGTCACTAACAATAGCTTCATAATTTTCATCCTTTACGCTTCCAAGAAAACCGGAACATATCGATTGAAATGACAGCCAAGCTAATTTCTCAATCTCAGAGAGTTTAATTTCAAAGTCTTCATCTTACAGAACTGTTTTAATCTGTGGACCAACAAATACTCTTTCTTTAATGTTTTCCTCACTTAAGTTCTAGTATTTCTTCTTAAGGTGTGTGAAAGCAATATCTTCTCTATCTAGTGCTTTAACGAAAATATTCATCAACTTAAGCTTGATATATATTGGTGGCAAAAAAAAAAAAATACATCTTGCATGTTCACAAGGTGTCCCGACAAAACGTACCAGCGACAAAACGTACCACTTGAATTTTCGCGACAAAACGTACCACTTTTGATGACCTGTCATAAATGACAACCTGTCATGGATTAATTAAAGCATTTCTGATACTTATTCCACGACAAAACGTACTACTTATATAAATTACAACCTGTCTTGGACTGATTAAAACATTTCGGATATTTAATCCGCGACAAAACGTACCACTTCAAGCATTTTTTTTTCAGCGTGTTCACAGATTATTCTCCAGATCGAACAAACTTCTCTTAAAGGTTCTGTACGTGACAAACGTAACATTAAACACATTTATCAGCGAGTAAGAGAACACGAGTCTTCCAAAATACATTAGACCAATGTGGGTGCTTACATATCTAACAAAAGAGAACATAATGTTAAGGAACTACTTCCTCATGAACAGGTAAAACAACGGCAGTATAAGGTTGAGAAGAACAGACAGGTAATGTATCGAGTTGTTAAAGTGCAGAAACTCATTGGTAAAAGAAGGCTTATTTACAGAGGAAATGTAGCAACCTATAAACTGAAAGACACAGCTATAGATCATGGAAACTTTTTGGATAATATTCCTTTCTTAAGCAAATTTGATCTTCCGCTTAAAAGTAATTTAGATAAGGTCATCGAGAAGAATCATATACGAGGAAGTAAGCAGGATAGTGGTCGCATAACTTTTACTAAACACGGTGAATTTTGTTTTGAATGCTATCAACACACTTATCAGAGAAGATATTTCGAAAGAAGTCTCTCAAGCTTCAATATTTCCTGTCCTATTAGACACTACTCAAGATATAGTAGTTTCAGGCCAGTGCTCTGTTGTTTTGAGGTATGTTGTTAAAATGCTTGTTAAACAAAGTATTGCTGTCATTGTAAAATGCATATCTACCACAGGCCAGTGTCTTTGCGATTTACTGCTGGAAATTCTGCAGGAAGTTGAACCTTGATATTAAGAAGTGTATTGGAAATTCAACCGATGACTCAAGTAACATGCAAGGACAATATTCGGATTTTTTCAATTCACCTAATATCAGTTAAACGTGTGATTCAGTTGATTTTGAGTTTAACGGCCCTTTTAGCAGCGAGACTATATGAGACGGAACATACTGATTTACGGGAAATCCGAAGCACATGAGCTCGCGCCAGGAATCGAACCCAGGTCTCCCACGACAAAGGCGCATACGCTAACCGCTTAACCACTAAGAAATTCAATTATACGTGTGGTGTTACGCACATATACTCAATCATGTCATATGTGATCTGAGAAAAAATTGCATTGATTCTGTGGCATTGTTTTGCTGAATGACTGTACGATATTTATGGACATTTGGAAGATCAGATGTTAACAAAGGCGTCTTACAGTTATTGCGGAAACAAGATGGTAGAAAACACACTGTTTTTCAGAAAAAGTTTGGTTATTTTTCGAACCCAGAAAGTGCTTTGTATATAGAGTTGACCATAATAATTAAGAAAATTGCTTCTACAGAAAATATCAAACCAAAAGCTAGGTGTAAAGTGAAAGGATATATAAAAGATCTTCTCAAGTTCAAAACAACTCGGACAGCACAAATGTTCCTTAAGATATTTCAAGTGACGAGACGACCTCTCTGTCAAACTATCTCCAAATAGAGGGTGCTGCTAGTGTAGTCCTATCGGATGGTGCAGACTAATCTGTTCCAAGTGAAAGAGTAGAGAGATGATTTTGAATCCGTTAAGAATGCAGCATTAAGCTTTGCGGAATGGGCCAATAACAAATTTGAAGACTTAGAACGTGATTTCTTTCTTTCTTTTTTTTTTTTTATTGACCTGTCGACAATTCGCCTTCAGAGATGGACAAAGATTTTCCTGTGAATATGAATATGAAGCTGCTTCTATCCAATGACCAGGTACTGCATCGAAGCATTCAACACAATATTGGACATGGTAGTTTCGAGTATTTCTTCAAGATTCAAGAAGCAATGTACTTTATGGATTATTTGGACCCTAGACACTTCTACCAAGTAACAGAACTTCCAGACGTGCCTTTCGATAAACTTACATATTTTCTGAAAAAACTTCAGTAAAGAAGTTTCCAAGGATACTATAAATGTATTCTCTTGGACTTTTGAAGGACGTGGATATTCTTGAAAGTCAGTCTTGATGACGAGCACAACCGAGAAAAAATGACTGTCCTGATGGTGCAAGTGATTTAGAATTAGGAGAAAATACATTTGTTTACAAGGAAAGCGAATGCAAAACGTGTTTCAACATTGTCCAATGTGCTGCTTTTTAATTTTGCAGAATTGTAAAT
Organism: Thermobia domestica; assembly: GCF_964235325.1. Lineage (NCBI taxonomy): Eukaryota > Metazoa > Arthropoda > Insecta > Zygentoma > Lepismatidae > Thermobia > Thermobia domestica. The sequence continues at coordinate 141,457,710 of NC_137459.1, read as the reverse complement.
TTTGCAGTAATACTTATCCAGGTTTCCAGCATACAAATTTTTATTGACTTTGCCCGTAACTCAGGTAACATGTAAAAGAAATTTTTCAAAACTTAAATAAACTGAAATACATTAAAAATAGGCTAACGAGTACCATGTCTCAGGAATATTTGAAAACATTTATGTTGATGTCTATTGAAAAAGATTTATTAAAAAATATTTCGAATGCAAAAGTGATAGATACAGTAGCATCAAAAACTAGTACACTAAAACCTGCTAATTTTGTAATATAGTATACGTTCTCCTTGAACTTCATATAATATTTTGAACAATTCAGAATAATATACTGATGAAAGAATATCAGATTTTAATTGTCAATTGTTAATACTATTGACTTACTGTAGAAAGAAAACTGCAATTGATTTGTGACATTGAGATGCTGGTGCCCTTGTGGGAGAAAGCGCCCGTGCCCCTCTAATAATGTCTATCCGTCTCTGGTTCAAAGCCTGGATAAAGTGTGGTGGAAATCAGCAAATATTCAAATATTGCATATGCAAGATTCTTGCTGGTCTTACGTTAGTCTGGCGAGAATCTTGCAGGCATGGTCTTGGTGTTGGAAGAATCTTGCAGGCATGGTCTTGATCTTGCATCCCTTAGTCTTAGTTTTGGTCTTACATCGGTACTTTTCTCACCACCAATCTGTTCAACTTTTAACCTTATTTTGGCCGATATATAAATATACTTAAACCGTCCTATCAAGTGGTACGTTTTGTCGCCTGACATTATTTGATGGCTGATTGGAAGACTCTTTGCAAGTAGCCCTCCAGGCAAGTGGTACGTTTTGTCGCTTGTCATTATTTAAAGTGTTTTTAGAAAACCCTTTAAAAGCAGCCCTCAGGGTAAGTGGTACGTTTTGTCGGTGGTACGTTTTGTCGCTAGTACGTTTTGTCGCGTATTCGTTCACAATTGGTTTACGAGATGTTCTTGGCGCCAGGAATAAAATCCTGTCTTAAATGAAACTATTTTATTTATATTCAAACGTCCTTAAATACTGGACTCAGTCATATTCCACACACACACACACACACACACACACATACACACACACATACATACATACATACATACATACATACATACATACATATATATATATATATATATATATATATATATATATATATATATATTCTCACACAAGATCATTCAGCTCTTGTTGTGTGATCAAATGGGGTGACGTTGACTGAGATGTAGAAGTCTGAAAGTCATCATTTTCCTTGTTGCTTGGAATGTCTGAGGCATCTTCTTCTAAATCAACAGTGTAATGTTCTGAAGCCTTATGTACTGGAAAATCTTCACTGGAACTGGTCGAATAAGTGAATTTAAATTAGGATACTGAGTCTGGCGTTTGGATTTGGAGGAAAATCTCTTTATATCTGTCAAGCAAAAGTAAGTCAGTTACGTGATCTATTTGTTCACTCCAAATCATAAGAACAACAAATTCCATAGAAGTACGTTTCCCTTGTAGCCTGTTTCTCAAATTCCTGGAACACGTAGTACAACATCTAGGGGCCCAAGGTTTATCCTGGTATCAAACCTTACACCCAAAGTATAGTTCATAAAGGTGTAAGGTTAACTAAAGGTGTAAGGATGTCATTTTGAGGTTGAAATGTAAGTTCACCACACACATAACAAAATAAGTCAGATTTGTTTTTACACGTACAGGACATTGCACTCCACTACACGTACCTAATCCTCTATTCAACCCTTTCTTGAAACTCAGATGCACAGTACAAAATGCAACACAAAGACACAACGCAGAAAATCCGACTACTCATAACGAAACATTACTCAGCAAATAACGATACAATCGAATCAAAAAAATACTTAAATGCTTGAACATATAGCAGCAGACTTAGGCAACACAAACCTGAACTCGCTTACCACTAGGTGCTAATGGGCTACTACCTGAAATGAAGATAAAGAGTGAGGAGAAATATGAGCAACTACTATTCCCTATTATAATGCAGAAAAAAGACTCTTACGTAGTAGGAGAAAATTGGGAGATGAGGAGAACTCCTCTTTAAACATGATATACTTTCTGCAAAGAAGGCAAATTGTATCTTGGATGATGTTTAAATGAGCGTACATTGTACGGTATATTATATATGCAACACTTTTATATTAACCACATTTCTGCTCTCCCCACTAATCTAACGAGTAACGCACCCACCTTCGGTGCACGAGGACTCGGATTCGATTTATGGTCGGAGAACATTGAACGACACGGTGGCTCGGATTCCACCTTAAACTGTAGACCCAGGTCTTATGTACCCTCGCTGCTGAAAAGGTACGCTAAACTTCAATATCCAAACCAAACATTAATCATATTTCTTCACCACCTGTAAAACTATGGTATTTCACAGTACAAAATTTCAAACATTTCATTTTTTTAACAAAATTGGTACGTGGTATACAAAAAAGTAATTACAGATTTGATTTTGTCATTCAAAAATATATAAGAAAAAACATATTTCCATGTAAAGAACAGATTTCGCGTTGCACAGTGTTATCGCTAATACCAAGAATCGGACAGCAATCAGCACTATATCGGCACTAATTCCTGGCGAAAAAAAAGTAAGAAGTGATTCACAGTAAGCGGTTGGGCCAACTTCACGGACGTATGTTTAGTTAGTTCTTGTGATGACTAGCTGATGATTCTATATGCCCTAGCATTTGTTAAGTTTCTTCTTCGATTGCATTCTTATTTCCTGATTGATATTGTTTGAGAGGAGTTGTCGGATTTTCCACGTTATATCGTTTTGTGCTATTGTGTGATGTGTATATCTTTTAATTACCAAAAAACATAATAAAATTCCCCATTCCTACGATTTGGCACTAACAAAGAGAGCGTGTGACCGACTATTACTTTTGCTTGCCAGATGTAATATATATATAAACATCATATTATGCATGCAATTAAAAGTCAGCTATTAGACCAGTTTCAGACATTGAAGACGTTCCATTAGCTACGCTTCAGAAAATAACATCATTGATTCAGAAGAAAATACCTCCGACGTTCCAGACAGCAAGGAAAATGCATGCAAACTTTCTGCCATCTACATCCCGATCAATATCACATCATTTGGTCACACAAGAAGAAATTAACGATCATATATGGACTTATTTTATTTATGAAACAAAATCGAAATTGTTGGGTTGCGAGCTTTAATTTTGAACATCTAAGTCAAAAAATATTACAGTAACTTTGTTTAAGAAAATAGTCATTTTAGAAACTATATGCAGAACATTGAAGCAGCGTTTGTTGGAAAAGGTATACATCAGTGTTTTGATACGTTAATATAGACGAATGGTATTCGTTTATTGATAGATCGAAATTAAGTCTCAAAACAGTGATTCTAATATAATGTCGACACATATTGTTTTTTTTCTTTTTTTATTTTCTCATGCTGCTCATACAAAGGAAGCATATGAAGTTATGTGCGAGAGATTGCGGTATATTGAATACAATAAATTCAAATGATATATGCGCGGAAACTGCAAAGTTATTGGTAACCACACAGGTACTGTTATCTGTGGTGGGGAAACCGTTAAAAAAAAAAAAAAAAACTTTGCTTGTGGGTATTGGCGCCGACTCCAATATTTCATTGATGATGCTAACAGCGTATGCCATAAACCAATGAATTCTCAAGACGTAAATGTTGTCACCATTCATTGAATTAAGCTTTGTTTAATGAAAATCTTCATTAAATGACTCGACGAATAGGATATAACTTTCACTAAGCTCAAGGAGAAATTCACGAACTTAAATGAATCAGAACTTTAAGGCATATTTGTTAATCCACTTATTAAAGCAGTTACGTAGGATGAAGACCTTGAAGCTAAACTCTGTAAAATAGAGAAATCAACTTATCTGCCATTTAAATCAGGAAGTCAAGATTTTCTAAAATAATAATAATAATAATAATAATAATAATAATAATAATAATAATAATAATAATAATAATAATAATAATAATTAAATAAAATAAATAAGTAAATAATTAAAATAAAGTTTGAAGCAATGGTTAATGACAAGTTACAAAGTTTTCAACTCCTGCGATGTAACGTATCGCTAAAATTACATTTTTTCCTATGTCCTTGCATGTGAGTCTATTCAATCAAAGCATCTTTATCGTAATTTATGAACACAAAGAACGGTAACACCATGGCATAGCCATATGTAAGAGGAGCTACAGTAAAGAAATGGGCTAAAAGTAAGATTGCTGAGTATTGCTAGTATATCACCAAATATACCCCGTAATATGTCTACAAGCGTTATGTAACTAAATAAAATAACTAAAAGTGTATTCCTACAAAATTAAGTATTAGTATAATAAGCCTTGCCATTCTACATTGTACAGTTAATACCCGTTATTTGCACGGGAAAAATATACATATAGAAAGTATTTGAATCATCTTTTCCCTTAGGGTAACCATTTCAATGGAAGCGTAATCATACTAAAGGGTACTCTACTTTCCGTATAAATTTTGAAACACCTATCTTCATGAAATACAAACTTTAATGGAAGTGAAATGATATAAACCTACCTTGACGTATATATTGTGTTTCAAAAATTATTTCAAACGGGTCAGCTGTTTTCTTGAATCCGAAAATATGGATTCGACACTATTCTCGCTCATGTTGGATATTCCATTTTCCACCATTTATCATCTACCATGCCGATGGAGGCTGAAAGTGGACTTTAACGACATTGGGGATGTCAGCATTTATCTTGGCGATTCCGAAATCTGTGTATTCAACACTAACATACGTCGTCTGCAATCACTTTTACATGTTAGCTCATTCCGACCCCACCTTTGTGTGCTAAGGGTGGCTTACCTACACCGTAGGGTTAAAGGGCGCCAGGATTGTCACCAATCAATTTAGTGACCCAAACTCTGTGGATTCAACATTAATATAAGTTGTTTTCGATTATTTTTACTTGTCAACTTCCCCCTCCCTTCCCAATGTGCTAATGGGGGCTGAAATTGGACGTAAAATGCATAAGTACTGTCACGATTCATTTAACAAGGAACTCGAAAACTATGAATTCCGTACTGATGTGTGTTATTTTCGATCATTTGTATATGGTGCTTGTCCGCACTCCTCTTAGGTGTGCCAAGGGGTCTTACACCCACAGTACTATTTTCCAGACTGCACCACGTTCAGTTAAAATTGATCTAGGTATTCCAGAGTTATGTTGGAACATACATGCATTCATATATTTTGATATGTATAAGAATTATAAAGAAAAGATAGATTAATTTGTACATTGTATATAATGTGTAATATTCTATCGAAAAATAATAAGACGTGATTAATCTTTTTTGGTTTGCGCCTATGAATTCAACACTTGTCGTTTATCTAAATCCTCATATTGAAAGACAAGATAATCTTGTGCAAAACGTTAAAACTTGAAGTGCTTTGTTTATATCCCTTTCAGTTTTAGTAGATATATTAGAGTATAGATGGGTTTATATTATTGGGACACTTAATTGATTAGAAAAAAAATACTTATAACTATTTAGTACGGCTTTTATTCAATGGCGATCAACGTTAAAACCCGAAGTTGTCGATTTCTGAAACTTCTGCTTTCAATATGATATTAACAAAGAATATGGTACTTGTGTTTGTGACGTTAAATCGATTCCTCCTCAAACAACTTCCTGATATCTCCTATATTTTTTGCTCTATGTAGATAAATGGTCAGACTGAAAGTTCTAGTGAATTTCTATATTTTCCAGCATACATGAAATTCATTCTTAGAATGCTTAACGGATTTCAGCAAACCACTTATCGCTGCCTATTACAATTCTTGTTTGATAGTGATCAATATATAGAAAACGGAAATGTTCAATTTATACTACTCTTGATTTAAATATTGCCTCTATCAACAAACTATTCCTAATTTTTTGTGCATCTCCATCCTGGTCACATTTGGTGGTGATTGATAAAGTACTTCTTTAGATTTTTGTCTCTCAATCGCAAGATTACATGGGGGGATATACATACACATGCCAGCGTTACGTGTCTACCATTAAGAATTTTAGTTTGTATGGTATAATAGTTTCTCAGTTTATATTGAAACCCTAAGTTGTTATTGTATTACATTTTTCTCTCTATAGCAATCACCGGTGAACCAGAAGTAGTGTATCTTCTCCTACTTTCGGTTTTAGTATAATCACTAGAGTGAATCTGGAGTGTGCTTTTGAGAAGTTTAACTGGTTGCAGACAACCGCTCTTCACTCTGTTATTGTTTTTACTCTATAACAGGCAATTTTAAAGCGGATAGTAGTTGATATCTGCTACTTCCGGTTTTAGATGGAGATTATAATAAATATGAGTAGGGTTACCACCTTTCATCTGAAGAAATCCCTGGCATATCGATAATTGAAGTCAAATTAAAAGACATACATGCAAAACTAGTCATAATGCATTCCTTTTACACACCCACATGCAAGGATAGACTCTTGATATTAAAAACATGTTTTTATTTATTATTAGCGTAACAAGGTAAAAGAGAATAAGTGAGAAATTGTATTTTTAAAGAGCACAATCCTGGAGCCTAGGGAAGAACAGTTGCTTTCTTCAAGCAACAAGATTCTGCTATGGATAATGCCCAAAACATTTTGGTGGAAATGCGGGTATGCTTCTTCCGGAGTTACTGAATTACCATTTTCGAAGTCACTGGAAACAAATTTTCAAATTAGGGAATCACATACTTCTTCGCCCAAACTAAAAAAGAAAATGGTATTTAATGGCGAGCATTTTTTTCCAACAGACGAGTCAGAGCAAAATAAAGAGAGAGCCACCTGGTTGGTACATGACGCGAAACATTTTGCAATTCTAACTCAACAAACTCAGAATTCCTTTAATTTAGTGACATTTTGTGCTGAAATTGAGAATTCATTATATATTTTTAATAAGAAGTATTTCCACATCCATGCACCAGATAACTTTGCCGGCTTTTTTAGGTACATTGTATAACATGGCAGTTGCAGCTTGCAGCAATCTAGTTAGGATTGTCTTTCTTTAAGTTTCGGTAAACTGGTCGGCGTCTCCCATGTTTGTTACTGTTCCTTAAGTACTGTATTGTCTGCCGTGTATGTGATTACATTACATCAGAAGTTTCATTGCTGTTTTCGTAAAAAGCTTGAACTTGGGCACATATGTCATCCTTAGAATAAAATTGTACACAAAGAATGAAAAGCTTGTAATTATTTTTGTTAGATGTATCACTTGAAATTGAAAAATGGAACTTGCCCGATTTTTCATGAATGCTTTCTACCGAATGAGGTGCTAAAACATTGCAAATTATGCTCTCGCGTTTTGTTCGGCACAACCCAATTTACTAGCTATTTTTTTTTTAATAAAAATTGGAATCATTTCCTAGCAATTTTAAAGTCTATTGATAGATAAGAGTGATGGCGTTAAATATGATAAAATAATTTGGAAATTTCAGCTGCAGTCGCCTTATTTTCTTCAGTGATTTTTTTTTTTGTCTACAAATACATTAGTTAACGCTTTACTTTCTGTCGTAATCCGTGCCTTTATTTTATGTTTCTAGGAAAATTCATGGGTTTTCACATCTTTCAGACCATTCTATTTGTTTAGAAATGTATTCAAACATGCCTTTAAGTTTGCATTTTCACGATTGTCTCCAATACAGAAATATGTATATGATTTTTTTCCCATTCTTTATAACGCGAACATCTTTTTTTTATTTTTCAGACGAAGTGCAAGGTCTGTCACTCTCACTACCGACACTACCACTCTCAAAACTTCGCTTAACTTTTGACATTTTACACAACACAGTCTGAACTAAGCACAATAAAAGGTCGAGAATGTGTGCAAGCTTGCATTACATAAATCGTCAACAAGATGAACTAATAGGCCTACAATTGCTCACTGAAAGACGTATACCTAATTAGAAGGCCAAATTTCAACAGTAGTTTCACTGAAGCAATATTACTACCAGGACACTTTTAAAACAACAGTTGAAAACTAGTCTGATTAGATTTATTAATCATTCTGTGGACCATATTACATGTACATTTGTACAAAATGGTATTGAACTCGTCAGTATATAAAACATATACCATACTTAGAACAAATAAAATGCACTTCTTTAATAAATTGTGAAATTATATATAAGCTTAACGAATTCTACCATCTATATAACAACAATATACATATATGGCCTTATTTACTATTTTGTTTAGTAATTACTTTATGCACATTTAAAAAGGGATTCCGTATTTAAAAAAAATCATGACAAAAATTACCGCTTCATTTTTTTTCTGTCAATTACAACCAGTAATGGAAAGTACGTTTTGTTGTTGCACAAAATTGAAAGAAAACTAACCTATTTGGAACATGCGGTAATTGTGCCAACCACATAATAAACCTCTGAATAAGGTACGAAACAACTCATCATTTTCTAAAGAAAAGAGGCTAGTGGTATTTAAAATTTCGGATCCAGGAAATTAATGGACACGAGTTATGAAAATATTCGGTAGTGCTTGTTTGAACCTCTATGGTTTACGTATTATGATACAGATATGAAATGCAAATTTATAAATTTGCATATTCACGGACATTTGGCATCCGGAGTAGATGTTGCTTCGGGCTCCCGACGAATTGTTTAATTTCATGATTTCCCGGGACAAACCCGGACGGGTGATAACCCTAAATATAAGATATACAGTATATTCTTGAAACGCTTAATTCATTAATAATAATAATAATAATAACTTGTCGTTATTTTTACGGCTTTCATTCTACGGCGTTGATTTATGCCACTTTCAGTTTGAATAGGAGATTAGGAAAGCAGATTGTAAATATTCAAATGACGCTAACTCGATTTCCAAAGATCACTTCTTACTATCTCATCATATTTGTTCTATATAGACCAACATTGAAGCTGAAAGCTTCAATGGATTTATATCACTTAGTGTTTCAGTAGAGAGCTTAGAATGCAGATTGAACACAGTTTTGGAATGCTTAATCGATGTCAGAATGGGGTCGCGGTGGCTTAGTTGTAGAGCGTTCACCTTTGGTGCGTAGGGTTCTTGGTTCGATCCCCGCTCAATCCAAGTAAATTTTGGTGGATAAACACCATGTGCGTGGGTTTCCTTGGGGCTTTTCCGTTTCCTCCCACTTTCTTCATTCCATCATTTCACCCATTTTCCATCATCACCGTCTCCTTTAAATTAGCCGGCATACGTGTGGGACGCAAATCTCAAAGATTTAATTTCATTTCGATTGCAGAAAACTGTATCTCTCTCTCTTGGATATTGCCTTCATCAGTGAATGGATTCCTACCCTTCGATATTTCTACTACAGTTGTCGGTGATCCATCAAATAGTTCTTGAACGGTTTTTTTTCTTGCGGAAAAACAGGCAGACGGACACACGGACAAGGCAAACATGTAGAGGAGTTTTGGTAAAACAGACTTATTGGCAATAGTTAGTTAAACAAATTACCAATTTAATGCTTTCCTTCTTTGTAATATATATATATATATATATATATATATTCGACCTACCGTTTTGTTTAATGTCGGCGTTAATGATAGCAAAGGAAAGAAGATAATGGCAAACTTTAAAAAAATTGAAAATATAAAAATAATCACTATCAGAAAATAATGCAATACATGTTTTCATAGCATTGAAAAAGATATTTCCACGTAGCTACTGCAGAATTGCTATTCCTATTGTCAGCGTTCTTTGTTGCTAAATTGTGTGGCGTTTATTGTTGATTTGTTCTGCTACATGTTTGAATAGATACACTTACAGGTGGAATGGAAATTGTGTTAATTCAATCAACTGTGCCTTTTTAGGATTTCCAATCACATTTTTTTTTTTTACTTCATTCAGCTAAAAGATAGACATTACAAAGGTTTACAGAATCAGCAAAATAGAAAAAAAATGTTAAAATAGTGTTGATTCATAATCTATAGTTTTAATTCATTTTATCCATTACTTCGAATTGTTAACTTCACTATATTGCAGACTATCAAACAATGAATATGTTAGAGATAAAATAAAATGCAATTAAACTTTTGTTTCGATAATTGCCTTTTTGTTGTTCAATTATCGAGGAGCTTGGATTATGCTAATTCCTAAGCTAATATGGACAATTCACAGTGTTATTAGCACGCTTCCTAGATGTACCAATATACAAGCGGAGACAATTAGATATAAGTATTTATTCATAAAAGTATTTTAAAGTATAATCTCAATCAGAAGGACATTAAATTTCGCCTCAAATAAACTGATAATTTTGATCATGGTATTTAGAAATAAATTTTGGTGTGAAATAAAATGCTAACATCTGGAACTTACACTAATTCTTATCCTCCTGACGTTATTTAAGTCTCATAAATTTAACCTTACTCTAGGCGCTATTAAAATCACTCTAATGTGGGATAATTTTGGACATTTTGTGCAAATTTTCAAAATCATGTTCCGCTTAGTTGTATGTTAAGGAGGTGTATAAAATGAGTGTAATAATGTTTGTCCCTCAACTCCACATGAAGGGATCGACCGACTTCGATGATTTTGGGAACCTGATTTGACTTTTGCCTAGCTTAGGTAATGCTTCTGTTATTAGGTTAAAATGCGTAGTCCGAGGGTGAAACGTGGAGTTTAAATTATATGCGAGAAACGTATAGTATAATAGTATATCGCGACCCTTTCAACTTAGAACAATGAAACTTGCTATATCAATTCACCATTTAAGAAAATCCATATATATATATATACATATACATATATATATATATATATATATATATATATATATATATATATATATATATATATATATATATATATATATATGAACCATGTTTGTTCGTGAACTCCTTCTAAACTGATGGACCAATTTAGATGTCTTTGGGTTTTGACAAGACTATGACATATCCTAGATTCCTTTCATGTTACTGTGATTAAAATGTGTATCCTAAGAGGAGAGCGAAATAGGGTAAAAATTATGCAAAAAATTAGTATCTGACGGCCCTCTCAATTCAGGATCATGAAACTTGGTGTATAACTTGTCCATCGAAATAATAGGTAACGTGATCCAGCGTTTCTCAAACTTCCCCTTTTAAGGGGAGCATCTTGTACATTGGGGGCTTGAACTAAATCTCGCTATTGACGAAAAGAGGATAGTAGTTGAGCTACTGAAACATAGCGGACAGTGGCACGAGAAATACTTAACAGTAGAAACATTAGGCGTTCAGATATTTATGCGACTTTCGAGTGGAGCGAAATGAACCAACCTATTTAGTGTCTTGAGCATGTTAGGTTTTGTACATAAAACAAAAAAAAATAATAATAATAATAATAATTTGCGGGAATTATTACTCTTCTGCTTTCATCGCAAGAAATTTACTGCAGAAAGTCATCATTTGCTAGTAAAAATGTACATATAACATGCTGTGCTGGAAACATCGTGCATAGATCGGTTTCGACGATCGAACAATATTTTGAGGTGACAAAATGCGTCCTGATCAGCCGAAAATATTTGAGTATGGACAGTGAGAACCTTTACTTGCGAAAAATGTATCTCATATGTTTATACAGTTGTCAGAAACACAAAATCTGGATGTGCTAACTGTTAACAAGTAATAGGGATAATTCAGAAATTGTGGGAAACTAGATAAAATATGAATTAACAGAAAGAAACGCTGCAAAACGCTTTAGCTGTTGCAAAATACTTCAGAGACAAAAACGGAAGTCATTTTTGGATCGCATAGTAAGTGGCGATGAAAAGTAGCTCCGTTATGGAAAAACCAAAACGCAATAATTCATAGGCACATACCAATGAGCCATCAATATCAACCTCAGAACCTGATATTCATAGCAAGAAAATTATGCTGTGCATTTGGTGAGATCAAGTCGGTAAAATGTACTACAAACTCCTGCAACGATGTCAAACAGTGAATGTTGAGCGATACAAAGCACAATTACTCAATTTCAATTGAATACTTAAAGATAAACTACCGCGATATAAAAAGAGACATGATAAACTCATCCTGCTTCATTGCAATGCCAAACTACAGGTTGCAAACCGAGTGAAGGAAACCTTGATGAGAGTTCGATAGGGTATTTTACCCCATCCACCATATTCACGAGTTGATGTATTTTCGGACTACAATTTGTTTTGGTCCGAGGAGCATGACTTTCCTGTACAACACGTTTGTCAACAATCTCGGAAACTAGCTCCATGAATGGATCACCTCAAAATAACTTTTGTTTTTCTTTATCGCGGAATTCATTTGTTACCCGAAAATTGGAAAAAGGTTGTAGCTGCAGAACGACTAAATTATCTTCTACCATTCTATTGGAATAAAAGTGTATTTTCTATCCAACAAACAGCGAGAATTAAATCAAGCACTCCATTAATTGATGTGACGATCTTTGTCCCTTAACTCCTTCTAGACGTGGACCTATTTTGACTTTTGTTACAAGACTGATAGTTGTCTTCCTTGCGTTTTCTATCATGTTATTTTGAATAAGGTGTGTGTGCTGTGAAGGGAGCAAAGGGTTCAAAATTTATGCGAAAATTGAGTTTATCATAATCCTCTGAACTTCGGATAATGAGCATGAGGTTCAAATATGTTCCATAAAACTATTATTCTCGTGTGATAAAGGAGCGTTTCAACAAGTCTCATACAAATCTGAAATTTAAAATTTGTTCCCGGTATTTTAACATCGTGTGGCCTCTAGGTCTACATACATAAATTGGAATGAAACGATGAATATAGACGTTGTGAAATTTTGATTGTCCACATTGTGAAATTTTGATTTTCCATAGCGGCTGAAGAAGGCCCAGGAGAGCATACTATCATACAACATTTTCGCCTGTAGAATACTGTTCTGTTATCCGTGAGTGCCATTTATAGAACACCCAATATATGCTTATATATATAAAAAAAGACGGATTTTCGACATGCAAAGGCCATGAAATCGTAAATCTGTTAAAACTTCGACCTCAACTTTATTACGATCACAATATATGCTATTTGCTTAATATGAGTTGTTGAATTTCTGTAATAATTGTATAATAATAATAATAATAATAATAATAATAATAATAATAATAATAATAATAATAATAATAATAATAATAATAATGTGATTCGATTTAATTTACTACTTTAAATTTAATGCATTTCGTGTTATCACTTTAGTTTTCCAGTTATAGGCTATATATTATAATTCTGCTTTAATACAGACATTCGAAAACGATTTTCTTTTGAAACAAAAAATATTATTAACACATGTAGTATATTTATTTGCAAACATTCTACTCATCACGTTCACTCTTTATTCTATGTATTCTCTTCTATAACATAAAATTATTTTAACATTTTAGTGCTCGTTACGAAACCAAGATATTTTAAAATTAATGAAAAATTTCATGTAGAATGTTAAATAAAAACAGCATGTTATATAAAAAAAAAACTTCTTACCCTAAATCGTTTGCGTTCTTCGTTTATCTCAACAGCTTTTCATGTTCTTGTGCCTTATCGCATTGACCACTCATGATCTTTCATAAAGTACATCACATTGAACTTCGAATCTGCTTGTGCAAGCTACTAATTCTGTTTATATGAGCCTGTTCTCTATCTTCTTTAGCTTTCACTCTATGCACGTTATTATTTTGCACTTAAAAAGAAAATACATATTTTAGTTGTGTCATAGAGCACGGTATCAATGATACATATAATCAAACGCACATTTTAGAAAGAATTCCATTCTTTGCGTACGTATCATATGATTTAACACTTTAGCACACATAAATATCAATATACAGAGTAATACATCTATTTCTTTTTTAATAGAACCGTCAGGAGCATCTGTTCTACACTAAGTCAGCATATACTTGGCAGAAGTGAGACACCGAATATAAACGTTCATACTGATTCAATTTTGTTGACATACAACATTAACATTTTTAAATATCTTTCATTAAATGTAGATATATATGCCGAAGAATAAGAGCTCTACATCCTAATCATTTGTTAATATGTCATTCTATCCTGCAATTGTATGCAATATTGCTTAGGACATTTTATAACGCTGGTTGTAGAAATATAAGGGATACAATGATAGCTTCAGATAATAAATGCGGAAGTGTCAGTGCTTCATAGTAATTCATGATATCGCTAATCACGTTAGTTACGCTAATAGACGAAGCTACGAGTGCTATTACTTGCCTGTTTAGCGCTAATAGATGTCGCTACCTGCATGATTGCTCTATATAACAAAACTTTAAGTAACTGCTTAAAAACTAAAGGCTTTATGCAGAGTCGTTCTGACGTGTGACTAGTGCCATACTAAAGAACTCGACTAAGATAAGTTTTCTGCAATAGTCAGGCCTTTAGTATGACACTAATCATACGTCAAAACGAAAGAAATGAAATGAAATTTTTAAGTTTTACGTCCCACGATTATGCCGGTTAGGCTAAAGGAGACGGTGAAGGTGAGACATGAATGATATGGTGGAACGAAGAAAGTGGGAGGAAACGGAAGAACCCTGAGAAGCCCACGGCATGGTATTTGTCCACCACAAAGTCCACACGGCGAGAGCTGGGATCGAAGCAGGGACCCCAAGCATCGGAGGTGAACGCTCTACCACTGAGCAACCCCCTTAGTCAAAAATAATCTGCATAAGGACCTAAGAGAGTGTGGAATTTGATGAGTAAACTTATAAAAAAAATATAAATAATTAGATATTTTAAGTAAGCATAGTTTTAACCTGTAATGAACAAAAGCCAAAGGTTTGAGTGCATTAAGAAGCTATTATACTTTTCAGACCCGCCAGTACATTAAGAGCGTCTTAAGTATAAAGACACGAAAATGAAATAATTCAGCTTGACGTCCTATAATTACGCCCTTTAGGCTAAGACAGGCAATGATTAATGTAAGTGAATGATGATGGAAGAATTGGCGGAATCATAGTTTCGAAGGAAAGAGGAGTACAATACAAAACTATGTAAACTTTGTCCACCATAAACTTACTCGGCTAGAGATCGAACCATGGACCTAACGCACCAGAGATAAACATTCTACCACTGAGCCACCGTGCCCCTGCTTTAATATGAAACAAGTGTTCCATTTACTGCACATTTAGCTTATTACCAGCGTTATAAGGTAAAAAAAAAACTTTTTAGCCACCCTGACATCCTGATTGTCATCAAGTAGCACGTCATAGCATCGTATTATTAAATTTGATTGTGATTAAGTAAATTTGCACTGTAAATTTAATTACATCATTAGTACTTGAACATTTTTATTTAGAATATCAATAGTTTATTTTGTTATAGTCTTTATTTCGTTCTGAATATATGCTACATAACCATCATTAATGCACAACTCTCGTAATTTGTATTAATTTTCAGAAACAATGTAGTCTGTTGTAAACGATCGAAGCTACTTATATATATATATATATATATATATATATATATATATATATATATATATATATATATATATATATATATATATGCATGCATGTATAAAGATAATTGATGGTACAACGGTTAGTAATCATTTCAATAATTTTGTAAATGTAATGTATTACTTTTACTTACTAATAACTATAGACACAATTGTGATACTTTTTTTTTGTTGAAATAATATTCCTGTCTATCATTACCCTTTAATTGTTCAATGGCAGCCTCAGGGAAAGAAATTGTAAATGGACATACACACAATTGTTTTCATATTTACTTTTGCATTTTCAAGTATCTAGAGAAGAGGTAAACTATATGAGTATTTGTGAATTATTTGTTTTACTTATGTAGTATTTTGCATGTATAAATGCATAAATTGGCGTGATATTCTTGGGAGATTCGAATTTAATGTTTCCAGAGGACTATAGTAAAAGAGAAAATGCTTTCAGTAGGCCGAAAATATAATGAGTGCATGCTTAAAATTACGCGCTATGATATGTCGTCTTAAATTTGGTAACGCGTATGCTCTCTGTGTTCGTGACCACGGATTTGATTCCACATTAGATCATGTATTTTGAATATAAATGCCAGCAGTGGCTCGTATTATTTTTAAATATTTGTCTGTCTTGTTTAGCTTCGTTTCTGATAAATGATGTTAAACTTCCAAAAAAGTCAACGAACTATGACAGTATCTAATTTAATGCGAAACTGAGTAGGTAATAGAACAAGTATTATCTGTCCTGTTGGAAGGACACAAGCTCTCCAGTAGATTTTTTTAAAGCCTCTAGGACATTATGATAATGTAGCCTTAAGAATATTTTGCATTTGTTCTTATTTTATAGACGCTGCTTGCATGAATACTTCGCAAAATATTAGAACGGCATGAGAAATATAATATATCGTGACAGCATATGGCCATTTTAGTGATCTGTTTTCTTAACTAAACAATTAAAACATGGTTTGGGTGCCGAAAGATTTGCGTATTCATTTCTGTTTGTGTTATCACTTTTACTGTTTTAAGGATAAATTGAAATGGATAACATAAATGTAGTTGAAATTTACTATTTTTATAACTATTTATGTAATTCTATTTTTCATACATACCAATGTTACTATTTGCTTTATGTGGTATAGATATGCAAATTATGATATGATCTACATAACTAAAATATTCTTATATTATTTGTCTATCCAGAACCATGCAGTAAATAAACCTGGAAAACATTTCGCATATTAAAACATGATTATGCGATTTGTATTTGAATATCGGCTTACAACAAACAGGAGTGTAGATGTGTAAGAATATTTAGCAAAAAATATTATATTCTTAACAACCACTTAATTAATTTGCTAATTGATTTCACTACTAATCTTACCACCAAATTGTTGACCTTTCTTATATACAAAGTAATCTGCAATGCTCTATCATGCATCAGATGTTATGATCAATGGGTCTTCAAACAAAACATTTTCTCAAGTTTGCTGATTTATTTATCTTGTTTGTAATAAAGCATACACAACCTGTTAGAAGTTCTACTTACGCGAATGTTTGCTTATGTGGATGTTTCTGTAGCCGCGATTTTGAATTAAAATTTTCTTCCTAACGCTTCCTTGGGAGTATTATGTGTACGAACGTGTAAAATGGGTGCAACAAGGCTCATCTAGACCCAAAAACAGAGAGTAAAAAGTAAAGGGAGTAGAGGAAAAATGAAGAGATTGTTTGAGAACTGAATAATAACATGGGATTGGGGAGAGTTGTCTGCCTTCTACGTATCATGCATTGTCATGAGACGTCAAACATGGTACATCTTGCCGTTCGTCTTCGTGCATGAGTGAACGAAGTACCAGGAGAGCTTGGATGGTTCCGGGGTTTTTAGGGTGGAATGAGTCGACTAGAAGGAGAGAATGAGGCAGTGGTAGGAGGTAATGGATACAGAATGGGGAGGGGATAGAGAAGGCGTTTTCACTGCTGACGTGCTAGGAACGCAACAAACTGGAAAACAGGTTCAGTGGGCTGGAAAATCCCCTCCGCTCCCGTTGCTATATCTGCCTCCCAATCCTTGTGTCAAACTCTCAGGCCAAACTGCACCAGTTTAATATGCGAGCTAGGTCCTTCTGTTTACAGGACGGTTCTAATTACTTGGCTACGTCATCGAGAATCTCTTGCAAAGTCGAACCAACAAGAGATCAACTTTACGCACTAGCCTGGTCTTTCACTTCCACTTTTTCTCTCTTTCTCTCTCTCTCTTCTTTCCTGCTTTATCCTTACCAAAGCATTTTACAACACTCTATGTACTTTCTGGTATAGAAATAAATGTAACTTCACGTTCATTTCATAATATTTTCCACGAGAAGCTTATTGCAGCCGTCTTGAGATGTAATTGAAGAAACGTACATTGAAAGTTCTCTCCACCTTTTTGTGTGAAAAGATCGTTGGCTCAAATACTTCATTTCAGGCGTATGACCGCAAATAATCTGCCAGACTTGCATATTGAGTGAGCTCTACTATCCGTACTTTCGGAGGTTTATTTAGAGTGTTACATGTTTTGATTGCAACGGTATAAAGTAACGACACTTTTAGAAGTATCAGCGCAAATCGTTATTTCCTCAGTAACACATGTGACATCTCCTATTTAAACGTTTGGTATATTCGAAACAATACAAGTTCTTTCAAATACGTTTTCCAATTGGTTTCGTTTGCGTGTGTGGTCATTTGCATGTTCTACTGTTCTGAAATAATAATTTAAGTCAAAAATGAAAATGCAAATATACAAATATTTGCATTTGTTAATGCGTGTGTTCAATGATAATTTGGCTCATTGAATCATATTGTCAATTACGAAAGTTATTTATTACATTAATACGTGTTACACTGATCTATAAACAACGATAAGCTATTTTGAAACGAAGACCAACGTATAATTTATTATAGTAAATGTTTTTAAAATAGTTTTTAGTAATATATTTTAGATTTACTTTCTTTGTGTTGCAGAAACTTATTTTAAGCCATATATGAATACACACTCGTATATCCACAATTGGGTCAAAACGACTAAATCCATTCATAAGTATTTAATTTCACTGTAAAGTATTTCCAAAATACATAAGTTTATGATTTTATCTAGTGTTTTCTTAACATTATTACTTCAATAATCCCTCTTGAATCTTTATTAAGTCCTATATATTGTATTTGTAGGACGTTGGATGGATTTAATTAAAATCTAAATAAAAATCAAGCAAAATAATCTCTAAAAATAATAATATATATCTACATAAAGATATACTTAACGAAGGTCAAATATTTGATGATAAATATCATAGTTATTTTCCTAATATTATAGAAACATTCTATTTGTTTTACAAATGCATAGCATTGACTTTAATTGATACTTGACATTATCTGAACCAACATGTCAAATTGTGAAAGGTAATGAGTGTGTACATGCATTATATACGCGTTCGTTTCACTACTAACAATTTAACACATTTCCGACATATTCACTGAAATCTGACAATGGTTGTATTAAGCTCAGATTTTAGAGACTTTTTTTTCTCAATAGCGTAGAACACGGAGGTGGTGTGAAAAATTGAATAATAACTAATTCATTTACGTAAGTGCAAATATAATCTGAAGAGAAGAGTATTGGTTCAAAACCATAACCGAGAATATACCCCCTTTCGTGCCACATATCGTTTGACAAGACGACTCCTGACTACATGTTAACACTTGCAAATTGTCATTCTCTTTCACGAAGGAGTATGCCAAGTTGACGGAATACCCTCGATTCCTTTCGAATTGTAAATGAATGTCGAATCATTTATATTCTAGCATTTGTTTGGCTGAACAGCGGCTTTCATTTACCGTTTCTTGGTACGGGATAGTGATTTAATTGTGTCTCAATTAAAAAAAAAATAAAAATAAACGAGTGAATTCGGGCTACAGGGATGAAGGAACTGCAGCGATTTTTGGATCGTCGGTGAGCTTCCGAAGTTAAAACAAGCAATTTCGAACGGACTGCTTGTTGCTTGTGGATGCCAAGTGGCCTAAGTCCAAAATTCAAATGCTACAGGAGTGAAATTTGAAGTGCAACAGCTCATTATAAAAATCATACTTCTGTTATGTTATTAACCATAATCATAATTGTTTAGTTCACTGTCTACTGATTTACTGTTTACAAGAAAACATTTCTAACCCGGAATCAGTTGTGCGCGGAATTTTGTTCTGTACTAATATATTTTGATGAATAATTCCGTTAAGTTTAAACGGAAATATTTCAATTTCTACCTATCTTTATTTTATATTTTCATTGTTATAAAACAATTGTTTTCTTTCTTTTTTTGAGGGGGGTCTATTGAGGAGGAATTTTGTGTTTTGTTTTGGAATGGTGCGTTTTACGGAGAACATATCCGTGCATGACTAAATAAAATTATATTTCCCGCCGTTTCGTTACTGAGTACTTTCTATATATATATATATATATATATATATATATATATATATATATATATATATATATATATATATATTTTTTTTTGGCTGTGAGCCAATTGAGCAATGATTCCACTGTAAAAAGTGTGCCTAGTTCTGCATTCTCTGCGTTGACATGCTTTCTGCAAAACGAGGAAAACTAAGTAAGTCAATTATTTTTAAGCAGTGCATCAAGAATTAGCGTATGAGTGCATAAGGAAAGTACAATTTATTGTAAGGTTTATGTTCAGAAAGATTCAAAATGCCTGCATGAACATAATAATAAGCAGGTTGTAGGTCTACATTACAAGAATATATAAGTTTCTGAAGAGTTATCTCGTTGCTAAGTGGTTAACGTATGCATCTTTGACGTGGTTGATCCGTGCTCGATTCCCGGTTTAAGCTCATGCGATTCGGACCTCACATTAACCTGTAGGCATATGTCTCATACAGTTCTGGTGTTGAAAGAGACATTAAACTCAAAATCAACACATTTCTGAATAGACTAAACAATAATTGTTTTTCAGCTTTTTAGTAATACTACTCATGATTAATAAACTTGAAAGTGTGTACTACCTGAAAATATATAGATGATTTAATATTTTGTATTGACAATTAGCTTCAGATATTTGCAATCTAGTACTTTTTTATGCAATATGTATCGTCGTATTTGCGGCTGATAATTTCTTATTAGCACTGATAGCAGTGCCCGATATGGAAGATATATTTTGTTATTTGTGACGTGTTATTCCATTAATATACGTAACAAATTTGTAAATAAATATACACATTTATGGCTTAATATTCTAATCTCTTGAGACATCAAAACATGAATATTTTTCGTTATTATAGGACTTCAATTTCATATCTTTTCTGCGAAACAAAATTCTCCGCTCGACTAAATTCCTAAAATTTTTAACGCGAATTATATATTGCTATAAATATATACATATATGTACATTGTTATTTTTTGACAGGTCACTTGGCACCCAAGCGGCCGAAAATTCTTGATTAATTTGCTTTTTACTGTGCAAGAGCCGGGATCTCAGCTAGTATGCCATACGTAGCTTGTGCAGTGTGTTCAGAAAGCCACTCTGCAGTGGATGTAGATATTTGATACTGTGAAAAACATTCACCTTTCTCCTTGCATATATGTACGTTATATAACGTAAATGTTCGATACAAATAGGAAGGAAGCTGGAGTTTTACTTCCAACTCAACTGAGACACATAATGTACAATAAGGACGGTTTGCGTTACATTACAAACAATTGTTGTGTTCAAAGGTTGTTGTGATCAGAGTTCTGTTGAGTCGATTAATACAGTTGTGCGTTACAATGTTGACAACGTATCAAGTGTTTTCGGTTGAACGTGCGGGTGACAAATATAGAGAACATGTAAAACACTATTCATGGAAAATTGTCTCAACAGTATTCAGAGACAGTATCAAAATTGACCTAAAAGTATTTAAGCACTAAAACAATATCATATCGGTCGGTAAATTTTACTTCGAGCATTCGAAAAAAAAAGAAAAAAAGGAGGATTGCTCTGTGTCTTCAAGATAATATTTAAAAAAAAATCCAGTATTTGCTGTAATGGAGTGGTTTATGTACATCTTTCCATAATCATCTGCAGATTATTTAAACACCCTGTATAATCACCTGAATTTCAAGACTAGAGAACAGGATTCTCATAATGTGGGTAAGATAAATCCTTAGCTGGAATTCCACTTATTGAGCTTGCACGCCATTCTCAAAATTAAGGAAGATCTAGGTAGAACCGTGTATTAAATTTGACCTCTATCGTACAATTGATTATGCAATATAAATTTATATGTATAAAGATTTAACTTTCTGATTCTATATACGGTTACAATGTTTTCATGAGGACAAATTGTTAGTTGATGCTAGTGATTATTTTGCAAAATAAAATCTATAACGATTCAGCGTTTGTGATTTTTGAATCCTAGTCTATTCATTTTCTCCAGCCACTTAAATTTAGGTTTGCATATTATATTATATAAAATATAATGAAAGAAAAGCTTAATTCTGCATTACCTCACACCTACGCAGCTAAATGATCGTTAGTTGGCAGGAACCTGGCCGTAGGAAAGAAAAACAATACAGAATATTGCTAATTTAATTACTAGTCACCAAATATTTACGAGTCTCTGCAAGATCTTATTTTCCTTTAAAGATTTTTTTTGTTTCTCTTAGGGTTTGGTTGTACATATTGATGGTATACCACATTTAAAAAAAAAATATGAAACCAAACATTGTCTACTCAAGAATACACTTTCTTACCTTTAACAATTCCTTGTATACGTTAGCGAAATAATGTGAAGGTGATATTGACACACAAACGCACACACAAAAATAAATGTGTGCCTATGAGTATATGTCTCACCATAGGAATGAAGTGCTCCATGAAAATGTTCTTTTTCTTTTTTTTTAATAAAATGATAGAACTTCATCAGGACAATGAATCTTTCCTGCAGACCATTTGTTCGTAAACATCACTCACACATTCCATTTCCTGTGGCGGAAGTCTTCCTTTTTTTCTCTCTTCTCAGTTTCCAAAGAAGATGGAAGGAAAAAAGAAAAACAAAGGTACTTCAGTTGAGAATGTAGTGGGAGAATTTTAATTTACTAAAAAGGCTTGTCATAATGCAAAGCTTGCGTATTTTGCAATGTCCTTTTTTCCTCATTACTTTTACTTTTTTAAAATATTTTTTTTTCTTTTGATTCTCTTTTCTTTTCGGATGTGAGAGTTGAACTAGAATATCCTTTCTAATATATCCATCCGTAACGATGAATTGAAAGGGGATCTTTGAGGCAAATTTCCTAAAAGATATTTCTATCTAAGAACGTTTGTATGAGAAGTGTTATTCTATGAACAATGCAGGTAATCAGGCATGACGATAATTTTGAAATATTAGCAAAAGAGATCTATATGAGATAAAACACGAAATGGGTTTGTAGATTTTGCTCTTTAGATATACATTAAAAGGTCTACCAAACGGCATTCGTAAATGCATTTAATTATGCCAGGAAATTATAGAATGTCGGCACTTGCTTTGTTTGAGTTATAATTTCAAGTAAATGGAAGAAAGTTTTGAATTAAATCAAAATACAAGAAAGTAAGTAATATTAAAACATGTTTACAAAGTGTGTTTTAACTCAACATTTTGCAATAACTAGTAGCGCATATATAGATTTTATTTTTCTGTGCAAGTTAACATGACATCACTTTATAGGTAACCAAGGACACCTTGTTTTAATGTGTGTTGCCCAGCGTTCTTCCAAAATTCTTCCGTGTGAATTATTTTAGTTGTTTTCACTATGAAGCGGCTTGTCAGTTCTATCAAGACAAATGGTAATAAATAGAATCGTAAAACGACTCCACTCAATACATTAATTCATACAACTGCATTCATGTGGGGCCAGTGACTCAGTGGTAGAGCGGTTACTGTAGTGAGTGGGGTCCTTGGTTCGATCCCGGCAAAGTAAGTTTGTGATGGACAACATCGTTTCCGTGGGTTTTCTCTGGTTAATCCTGTTTCATCTCACTTGCTCATTCCATCAATTCTTTCATCATCATTCACTTACCTTAATCATAGGATTGTCATATGTCCGTATTTTGTACGGATTGTTTGTACTTTTGGGTTCGTGTCCGTGTCCGTATCGTACAAAGCATTAAATAAGAAAATGTCCGCATTTGACAGTTTTTGGAGCTGCCCGAAAATTTCCGAGTCGGTATTTGCTAAAATATTGGGTAAAAAATTATTGTGTTTTCATAGTATAACTTATATTTTAGTTGCCATTAATAAAATAGATTATGTTTTAAAAAGTGTCAAATTTTCCATTCCAGGTTCTTTTCGTTAGATTTAGTTTAAGTAATTTAATGGCATGATTTATTACATTTGTGTTAAAAAAATGTAAAACGTTAGTTTCCAATAGTATTTTAAGAAATACAGTAAACAATTAACCTAAAACATGTACACCTAAAACCTTCTGATAACCTAAAAAGGTGATTTCCAGGTAAGAAATTTCAAAATATTTGTTCTGAGTTTGGGCACCCTATCTTTGATGGGTCGTCATTTTTTAAGGCTTGTCTGTATTTTAGATCCAAAATTATGGCAACCCTACTTAATCGTCGTATCCCTTAGCTTAAAGGCATAATCACACGATGATAAACTGAAAACATATTTTCTTAATCTGCATGCATGGAGGGCCATATATGTTTTCTACAACTATAGTTGGTTCAAGTTTAATGTCTCTGTTTTTAGCGCCAACAATGGAATTCAAACCCGCTAGAATGAATTTAATGCTTTCTCACCGATAAAAAGAACATGATATCCCATCCAGCAAAGGCACGGAAGCTAACCACTATACCACGAGAGAGGGATACATGAAATTATAGTATAATGGGAATTAGAGTAACGTAAGCATAAAACCTCGAGGGAAAAAACATAGTGTTTGTCACTGAATACTTGAGCATACATCAAAAGTTTCCTGTGTAGGATTATATTGCATTGCCGTAGGAGACAGAACAAAAAGAAATGGCTTTCTCAAAAACGTCCATATTAAGAAAAATGCTCAAAGTTAGGTGAATGAAACACCAGCCAACGAAGAAGGGCTGAGAAGGAAAGAATAATGCTGTAAATAATTTTAAATAAACCAGTTAGGGCAACATTTGAGGAGAGACAAATTGAGTTTCGTTTCACAGTTGTGAAACTACGGCTGATTTCCAAACTATGTGAATACAATGTTAAAGCACGTATGTAAGTTGCTACCGCAATAGAGGAATAGTGCGAGATGCAACCTGACAAGTACTAAATGTTTACTTTTCTGTTCTTACCAGGGATGACTCCAAAACTGAACTTTGAATCTAAGGATAACCTGTATAGTTTCTGAAAGAGTTTATCGAGTAACATTCACAATAAGTATCAATTCCTTGCCAGGAATTGACTCCACTCCTTCAGGGTCGGAAATATATAGAACAACTTGACCTTCATGTCCTATATGTCAAAGTGATCTGTATAGGTAGTGGATTAAGAATATAGTATTGACTATTCAATGACGTTCTACATTAATGAATAAAACAAAAACATGATTATTTCACTATAAATGTTCTATATTAGTGGACCTATAAAGTTGAGAAAAGCATATCCATAATGTCCAGTCAACAGTAATTTAGTTGCTAACAAAACTAATATGACTCATTGTTATGGCTAGATGTGACACATTCAGCGTGCGTATTTAAATTTCTATGTTTTTCACGAATTCAACTATATACGTTGTCATGCCAGTAACTGTATTCGTCAACTGATCATCTAGGCGAGGAGTTCGATAGGTCACACAATACAAAATTATTCAATGGATTTTGAGTTACTAATTAGGAAAAAAACTTGACGTGGTGGTAATTTGAGCTCATTTATTCGATCGAACAGCTCTTTCTTTGCAGCTATAAAAGCTCGATTGGGCATTCTCCAGAATTTAAGTTCACTAGCCACGACAAGGCCGGCGTAATGAGATGGAAGAAAGCTCCGGTTGGATGTTGTTTTGTCGAAGCTTGCCGTTAGTATTTAGCTATGTGTGAGAGTCATGTAACTCACACGTCGCGGTCCTGGCAGGATGGTGCTGACAGAACTTGACCTTTGTTCTAAGGTGCGAAAGCCAAGTAGCTCACACTGCTTCACGATCACTCTACGGCGTAATAGTAAAGTTCACTAATATATGCTATTTATAGTGAAATGATCAATTTTGGTGTCTATTATCTTGATATAGTGTACAATTGTGTAGTGTATATTATATTCTCAATGTACTAGTCATGCGGAGAACTTTGACAAATGTGATATATAGGTCAGGTTGTTCTGTATAATTCCAACGCTGAAGGGGTGGGGTCACTCCTTCCGAGCAAGCAATATTCTGAAAAGTGCCTATCAGGTGTCTGTTTTCAAACTAAACCGAACAATATTACGGTTTAGTTTGACCGTATATTGTAATATGGGTGTGCGTGTCACAACTCTATGACGCAATTGTTTTTTGTGCAAAATGTCGAACTACAAAAAGTGATGTATGTCTTGTCGTTAGCAAACTATTTTCTATAAATAAACCTATGAGTAAAGAAATCAGTCCATTTTCTCCTCCATGTCTTTTCGTGTTTGCATGTTTTTTTTTTGTTTTTTTTTTTAGTTATTTAAAGTTGAATTCTCTGGACTATTGTTCCTACATAACACTTTAGTATTTTGTCATGACTGCAATCAGAGTGTTTTGTCATTATTTCAACATTGGCATCGTAAATGCGTGGAATTTGTTAAATGCACTGTGCATCGAGTACTGTATCTTGTATCCTTTTACTCAAAAATGATATATTATGGTAGTGACTTAATCGCCTGTTTCACAAATTTGGGGCCCTGTGTTCAATTCCCACTTAATTATTTAAGGAGATTTATTCAATATTGATACTTTCGATGTATACTAACAAGGCAAAAATATTCATTTTTCTTGGTCTTAAAGTTGAACCTACTTTCTTCACATGTCTACAAAATGACATCAACCCTATCAACGTTAATACGTACTGTACGGAAACGTAACGTGTTTAGCAAACAATTTATGAATGCCTAAGGCACACCCTTAGTATTCTCAAAAATGCTGCTCATCAATAACAAATATTATTGTTTCCTAGCAATTGTGGAGTTGTTCGTAATTTTTATTTCTTCTAATACTATTATTGCTAGAAATGATACTATTATTATTATTATTATTATTAATAATAATAATAATAATAATAATAATAATAATATTTTTGTTTGTTGTTTCCAATAATTTCCATATATCCTTTCAGCCAAACTTTGTAAATAAGAACATTGTTAATATATGTTTTAATATTTTATATATTTTTATGTCTATAATTTGCTAAAATATCAATATAACGAATAAGTAACCCTAATTCTTCTATCAAGGGAAGGACGTTACTGTGTATCGTGATGAACAACAAATCTTAAGTATTGTATTAGAAACATAGCTATAACCTTACTATCTTCATCAGTGTTCTACTACATTGACAGATCCTTACAGCAAACCAATCTTTCATTTCTATTCTCAACATTTCTTTATGTTAAGGAATCAATATTTTCGATCTTCATATCGTCCATGGGCTGGCATCTCATTATTTCTCCTTTTTCTCCTTCTATAAACTAATTCTTCGAAAATATATCACATAAAGCATCTCATCCCTAGCTAGTGCTCTAACCAATTTATTTTCCTTTCAGCTAACAACTTCAGTATTCCTCTTTCTTCATTCGCTCCTCTCAGAACTTCTTTATTTTTTTAATTTATCTTTCAAGCTGATTGTTCAATCCTTCTTAATATCTACATCTGGAACAATATTATAATGAATATATAATTATTATTGCAGTAAAACATGTGTGAAAGTGCAGCAATCTGAATATGGCTATCCAACTCTGCATTATAACACTGTATAGAAGATTCAAAGCCCGTTTTCATAGCCAGTTGTCCCAGAGGTGTCATTTACTAAATATGGCGTGACAAATTTCCGTGTAATTTTTAACCTTCTATTTCATTAATGATGATAATTATATTTACGAAAGCAAATGGACACAAAAGAAATAATTTGTTCTTAGAAGGTGAGTGATCAATTATCTTTGCTCAAAGTTCTCCACCTAAAGATGAGGTGTGATCAAGACCGATAGAGAATGGAAACAGATCTTATTGAAATATTATCAGGTACATTCATTCATACCCATATTTGTTTACGTTTAAACTTATTTTGCTTTATTCTTCTTTACGAAATTAGAGTTCTCAGTTACTTAGAGGAATAGCAAAGGATGGCAAAGATATACAATTTTACTATTTGTCATATTTGAAACAAATGATATGCTTTCTATTGATCCAATACTTTTCACAAATTAAACTTCATACGCTGCGCATCTTTTTTTTTTCACTTTCCTAGGTTGCCCGATTGTCCTATTGTTTCTTTTTTTTCGATTTTATTTTCCAAACACACTGGAAACCAATAATGTAACACCAGAAAATAGTATTGTTGGCTTTAATAAGCCAATTTCACATAATGATAATAATAATACATTTTAAAATGAAACCTATGATGGCTATGCGGATAAAATAAATTATTGCAAAACAATGTAAGAGCCAGATCACTCCGAACGAGATGATATTTCTTTTAAATATTATTTCTTCAGATACATTAAAACTGAAAACTAACCAAATTCAAGGTAGCGTTGAAAAAATAATACAAAACATTCAGATATTTTAGAAAATAACGTAACCTCAGAAATGAAACATTCATTTTTCTTTGGTGTATCTGGTGTTAAATAATATCTGTTTGCGATTTTTTCGTGATATCAATCGCTCTGTAGATACTAAGCAGTATTTTCTATCCGATTTTTTATCCATTGCAAGGCATGAACCTTTTTTCTGTTATTTTTCCCTTTGCTACACTGACATCTTTCGAACAAAATAGAACACTTGCAAAACGTATAACTACTTCTCAACCAACCAACCACAACTTCATTGTTCGTTACCTAACGTTGAAGGATGTGAAAAAAAATGGAAGTATGGAAGCGCTTTTGCTTGTGATAACGTATTATGCTAGTATCAAAGCTCGAGGATTCACATTCACTGGCCAGTGTTTTACATTTATAATTGCAGCACAACGGTACGTCATTATCAACGTAAAACTATTCAGTGCAGTTGGTCATTAAGCAGTGTGAAGTGCCGTTGAGGTTGCTAATAACGAAGTCACAGTAACAAATGCGGCTAGAGTAATTGATGTGCGTAGAAAACCTAACGAGAAATGTTTCCCAAATAGATAGTTTCATTAATAAGAAGTCCAGGGGTTGTCCAGCCTTTTCAGGAGAGCAAGATAAGGAGTTCATGAAATGGATCCTAAAATTTAACGCATTGGAATTTGGGCTAACCGTCACCGATTTGCGTCGGTGGGTTCCTGTCACCACGGCATCGCGCGTCCTTAGGTTGCAGATCGAGGAGAAGGCCTCTAGATATAGAGGTTAGCTGCGAATGTACTGAATAAGCAGTCGCGGACAGAAGACAAGGATTGGTCCTCCAGTTTGGGGGTTTGGGTAAAGCTAACAACCTCATCCTGTAAAAAAGGCACTTGTTCGGCAATATTCACAAAAACCTCGGACAAGGACTGATAATTTGGCACGATCTCAGCAAAAAAAAATGGACATGAGATTTGGAACCTGGAATATTAGAGGTCCTTGTAGGGCAGGCGTGTTAAAATCAGTAACGAATGATTTAGAGAAATACAGGATGGACCTAATAGGAGTTCAGGAAGTCAGGTGGGAAGAAAATGGAACTGTGAATTCCGGAAATTTTACGTTCTTTAACGGGGAAGGAAATAAAAATCACCAATTAGAAACAGGGTTTTTCGTTCACAAACGAAAAATATAAGCAATTAAGCGGGTTGAATTTGTGAATGATAGATTTTATTTTATTACTGTTAAGGGTCGGTGGTGTGATATTATTGTTCTACATGTACTTGCCCCAACAGAAGATAAGGAAGACGATATAAAATACAGTTTTTACGAAGAAGTGGAACGGATATTTGACCAACTCCCGCGATACGATATGAAAATTCTATTAGGGGATTTCAATGCGAAGGTAGAACGAGATGATATTTTTAAACCGAATATATGGAACGAAAGTCTGCATAAAGAAAGTAACGATAACGGTGTTAGACTCGCGAACTTTGCAAAATCCAAAAACCTAATCGTAAAGAGTACAAAATTCCCACATTGCAACATTCAGAAATACGCTTGGACCTAACCAGACAGAAAATCACATAATCAAATTGATCATGTTTTAGTAGATAGAAGAAGGCAATCTAGCATAATTGATGTCCGGTCGTTTAGAGGAGCTGATTGTGACACTGATCACTACCTGGCAGCAGCGATAATAAGAGAGAGATTATCGTTGAATAAAGGAAGTATTCAATGTCCGAAAACAGAGAGATTTAATTTAAATAAATTAGAAGAGAGCCAGGTAAGAGAGGAATGCCAGATTGAGGTTTCGAATAGATTCTCGGTTTTAGAAGATTGAGAGTGCACTAGTGTTCAGGATACTTAGATTGAAATTAGATATAGCATTAAAATTTCGGCAAAACAAAAACTGGGACATGCGGATATACGTAGGAACAAACCATGTTTCGGCGAGAAATGCATTAAACTAGCAGAGAAGAAAAAAATATACAAAGTTATGTTGGCTACAAAATCCGAATGAAATAACTACAGAAAATTTCGTAGACAGACGGGAAACTTCCAAGACTTTTAAAACAAAGAAAAGCAATTTTTCGAATGCTAAAATTAAGGAACTTGAAAATAACAGTGAAAATGAAAACATTCGAGACATGCATAAGGGGATCAACGAATTTAAGAAGGGATATCAACCTCGTGCTTATATATTAAAGAAAGCTGACTGAACAGTTCTCACTGATGCGAATAACATCCTAAATAGATGGAAAGATTTATTTGACGATTTATTGAACACGCAACCAAAAACTAATTTGCATGGAAAGTGGGAGATATACAACGCAGAACCGTATATTCCAGAACCCAACCAGATAGAAATAGAAACCGCTATAAAGAAATTTAAGAAACAAACATCTTCGGATGTAGACGAAATTCCAGTTGAGCTAATTTTAGCTGGAGGCGAAAAATTGCGGAACAAGATAAACAAAAAATCATTCTCCTTATCTGAAACAAGCAAGAATTGTCACAAGAATGGAAGGAATCAATCATTGTTCCAATTCACAAAGAAAGCGACAAAACTGACCGTAATAATTATCGAGAAATTTCTCTTCTGCCAACATCATATAAAATCCTTTCAAATAATCTATTAGCAAGATTGACCCCATACGCTGATGAAATTATTGGTGGTTATCGGTGTGAGTATAGACGAAATCGATAAACTATCGACCAAATATTTTCCATTCGACAAATACTCGAAAAGAAGTGGGAATACAATACTCCGGTACAACAACTATTTATTCATTTTAGAAAGGCCTACGACTCGGTTAGGCCAGAAATATTATACAACGTTCTTACAGAACTTGGGATACCATGAAAGTTAATTATATTAATTAAAATATGTTTAAATTAATCCCAAAGTAAGTCCGGGTAGGAAAATTTTTGTCCACGAGCTTACACGTCGAGAATGGCCTGAAATAAGGAGATGCGTTGTATCAAGTATTATTCAATTTTGTTCTGGAATACACCATAAGGAAATTCAAAAATAGTAACCAGGGCCTAGAGATGAACGGCATTCACTAGGTTATGGCATAGCTGATGATGTAAATTTAATAGGGGATGATAGGAGAACAATAGAAAGACATGAAGAGATCTTAATAAACGCTTGCAGGGACATGGGTTTAGAAGTAAATACAGAGAAAACTAAATACATGGAAGTGTGTTGGGACCGTAATACGGCAAATTATGGATGCGTTAAAATATTAAATAATACTTTTGATAAATTTGATACTTTCAAATATCTAGGATCAATATTTACAGAAGAAAATCATGTTTACGAAGAAATTAAATGTCGACTAAAAGCAGTTAATTCGTGTTACTGTTCGGTCCAAAATCTCTTGTGGTCGCGAATTGTATCGAGGAATTTGAAGTTTAAAATATATAAAACGATTATCATGTCATTTGTTCTGTATGATTGCGGAACATGGTCGCTTACTCTGAGGGAAGAACATTGACTAAAAGTATTTGAGCACAAGATCCTGAGACGAATATTCGGACCCAACCCAAGAGGAACGGGAATGGGGAATGGCGGAAACTTCTTAACGAGGATCTACAAAATGTATACGTTTTACCAAACATTGTTATGGTCACCAAGTCTAGAAGGCTTAGGTGGGCGAGTCATGTAGCTAGAATGGAAGAAAGTAGAAACGCTTTCAAAGTCTTGACTGGAAGACCAATCGGAAAACGACCGTTAGGAAGACACAGGCGCAGATGGAAGGACAATATTAAGATATATCTCGCAGAGATAGGATTACAAAGTAGAAACTGGATCCAGTTGGCTGAGGATAGAAGTCAGTGGAGAGCATTTGTGAACGCGGCATTGGACCTCCGGGTTCCATAGGCCATACAGGTAGTTAGTTAGTCAGTTAGTTAACCTTTCTGAAGCGGATTTTTTTAAAAACAAAATTGAACAACGTTTTATCATGAAGTTGGAAATGGCAGATATGATTAGACGTATAGCTCCTAATGCCAGCATCCATCAGTAACTACACTGAAAAGCAAATATTATCACTCTTTAGAGTTAGAGGCCCAGAAGACAGAGTAGGATTATTTTCTAAGACTTGAGAAAAGTATTGTAAATGTAATAATTTGTGAGATAAATCAGTACACATTTTCAAGGTCTTCTAAGATTTTAATGTCTGAATGTACTACTTACGTATATCGCTTATATCAATACCTGTATTGCTGTGTTTTTAACTTTTTATTTCTATTTAAAGTAAGTATCGGAACTCTTCATAGCAAGTGTCGAAATTCCCTAATAGAATTGGGGAAACTCGACATTAACGTTTGAGGAACATTGCGTATTGCAGTGTGTACAGTCATTTTGATGCAGATAAATTGAAGCTGACTGAATATTATATATAACGAATTCGCAATAGTGGCCCACGCAATTTGTCTGAGAGTCTGCTAAGAGATGTGTGGGCCCATATAATCCACTAAAATGCAACGTAATCATTGCGAGTGACGCAATTAGGAAGTATCAGCACATGACTCACTGAAAACCATGGTATAGTTGTCCACAGCATCTGGGGACCACTGTCTTGTTGTTAATACTATTATGGATTTTATTATTCAACTCAGAAGTCATGGACACCTTGAACTAGAGGTGAGCAGTTTACTATTGAGCCAACGTGCCTCTTGAGGTTATTTTCAGTGTATAAATATACATAACAATTTAAGAAACTAGCAGTAACAGTTGATTCACTGCGTAACTTAGAACCACATATTACGACATATATTATTCGTATCATTTGTGTTACTTCTATTATGTTGATCATAGAAGAATACTCAAATATATTAGCACGTCGTACTAAATTTTGTATTCCCAATTTTTGTTGGTCAAGAGCAATTCATTCTCTCGGTGGTAGCATGATAATCAACACTATGTCTTCTGTGCTTTTCCTTAGACTTGACACTTTAAATGATTCTTCAAAATAAATTACTATCAGACACGACAATATCTCACAAACACTTACGATCTAAGTATTTTAGATTTATAAATATAGCAATTCGTAGCTAACGCCACATTTATATGATACAGCGATTTGCATGTTTGTATTTTCTTTAGTGTAATTAGCACCTTATTATTTAAATTATACTATCCACTTCTTATGATATATATGTGTGGATTTGTGTATTATGGATTTATTTTATTTGATAGGACTTTCTTTTTCAAAATGAGTTTAACATCCCACGGTTATGCCATTTTGGCTAAAGGAGACAGATGATGAAAGGAAATGAGTGATGACCTGTGGGAAAAAAAAAAACACGGACACAATGTGTCTACCATGTGATTATTTTAGCGTTGAACCACAATGCCATATACCCCAATTAGAAGTCAAATATTCTCATTTACTTTTAGTGTGCGTGCATTAGTAAATTCGACAAAAGACGTCCAGACAAATACAATCCAAGTGTATTAATTATTGAAATCCATCTCGAATATATTACGCACGTGTTCACCTCTAGTGCGTGGGGTCCCGGGTTCGATCCCAGCCCCCGTGAAGTGAACCTTGTGGTGGACAAACACCGTGTGCGTGGGTTTTTTCGGGGTTTTTTCGGGGTTCTCCCGTTTCCTCCCACTTTCTTCATTCCACCATTTCATTCATTATTCATCATCACCGTCTCCTTTAGCCTAACCGCATAATCGTGGGACGTAAAACTCAAAGATTTCATTTCATTTCATATTACGCACGTGGCATACGCGTGTGGCCCAGCGTAACGTAGTTGCTTACGGTCTCAATTTTGGTGTGATTCCGGATTCGATTCTCATTTGGGACACTCGGTTAAAACATGTAGAAGTTTTTATTCAGACATGCCGACTTGAGTGATGTTTTCCTCATTCACACCAGGTAAATGCCGGGATGCCACTTCATATAATGGTCGAAATCCGCTTCTCTCCTACTCCTTTCCTCCTTTCCTTTTCAATTTCCCGGCCTGTGTGAATGCCGAGGGACGACACTCCTGATAGATCTGCTTGGCGGGATAGCCGAAAGAAACTAATTCCTAATTATGTTCACAAAATGGTACAGCCACTTACAAAAGGGTCTCCAAAATAAGCGTTTTAATTCCATTACTTGGGGTCCAGATCATTTGCAGTTGTGAGAACGCCTAGACAAATGCAACCAAACTTACACGTAACTTTTCTCGGCACTGACAGCAGTTGGTAGACCTGATCCAGGTGTTTATCCATGTAAAATTGTAAAGTAGGTTGCTAACGAAACAGTTCTCAATTCTGAGAAAAATCCCTATGGTACGGATCGTGTTTTCCAAAGAACACCGTATATTTATATTAATATTGCTGTGTATGTAATGTGTTATTTCTTTATATACTGTAGGTTTAGAGAAATAAAAATACTGACCATGCATTTATCAGGAAATGCTTGAAAGTAGCTGAAATTATCAAATCTAGAAGAACTGCTGGAAATAAGTTTGTAAATAATTGCCTCCATTGAGATACCTTCTCCAATTCACCTCACTCCAACA
This sequence comes from Thermobia domestica, assembly GCF_964235325.1. Lineage (NCBI taxonomy): Eukaryota > Metazoa > Arthropoda > Insecta > Zygentoma > Lepismatidae > Thermobia > Thermobia domestica. The sequence continues at coordinate 141,422,934 of NC_137459.1, read as the reverse complement.
ACATTTTCTTTCAGGAGAGATCTTACTTGTCACACTGAGTATGTATTGAAATTGAAATTGAAACATTTGAAAAGGTTTCGACCCGGTCGGGATTAGAGATGTGGGTCGGGTAAATACCCAGTGGGTAGGTAAATAAAAAATGGGTATTTACCCGGGTATTTACCCCTTTTGTATTTACCTACCCAAAAAATGGGTATTTTACGAAAGTTCAATTACTATGAAGTTTTTAGAATTGTTACCCATACCGGTTACGTTTTTCTGTTTTTTGGGGTCTCTCGAGCGTGATATCTCATTCATTCACTATAAATATGCAAAATAATAACCAATTTACCCAGTTCAGGTGCTGTGCGGGTTTACATGCAATTTTAACCATGACGCACCAGCGGTACAATTTTGGATATTATTTGTTATTCTAGGTTAAAGCGATATCTTGGTCACGGAGGCGAAGAAAACGTCGCTTGTAGAGGGATAAATTGTTGAGGTCTCTTGAATTTGGCTAATCAAAGTGCTTTAAGCAGCGTATATTCGACGATAAGCATTCGGGATAAGATAAAATCTGCTCGCAGACCTAATTTTATAACAAAATGGCGACTGTCTATTTACTTTATTTTATAGTTCTTCCATATTCACTTTCAAATGATCGGTGCCAGTTAGCATCTAATAAAGTTACGCGTTTGTTGCTTCTAGTACACAATCGGTTAGAAAAAGAAGCAATAAATGCATCAAATGTGGGAGATGAATTTAGAATACCTAAGTGGCACATGCCTAGCACATCTTGTGCTGTTATGGTTTCTTCAGAAACATTATGTAAAACAATTGAAAACACATCGCGCGGTTGCATTTTGAAATTTTGCGTATACCTGGATTTGTTTATTTCTTTCTACTGTGTTTGTCTGTAGCTTCAAAACATAAGCCTTTACAATTAGATGCCCAACATATTTGGCAATCACGCAGAAAAAACACCAAAGATTCTACACTTGTGCTAATTTAACACATAGGCTGTGTGTCATTTCAACTACCGGCATTTGACACACAACTCCAAGTGGAGTGTGAGTTGTTCTAACCATTGTTTGTGTTATATTTTAACACAATCGTGTTAACACATACGCATGTCGTTGAAATAACACAACGATTTTTTATAATGTAAAGACACCCAAAATTATCAAAATCTTTCCGAGTCGAACATTATAGATTTCAAGTTAATCATGAAAAAAGTGTGACCTAGGTCTACTAGTTTCGAACTTAAAAGGATATTTTAGAGTAGTTTTATCATGAAAGGAGAAAGTGAGTTCGATATACTTGATGTAGTCGCATTTATTATATGAAAATATGCTGAAGTAAAAAACATAACATCAATTTCCATTAAATGTACAGGCTTTTCTTAACTTTTTATGGCTTCTTAGGTTCAACGTTGTTATTTAGGAGTTTTGATAGAATCTTAATATTGATCTTTCTTAAAACAAATATCGATGTATGGAATGTTATCGAAGTCTTACAGAAAGTGTTGAACGAAAACATTGCCACAGCGATCTTCGTTAGTGGGTGTCCTCTGTCACTTGTCGATCACCCTTTGTGGATTGAATTTTTTTAAAGAAAATTCGTCCTTCGTATGCTCTCCCATCAAGATATCGCCTGGTTACGAGTTACTTGGATGCTCTACACAGTGAAATGCAAGAGGAAGTTAAAATGAAGTTAGAGGAATTCTCCAAATTTACATTTATAGTGTGACGGTTGGACTAATTTGAGAAATGAATCTATCATTTATTTCGTAATTTCAAAGCTTGAACCTGTTTTTGTTGATTTTGCGTTGTCGAAAGATGCACATTGATTGTCTGAAGAGATTATGAATATTCTGTAAACAATATAACCCTGAAAAAGAATTAGTAATCATAGGAGACAACGCGTATAACATGAGAGTAGCTTTTATATTAGTAAAACAGAAGTATCCTAATATGTCCTACGGTAAAGACATTACTGGGAATTGTAACTGATGTTGTTAATACAAACATAGACATCACCTGCAAGCACTATTTACACAAATCTTAAGGGAGAAAATGGTTACAATTTCGTTAAAGTTGCTTGGAAAAAACAAGATGGGGAAGCCATTTACACTGCCTCCAAAGTTTGCTTGTCAATAAAACTAGGCTTCAGACGCTCGCTGTGAGTGAGGAATCGTCATTACCTTCAGAAATCAAGAAAATAATTGTTGATTATGTATTCTTGGTTTGTATTGAAAACTTTGCAGCCATTTTGAAACCTATAGTGGATTTGATTAATTGTTTCGAGTAAAATAAGCCTCAGATGCACTCAAAATTCCAGAGCCTTCATCAAACTCTGACAGAACAGTTACCATCGTCAATCCTTTCAAAAACAGAAGAGCAATCAATAATGGACAAATTTGAAGAATTAAGTGAATTCGGCTTGGGTCCAATTCATCTGGCTGCAGACCGCTGAAGAATTGCTTGATGAAGTAAACTTCGTTTGTGAAGTTGGAAAACAAATTGGGTTGAATTCTGTTTTACTGAGAGCAGATTTGACTGACTACAGGGACAAGGAAGGAATATGGGCAAGGAAGTTTTAGTGAGACGGAATGGAACAAATGACCTCACTACTTTGGTGGAGAGGGTTTTGAGGTATCAGTGAATTAGCTGATGTGGCCATTCGAATCCTTAGTGCTCCTGTTACATCTGCTGCCACAGAAAGAACTGTCTCTACATTTATTTGGACCATAGTAAAACAATAAATTGTTTAACATCGGAGAGGGCAGGGAACCTAAGATATCTTTCATATAATTGGAAGCTTTTAAATAAGAAATTACCTGAAGTTTCACGGATGCAATACTCAGAACCAGGGTCTATAAGGAAGAAGTCACCAGCTGTTGGCATGGAACAGAACAAAACACCAGAGACATTGGAAGGAAAAAAATGAATGACATAGAAGAAAATAAAGAAACGAGTGATAGTGATGTTGATACTGAAGAATTGCTCTGATCTTACGGTTGATTCTAAGTAGAACAGTAAAATTTGTGATAGCTTTATTTATAATGCTCCGAATATGGTATGGATTAATTGCTATTCTTACGGTATAAATATTACCTTCACTTAGTTACTATACAACTTAACTTTTTTTTATCACATTAATATTTTAAATTCCAATAAATACTTTCACAAAGCATTATTGGTAGTGTTAAACTTCGTTTAGTGAACACTTCTAAAACTCATGAGTTAGTTACTTAGGTGCTTTACAAAGTATTATTTCTTTTTTTTTATTTATAATTTTCTTTCAACAGCATATTTAGTAAGTAATTTGATCGAACAATTTATTAAGTTCAGTTACTTTGATTATTCTGCAACTTTCGTAATCATATAATTACTTCTACAGAATGGCAAATTAGTAAATGTGTAATTTGTTTAGTTTAAGTCGTTTCTTTACTTTGATATATCAACAACTTAGATGTTACAATATAGTTTCCTAATCAGATTTAATTTGTTAATTCAGTAAACCAGGAGTAAAATATAAGAAACTTATTGGATCCTTTTTTTTTTTTTTTTGCGTGAAGAAAGTAAGAAGCTGTATTTGGGATACCAGTTCAGTTTTTTTAATTATTAAAAAAAAGTTATTTTACATCAGTATTATTCACATTTTTTAAGGTAAATTTTAGAATCGTAAAATAGGAAAGTGATTATTAATAATTCATTTTTCGCAATTAATGACTTTGGTAAACCTAAGGAAAAAGTGGTTGTTCATTTTAGTTGATCCCACTGTTACTTAAATAGTTTAGTTAGTGTGCTCATCGGTGATTTGAAAAACTGGTGAAGGTATTGGAAGATAAAAGAAGATGTGCCAGATCGAGAAAAATGGAGAAAACAATTTCATCAAAGGCGAACCTAAAGAAGAATCTAAATTCCGTGCCATTAATACCAGGAACTGCTGGCAGACAGAATACTTCATAATAATAGTATATGATTAGTTTGGTGGCAACTGATTTCATTTTCTTTGGTCATCGTCATGTTCTGTCAGAAATGTTATACTTTCATGTTGGTTTGGTCCTCTATTGAATTCTATACCGTGCAACTGATTGGACACCTCAGGGGCATACTAAGGTAAGAATTTACGGGTAGAGTGGACAATTATTTTCCGCCAAGGGTAATAGAAGGAAATTTAGCGTAAGTAGAAAGAAAATAACGGTGAGTAACTAGGAAATCCGTACTGTGTTAATTAATAAATATCAAATTCATTCTTTAACCGCAAGAAAAAATATTAATTTAGTGGTTATTTAGTGCTCCTGTTGCAGGTGATACAAATGACCATTATATTTTTCATTGATAACAATAAAATTCATTTATTGATAATTGAAACATAAAATACCCACTAAAATACCCATTTTGGGTAAATACCCGGGTATTTACCCGGGGTATTTACCCGTTGAAATAAATACCCAGGTATTTTACATCCCTAGTCGGGATTCAAACCCGTGCCCACCAAACAGAAGTTCAATACGCTAACCACATACCTACTGCGTCACTTCATCTTTTATCTAAACTTTTACCTAGTTACAATTGTTGCATGTAATACTATACAAAATACTAATGCTCGTATACGAAGACGTTCCTTATGAGTGCCACAATGACTTACTCGAGATTTCCTTATTTAAATCAAAAACAAGTTATATAGACCTTCGTCACTGAGGAAAATATCACGAAACGTTCTTCAAGTTGAGACCATCTCATCGTTTTTAACTGTTCCCTAAGAAATTCCTATTATTCTTTCTCATCGTAACTTCTAATATCCAAAGTAGAAAAGCCGGCAGCATTTACGCTGATCCCAAGAGTTTCAGTATTCGCGCACTACCCTAACCAGCTGTTTGAAGTTGGTCATGTAAAATGTACAGAAAAATTTGTGCAAGAGAACGAGAACCTATCCAACCCCTGCGGGGCTTCTAACCCATTCCTACTACTACTATTACTATTCTTTTCTTCTTCTTCTTCTTCTTCTTCTTATTATTATTATTATTATTATTATTATTATTATTATTATTATTATTATTATTATTACTTTCACTATGGATCCGTATAGTAAAACTGCAAACTTACTTTAATGAAAAACGTGTTATGAAAATTAAAAAAAAAATCTTGGGCAGAGTTCGAACCCATGCCAAAAACTATTTCCATTAGTAGAATGTTGCCCTAGTACGCTTGGTCGCGAGGGCCGACAGAAGTTGGCCTTAATTTCCGCTATATATGAGTAATGATTCTTGATGTCTTATCTGTATCGGCCAATAAGATCAGAGGGTATCTGAAATTTTTGGAATCCGCGAAAATGCAAGCGGGCAGACAAGCACGTAGCCAGGATTTCGTAATAGCGGGAGTCCGTGACGAAATATTGAGGCTATCACACCAGGGGCTGGGTCACTCAAAATTATTTTACTGGTAAAATATTTTGGTTCGTTTAGCCAGGATTTCGTAATCGGGGGTCATGACATGAAATATTTTGGTTACCCACAAAAGGCTGAATCAATCTTTACTATTTTACTGACAACGTACCCATATTGGTTTGTTAGGACAAGCAAATGTGGATATGTTAGTAAGTATTTTAGTAACAAACTATGAAGAAATCTCGAGTAAAAGAATATAAAAAATGAAAAAAGATATTGTTTTCCGAGGTCTTTCGAACTCGGTTCTTCTTGTCTTTTCTTCTTGTTTTCCGTGTATTCGTTTAATGCCGTTAAGGATAGCAACGAGATCTCTTTCGACAGTGAAAACATCCTGCCGCGAAATGGATTAGTGTTGCCGCGAAATTGTAAATTTCTTTAACAAGTGTCACTTCAATCTATGTTGCCAGGTTCATATTATTGGGCATTATTGGTTTTCTTAAGTTCTACCCGAGAGTGTATCTGATCGTCATTTGTAGTCCATAGGATTAGCATGGAGCTAATTGGATTTTAGAATGCTCCGTTACAATAGTATTCATTTTAACTAGATTCCCCCTGTTTCCCCCACACAAAGCTCCTCATAAGAAAGACTAACCAACTGCTGACTTGCTGTTGCTTTATATTTTTAACGCTGATTCTTCTTTTTCTCGTTTCTTTTTGTTTCACCTTTCCTTATTTTTTTTAAAAAATTTCTGATCTCGAAAGGGAGAATGGGGTCCGGACCCCGGGTCCCACCCTTGGCTACGTACTTGCGGCAGACATTATTTTCGCATTATTTGAATTGCATCAACACAAGTATAAAAAGAAAGTTATATTCTTATCTTCCATAACTACTAGTTTATTGTTTTATCTTTGTATGATGAATTTGTGGTAGATTGGCCAATTATTAAACTCGTATGGCAGAGACACTTGTTCAAATCCCGTCGTGGCAGCGCCGTAACTTAGTTTTTTTGTGGGGAGGGGCAAGCATTAATACGAGTATTTGCGCCCCCTAGAAAAATTGTTTTTCTAATTCGTGCATCCCCACTTTCCACCCTTATCTTACTGTTTATGGGCCTCCGGAGCCTGTGGGTTTTCCCGCCTAGCAAGGTCTGCAGGGTAGCTAGTTATACCTCTGGGCCCGTTCCATACACGGTAAATTAATTAAGGGGACAATATTGATAAATCTGACAATAATATACGAATATATATATTATTTCTAGGGCCCCTAATAATAGACATTTTTTACTGAAATGGGCTCACGACTCATTTTTTTTGTTTTATTTACCTTTTGTCTGCTGTTCTGTTTATGTAACGTAGTTAACCTGTTTGATGCTTACTTATAATTTAATGTTCGTATCGTATATGGAGTAAGACAATTTTGTCTTAAAAAGGGTACCCCTCGAAAAGCGGGGAGCTTCCCTGAGGGGCATTTCCCCCTAACATCTATAAGTTATGGCCCTGCGTCATGACAATCATTTTTTTTCTTAATTGCACTGTTTACGAAAGTATTGTTTACGAAATTGGTTTTGTAATATGTTATTCCTTTATTATTATTATTATTATTATTATTATTATTATTATTATTATTATTATTATTATTATTATTATTATTATTATCGTTATTATTGCAAAGTCGAGACCTTGCTACATATTTTATATTTTATGAATTTTCTGATTGGATTTCAAGTCTTTTTGTTGAATAATCAACACGCTCTACTTTAGGGGGTTTGGGGGAGGGAAATTTTATCATGTTTCTTTTCATTTGTTTACTTCCAGCTACACCAAGCCTTGATACTACATTTCACCTTTCTATATCTACGGGAAGTACCCCGAAGATCTTGATGATCATAATAAAGTAAGTGAATAAGTGATGATATCAATGAACTTTGCGTATTAACATTTCAAATATCAGGTCGTCGGAAAAGTCATTACGTATTTCGGTAAAATATGACAAATGATGATTTGTGGATATACTTGAGTTATTCGGATCATGCAATAGTTATGCCATGAATAGCTAATATGAGCGTCTTGTGTATTAATGTTGTTGTTGGTTTCGTTTTGTTTTACAGATTAGATCAGAAATGGCGTGGGTCAATGAAAACTTGACCTACGACCCAATGAACAACCACCCACCGTGAGCCACTCTGACCCATGATCAACTACCCACCGTAGCCCACTGTGACTCACTACCCACCATGACCCACTCCGCCACCATGAACCACGGACACACCAAAGCACATCGTTATCAACTCTGACACATGATCCATGGGTTCTTCTCTAGCGACTAAAGAGTTTATACTTGTAATAAAACCAGGTTGTCAAATTATAACTAATCGAAGATTGAATTTCTACGGAAAATCGCTCAAGCACTGCTCTGTTACAATAATGATGAATGTGGCCTTTACGATATAAAATGGTAAAGTGTTTGTCATGGGCAAAATTACGATGAATTTCAATTAAATTATCATGTTCTAATAATTTCATTGTTGAATTATCGATATTTTTCAGTGGAAAAACGGATGAAATTTGAAAGTCCCAAATCAAGGCAAGTAGACCAAGCTTACATTCCAAATTTTATGTTTATTTTTCTCACAACTATATGGGTTGATTGCTCTGTGCAATAACGCGCAACATATAATAAGCAAGTTTCAACAATTATGATAACGCGCGTGGTAAGCATATATGGATATGTGATGCGAAGCACTGTATATTTTGTTGAGTTGTGCGGGCCGCGGTGGCTCAGTGGTAGAGCGTTCACCTCTGGTGCTTGGGGTCCCAATCCCAGCTTCCCCCCAAGTGAACTTTGTGGTGGACGAACTCCGTGTGCGTGGGTTTTCTCGGGGTTCTCCCGTTTCCTCCCACTTTCTTCATTCCACCATTTCATTCATCACTCGTCATCACCGTCTCCTTTAGCCTAACCGGCATAACCGTGGAACTCAAAGATTTCATTTCATTTTTTGTTGAGTTGAGTTGATTTTGAGTTCAACATCCATTTGAGCAACTAGGCAATACGAGACGTGGATCTACCCTATGCCGTAAACGTCAACAACACCTAGTGGCCCACTTGCGGGTAAATGTAGATCGTCAATATAGCGCCGCTAGTGTCCCACTGTTGGCAGGGTTTCGTCGAGTCGGGGTGTTAAAGTTACCACCGCTTAGCCGCTGGACTTCGTTTTGGTCTGCGCTCCTTCGATTCGTCGCGGAGAATCGCGAAGGGAAAAGCCTGAGCTATCGCCAGTCATGTGCATGCGGTTATTATTATATATTATTTTTTTCCTGACGAATTGTTCCTAAAGTGATCTCCGTGGGTCAAGAATAACCTCTGCCTCAACATCATGAACTGAAAAATATTGGGATAAGTGCGATAATTTTATGAATTTAGATGGCAACTCTCGTCGATCATTAGAAAGTGAGTATGGGAGAACTATGAAATAAAGTAAATAGACACGCGTCATTTTGTTTTAAAATTACATGGACGACACATTTTATCTTATCCCAAATAGTTATCGTCTCATATACACGGTTAAAGGAGCACTTTAATTGACCAAATTAATAAGATCTCAACAATTTATCCCTTTAGAATCGACATTTCCTTCATCGCCTCCGTGCCGAAGTCGAAAGAACACCCGCCAAGTAATTATAAGGTTGTTGGTTCGAACCCTTTCCGGGGTACTTTTTGGTAGTTTTTGTAGTGTTTTTAGACTCACCCTAATGTAAACAAATCATACATATAGGCGATTTAACATATTTTCTGGGAGTAATTTTGTGGTTCATTGGCGTTTTGTCGCGTCTCTGCCACTGGTGAGCCGATGCTGGTATAATTTTCAAAACAGGAGAGGGGCCACTCCGGATCGTTGCTGCGGAGCCGCAAATTTTTGACCAGTTGTCGATAGTTGCCCATCGGTGATCCACCGATGTTTACGCCACGGGGTACGGATTAACGTGAATCCGAACAACATGGTCTCCCGTCGGGAATATAACCCGGCTGTATTTATTCTTTCTGAACTTGTTTCTCAACTAATATCGATCGTTTTAGATTTTTACAAGCTAATCCACTGTCTATATACTATATGTACAAAGTGCACCCCTCCCCATAAAGGAACATGTTAAAAATGGTAGGAGACGTTCGGTTCATTGTCAATAAAGAGTTAATATACTCAATTTTAGCTCCGTAAGCTTAACGGCTTGTGAGATACTCAATTTTGACGCAAATATTTATATCCACCATATTCCTTAGTATATTATTACAATGAACACAATATGATAACATCACAGTTTGTATTAAGGCCTAACTATATACCTAAATCCATTTTATTTCACTGCAATTTGGCTGTGATGATTAGGCACTCATAATTACATTATTTTTTATAGTAATTTATATATTACTGTGAGTCAAAAATGTGCTGTTTCCAGTAGTTAGCTCCTCCAAAACTCACAGACTGTGTCTCAAAAGCAAAGTAGTAGTATACGTCATATTGCTATTATTACAATTACAAAAATCAATATCCAAAAATGCCTTAAGTGCTTTAATCACTTAGAGATACTCATCTCAGGTGAATAAACAGAAAAAAAAATGAAAAACGGAAATTGATGCCTTGAACGTAAAACGTAGACAAATTCAGCAGTGTTCAGAAGCTCGACCCTACTCACAGAAGCTAAATATTGGGTTCTTGTAAGTTGCAGTTATCCGTTTCTCGCCAAGTAACACAAATATAGCAAAAATGGGGTGTTTGTTACTGGCAGTCTTCGTGGCCGAAAGTACTAGTGTAACGGGCAAGTAATTATGATTCTTTTGGTGTGGGGGCACGATGGTTCAGTGGCAGAGCGTTCACCTCTGGTGATTGGGGTCCCTGGTTCGATCCCAGCTCACGCCATGCGGACTTTGTGGTGGACGAACACCGTGATCGTGGGTTTTCTCGGTGTTTTCCCGTTTCCTCCCACTTTCTTCATTCCACCATTTCACTCATCTCTCATCATCAGCGTCTCCCTTAGCCTAACCGGCATAAACGTGGGACGTAAAACTTAAAAATTTCATTTCATTTCATTTTCTTTTGGTGTGGGTTCAAACCCGAGCCAAGGGCAATTTTTATTTTTTATATTTTATTTTTAAAATTTTCAAAACATTTTTTCCATTAAAATAAGATGAAAATAATACTCAAAATAATGAATAGGTTACGTGTGCAGTATTGCTATACGAATCCACAGTATAAGTCGTAGTAGTAGTATTAGAGGTGGAGGAGCGGGCTAGAAGCCCCGCAGGGCTCGTTTTGTTCCACTTTGTCTGCCATGATATAAATTTAACCTCAGCTGCTTCTTCCATTTTCTTCTTCTTCAATTCCAGCAAAGTGACAATTTTATTTTATTACTACTATAATACACAATACATATACCAGAAGGTTTGGACAATTGCAAGCTGCAACCAATAGAGACGTGTCCAGGGTGAAAAAATATGCTGTTCAGAAGATGCTGTCTACAATGCAATGAGCAAAGTGGGTTGGTGGGCCAGAGTGGCTCGTAGTGAGTGGTGGTTCACAGTGGATGGTGAGTCTCAGTGGATGACGGTGAATGATGGGTCGCAGTGGGTCACATGCTGTTGACCAACGAACCACTGACCCAATCAGAAAATTCGATCCATTTGAATCACTGACCCACTCCAACTCTGGATTTGACACCACATAGAAAATTGAAGACCAAAAATTGCATGCTAACCATATTTTAATATTTTATTTCTGACAAGGGAAGAACGCGCGAATAGTGTTTGTGATTTTTACTGTCCTCCATGTTTTTGTGGTTTTGTTCCTGTTCTTAAAGAGTTAGTGGAAAAACTGTAAAAGTGAGTAAAACACGTCAAAATAGGAAACACAATACTGAGGAAGGTTCGTTAAATTAGTTAACTTTAAGGAATAACCCAGTGTGCTGAAACACCAGATTCCAATCAATATAAGTATACGTTCAATGCCGTGCCGTGAAAAATCAGGGCCCTAGGCTAGGTCATACGGCAGTGCCTCCGAACATATGAGTTGTCAATTTAAAGTTGACTTATCTGGTCTATTCTTTTTGTATAATATTTTACTACTTTATTATGACTGAAATCCGAAAGTTTTGAGCATTATTACACTGAAATGGTAAAATTGTTTAATTACTGAATTCACTTCACAACCAATTTCTTCTTCTCTCAGAACAGTTATGTATTAGAGTAGTGGCTTAAGAGTTAGTTTCATAATGTTGGGGACGTGAGTTCGATTCCGGCTGTGGCAATTCAGGAATTTTATTGTAATATATAATACTGATACTTGTGGTGTATACTAACATGAAAAACATTCAATTTTTCTGCGTCTAAGAATCATTTACAGGTTAAATGCCAACAACACAAAATTACATCATTATCCATCTTCATTCGTAACTCTCTGGCAAGTAACGTGTTTGGACAAGAATTGATTAACAGAAAAGGGCTAAATACGTCCTTACTGCTGTAGTATGCGCCAAAAGCGAGTTCCAACGAATTGTTTCTAGCTGTGCACAAACTGCAAATAGTGATCAAACTTACAACACTAGTCACGAGAATGATCCTATTTAAGATGTACCTCACGTTTCTACCCAGAAGAAGGCCGAAACAAAATGTATTACTGTTATCAGCTAACAAATCTTTATATTCCATCTCTTGTTGTCATAAAATGATAATACTATCTGCAAATCCATAAAAGTAATAATATTATTGCATTCTTGGGTAAACCTAAGAAACATCTGACATACTGTATATCTTTTCTGTTCCTATAAATACCTTCGACTATGTTACTTTTCTTTCCATTGTGATAATAATAATAATAATAATGATAATAATAATAATAATAATAATAATAATAATAATAATAATAATAATAATAATCTTTATTTTAGTGCCGCGAACAGCTTTTGGCAAAAATACAGCATTTGGTATCAGAGTATGCAATGGAATGATGATACTACTAAAAATAAATAATAAGAAATAAAACAATAAAAAGAAGGGTACTAATATAAAACACAATGTAGATAAAAGTCAGCTAAGCAGAATAATTCCTTGTCAACGCAGTAAAAGTTATCAAGTTTTCCATCCATCTAAAACAACAAGAAGCTAAGAACAGCAGTCATAAAATTACATTTGGCTTAATGTTTCTAAACGTCATTGATTAAAAACTATTAGTCAGATCACATAAAACTTTCACATTGCTTAATACAATAAGTCTAAAATGAGCTTAAAGAATGTGTCAATCTTTTTAAAATTTCACATTTCCAATTCAGAGGAACTAAAATCATGGTATTTCTTATGCTATGATTTGGCACCTTAAAACCTATGTTTTGTAAACAATATTCACTGATATAAATGTTATCTAGTATTTTTTGCATGCATGCTCTGTCGAAATTTTTTCGTCTATTCATAAGGCTTTCTATACCCCAATAATCAATCCAATATTCATAACTATGTGAGTAATAGCTCATTTTCATTTTAAAACATAGCAGTCGAATAAAACATTTTTGCACAGATTCAATCTTGTTTGTCAAAGTTTTAGAAATTATGTTCCAAATTACCGAACCAAATTCTAATTTTGGTCTTACAAGTAATTTATATAGAAATACATACGTTTTATCTCTTTCAAATACAGGCCACTGTTTAAAAATAAAACCTATTATCCTTCTGGCATCTTGTACAATACAATTTATATGATTAGAAAACTTTAACTGACTGTCAAATGTAATACCTAGGTCTTTAATAATGCTTATTATCTCAATTTGTACACCATTGACCTCATATTTACTGACATAATATTGAGTTTTATTGGTGTATGTCATAAATTTTGTTTTCTTATCATTAATTTTTAGAAAATTATGTCTACACCACGTGTTTACTGCATTTAAGTCTTGTTGCAGTAAATAATTATCGAACTCATTGTTGACTAGTCTGAACAACTTCATATCGTCAGCATATAGGAGAATTTTAGAGTATTTTATTTTTTCTGTCAGGTCATTTAAAAATAAAGAAAATAAGAGAGGGCCCAAGGGCGACCCTTGTGGTATTCCGTTTTTTACATAGCCTACACTAGAATGTACAGGTCCGATTTTAACTTCGTAAGTTCTGTTTGACAGATAGCTTTCAAACCAACGAGTGTACAAAGGTGATAAACCAATATTTGATAACTTGCTAATGAGATACTTATGACTGACAGAGTCAAAAGCTTTTGATATATCTATGTATATTACATCGACTTGCAATTTATTTTTCAGTGCGTTATAGGTAAAGTCTGCAAAATGAATTAGATTCGTTACAATTGACTTCCCCTTATAAAAACCATGTTGAGACTCATTTAATAATAATAATAATAATAATAATAATAATAATAATAATAATAATAATAATAATAATAATAATAATAATAATAATAAAGGAATAACATAATTACAATACCAATTACCTAAACATTATATTCCGATTCAGAAAATTAATAATTGCCGCGACGGGATTTGAACCCAAGTAGCTGCGATGGGAACTTCCTGCTTTCACATTTTTTTTAAACAAATCGCCTCAGCCGGAGTATTGTTCGCCACTGGCACCTCATGTCCTTTCGACGTATTCCAAACACTACAGGAACACGAACACAGAAATACTGAGGACTATTAAAATTCCGACCTTGCTCTTCAAAGGAATTCGAATCCCTAGTAGATTGCACCTCAAGATCAGAAGCCGAACGCCCGATATCACTACTGATAGTGCCACCGGCTCAATTTGTAACAAATTTCTCATATGAGTATAAGAAAATAAACTAGTAGTTATGGAACATAAACATAGAACTGTCTATTTCTACACGTGTTGATACAATTCAAAGAATATGAAAATAATTTATGTCGTCTTTTCTTGTTTGGAAATTAGAAGTTATGGTAAAGACGAAATGTAATGTAAATTGGGACCACCCCTCCAACCGATGACCAGCGCCGTAACTTAGACTCTTCTCTAGGGAGGGCAAGCATTAATAAGCTTATTTGGGTCCCATAGAAAAAGTTTTTTTTTTTCTAATTCTTGGGCAACATTTTCCAACTTTCTCTTAATATTTATGGCACCCCCGCAGCCTGTGAGCCCTCCCGCACGGCAAGGTCTGCGGTTCCCTTAGTTACTTCCTGGGCCCATTCCATACATGACAAAATTATTAAGGGAACAATATTGATAAATCTCAAAGCCATACGAATAAGTATTATTTCTAGAGCCCCTAATAGTAGACAATTTTATCTGAAATGGGCCCAAGACTCATTTTTGTTCTATTTACCTTTTGTGTGCTGTTTTGTTTATGTAATGTAGCGACACTACTTGATGCTTCATTTCTAATTTCAGGTTAGTATCGCATATGGAGTAAGAAAATTTTGTCTCAAAATGGCCCCTCTCGAACGGCGGGGAGCTTCTCTCGGGGGTCAGTTGGACCCTGCCCCCACAACTTACGGTTTTGCCGATGACATAGACTCAACTTGAAGAACGTTTCGTGATATTTTCCTCATTGAAGTATGTCTATATAACTTGTTTTTGTGTTAAACAAGGAAATCTCGAGTAAGTCATTAAGACACTCACACAAGTTGCTTATATTTTCTTATTTATATTTTGTTTATATTTGTTTCTTTTAGTTATGCTTGAGTATATTGTTTATATTTTTCCATGAAGCGACTTAATCTTAACTAGGTATTAGTTTGGGTGGAAGTTTAAATGGCGCGGTAGGTGAGTGGTTAGCGCATTGAACTTCTATTTCGTGGACCCTTGTTCGAATCCCGTCCAGGCTTAAAATTTTTAAAGTGTTTCTATTTCAATTTCAATTTCAATGCATACTCAGTATGATAAGCAAGATCTTCTCTTCCCTAGAAAGAAAAATATGTTGAAATAAGGAGAATTGGAGAAGGTCTTTCAATGGAGACAGTTATTTACAAACTTATTTCCAGTAGTTGTTCTAGATTTGATATTTTCGTCTGCTTTCAAGCATTTTCTAATCCATGTGTGATCAGTGTTTTTATTTCTTTGAATTACAGTTTATAATGATATAATACATTACATACACAGCAATATTGAGATTAACATATGACGTTCATTGGACAACACGCTCTGAACCAGAGAAATTGATCTCAGAATGGAGAAATGTTTCGTGCGTCATCTAGTCACAATTTTACTTGCATAAAGACTTGACTCAGTGCTACTATTTGGTCTAGGAATTAATTCGTGCGGTTGGTACGCACACATTGAAGCTGTAGTACAAACACAAAATACATAAATACCTTAAGAAAAATATTGTCCATCGCTAGCCACCACTTTCGCCCATCTGTCAGGCAATGTACGGATTCCGTGGCGAAAGAAATCCTCATCCTTGGAAGCGATCCAGTCAGAGACCCATGTTTCGATATCTTCTGAAGAAGTAAACCGCTGTCCAATCAAATCGTTGTTCATGCAATCGAACAAGTAGTAGTCCGAAGGAGCAACGTCTGGTGAATACGGCGGGTGGGGTAAAACTTCCCATCCGACATTTTCTAAATAGGTTTTGACCGGTTTTGCGACATGTGGGCGAGCGTTATCATGTTGAACAATAAGTTTATCATGTCTGTTCTCCCATTCTGGTCGTGTTCTGGCCAGAGCTTGCTTCAAACGCATTAATTGTCGTCGATAACGTTCTCCATTCATAGTTTCACCCGGTTGCAGCAGCTCATAGTACACCACACCTTTCATATCCCACCATATGCACAGCATAACCTTTGCACAGTGAATATCTCGTTTTGGTTGTGATGGACCTGGTTCACCTGGTTTCACCCAGGCCTTTTTTCATTTAGGGTTCTCGTAATGGATCCACTTCTCATCACCCGTAATAATTCGATGCAGAAACCCCTTTCTGCTCTGTCGTTGAAGCAGCAATTCGCAAATGGTTTTTCGTCTTTCAACGTCTCTGTCTTTCAATTCATGTGGAACCCAATGTGACATCTTTTGAATCATTCCGATGGCTTTCAAGCGTTTGGAGACTGTTGTTTGATCAACGCCTAATGCTGCTGCAAGTTGTTCCTGCGTTTGACACGAATCCTGCTCGAGCAATGCTGTCAATTCTTCGTCTTGAAATTTTTTTGGCTGTCCAGCTCGCTCTTGGTCTGCCAAGCCGAAATCACCACTTCTAAACCGTGCAAACCACTTCTGACACGTTCGCTCAGCTAGAGCATGGTCACCATACACTTCCACCAAAATACGATGACTTTCAGTCGCACTTTTCTGCATGTTAAAGTAATGCAGCAGGACACCCCGCAAAAACACTTTATCAGGCACAAATTGCGCCATGTTCACTTAACTACAAACTGGTGTTGTTGACGCTTTAATCCACTGCCCTATACTACGAACGATACGCGATGACAGGGGTTTGCAACACATGTGTGGATACACGGAACTGTGGGACGCTCCGTTCGTTGCGCCATCTCTTGTCCACCCGCACGAATTAATTCCTAGACCAAATAACTGCTGTCAGTGCCGAGAAAAGTTACGTTTAAGTTGGGTTATATCTGCCTAGGCGTTCTCACAACTGCAAATGACCTGGACCCCAAATAATGGAATCAGATCACTTAGAGAGGGAGATACTTTTTGTAAATGGCTGTACCCACAGTGTATTTTTTTAACTTTAAGAAGATTCACTTTCTCCCCGTTAAGCCTTCAGCTTGTCTACAAATTATCTGCATCCTAGCGATGTATATTGGCGTCAGTTAATAGGCAGCGCAGTTTTTGACAACTATTAACCTGAATGTGGAGTATTTGGAACTAGAGTGAATGAGTGATTAAGGTGTCTTGCTTTCACAAAAGAGGATTAAAAATGTATAACTATTTTCGTTAAGATGTTGATGCAATCTTAACTCTGACATGTATCGAGGTTTTGCCTATTAGCGTTACTTACAAACTGAGATGTCTATTTATTGAAATAAGGAAATATGAACGAACCAAAATAAAAAAAAAGAGAAATGTATTTTTCCTTGAAAATTCGATTGTCTACCAATCTGATGTTCCTCAAATTCCACAACTAGTAATAACATTTTTATATATATTAATATAATCAGCATTATATGTATGAATAAAACATGCTATTAAATTATTTCCCTTCGTAGAAACACTCTTATACATATAAACTTAATTATCAAAAATGTTGTTTCATAATTATATTAGCACTCTTTATATACTTCTCTTCCTTGTATGCTCTGGAAATTGCTTATGGAAAGCTCAACGCAAAGAGATCCTCGGCTTAGAGATAAATAGTTTGGCTTTAATGGTGCGCTTCGTTTGTTACAAGTTACTATCCTTTTGGGCAGAAAGTTTCTATTTATCTTCAGCTGCTGGCTTCCGAGTTCGTAAGTAACCTCTCACTTCCTCGCTCTGAGTTCTCGTCCATTACAAGGCTTTGTTTGCAAGAGGTAGTAAATACATATTTAATCAAAAGCTACACTGGTCGGCTGATTATGGTTAGAGCCAGCCACAAAGCATGAAAGTCTCCGAGTCATTTCAATGCAGGTGCATATACGCTGATTGACGTCTCTCCTGCTTCTAGCTATCAAATTTCATGGCTTCCTTTTCTCACTTCAACTTGGTATAAAATAGTTTATTCTTGGGCAGGTAAAGTTCCTTAACAGCTTAACATTAGAGGAGTGTGCATCCTAGTGTATGTTGAAAGTACAAACTTTTGTATGAACCTTTTAGTAAGCCAAAAGAAGTATTCATAACTCTATTATTCAACGAAAAGAAACCACTTCGTTAGGAATGTGTATTTCTTCAAGCATAGTTAAAAAAAAAAAAAAACATTAATATAATTATAAATAAAACTGCAAAATGCATTAATAAAAAAATACAAAGATGTAAGTACAAATATTATCATGTTTGATGCATGTGACCATCATAGTTTTATTAGAGTTTAATTCAAAAAACTGGACATAAACAACTGTAAAAATAAATATTGTTGTAACCTTAAGTTTTAATATTTCAAAATATTTATTTTCATTAAATGAAAGAAATTCACAATTATTGAATCAAATCAATAAATAAAAAAATACATACCGTATTTAACGAAAATGACAGCATATACTTATGAACAAAACTGTACACCCTATGGCAGGGAACCATAATTGTGTCATGGTTTAACAAACGCAATGTTGTTCCTTGTTTTGCTATTTCTTTCTTGGTCAAACATTTATTATTCCGCCTTTAAGGCTGGAGATCAAGGTTCGATCTTCTGTAGGATCTTATATTTCGTTATACATCCTTGTCTTCTACAAATTTAGAACAGGAAATAAGCACTAAATTCTACACAAAGTACGTTAAGGTTAATGGAGTTATAAACAAAAGCATAATACTTGAAATTTCGGGTTATTATTTACAGTCACGTTGTGTGTCATTAGATAGGAGTGCTTAATATTTCACGATAATAGTAAAGCTCTTCTAAATTAAATGCATATAATATTCATTAGTTTGTAACATTGTAAGACATTAGTAGGGTCTTAAGGATCCTAGCAAATCTTGTAGTTTAAAATTGCAAGACATTGGATATCATCTTTCGTGCCTGAAATACTATGCATTTCAAACTATATCATATAGACAATCGCAATACGTACTTATTGCAGAATGAACTTAAATATATCATATTTTACAGTAATATCAAAGCAACAGCACATCATCATAGCGTATGTGAGTAGCTTATTTTGAGTTGAGACTCCTGAATATGATATTAACTTTTCACATTTGTATTTGTTACAGTTACAGTTCGGAGTAGTAATCCAAACATGAATAGCATTATCCACGTTGCAATGTTTTGATTTTTTGTATGAAGTTACATACAATTTTCTGAAGCGAAATAAGTATACTATAAATATTTCTGATATATACGCATATTCTCATTACCATTTTTGCTATTTTAGATTAAAGCTTGTTTGCTTAAATCTGGTTTTGCAATGCCAATGATGCACTATAGAATTACATTACCGTTGCGTGTATTGAGTTCTGTTTTCTTTCCTTTGTTGTAGAGTATGCAACTGCTTTGCATCATATAATTTAATGAGGTAACTCATGAAACGGCGAAAGGTAACCTTATGAGATGCAGTTGCTCTTCGGGTTACGCTTCTCGTACTTTTTAAAATTATAATGGTTTGCTTGTCATTATTGATCGACTTTTAGGTTTGGAAACAATACTTATGTTACATAAAATAATAATATACAAATATAAATATGCTGTTAAGTCATTTAAAACGCTTAAAATTGTTTATACATTTTATTATGATCATTCTTTTTTCAAATCTTTGATATTATGTTTGTAGTGAAGCACTAACAATGATTTTTTTTATATACGAAATGTTTCAATTGTTTATTTAATTACTAAAATATTATATAGTAGACAATAATAAATTTGCATATGCTGCATTTAATAACTCACCAATACTTCCATAGTTTAAGAAAATCTGTGTGTAAATTTGAGTCAATGGAACAGTAACTGATTTTGTCTCAGATAATCGTATTACCTACAAAAGAATCATGGCAGAATAACTGGCTCATTGAGTAATAGAAATGAGTTGGGAAATGTCAAGTCATGCACTTTATATCCAACAACAAGGATGCACAAAATTTCATGGGTTAGATTTTTGACCCCATCTCTAAGAGGGCAGTACATTATCACTGAATGGTGCTACCGATGGATAAAATGACCATACTGTATTTTATAGTCTCGTTCAAAACACGTTTTATTAACATGTATGAACTAATCTCTCCACATGTATGAAGAAACAAGCGAAATAATATATGTGCACTGTTATATATATAAACTAAAACATGTATTTATTCACTAGCGCAGTATGTTAACGCTTCATTAAATCTTTTGCTGTGTGTACCTAATGCGGAATCTTACTAATATAATTTAAACAGCATTACATGTGTTTTCATATTTCATTTTAATTGTTGAAGATTAATCCAACCAAGAAAATATATTTAAATATAGATTTATGTTACTAAACAAATAATGTTTTGGGAACATTTACAAAAATACACAAATATTTCAACGCACGTCAGAAGGTGATGGCATTTTTACACAGGTCAATTGCTCTATCATGTCTACTAGTTTGGCATGTTAGGTGTTTCAACGGAAATGGCCTGGTGTTGTGTTACCGTTCTGAAGCAGAACTGGTGTTGAGTAGTGTGGAAATAACACCGCAGCTGTGTTAAAGAACTAGGCGAATTGTTGGGTATCTGGAAATAAGAGCAGCGCCACGGTGTTTATCCGATATATACCGTATGTCGCTGGTAATATCCCAGCTCACTTGGCGAAAGCAAGCTATTAAGGTACGGACATTGCTCTTCAACGATTATTCAAGCTACTTATTAGCTAAGAACAATGACTTCGCAAAGTACTGCAGCCGTCTCGAGATCCTATGTATCGTCTTCTTACAACATTGAGCTGTGAGATGAGGACTTTAAGTTTAGAGAGTAACCTAACCACCATATTGTTTTAAAACTTCAAGGCTCTCACATCGGAAATGGATCAGTGTCCACCAGACCAGCGGATAGAGTTTTACGTTTTAAGTATAAGTAGCTTTACTAATATATAAACTACTATATAATACTATACATAATCCTTATACACTTACGACCACTTTTAATGTTTGAAGTCTTTTCATATAAAAGTCGAGATTGTACAACAAATAATTGCCTTAGATACACATCCAAATAATGATTAAGATCCCGCTTTAATCAGTAGATCTACTCCAGTAACTTCAAATTCGTGAGAAAAAAAAGGCATGTGTGCCATGGTCATCTGATCTTTAAACCACACATTTTGCCGCGATATGGGAATTGTAAAGTACAGTTTATGCTGTTCAAAAGTGTAATATCATTACTTTTCGGATAGGATAAAAATCTGCCATGTTTCTCCAGTAACTCGAACATACTTGATTCGAAAAAAAAGTGCTGATGAAAGTAACGAACATGCGGAGCCAGTTTTATGTTAAAGGAACTAGTTGTTAGGGCCAAGCCTTCGGCTTAGCTGTGGACGACTGATTGAAATCGTGCTTAAATAAAAACTCTAAGGGCCTTATGGAGAGTCGTTTTGACGTATGATTAGCGTCATACTAAAGGCGTAACTAATACAAGGAACATATGTTAGTCGAACTCTTTAGCATGACACTAACCACGCGTCAGAAAGACTCTGCATAAAGCCCTAATTATTTACGCTTAACCTTGTTTTGTTTGCCCACGAAAGAACACGTGGTTAAATTTTCCCTATTTTTTTGTTGTAAATAGCAACTAAATATTCGATTTTTTTTGTATTATGTGTGAAGCTTTGAATAAGTTCAAGCCATAGCTGTGGAGGTTCATAACTCAGAATCCAATGATCTGCCCATAGAAGTGTTTTACGTGCATATTAGGCACCTTAGCGTCTACCTACTTACTTGATTTGGTAAATATCAAATTGCTTATGTAGTAGTAGTAGTAGTGGTAGTAGTAGTAGTAGTAGTAGTAAGTAGATACAAGTAAGTTGTTCCCTCTAAAGCATAGAAAAGACATTTAGCCGTAGCTACTTTGCCCAGTATATATATAATATGGAAACTTTTATGTGTTATGGTGAGTTGTAGTCCACAAGATCTGGACCGTTGTATTTTTTCTATGTGTTTCTTTCTATAGGTTCCTCTCTTGTTCGAACAATTGTTCCACAATCTAATTGGTTGATGTTCAGCAGGGTTTATTTATACATATAAAGCATATGACTTAATCCCCGCTTACGACATGTACTGTCCCTATGTTGATATTTTTTTAGAGAAAAAAATCAAAGACGAAAACCATACAAAATTTGACACAAACCTTAATTGCTACATTTTCCTCACAATATACAGTATAAAGTTTCAATCAAGATTCTTGAACGTAGAAGCTATCATTTTCGTTTCAAATACTATGGATTTTTTTCTGTTTCCTCATCACTTGCTTAAGAAATATTTCTCCTCACTGGCCATTTTTTTCTGCAGTACATTAGGAGCTCGTTGAGAAGAGAGTGCCAAGTGCCGATTTGGCTGAAAATTTGTGCGATTTGAAGAGAGGTCTTGGGAAAAGTGTACGATAGAAGTGGATGGAGTGGGGGAGTTGGGTATCTGCTGGCAGGTGAACATCTCTCTCTATTTCTCTCTGCCTCTGAATTTCTGTCCCCTCTCCTTCTTTTGGGAGTGAAATAGGAAGAAAAGTATAAAAAGAAATATTGATCTTGGAATATCTACTGTTCCCTGGAGAGATTTTAACAAAAAAGTGTATCCTGGGTGATCACCCAGAAATTTTCTTCTGTTAAAAAAAAAATAAGAGAGAGACTCGAATAAGCTGAACCAGCCTAGAATATAAAATAAAATTAAAAAAGGGCGAATGAAAGAAAATATAGAGGAAGTAAAGGAGAAGATATAAAAAGAAATATGCTTGTATTAGGTGAAATGCTTTGTCTGAAAGAGTCTGGAAAAGATGTTACTCTACTTCCTCAAGCAATTTTCTTTCAATCTTCCACCCGCCTTCTTCTATCAACCAACTTGTTAATATATATATATATATGTATATATATATATATATATATATATATATATATATATATATAATATGTATTTCCTTCGATCAGGAGAATTTTTCTTCTAAAAAAATATCCTGAATTTACACATACGCAAAGTAAAAGAAAAATCATATGAAACTTCGAAGATTTTAGTTCAAATAAATTCAATTTGCAAGGTCTAGTGCTTTTTATGTTTTGTCTTTTTTGTGACTAATAAACATAATACTCGTAAATTTTGATATCAGGTACAAAATTTAATCATTAACGCTTTATTTCCAGTAATAAATATTTTCGAAAAAAAATATTACCTCCCAGGATGCACTTACAGTTGAAGATGCATGTGTAAATAAATGAGAGCCTGCTACTGGAGCATTCAAGTGAATGTATTCGAATTCTTTGATGAGGCAATACTTAAATATCGAACTGTCGCATAAAATGTTATTTTAATATTCTGAGATTTTTTCAACACTTAATGTGAAAACCATGCCTTGTAAGCATTGCTATCCATATAAGTTTATTCAAGCAACAAACGAAATATTAATTGCGTAATGTAACATATACAATCGTTGCGTGTTACTTGCCACGGTGTTACTTGACACTATTGGAATTTCGTGTTACTTGCCACGGTTACCTTATCGCATATTTATCTATCTATGACAGCCTGTCCGTTGCCACGCATCTGCATCTAGATTTGACCTTGAGGGGGTGGGAGTAATTTAACTGAGTTGTTTTATCTTGGCTGGAAAGCTCATTTTAGTTTCTTATAACAGCGAAACACACTTCCTTCCACAATTTCTTCTTTATTTATATTTCTTCTTTAATGCTGGGCGTTTCTCTATTTCCTCAATTAATTTTGCATAGTCTTTATCACTAATTAAAGACATGCTAGTCACTAATCAAAGAATATATTAGTTTCCATTGCGAACACTTCTTTTCACGCGCTACACACGGAACGAACTGTTACGTGAAAAAAAACTTGTTGAAAACATTTGTTTTTTACCTTTCTACTTGGAGATATATCGGCAACTTTTCTGTTGCCGTCGCCTCAGTGAGCGGACTCCCATAAGACTCAATGCATTTAGCCAGAGCAACAAAATAGTTGCGCGACAGAATGTTGCCAGTGAGCGGTAGGCCTAAGGCAACAGCTTGGCGACGAAACAGTTGGGCAACATCTAAAAATGCATTAAGTCTTATGGGAGTTTGCTCACTGCGGCGACGGCGACAGAAAAGTTGCCGAGGTACATGCAAGTAGAGAGATAAAAAAAATAGATGTTTTCTACAAGTTTTTTCACATAACAGTTCGCTCCGTGTGTAGAGTATGAAAAGAAGTGTTCGCAATGGAAGCTAATACATGTATGTCTTTAATTAGTGGTAAAGACAATGAAAAATTTCGGAAATAGAGAAACACCCAGCGTTATATAAAAAGAAAAGTTTGCAAGAATATTCAGATATAAATTAAGAGAAGAAATTGTGGGAGAAAGTGTGTTTCGCTATTGTAAGAAACTGGAATGAGCTTCCCAGCCAAGAAAAAATAACACAGGTATTTACACAGGAGTCTATTACATTTTGAAATGAAAATGAAATGAAACATTGGAGTTTTGTTCCACGGTTATGCCGGGTAGGCTAAAGGAGACGACGATGATGAGAATGAATGAAATGGCAAGATGAAGAAAGTGGGAGGAAATGCGAAAACCCATCTACATGGTGTTTGTCCACCACAAACCCCCACTTATAATCATTATGACGTGCGACGCGCAAGTGACAAGGTTCATATTGGAACCACCTAGGAGTATGGATCTAATGTGATGTAATATATAAATCATTGCGTTTCTTCCATGCTTTCAGGCGGCAAAATGAGCGCTCGAATTACTGAAGAACTTCGCAATTGTTTGTGTAGATTTGCAAGAATACTCCTTTCATCAGAATCTTGTTTTGTTTCTTGTATTTCGTGCGAGTTTTGTGACATGCATAAATGTAACAAGGCAGAGGCGTCATTTAGGGGGGGCAGGGAGGGGTATTCCCCCTGAGTTTGAGATTTATATGGTTTTTATCAACAGAATAGTCGCAAATCAGTGAAAAACGCGAAATTTTACTTATTTCAAGGGATCTTAGCCCCCAGGCAAAATTTGAAATGACGCTTCTGTAACAAGGTTCCTATTTCTTAAATCAGAAATTTGCTTTGTTTCTTGCGTTTCAGGTGATTGCTTTGCTTTGAAAATTGCTTGGGAAATTACTCCCACCCCCTCAAGGTCAAATATAGATGCAGGTGCGTGGCAACGGACACGCTGTCATAGGCAGATAAATATGCGATAAGGTAACCGTGGCAAGTGACACGAAATTCCAATAGTGGCAAGTAACACCGTGGCAAGTAACACGCAAACTATACAATCTCAAGTGAAATATTTAACTAATATCTAGGAGTTGCAGAAAAATATATGATTTACCGTTGGTTTCAATTAATGTTACACACACACACACACACACATATATATATATATATATATATATATATATATATATATATATATATATATATAAGCGTACACTTCATTTCCCTAACGTATGGTAGGTTCGTTGAACGTACTGACGTTATTCTTCAAAATTTCAATCAATTATATTTTCTTTCTTACATTTTCTTTTAAGTCTAACCGCAAATTTGATGACTCATAACTCGGGGATCAAAGGTCAGCACAGAAACGCATTTAACATGCAAACCAGCCAGGCTATTGTTTGCCTGCATGCTAAGTTTCGTCAGGATCAAGTGAGTTCGCCCAAGTTATGATGGGATTGGCCAAGATATGATTGTTCGTGGTGTACAAAATATGCTATCATTATGATTGATCTTTTGAAAAGAAAAACAAACCAACCATAGGACAAAGTAATACAAAAGAAAGAAATTTATAGTCCAAGTGGTAGTTTGGACATTACCTAGAATGTTAGGTCTAATGTCAGTTTTGCTGGTGGAAATGGTATTTAAATTCATATCACTCAATCAACCAAATAACAAGAACGCATTACACACTGAGATAAAAAAAAGTGTAAGTATCAATCCTTTTTGGCTGGATTTGAAGTTTAGTGTCCCTTTCGGCACCATGGCTACACGAGACACGAACCTGCAGTTTGACGTGGAGTCCGAACCGCCGTAATGCGTTCAAATTTCAAGAATCTTTCTGAGAAAACCAAATCTTCGAGCGCTAGCCAATAGACTTGGGAGCAGGTCGGAAGGCGAATTAAATTTGAATGTGCAGTAGCAAGCCACGCCCTCTCGTTTTTCGCTGGAAACTATCAGAATAATTCTTGAATACTTATAGGTAATCATAGTGTGCGAAGCTCAAACATAATTAGTTTAATTTATTCCTGCAATTGTATGTTTAATATTCGGATTTATATATTCAATAATTGAAGAGAATAGTAGTAAATATCAAGATCTAACCAATCAGGCTAGCAGATTGACTACAGAGTGTGTAATTATTGTAAAATCGAAGCCGAACCAAGTATTTCCCATCTCCAACTTCGTGGTTGTTGCATTGCCACATTCCAGGAGAAAACTGCAGCTGGATGCAGGTGAGTTTGCGTACGGTACGGAAAATTGCAAGTGAGGGTATAATTTGTATCAGTTCCCTTTCAGTTACCCTATTTCTGGCTTTTCTCGTACACATCTTTTTTTTTTAAATATGGTAGTAATTTAAATGATTATGATCACACAAGATGATTAATCTCCATTCCCAAATAGTTTTCAAATAACCATAATGATCAAAAATAGCATAAAAAGTGGTGATGATTTCAGACAATTCTCCCCTCGGAGAAGGGAATTTCAATACTAATGAAAACACTGGTTATTTTCGTTGACCACGACCAATCAATTTGTCAGAGGATAAATTCCCATCTGCAGGGCGAGAGAATTCCTCTGGGTCACACCCTGAAATAATCAATGATTTAAAACTATGCATAAAAAGTAGTGATGATGCATTTTTACTATCCATTTTTCTGCAGTTGAGTAAAAGACTAGTCAATCCCCCTTAACACCCATGAGTGTTCACTATACAGGATGTTAATGAATTATACCGATAAACTATAAGAAGTGATTCCTCACATCAAAATAAGAGAAAAAAGTTCATGTGGATCTATGACGAGAACTGCAGGGTTTCAGAGCTAGGGCTGTCAAAAATCGCGAAAAAGTCAAATTTCAAGAGGCACCATTTCGAATTCAAGAGATTGTGGATGTTGATCCTTATCAGCGTAAAAGAAGTCACGCATACGCAATCCAAAAGTGCATATTTCATTAATGTTTAATAGGTGTATATAGTATTTCCTGCAGTGTGAAATTCCCAGACATGCCATCAACCGTATTTTGAAATGTGCTCTGACTATGATTGGTCCAAAGTAGGTAAACGATAAGCGTTAATAGCAGTGAACATGGAATCCTTTGGCGCGATGTCGGAAGTGTTAAGGATCGTCAGCAGCACAGGCTTTCGTACTCGGGAAAAGGCATGCTGCGATGTTGTCTTTCACGCTTATAAGTGAAGAAAACGTGAAAAATACCGTGAAAAAATACATCGCATCGCACGTTATTCTGAACACACACACACACAAAAAAAAAAAAAAAACATGGAGCTACCGGTTCCTAACACTTCCGACTTCCCTCCGAAGCACTGGATGTTAATTGTTGTCAAGGCTAACCCCCTACCTACTTTGAACCCTCCTTGAAATGAAGGTATATCTGAAAACTCTATTGTGCACAAATCTGAGAATACACCCTGTAGGGAATAGCCTCTACACCTTTTGACAATTGATGCAATATGCACTTTTGGATGTGTATGCGTGCCTTCCTTACGCTGATAAGCACTACCATCCACAGTTTTGGGAATTCGAAATATGGGCTATTGAAATTTAGCTTTTTCGCGATGTTGGACAACCCCTCTGAAACTATGCACTTTTCGCCATAGGTCCGTATGAACATTTTCTCTTATTTTGATGTGAGGAATCACCTATTACAGTTTATCAGTATAGTTCATTAACACCCTGTATATGTGATTTCAAAGCATACCTTTAATGAAGCAAAATTTGTTTCAGTTGATTCAATATATATGGTTGTATTATGCAATTGCTTGAATTCATGTGGTTCGGGGCCTAGGTTAAACTGTAGATTTACTTCTCATATAGGCTTACTTTTGAAAGGGGCTCTAAACTCAAAATCGAATATATTATTATTATTATTATTATTATTATTATTATTATTATTATTATTATTATTATTATTATTATTATATGAATCCTTGTTGTGAGAGACCGGATTCGATCTGCGGCGGAGCTCATGTGGTTCAGGGCCTACGTTAAGTTGTAGGTTTACTTCTCATACAGCCTAACTGCTGAAAAGGACGCTAAACTCAAATTGTTATTATTATTATTATTATTATTATTATTATTATTATTATTATTATTATTATTATTATTGTTGTTGTTGTTGTTGTTGTTGTTGTTTTGATGAGACATTTTATTTCTACCTAGTATTGAATTTATTGCTGTCTTGGTGTATCAGAACCATTTTAAATAAGCTTTCAGGACGATCTCAGATTTTTTTGACTTTAAAATCTTAATAGCTCTCAATAGTATCACCGCTTGCTAGAGTGTTTCTCACAATAATGCACTCAGTTTCATAAGACATTGGCCATCACCTTACCCCGAACACTCTCACTGAGTATTTTATGAGAGATGATGTGTGTTCTATACTGTTTTCAAATCGGTTTTATTTCAGGTTCGAAGTAGTGGATATAAGCCAAATATTGAATAATTTCTGTAGCACACCAAATGTTTTGATTTTGCAATACTGTCATGGATAACATCAATGTTTTCTGGGTCAGTATTATTGAAGGTGCACTGCAGCGAAGTTCATTAACAATGAAACTTTGACTTTGTTAGAAATCTGCAACTCAAATTATTACAGCACCATTAGAAATTGCACGTTTCCTCAACAATTGACACATATCGAGATGGATTTTCGAATTGATATCGTTTTAGTAGAGGTACCCAATAAATGCTCGGCAATGCGCACTACTGAGCCGGTTAGTTTGTGATGAGCTATCGGCTCTGTTCGACTTGGTTCAGATAAACCATCCCCTCGAGTCGGCTCGGTTGGAGTGCGTCATCGGCTTGGTAGACATGATATATGAACGGTCTTGCTGAGCTTGGCACTGTTGTAAGCAAGCCGCCAGCCGACCAATTTAAACCAATTGCACAATTAGGGTCGCCACGTTTCGTTCAACGCATTCAAATAGACCGAGACCGATTTATGAAGTGTTCAGTAGCTTTCATCGGTTCAAGTGAGTAGGGCCATGTTTTTTTTATATTGGACATTTGAAAAACAAACACTAAAAAGAAGGATTTTTTTTTTTAAAAATTATCATTGAAAATAAAACTTCACAGATTCTGTTTACAACACCATGTTTCGCATCCATACAGCACCGAAGGATTTTCATTGGTGAAAAGATGTTCAAGTGACAATTAGCTCACATTTTATTTACTGTTTATGAACTCTGCTGTTCTGTTGGATATATCAGTAAAAATGTTTAATGCATATCAATTTTGGCAAGAACGACAAGCTGACATTCTCCCATGCTTCAGAGCGTAAGCGTGAAAATTCATGAATTACCCGAAATGAATTTTCTAAAAGGTAGTCCAGACTTTTGAATATATATAGGAAAATTTTGAATAGGCCTAACATAGGCACATAAAAAGCAAAATGATGATATACGAAAAATATAATTTGACAGAAACGTGAAATATCTTGTCTAGAGTTCAATTTGTTGGTTGTTACTTTTAAAATGCTCATTACTTTGTCATCAACTTTTCCTTATATACACTATATAACACAAGTTATACTAGGTGATAGTTGTTACTAATATATATCATAGTTGGTTTGGAAGTAGCGCACTATTTGTAGCGAAGCTACAATAGCTTGCTACAAATTTTGTATCTCTAGCTCTAGCGGCGCTATAAGTCTAAACCTGCACCTTGTAGCTGTAGCTGAGCTACATATTGTTATCGTTTGTAGCGAATTTTGAACTAAAGCTACAAATAAATCTTTTTCCAGGACGCAAAACTATTTTGTAACTCCAACATTTCCTCAAAATTTTTAGTAAATTTTATATGATGATAGGGAGAAAATATGATAGTTTTGTGATTTATGTCTCCAATTATTTTGCAATAATAATATAAGAAAATTTTCTAAAATAAATTGCGTACTGACGATCGTTCAAAAGGATAGTAATGACTCTTAAAATAGACCTACATGCCATTCTAGCAGCGAAAGCATATACATTTTTTGGGGGGAAGGGGTAATATATATACTTTTAAAAGATAATCCACCATCACTATCCCTTCCAAACCCCAGAAAACTGTAACCATCACTTTTCCAGCTGAGGGCACTGACTTGGCCTTGTTCGGATGGAAGGATGAGGGGCGTTTCCACTGCTAGGAGCCTCGCTCGGACTCTAGTTGGTAATGTTGGATCCAGTTTTAATCTATTGTTATGAATCGAGTGCGAAAATTATCTGGATTTTTCCGGAAGAGATTAAGATTTTCCCTTGAAATGTTGTGTCTGGTGAGCTATTGATCAGGTGTCAACATTTTTGGCACCGATCTCGCGGAAACCTTGCTCATTCCCAGATGCTGGGTGATAATTCGCTCAACGCTTGCAGTAGATAAGTTCCACTATCTCAATAGTCTGCATGATGGTCATTCACCGACCATTCATGATAATTTCATGCATTTTGCCAATATCCACCTGAGTTAGTGCCACACAGGCCTTCCTGATCAAGTATCATCTTCAATGGAAGTTCTCCCCCTCTTAAATTCGGTTATCCATTTCTTCACTGTGGCACATGAGGGGACACTATCACGTACAGTAACTATCATGTCGGCGTTGTTCTCCTGTGTTTTAAACTTTTCTTGTCGAGATGTTCAATATCATCTCACGCCTTCAATTTATCCATTTCGTCAAACTTTGCTCACTCTTCTGTCTCTCTGGGCTCGATGTGGCTCAGTGGTAGATTTCACCTCTGGTGCATGGAGTCCTTGCTTCGATCCCAACTCACGACAAGTTAGCTTTGTGGTGGACAAAAACTGTGCGCGTGGATTTTCTTGGAGCTCTCCCACTTTCTTCATTCCATCATTTCATTCATTTCTCATCATCACCGTCTCTTTTAGCCTAGACGACGATTTGATCCACGAGGTTTTGGGGGGCAAAATTCTAGTCATGGGAGCTTCTGGGCAGCGAACTTTTGAGCGGAGAGGTATTGACAACGAGGGAAGATGGCTATGAGGTATCGGTCATGAGAGTGTAATTATAAACTATTTTATTGTGTATATATATTTTATCTACAATATTGCAATATTTCCTGGACTTTGATATATCCAAATGATACTTACGCAAAAAAAAACGTCAAATCTGAACTATATAGAAAATTAGTAGTTATTTATATTTTGAAGTTAAAGAC
Source organism: Thermobia domestica (assembly GCF_964235325.1). Taxonomy (NCBI): domain Eukaryota; kingdom Metazoa; phylum Arthropoda; class Insecta; order Zygentoma; family Lepismatidae; genus Thermobia; species Thermobia domestica. Next base: position 141,391,450 of record NC_137459.1, on the reverse strand, counting down.
ATTCATGATTACTAATTACAGCGACGAGGAGTAAAATAATGTTTTAAGAAACAACTTTAAGTGACAATTTACTTAATTATCAGCTGCAAAACACTTTTTAGGGTTTCAAACTATGCTATAAGTAAGTGTTGCAAGTCTTTAGAACAGGAATTTTCATATATATATATATATATATATATATATATATATATATATATATATATATATATAATACATGTGTTTGTTTGTGTGTGTGTGTAAACTTAATATTCCAATATATCATTTCTTAAAACCTTACTGTAAACAAAAGTGGTAGAAACCAACCATTTCTGGTTTTGAATGCTGATCACCTTAGATAGCAGAAAGTGGATTTTTCCAATGGATTTAGAGTTCCAAGAATGGGATTTACTTGCATCCTTATTGCACTACTAAAATAGCAATTGTTGGAAATTTTCTGCCGTTTTCGGTTTCAACATTAAACTCGTAAATTAAGAATATTAAGACGTAGTGATATACATATGTCGATATGAAATTAGCGTTAGAAGAATATCCATTATCACCACGCCTTTCTATTTAAACCGGGAGTGGTGGAAATCAAACTTTCCGGTTTCAACGTTGATTGCCATATAAATAAAACGGCCATGACATTTGAATATGTAAGCTTCCCGTCATTTGGCTCGTGAAACTGATGAAACCTCTGAAAGACTGGTCACATGCCACACTAGGGCCAAGCCAAGTTAAGAGATGCTAGAAAGACTAGCAGGGTCCATATCTTTTCATTTTGACTATGTCATAAACCTGAGATGCAGTATAACTTTTTTTTGTGATGACATATCAAAATTTCAATTGAAGCATTTCACGGCAGGACCTTAAAAGTATAATTGTGATATTCATCTAGTGAGAATGTCGGAAACCAATTGAATTTTTGACCAATACGATGATTTTTCCTTAAATAAAGTGAGTAATGCAGCAATAGGACAGCATTCGAGAAACTTTCCCTACAAGCAGTTGGTAAAATTGAGGGGTAACTAGGCAAGGCGGCGGGATCGAATCCGCGTGATGAACCAAATGCTTCGTTTTACAACTAGTATGTGCGTGTGTCATAGTTGGAAACATACAAACCACAATAAATACAATATGTTGGAAGGACTTTTTGTTTCAACCTCGGTTAATTCTCCGGAGGACAACTGTATGAAATGGTGAAACAGGAATAACACAAAGCTATTCATTGGACATCAGATTCCCCTTTCCCAAGAAGATCATAATACAGCCGGTATTCATCATAGAATGACTAAGGATTACAAGGTGAACTTCATAAAAGATGATTGAGTGCACGAGTGACATATATAGTTGAAAGAAGGACTTTAAGCTCTGCAATGCGAGGTTTGAGAATAGTGGAAATAGATGGCTTTATTGAATTAGGTGGTTCGTCAAAGGCACTGATTGAGATTTCTGAAATGTGTTTTTTTCTGTGAGATTTCAAGAACAGTGCCTGGAGAAATTGAATACACTTGGCATTACTCTTGATGTGGTTCAAAAGTCACCACTTTACAATTATCGGGGTGAATGCTAGAGCCAATGACCGATGACCAGTTTGACATGTACCCGCTTCGTCGCCTCACGTGGTTTGTCTCTTAAATCTTAGCAAAAGTAGAATAAAATTGCCTTCTTAGCTAAGAATATAATGCTACACATATACAGTACTTAAATAAGTAGCAATTCGAGCAAAATAAAACTGCCAGTTATTGGCAAATAACGGCCTATCTTTCAGCGGCACAAATGTCCATTTTTTTCTATTTTCCAGAAATTCCACATGAGAGTTTGCTAGATGTATATTATTTGATTTGTGTGATGTATCACTGTAAAATAAAACTAAATGTCTTATATTTGGACAATATTTTTCGTTAAACATAAATATAACTTTATGGGTTAGTTATACATTTAGGTTATATTTCATTAATCGTACACTGTGTTGTCGTTCGAGGAAATATCATAACAAATAATTTCGTAAGGGTACACTTCAATATTAATTTTATCTCAGTAAGTGACATGGCTGCCGTATAACATGGATTCATTTACATATAAATTCCTTTCATTCATTTTCTTGAAAATTACGCATGCATTTTTACACTAGTGCATACAATTTTGTTTTCAGCTCCATATGCTCTATCAATTGGTATGCGTGTTTTGAAATTTGTTTTCGTTAAAAGGTAATAATAGTGTAAAATTACTTCACATTTCAATCGAGAAAGCGTCGTAGAATGCATTCGTTACATAATGTCATTATTTTAGGAAGCATTTCTGTGTGTAATATACAGTGTTTGTTTCTTAGGCAAATTACATCAACCTCTGGTATGGAGAGGGATACATATTAAATAGCTGTCATGTTTATCACATTACATAATGTAAGTTGAAGCATGTCGAACTGAGTCGACTTGCTTTCCCCGTCTTGGTACGATAATTAATAGCTTCTATATCTGCTTTATTTATCTTAGTGCGATTAACACGACTCTCCAAGATGCCAATGTTTAGACGATTTGAAACAGGAGAGACTGCTGTTTACATTTTTTTTAATTTTTCTTTAACGTAAACGTATTTTGGAGCGAGAAGTGTATGTATGCTTCAAAATTGTATTACCAAACCGTGTATTTGTCAGCCATGTATGACGTATATTAGAGTTCGACGATGCAATGCTGCTTGCATAAGTTTCTGCATAAGTGTGCATAAGTAGCATCATGCCTTCAAGTCAATGGTCTATAATTACACAGTGCGAGAAACATATGCTTTCAATTCTAATTTCATTAATGTATTTTAAAGTTTGATCCAATGAAATTAGTATGAATTTTGCATTTGATTGTTGTATTTTAGGATAAAATAAACAAATAAGCTGCCGATGAAACATTTATTTTATTATTAAAATATGTTGAACTAGGAACAATGTCGCGACCCTGATATCTAGCTTTTTTTCCGACGTGATAGTAGCGTGATGTGGAATGCATTATACTCCCAAAGTTGTTTGCATCTTCTGCACAATCGTCAGTTTCACCGTATTCAAGCACTAACCGGTATTCTAAGTCCGTATTAATAGTGGAAAATTGAATTCATGACCTTCATATTGCACAAGTATATAAAGCATTAAAACTTTATTAAACATTCAGTAAGTATGGGAATTAAGGTCGTATTTGAAACAAAATTAGAAATGCTTTCAACCAGAGGTTGGAAATCTTCGGCCTTAAGGTCATATGCGGCCTTCGAAACCATACAGCTTCTTGGCCTGTCGGAAAATATTCTAAATTATATATATATATATATATATATATATATATATATATATATACTTTAGAAATATACGAAAATGCAATTATGAATTTACGGCCATCAAACCGTGTAGTGTTATGCAATATAATTTCATGCATTTTGGCATATATTTTTAATATAACTAATAGTTATAAAGTAACTAGAAAAATGTATATATTTTAAACTCTAATTGACAACATTTTTGAGGGGGGAGGATGTAGCCTTTAAAGCAAACAAAAACATTTATCACCGTTATTTATTTAAGGAAAAAAAAACACATTTATAGTTAATTAATGTTATGTTGTGAGAAATATCTGTTTGACTAAATCCATACATTCAACAAAGAAAATGTGTATATTTATTTACCTTTTTCTTCTTTAAATCTGTCGATTTTCCTGCAACAGTTCTTGTTTTCTTTTCTTTTTACATTAGTCAGATGAAAGAACAGACTCACAAAGTATCTCCGGGCAATCGACTTTGTTTTTGCTTATATCTTTTCTCCTTCGTTGGTACTTCCTGTGGAGTATCCTCTCAATGGTAGAAGCTTCAACTTAAGCCTCCCAGGTCGTTTTCGTGATTTTTCATTCTTTCTCCTCGGAAAAAGGATAAAGTGAGGTAGTCATGTGGTACATGACAAAGTTCTAGGATGTTAAACAAACACCAGATCTTCCTGTTTTGGCCTCTGGCAAGTTTCATTTTGAAGGAAGTTTAGTTTGAAAATCATATCCTCCTCCGGTTCCAATACAAACGAAACTCGAGAGCCTGATTGTTAATATTGCAAAGTGATATGAAGAGAACTAATAATGTAGAGAAATGCTTTTGTGTGCAAATTTGTCTTAATAATAATAGACTCGTCTTGAACAGCACTTCGTTTAATTTTGTTAAATGACTTCGCAAATTCTTTTACATGTATACCTTTTAATTAATATTTTAGTCCTCTTGGGTTGTCATTGTTGATGTTGAGCGCATAAACGCAGAGAGAATGAAATACATTTTTGAAAGATTTATTTGCGACATTTTTTTAAATCAAAATCATGGAACGTTTTCTTTTGTCTCGGAGTAAGTGACGGGAAAAATTAACTCAATGCATTTCCATCACTTAGCTCCAATAATTCAGCCGCACACACACAGAAGCACACACAATAAAATTTTGTGCACCGGACCAGAGGGTGTGGATTCAATTTATTTTGTTACACAAAATCCAAATTTTGAAAGCCCAGAACGATCGATCATATCATTTTTATCGGTAAGAAACTTTAACGATTTTGAGTTAAAAATATACATGTAACATAATCATATAAGAAACATGTGCAGTGGACCCAGGGTATGGATTCGAATCATTTTTCACGCCGAATCCAAATGTTTAAGCCCCAGGACGATTGACCGTGTCAATTTTGTTTTATCGGCCAAAAAAAAAAAAAAAAAAAACTTTGGAATCGAACTTCAATCATGATGCCATTTGAGGCCAAAATTTAGCAACTAGGCACATGCCAGCTGGCCCAGGAATTGACAGTGATAACACCGAAAGATTGTTCTTCATTATTTTTGTGTTAAGCCCATATTTACAGTGACAACGTCGAAGGGGTTGATCTTGCTTATTTATTTATTTTGCTCACATTCTTTTGCCATCAAATGTATTATGAACATTATCCTCCTTATGTGAGGAGAGGGTATTTCTGCTAACATGAAACATGTTAAAAGGTAGATACGTTGAAATGCAAAGGTTTCACTTATTGATCTGTTGGCTTCGCTATAGCCTTACGATTATTAAGTTCGCTTACTGATAACAACATTTCAGGAGCAGACTGGCTAATCCTACTTTCTTTCAAATACAGTGTAATCCCACCCCAACTTTAGGTAGAGGTGAACCCCATTAAACCTCAGAAACAAACAAGTAAATAATAATAATAATAATAATAATAATAATAATAATAATAATAATAATAATAATAATAATAATAATAATATGCCAAGCTAGATAATATCCAATTGATTTGTATCTGCATAAATAGTTAAATAAATAAATAATCATAAGAGAATTGTTTTTCTTCACGCTTATTGCCATCAAAATATTCCATAGACGATAGAACTCTCGAATATTGTAGGATTTTGTGCGAATTTAGCTGTTAGTACGAGCTATTTAACATTTTATTTTGAACATAAATTTTGTATTTTAAATGGGAAGCGGAAATAAATTAAGACGTACCCACCTCAACGATTGTGAGTACGAACCTGGACTGAACAATTAGCATTATGTGTTATGTACGTGTTGAATGTTGAAGCAAAAGTGAAACTTTTGTTACTAATTAATCTCAGCAATGCTGTACAAACATATGGGAGATCAACTTAGTAAGATGAAACTCTTTTTGTTACTAACCGTTGGTTTTGTTTCGAAGACGCAGAAAAATGAGTGGTCAATATGGAAGCGTTAACATAAAGCATAATCCAAACATCAGTACACGCATTGTCTGGTGTATGTACTACAGTTGGTCATGAAAAGTGCAACAAAATGTTTGAAAGTTGCGAAAGACCTTCTGCGTTATTTCAAATGGCAGTCGTTTTTATGTCCGATTCATATAAATCAATTTAAGTGTGGATTAATGTCAATGAGGAAAATGTGAGTGGTAGGCAGCTTCTTCCCCGAATATATAAAATCAGTTTCTCAACGGTCCCCATTTCACAACGGTTTGTGTCAAGGCAACCCAAAACAGTCTTATGTTGTGATGACATACGTACAGCTATAATTAATTTTCACAAGTTTTAAGTTGCGTTACGCTATGCAATTTATTTATTTATTTTTTTTACGAATACTAGTGCCGATTTATCTCCAATCTATTGGAATAAATATAGAGCTATCAAGTTCACATTTGAAAGATAAGGAGAAAAAAAGGAATGTCCATGTGTGCGCTTTATCGGGTACATTGTTCTATCCGTTGGTGACTTTGGTACTATTTGACTGTATACGTATGCATGTGTAGATGTAAAAATATCCATGTAAAAAAGGTCAAAAGATTTGACTAACCCCATTCTTTTTTACCCGGTTTTCAATATTAAAACGCCTTTTTTCTCGAAAATACAGTTTTGTGGCATTCCTTCTTTTTTTTCCCTTACCCTTCATTTGATGATTTTTTGAAACGTTTGCAAGTTCGTAAGAGACTCATGATGTCCATGTCTACTCACTGTGATCGGCACCAGTGGTTCTAAAGCAGACGCCAAATTTAAAACCAAATTCTTGACTGAAAGTTTAAGCAAATTTAAGATCATTATGCTCGTTTATTGTATAGCGAGCTGTTTAAGCTATCTGCAACTATTCCGAAGTGTTTTGAAAAAAATTAATTTCTGTTATCTATCAGATAAAAATCTGATTTGTACGTTAGTACCAACCTGAAGAGTAGAAGTAAACGAGATTAATTATATTGTAACTAACGATATGGAGTCTGTCAAATATTGTAAAGAAAAATAAATGATACAAGATGCGATGTTGCAGTTGAAACCTCTCTCTCTTCCCTTGCAAAAAGGATATCAGTATAAACTTTCCAAGCAAATGGGATGTTTCAAGATGAGGCTAGAATTGTTGAGTCATCATCGAAAGTATTTGAATTTTCATTGTTAGTTTAGATGTGTCAATTCAGCAGTTTAATTTTCGATTTATCAGCAATGAAATATAAGTAAGTTCATTGTCTGGCTAGATCTACCTGTTTCTATAAGATCAGTTTGCTAAAATAATCACATGATTGTACTTTCAATATCGTAGCTAATTATTGTCAGTTTGAAAGAGAAGAAACATGAGAGGAACTGCTCCAATTTGCTATTCATTATAGATACCTTAATCAATCAACATCCTACTACGATGCAAATAATGAATCTGACAGCGAGGAATATGATCATAGAAGTGAGAAAGAGGAAGATAATTAAAGTAAGGGAGATGTATGCAAATGCAACGTTAGAAAACAGTGCAAAGTGTGTCTAGTTTGTGCATTGCAGCTGTTTTACGAATGAAATATGTGTAGGACATTTCATGCTGCATTGTATATAACATATAAGTATGTTTTAAGTCTTTCGTGTACTCGAGTATCTTCTGAACGAATTTTCTTAATTATGGAAGTAATCAAAAATTGTTTTTGTTTTTCGCTTGAGCAATATTTGTTGGAATATTTCCGTTTTTTGTACGTAAAAAAGGTCGTGCACGTTTGATTAAGACAAAGTGACTAACGTTCTTGTATCTTGCTTCAAAGAATTAAGAAAATATTTGAAGTCATGCGAACTTATGTATTGAAAACGAATCCAACTCAAAAGTAATATTAATGAACTCCATGTTCTGTTGCTAATCACATGAGAATATTACTGTTAGTTTATATTTGTGGTTGGTACATATTTGTTCAATTTCGAGGTAAATTATAATGTATTTGAAATGATATCTGATATATGAGGAAACAAACTTAACTTATTGCTCAAAATGTTACAATTATTTATTTTTGCTTCAAAGTTGAGTTTAGTGTACTAATAGAGCTAATTTTTGAGCTTTTAAAATATGAGGATACCTTGTTTTAAAAAGTGTATTTAAATAACTGAAGCCGCCTTAAAATGTTTAAATTGAAAATGATAATATCAATTATGCAGTGTATGTGTTAGTATAAAAATGTCCCTTTAGAATCTCTCTTTCAAAGCTCGTGTAATAAATATTTTGATTTTCTTTTAATACATGTGATAACAGATGGAGGTCAGAATATAGACAGATGTTTGAGAAAGCATGTAAACAGTGTTAAAACAACATAGTAGTAGAGTAAGCCCCTATTTTAGTCTAACAGGGTGGCCATATGATGCCAGTCTACTCCTTCAACATTTAGAACATGGAACGCTTATTGTAGTTTTGACCCTGTTCTTAATAACATCAATATTTTATTCAAAAAATAAAGTAACAGCTACAAAATTAATGTCGGTTTTGAAAAGAAAAAAACCTGTCTGTATTGTCGTCTACAAACATACACATTCATCACGCACGTGTCATTTTGTCAAATGATTTCAGAAATATTAATTAGTTTGACTGAAACTTGAAACTAATCATAATATTATCATATTGGATAATTTTGCTTTACTCACTTAGAAGTAATTGATGAAATAATGAATTATGATAGACTTTTGACAAAAACAGCCAATTACTTTCTAGCTCAATTTTAAGCATGAAATATGCATGTTTCAAATGATATATAATTCTACTGTAAGCTATTTCAGCATAAAAATATATAAAATTGATAAACGATTCTAAAGCGGCTGGATAAAATATGTTCCTCAGCACAATTTGTTTGAATTGCTTGCTGCGTGGAACACTTTTCATTTCGGTGCCTAAAATAGAAAATAAGACAACGTGGGCTACCGAATAGCGTTCTATCTTGTCAACGATAAGTTTTGTCGTGTGGTCCTTATTAGGAATAGCATTTTTTTCCGGAACCCGGATTCTTCAAATCCGGAATTAGAACTTGCACTTTCCGGATTTCGGGAAAAAATCGGATTTTTTTTTGAATTCCGAATTTTTTTCAAACAAATTTTCCCCGGAAATCCAGATTTTTTTCCAATTTTGTTTTTCCGAAAACCGGAATTTTCCGAATTCTGGATTTATTTTCCAATTTTACGTTCAGAATTCCGCAGAGTAAGAATTCCGGAATTGGCCATCCGTATTCTTTTTGTCTGTTTCATTTACTAAGAATAAAAAAAAAACAAACTTTACATCACTTGACATAAAGCTGGAAATTAACGTTCAAAACAATATAATAGTAGCATTGTTCGTTTGTTTTGCTTTAGCTCCCTTTTCAACTCAGAATCTGTATGAGACGTGGATCTAGGCCTTAACATTCTCGCTATCAATCGAGTTTATAGTGGTTATTATTTTATTTTATTTTTATTTATTTATTTTTACTTTATGTGAGCAGGATGTTTCATCTTCATTTTTGACATACCAATAATCATATTTCTTCCTATGCAGCCGTGGACCACGTTTACATGCTCATCGAGATAACTACTAGAATATACGTTCAAATTTATTGAATTCATGTTCACTGATGAATCATACGGGTTAGAAAAGTAGCATGTTCTTCTATAACGGTTAGTGCGCGTGGTCCACAGAAACAGAGTCAGCTGTTCACCAGTGATGCACGTGGCATTGACGCTTTTAAAGTGAATCCGAACGACCGGGTTCAAATCCGAGACTGCATATACCAAAGATACCACTCGGGACCATATTCGAGGATAGTAACTCATGGCACATACACTTTACGCTGGGTCAGAATTAAAAAAAAAAATGAAACTATGTATCCTATACATATAATTAATCGTCATACGTTAACGACAAATAATAGTGAGTTAGAGCGTAAGATTATCAAGTTTGCCTATGGGCTATTTTATTGAGCTTTAGTAACCAGTACCTACATAATTATGCGTCCAGAGTAACATAATGAAATCCCTGCTCTTGCCATGTTAACAAATTTCTCTCCTCTTGATCAACCCATTAAATCTAATAAAACATTTCAATCCATTAGATACCAACTCTTTCGCTAATAGCTTTTTCAAAGCAGAACAAACAACAAAGGATGTAATTAGCACGATGACGTTTTTTGACTGCACGAACGCAGGCACATACACAGAAATGTATTTTGGGAGAGGTCCAAAGTTGCTTGGGGGGATCCAAATTCAGTATGCATATAAATTACATTATAATTTGTAAAATCATCAATAAATTGAAATAAATTTTCAGAAAACAAAATCGGTGTTTCGAGAGGAGTTCGGACCTCAGGACCTACCTCCTGTTTATGTCTCTGTAAGAACGTCACTAGGTATACTCCAAAATGGTTTAGATATGGAAAACAAAGAGCATGTATGCTTACACTAAATTTGAAGCGTTGGTTGGGATGGTATATATAATTTAAGATAAATATGCTTCAAATGGATTGTTTTAACTAGAATAAATCGTGTTCACATTTTTATGTTCCCCAAGTACTTCCCTAATTTGCACAAGTGAGACTCAGCATTGGCATCTATGAGTAATGCAGAAAAATAGGTAACTTTGGACTTAAAACGCTATTTAAATACGGCATATAAACGTAATATACTAAATGAATGTGATACACGCATAGTATTTAATGGGCTCTTCAATTATTTCCTTGTACACTCAATTTTGATCTAGTTGTTTTTCCATGGCTCCTATAGCTTCCCTTGAAGTTAATTATCGCGCCTTCTTTAAGTATACAATGTGTTATGTTTTTATCTATGTGTAGTAGATATGAGGCACTATGGCTGAAATTTGATCCCTCCCGTTCTTAGAATTCGGTATCATTTCCTGGAATTGGGAGGCAAGTTTCGACAAGCCTTTAGTTGCTATGGTCATAGCCTTTTACGGCTACCAGAGAAGTGCGTGGGAAAATTTTGGTTTATCTGAACGTGTATGAGAACAGTTTGTTGTTATGGTGATAGTCTTGGATGGGTTCATCGTCTTGGGTGGTCATACTCTTGGAGGGATCATAGTCCTATCAGTTATCATGATCGAAGCTTCATGATTGATTGATTGATTGATTTTTGCTTTTCGTTAGCTAGATGCTCTTGGCCTTCATAGTCTTGGATGCTCATACTGATGGACGGATCAGAGTCCTATCAGTTATCATGATCGAAGCTTCCCAATGGATTGATTGATTGATTTTTGTCTTTTCGTTATGAATTTGAACCCCCAAACCCCCTCCACTCTGTCCTGCGAAAAACATAAGGGAACGTTGTTACTATGCTCATACTCTTGGACGGCGAAGCTTCCCAATTGATTGATTGATTGATTTTTGCTTTTCGTTATGTATTGAATAGCTAAATGCTCTTGGACGGATGAGAGTTCTATTAGTTATCATGATCGAAGCTTCCCAATTGATTGATTGATTGATTTTTGTCTTTTCGTTATGGATTTGAACCCCCAAACCCCTCCACTCCATTCCCTCCTGCGAAGAACGTAAGCGAACGTTGTTACTATGCTCATACTCTTGGGGCGGCTACCAGATCTTGATGAGAGTCCTTTTAGTTATCACGTTCGAAGCTTCCCAATTGATTGAATATCAAGTTCGAAGCTTCCCAATTGATTGATTGATTTTCGTCTTTTCGTTATGTATTGAATAGCGAAGAGCATACTTAATGTCTTAAAATATTCAATGCTTTCTCATCGAGAATCGAACCTGTACACTAAACGCAAGACCGGTGCTTCACGATTTAGAGTTGAATTAATTCTTGCATGAAAAAAAAGAATTTCATGTATTGGTTTTAGCGTAGCATATGATATGTACATTGTTCGAAGCTCTTCATTTCGAAGCACTATAACACTTTCAAGTGTTCAATGCCCCCTTTCTCTCTCTTTTTATCATCGAAAATCGAACCCGGACTAAAGTGGTATTAAAACATAAATAACAACCATAAAAATAAATTTAAAAAATACAGCATTACATTATTATTATTATTATTTTGGGAGTGAAAGTGAAGCAGACAACTAACCTTGATTGTAGCTTCGTTAACTTATGAAATAAAGATTGTACATCGGAATCGAACGCGAGACCAGTACTTCACGATTTAGAGTTGAATTAATCCTCGCATGAAAAAAAAAAAGAATTTCACGGAGTAATCCAACTTGAGGTGAGCACTCTATCACTGAACGTCAGTGCCTCGCATATAGATTAGATTTTATTTAAAAAAAAACTTTTCGTCCTATTTTTTTCTAGTCGTCTTGTATTGGGTAGCTAGATTCCCCCCCTTCACCCCCGCAGACCTATCTTGTAATGCTAAGAATAGAAGTTCCCAGATTTTCTGCGAAGAAAAAAAAAGAATGCTTTCTCATCGAGAATCGAACCCGGATCCCAAACGATCGTGGTCTTTCGTAAGTGTATGGTACATGAATAAACAAGATAAAACTATTTAATGCTCTTTCACTAAGAATCGAACTAGAGTAAAATAATATATTTGTCTTTATTTTTTAGTCTTTGTCTTTAAAAAAAAAGAATAAAGTTATAAAGTGTATTTATTCATAGTTGTTTCGTGTGTGATAAAGAAACCAGATTCTACAGACACAGACAGTCATACATATATACAGCGTCAAAGAAATGTGTTTTCCCAGTATCTTTTTTTTTTCTTTGTCTGTTGCTTCGTATTCAAGAGAAGAGAAGATTAGCTTATCGGAAAGCAAAACACTGACCTACCTACCGCTTTATCAACCAAGCGATGATAAGAAAACGTTGCATTGAAGTGACAAAATGTCAGCGAACACCGGCTGACGTTTGTCTGTCTGTCTGTCTGTAGCATATGCTAGGAAGATGAATAGACCAATGAGTCATTGTGTCCCCCTAAATTTAGGAAAGGGAGCCGCCATAAGACTGGTAATTAGGATATATGTATATCACTAGTAACGGAACTTCTTGGTTTATTTTTAGTAATAATAATAATAATAATAATAATAATAATAATAATAATAATAATAATAATAATAATAATAACTTCCAATTTTAAGTTTCATGAATATATTGACTAGGCTGAAGAAGACGGTGATGATGAGAAATGAATGAAAATGATAGAATAAAGAAAGTGGGAGGAAACGAAAGTACACCGAAAAAAACCTACGCACGTGTTGTTTGTCCAACACAGAAAGTTCACTTGACGGAGGGAGCAGGGGTTTGAAACCAGGGCCCCCCTCAAACACCGGAGGTGAACGCTGTACCATTCAATCAACGTACACTCAAAAAGTGGGAGGAAACGAAAGTACACCGAAAAAAACCTACGCACGTGTTGTTTGTCCAACACAGAAAGTTCACTTGACGGAGGGAGCAGGGGTTTGAAACCAGGGCCCCCCTCAAACACCGGAGGTGAACGCTGTACCATTCAATCAACGTACACTCAAAAAGTGGGAGGAAACGGAAGTACTCCGAAGAAAATCCACGCATACGGTGTTTGTCTACCTTAAAATTCATTTGTTGAAAGCAAAAGTTGAACACGGGGGAAGGAGGGCTTCATGCTCAACTCAAGGACCTATGCACAAAAGATGAACGCTCTTGTTCACCAGAAATTTCACTTGTTGTTAGCTAGGATCGAATTAGGGATCCCAATGCATCAGAAATATTCGTTCGAGTCAAATCATAGTTTTACGTCCAATTTTTATGTCTGTTAAACTAGTAATTTTGTCTACCAGAAAATTCACTTGTCTAGGCTGGATTACAATCTGGATACACCATACATCAAAGATTATCGCTGTACCATTGATTCACTAGGGTCCCCCACCTGTGATGAGAGAGAGAGAGAGAGAGAGAGAGAGGTCAAATCATAGTTTGACAAGAGAGCCAAAGAGAAAACTCATAGATACAATGTTGTCTAACACACAAAGTGAGTTTTACGTTCCACGATTATGACTGTTAAACTAATGATTTTGAAAGACGGAACTTTATGATGTGAATGATGTAATAATAATCATAGCTTGTGTGTCTTAAATTTTTGATAATATGTCTACTTGTTTCGCCGTTTGTCTATGTATCTGTAGTACGTGGAGTCCAGACGAAGCGAAGATATGTGCGTTTTAGCAAATGAAAATAGTATAATCTGTGTGGATGGGACAAGTGAAAAGTGAGTTTTACGCCCTACGTTTACGTCTACTAGGCTAATGAAGGAGAGGTGATAATGAAAAAATGAATGAAATGATGTAATGAAGAAAGTGGAAGGAAACTGGTGAACTCCGAAGGGAAATCCACGCATACGATGTTTGTCCACCACAAAGTTCATAGGGTATGAACTGGGATCGAACGAGGGACCCCAAGCACTTAAGGTGAACGCTCTATCATTGAGCCACCATTCCCCATAAAACAAAAAAAATGAAATGAAATCTTTGAGTTTAACGACCCACGATTATGCAGGTTAGGCTATGTGTACTATGCTAATGGAAAACGAACGAGGGACCCCCAAGCACTTAAGGTGAACGCTCTACCACTGAACCACCCTGCCCTCTGGAACGAAAAAAAATGAAATGAAATCTTTGAGTTTAACGTCCCACGATTATGCCGGTTAGGCTGAGTGACGGCGATGGGACAAGTGAAAAGTGAGTTTTACGTCCTGCGGTTACGTCTACTAGGCTAATGAAGGAGAGGTGATAATGAAAAAATGAATGAAATGATGTAATGAAGAAAGTGGAAGGAAACTGGTGAACTCCGAAGGGAAATCCACGCATACGATGTTTGTCCACCACAAAGTTCATAGGGCACGAACTGGGATCGAATCAGGGACCCAAGCACTTGAGGTGAACGCTCTACCACTGAGTCCACCGTGTCCTCTGGAACGTAAAAATGAAATGATAAGGTCGGTTTTCCGGGGACAGTCAATATCATCTTTTCGTTAAGTTGTAAAGGAAGCAGGGGATTTGTGGTCACTAAAATTAATGACAAGTATATAGAAAAAAGACATGTGATTTGAACACGGGACCTCATGCACCAGAGGTAAACACTCTACCACTGAAGCACTCAAGTTAATTTCATAATTTTCTAATGTTAATAAGAGTGAAATCTAACGTTAAATACACATACATAAGTCAACGAACTGAGAGAGTTTCTGTATCTGCACTGTCTACTTGCAAAGAGCAGAAAAATAAGATAACAGAACATGTTTTGTATTTCAATGTTGTTCTCCAGCTGTCGCGTCAACATTATCTTAGGTCATGGTTTCAGACAACACGAAGCGAAGATATGTATGTGTGTGTGTTTTAGGTAATATTAAAACAGTGTTTGAGATCTAAAACTTGACAAAACTAGTGTTGCTTATACATCTCGGATGTCGTTACTTATGTACACATGATGTTGATTGATTTTTGAGTTTAACGTTCCGTTCAGCAGCGAGGCTATATGCACCACAAAGTTCACACGGCAAGAGTTAGGATCGAACCAGGGACCCCAATCACAGAAGGTGAACGCTTTACCACTGATCCACAGCACCCCACGATTTCAACATGGGCACAAATCTTCAAGTTAAAACAATTGTCTATTCTCAAATAAGAGAACATTTCTCCATTTCTTTAAGTTGATCTAGGAAGTTGAACTTTGTATAGTTTTCTCTATATTATAGTCTAAGCTGTATGTGATATTACTTTAAAAGGACGAAAGTAGTTAAAATATTCCCTATTATTATCATCAATTTCTTCTAAAATGCTCAGAATCCCGTCATAGAATTCGTATACTAGCTATGTACACAGGCGTACATCAAGAAATTTTTTGTTGGGAGAGGTCCAAGCTTTGGGCGACGAGGCTCAAACACTACAAGTATCTGTGTAGTATTGAACGCGTATTATTCTACACTCGAAAAGACAATAAGTACTATCTAAGTGTATATCTTTCTGTCTGTCTATCTGTATGATGAGCATAATCGTGGTACGTTAAACTGAAATATTTTCTTACGTTTCGAACGTAAGAAATATGTGAAAGTTTGTGTGTGTGTGGTTCAGTGATAAAGCAACGACGTATTCTTTCAGATGAATACTTAGTATAGTAGAGTATTGTTCCGCAACCCAATGCATGCGGTCCCTAGTTCGATCTCCGATCAAGTAAGCTTATAATTTTTTATTACTAATTGCCGCCCAGTGTGGTCGACTTCCGAACATAGTGTCCGTGAGTTTTCATGGTCTACTTATATATTTTTATTTTACTAAGTATTCATTCATTCATTCATTTGTCTTAATCATTCGTCTTCCTCACCATAATGAGCATAATTTATTACTAATTGTCGTGCACTGTAGCAAAGTGCATGCAGTCCCTAGTTTCATCTCCGAACATCGTGTCCGTGAGTTTTCATGATCTACTCATACATTCTCATTCTACTAAGTTATAGCAAATTCCGAACTCGTTATCTTTCTTTTTTTAAAGTAATTAACTGAAGGTGTGATGATTGACAAAATGAGGCACGGATCGCCATTAAGTTCCAGCACTTGCTTTGCTTTGTACAGGATGCATATCAAGAAGCTTCAGCATATGAAAAACGAAGTACTGGTTGTAAATCCTTTACCACTGAGCCAGCACGCTCCTCAAACCCCCCCCCCCCGGAGAAATAAAGATACCCCCCCCCACAAATATACCCTTTCTCGGTAAAAGGACATATGATTAAGACGAAAAAATAATAGTTGATAGAATGACAATGTGAATAAACGTTATATCACAGAGTTATCATGCATCCTGAAATCCATTGAATTTATGAGTAGAAGAACAATACACGTACTAGAAAGAAAAAGATTCATGTTCTTCTAACCTGACATATTTGCTTTAGAAAAATAACAAACATAAAAAT
This sequence comes from Thermobia domestica, assembly GCF_964235325.1. Classification (NCBI taxonomy): domain Eukaryota; kingdom Metazoa; phylum Arthropoda; class Insecta; order Zygentoma; family Lepismatidae; genus Thermobia; species Thermobia domestica. Next base: position 141,374,854 of record NC_137459.1, on the reverse strand, counting down.
AAAAAATACAGGAATGAACAAAGTAGAAGTAAACAGGTGAACTAATGCTCACAGTTTTGTTTATCACAATTACCTATTAACATGAACTCGGATTGAGGTAGGAACAGATTGCAAAGATGTGATCTGCACAAGAGTAACATTGTATATTTGTTTGGAAATTTTACACTTTAATAAAAGTAAAAGTACTTTACTATTTAGAGTTGAATTAATCCTTGCATAAAAAAAGAATTTCACATATATAGCACTTCGTATTGATTTTAGCGTAGCATATGATATGTATATTGTTCGAAGCTCTTCATTTCGAAGCAAAATAATGCTTTCAAGTGTTCAATGCTCCCTCTATCTCTCTCTCTCTCTCTCCATCATCGAGAATCGAACATTTGAAAAAAATGAAGTACTGGTTGTAAATCCTCTATCACTGAGACACCACACTCCTCAAACCTAAAATGTAATAGGTTTGTACATTATGTAAAGACCCTGAACAAATAAAGATACGTTCCACAAATATGACCTTTCTCGGTAAGAGGTATCAACGTATAGAATTAAAATGGGGTGAAAGCATGAATTTCACAACAAATTTTATCTACAGGGAATTTAAATTCCTTTTCTTTTTATTTTAATATATGTATATATACACAAATATTTACAATTTTCTTTCATTTTTCTTCATTTTGGCTTTTTATGATAGTCCAAATATCACCTCACCTTTAACCATTTCTTTTCTTTTATCATTGCACTTTGGTTTCGCATACACTTACCCTCTAAGTCTCATTTTACCCCCCAAAATCGTTTTATCTACACTTTCTTTTTTTTCCTTTTGATAAAGTTCTAATAGCATCACATTGACACAATCATCGCATGTGTGCCATCTTCTTTTTATCAATTTATTGTTTGGACAGACACTAGAAATATAGTACATCTTTTTGTTTCCTCTTCTTCTGATTTTATCTTCACAATACCCTACAATGGTCATTGCAACACTACGGGGGATTGGCATCATCTTTTCTGGAAATAAAGAAATACAAATTTTTATTATCAGAAAATATAAATTAATCTTCAAAAAGTACACTTATCTTATAGCAACATACTATACTTATAAAATTATTTCTTTCCGTAATGAGAAAGAACAAGAACGAGAAATAACAAGTATTCTGACATTCTTTCATTGTATGTACATTTTCTTATACTCTGTTCAAAATAAGAAACGAATTGACATTTAGACAAAAACTGTTACTCTGTTGCCTCGTAATGAGTATACCACTGAATTGTCCTCTTAAAATTATTTTCCATTAGAGAGGGTAAAGTTGTAGAGGATGCCTTAGTGGCCTACTCATGATTGTGACAATAGAATAACAGTTTTTCTCTAAATGCCAATTCGTTTCTTAATTTGAGCATAGTATAGTATAAAAACAACACCTATTCATTAGTTTTCTTTTCTCTTAAGCAAATACCACACGATAACAGTAAATATCTCATCTTCATGCAATTAACTATTAATTCGAAAACTCTAGTTTAGTTCTTGAAATACTACAATAATTATGACTCACATAGCTCCGATGTTGAACAAAACGTTAAACTATATTTACTTAGCCCGAAAAATCAAAATTAACTTTTTTACTTCCATCCTTCCTTCTTTCTTATTTTTAAAAAAGAAATTCGTACAGTTAATACTATAAACTATCATTTTTTACCAACGATATTCCTATACTAACTAATAGTTTTCTCTTTTTTTTAAAGCAAATACTATAAACTATCATTTTTTACCAACGATATTCCTATACTAACTAATAGTTTTCTCTTTTTTAAAAGCAAACAACCGTACCGGTGAATATTGCAACTGTATACATTTGACTTATACTTGGAACATCTGAGTTCAATTCCTGATAGTAGCTTATATCATTTCAATTCCCCGTTTCAATCTTGTAAATATAGGTTTACATCTCATACATCTTTGGTATTGAATGTTATTAATATCTTTAACGAACCGCAGTAACCTATTCGTGCAGTTTGAATCTCTAATGATTGTATCTTACAAGAAAAAAAGGTTTTACGAATAATGTATTCTAATGAACAAACACTGTATCTATAGGTTTTTCTTTATCTTAACTTAAAAATAAAAAGAAGCAAATGTTTCACCTAAAAGAAATAAGTAATTATTAATATTATCATACATATTTTAAAAGACGAAAAGCAATATGGATTTTTTTTATCTGAAGGAAAGATAAAACTTACCTATTCGTAAAAGAGAGAGTTGCGTCACTGCTCTTTGATCCGTGTTTCGTCTTCGATCAGATTTGACCGTAGAAAATGTTGCTTCAGGTAGTTTTCAGCGTCTCTTAAAGACGTATCCTCTTTTTAAAGTGTACTGTAAAGAAACAAGAATAATCAGTTACTTTACGTGATGAACATGAACTTGTTTCCTGGAAGAAAAACAAGTAACTATAATTGCAACACTAACAATCTTCATATTTTAAGAAGATATAAAAATCCTAAATAAAACAATACCTATCATTAATTGTCTTTTCTCTTAAGTAAATACCATATGATACCAGTAAAGATCACAATTTCAGTCATACCATATGATACCAGTAAAGATCACAATTTCAGTCAATATGCAATCTAATTATTCATTCAATAACTCCAGTTTAGTTCTTGAAATACTACAATAATTTATGACTCACATAGCTTCGGTGTTGATCAAAACGTTAAACTATATTTTCTTAGCACGAAAAGTCAAAGTTAACTTTTCTTTCCTTCCTTCTTTCTTATTTTTTAGAAAAGAAATTCGTACAGTTAATACTATATATTTTTTACCAATGGTATTTTTTATCAATATTCCTATACTAACCAATAGTTTTATCTTCTTTAAAGCAAATAACCGTTCCATTGAATATTGCATCTGTATGCATTTGACTTATTCTTGTAACACACGAATTCAATTCCCGGTGGTAACTTATATAATTTCAATACTTCATTTTGAATTTTGTAAAAAAAAAGAAGCAAATGTTTTACCTAAAAGAAATAAGTAATTATTAATATTATCATACATATTCTAAAAGACGAAAAGCAGTTATGGATCTTTTTTTTATCCGAAAGAAAGCTATAAAACTTACCTATTCGTAAAAGAGAGAGAGAAAGAGAGAGAGAGATGATCTTTGATCAGTGTTTCGTCTTCGTACCTGTTTGATCGTAGAAAATCTTGCTTCAGTGTCTCTTGAAGACGTATCCTCTTTTAAAGTGTACTGTAAAGAAACAAGAATGAATCGTTAATTTACGTGGTGAACATGAATTGTTCCTTGAAAGAAAACAAGTATTTTATTTTAAATAAAAAGTAATTATTTATCTGTTATTGAAAACAGATATTTAAAACTTACCTATTGCTAAAAGATAGATGCGTCACATTCCTTTGAGCAGTTCATATTCTAACAGGTTTAAACGCAAGATAATCCTGTTTTCATTTCTTCTTCATATATATATATATATATATATATATATATATACGCATAATGTTGAGTAAAATACTATATATAGTTGCATATACATGGAAAGGTAAGGGAAATGACTAAGTGCTACCTTTGAAGTACAGTGAAATAATGAAAAGCAAATGAAAAGATAAAAGAGGAAAGCACAAAAGGGTTTTGAAAGTAATTATTTTTAAAAGTACAGAAATCACCTTGCATTTCCTCAGGGTGATAATATTGGCTTCTTGAGGAGTTTTGTAGAGTGCAGCAGCGCTCCTCACCCGCTGCTGAAAATTAATTACTTTCAAAACGAAAGTATAACATTAAAAATGAATGACACCATTAAAAGATTGAAATCTATTGTACACGCTCATCATCATCATTGTTAAACATCGCAAGTTTACTTTTTTAATGAATGAACTACATACGTGTAAAGATAAATATTAAAAGTGAGAAGTGTTAATGTGATGATCTCACATCAAGTGACGTAATGCTGAACAACAAAAGATAGCATATAGCTATAGAAAGAAACACTGACCTATCCTATATACAGAAGGAGTAGCAACGTAATATTCTGTGATATAATACATGATGCATTCTTACATAGCTCTGTACATGTTGACATTAGGTCCGCAATTTGAATTACACTATTAAAGATGTGCCTACACTTATATCCGGCTAATCGTTTCTGTAGCTATATCTGACTACCAAACTTTGAAAAATTGCACAAATCTGAATTTTTTTTCAGACGAACCTTTAATGCGAAAAAAAAAGTTGCATCACATAATGGTCAACAAGATTTGATAAGTGATGACACTACGGATAAAAAATATCTATATCCTCCTAACTCTAACATTTCCTTAAAGTCAATGCTATCAGGGTAATGTAAATCAAAAACCATTGCTGATAACGGGATTGCGTGTACAAATTTCTAATTTCGATATCGTTTTTTCTAAATATAATGGTACATACTCTTTAAAGGAACATAAGATACCATAATTCCCTTGGTAATACTTAGATTGTGTAAACAAAGTAGCTGGAATTCCATCCGTATGTAGTTTAGAAAAATGAACTGAATAGTTATGTACGAAGAACTTCATTTCAAATTCTATTTTAAAACAAACAAGAAAAACGTAATTCAAATGATAATACGTATAAGAATTTAAATAATCACTATCTATAGCAATTAGATACCACTTTAGAGTTGATTAAATTCCCATTCATTATCAATTCTTTGAAAAACTTAGTCTAGAAGGCCTAGGTTTGACTATATAAGACATAAATCTACAAATCAACGTGGAATTCGTACTACATTATCTATCATCGAAAGTCGAAAAGCACTGAAATAATAATCAAAACCACTACTACTTATAAAAGGATTTTTTCCCGTAATGTTAAAGAGCAAGAAATAAAGCCCTACATATAATAGCAGTAATAGTAACTAAATAACTAGCTACCGAATATATAATACAATGCTAATCACTATATTCGAGTAAATATTACATTTAAAATTCATTCTATTCTACAATAATCAGAATATCTCGATGCTATACGAAACATGAATCTACAGATTAACTTGGAATCCAAACATTCATTATCAATTTCTTTGAAAAACTTAGTCTAGAAGGACTAGGTTTGATTATATAAGACGTAAATCTACAGCCTAACGTGGAATTCGATCTACACTAATTATCATCAAGAGTCGAACTCAGGTTTCCCATAATATAGACACGTACATCCACGAAAAACAATGAAATAATTAATTCCAATACTAATACTATCTACGTTACGAAAATATCACTTAAATAAGCACTGAAATAATAATCAAAAATCACTACTATTAAACTATATGAATACTATACTTATAAAATGATTTCTTTCCGTAATTTTAAAGAGCAAGAAATAAAGTCCTACATATACTAACAGTAATAGTAATTAAATAACTAGCTATGAAATATATAATACAATGCTTAATTAAATAACTAGCTATGGAATATATAATACATTGCTAAACACTATAATCAGGTCAATATTACATTAAAAATTCATTCTATTCTACAAGAATCAGAATATCTCGAGGCTATACGAAACATGAATCTACAGATTAAATTGGAATCAATCAAGAGTCGAACTCAAGTTTCCTACACAGAAAATATGTGCTGTGATTGGTGTTTGACGCGAATATGTATTGTTTTCAGCAAGTAGTGTCAAAGAACAAGAAAATAAATTCCTACATATAATAACGTAATAGTAAACTAAATAATAAACCTGTATAACTCAATGCTAAACACTATATCCAAGGAAATATTATATTAAATTGCATTCTATTCTAGAAGAATCAGAATATCTCCGACGATATATCAGACAAAAATCTGAGCCATATAATCTTTCTGTACAAACGAAAAAGAAAGAATTCTATAATTGACAAATTTTCTTTTTCGCATTACTAATTTCAATATCGTTTTTTTCTGAATATAGTGTTACACACTCTTTAAAGTAACATAAGACTCCATAATTCCCTTGGTAATACTTAGATTTTGTAAACAAAGTAGCTGGAATTCCATCCATTTGTAGTTTAGGAAAATGAACTGAACAGTTATGTATGAGGAACCTCATTTCAAATTCTATTTTAAGACAAACAAGAAAAACGTAATTCAAATGATAATACGTATAAGAATTTAAATAATCACTATTTTTAGCAATTAAGTATCACATTAGAGGTAAATAAATTCCCCATTCATTATCAATTCTTTGAAAAACTTAGTCTAGAAAGATTAGATTTGATTTGATTATATAAGACGTAAATCTACAGCCTAACGTGGAATTCGATCTACACTAATTATCATCAAGAGTCGAACTCAGGTTTCCCATAATATAGACACGTACATCCACGAAAAACAATGAAATAATTAATTCCAATACTAATACTATCTACGTTACGAAAATATCACTTAAATAAGCACTGAAATAATAATCAAAAATCACTACTATTAAACTATATAAATACTATACTTATAAAATGATTTCTTCCCGTAATTTTAAAGAGCAAGAAATAAAGTCCTACATATACTAACAGTAATAGTAATTAAATAACTAGCTATGGAATATATAATATAATGCTTAATTAATTAACTAGTTATGGAATATATAATACAATGCTAAACACTATAATCAGGTCAATATTACATTTAAAATTCATTCTATTCTACAAGAATCAGAATATCTCGAGGCTATACGAAACATGAATCTACAGATTAAATTGGAATCAATCAAGAGTCGAACTCAAGTTTCCTACACAGAAAATACGTGCTGTGATTGGTGATTTGACGCGAATATGTATTGTTTTCAGCAAGTAGTGTCAAAGAACAAGAAAATAAATTCCTACATATAATAACGTAATAGTAAACTAAATAATAAACCTGAATAACTCAATGCTAAACACTATATCCATGGAAATATTATATTAAATTGCATTCTATTCTAAAATAATCAGAATATCTCCGATGATATATGAGACAAAAATCTGAGTCATATAATCTTTCTGTACAAACGAAAAAGAAAGTATTCTATAGTTGGCAAATTTTCTTTTTCGCATTAACTCGGGAACAAATGAATTAATCTGTTTTCCTTGTCACGTTATCTTTGGAATAGTCATAATTTGATAGCTTGCCAAATTGGTACTGTAATAGGAAAAGAAATTTTCTCAACTGAAGAATACTTTTTCTTAGCTGTCCGTACGTTAAGTGATTACCCGCAAAGATGTATTGCTTTTAAGACAAACAAGAAAAGGTAATTCAGATGACAAATTACATTAGCCATGTGTTACGTTTTTTGAACAAATCTGCGAAAGCGGATAGGTCTATCAGTGTAGTATTCTGTGATATAATGCATGATGCATTCTTACACATTTCTTCACATGTTGACAATAGGTCCGCAATTTGAATTACACTATTAAAGATGTACCTACACTTATATCTGGCTAATCGTTCCTGTAGCTGAATCTGATTACCAACACCTTGATAAATTGCACAAATCTGAAATTTTTCAGATGAACCTTTAATGCGAAAAAAAGTTGCATCACGTAATGGCCAGCAAGTTTTGATAAGTGATGACACTACGGATAAAAAATATCTATGTCCTCCTAACTCTAGCATTTCCTCAAAGTCAATGCTAGCAGGGGTAATATAAATCAAAAACCATCGCTGATAACGGGATTGCGTGTACAAATTTCTAATTTCAATATCTTTCTTTTCTGAATATGATGGTACATACTCTTTAAAGGAACATAAGACACCATAATTCCCTTGGTAATACTTAGATTGTGTAAACAAAGTAGCTGGAGTTCCATCAGCCTGAAGTATAGGAAAATGAACTGAATGATTATGTAATAGGGACTCCATTTCAAATTATATTTTAAAGACAGACAAGAAAAGTTAATTCAAATGAAGAATTACAACGTGAAATGATAATACGTATAATAAATCAAATATTCACTATCTATAGAAATTAGGTAGCACCTTAGAGATGAATAAAAGAGAAAGAAAGAGAGAATAGCAACTATGTTTTATCTTACTAAAACGTAGAGTTTCAGTATGCTGACAATCTCTTCTAATACACAGATGTGCACAACACAATTCGTAAAGGTATACTTCACACACTTCACTCTGTTCAATGGTTTTATTCTACATTCGTATGACGTCAAATAAAAACGTCACACGAAATTTAAACATTTCAAATATTACATTTCAATACAAACGTTTCTTCTTTCTTTTTAAAAATAATGATTTAATGTATACTTACACCGTAACGACATGACGAAGCACTCACCTATCTGAGAAAGGGGACTTACGAAATTTCACAAGCCCTAATCAGAATTTCATGTCTTTCGTCTCTACATTTCTCAGGAAATGTCCTAATCGAAGAACAAATATATTCAATTACATCAACAAGAATAAACTGTTACCACCGTGATTAAATGTACTCAGCGAATATAAAATTTCTCACAAACACACGAACAAAAAAATTCATAAATCCCATATATACATTAAAGGTAAACGCAATCGCAAAGCAATACGATCACTTATATCTGAAGTCAAAAATAAAGCAAGTTTATTATGATAACTATTTTCAAGAAACATATGAGCTTTTCCAAACGAATAAAATCTCCCCACCTCTCCCCTGCTACATTTAATATCCTTATTCAATTTCATTTCCTTATTCACACACATTATTTGATAGATGTATCAAAATATCATCTTTAGTAAATCTTATCTATTAACAGACTTATTTTTCATTACACAAACTCAGCGTTTTCGCATACAGATTACACTATCTTCAGTCGCACGTGAGTATGTTCGTATGTGAAGACGACAACAAACATACATGTAATCTCAAATGCTGTATACGTTTGAAAATACGATATTCACGATTCATGCAATGCGATATTCCCCGGAGCAACTAAGGTCTATTCGGTCAAAGAACAGTCTGCAAACAAATGCTATTCCCATGAACACTTACAAGTGAATTCGTGAGAATCCCAAGAACAAATTAGATAAAACAAATAGTTCATAACCTACAGACATTTCGTGGGGCGTAATCTTTTGTGCTATGGGAATGTTATAGCGCAATATCTCATCACGGCTTCAACTTAAGTGATTTTAATTACTTGTCATAAATCATTACTCATCATTATGTGAATATCCATATAATACTTTTCACATGCAATACAATCAACCCTGATGATTTGAGCATACAAATTTTCTCATCCTACGTTTTTAAAACATTATGATATGCTATGAGAAGTGCTTTCGCTACCAATACGTTTTAAAAACATCCATGAACTACAACAATCGTCTTATCAACTCAATTTCCTGAGAAGGTTCCAGACAAAAATTTTCCAACCGTTTCGTGAGAATAAGATCAGGTCAAACTCCTCAAAACTCTTCGCAGAAAACCTGGGAACTTCTATTCTTAGTATTACAAGATGGGTCTGGTGGGGTTAAGGTGGAGGGGGAATCTAGCTACCCAATACAAGACGACTAGAAAAAATAGGACGAAAAGTTTTTTTTTAAATAAAATCTAATCTATATGCGAGGCACTGACGTTCAGTGATAGAGTGCTCACCTCAAGTTGGATTACTCCGTGAAATTCTTTTTTTTTTCATGCGAGGATTAATTCAACTCTAAATCGTGAAGTACTGGTCTCGCGTTCGATTCCGATGTACAATCTTTATTTCATAAGTTAACGAAGCTACAATCAAGGTTAGTTGTCTGCTTCACTTTCACTCCCAAAATAATAATAATAATAATGTAATGCTGTATTTTTTAAATTTATTTTTATGGTTGTTATTTATGTTTTAATACCACTTTAGTCCGGGTTCGATTTTCGATGATAAAAAGAGAGAGAAAGGGGGCATTGAACACTTGAAAGTGTTATAGTGCTTCGAAATGAAGAGCTTCGAACAATGTACATATCATATGCTACGCTAAAACCAATACATGAAATTCTTTTTTTTCATGCAAGAATTAATTCAACTCTAAATCGTGAAGCACCGGTCTTGCGTTTAGTGTACAGGTTCGATTCTCGATGAGAAAGCATTGAATATTTTAAGACATTAAGTATGCTCTTCGCTATTCAATACATAACGAAAAGACGAAAATCAATCAATCAATTGGGAAGCTTCGAACTTGATATTCAATCAATTGGGAAGCTTCGAACGTGATAACTAAAAGGACTCTCATCAAGATCTGGTAGCCGCCCCAAGAGTATGAGCATAGTAACAACGTTCGCTTACGTTCTTCGCAGGAGGGAATGGAGTGGAGGGGTTTGGGGGTTCAAATCCATAACGAAAAGACAAAAATCAATCAATCAATCAATTGGGAAGCTTCGATCATGATAACTAATAGAACTCTCATCCGTCCAAGAGCATTTAGCTATTCAATACATAACGAAAAGCAAAAATCAATCAATCAATCAATTGGGAAGCTTCGCCGTCCAAGAGTATGAGCATAGTAACAACGTTCCCTTATGTTTTTCGCAGGACAGAGTGGAGGGGGTTTGGGGGTTCAAATTCATAACGAAAAGACAAAAATCAATCAATCAATCCATTGGGAAGCTTCGATCATGATAACTGATAGGACTCTGATCCGTCCATCAGTATGAGCATCCAAGACTATGAAGGCCAAGAGCATCTAGCTAACGAAAAGCAAAAATCAATCAATCAATCAATCATGAAGCTTCGATCATGATAACTGATAGGACTATGATCCCTCCAAGAGTATGACCACCCAAGACGATGAACCCATCCAAGACTATCACCATAACAACAAACTGTTCTCATACACGTTCAGATAAACCAAAATTTTCCCACGCACTTCTCTGGTAGCCGTAAAAGGCTATGACCATAGCAACTAAAGGCTTGTCGAAACTTGCCTCCCAATTCCAGGAAATGATACCGAATTCTAAGAACGGGAGGGATCAAATTTCAGCCATAGTGCCTCATATCTACTTGTGTCAATTGTGTTCACAGGAGCAAATTTTGGAATCTTCGACTGTATATCAAAAACAAAATAGTTTACTCCCAAATATAAAGCTATCAGATACCTACGTACTCTTGGTGCAGAAGACTCTGAATCCATTCTTGGTAGGACTTCATGTTGTTCGAAGCGCACGTTAAGCTTTAGGTATATGTCAATGCCTTTAACAAATTTGGCGTTGAGAAGGGAAGTTAAACTTTACAGAGCAACTAATATGAGATGTAGAAAAAATGACTTTTGATTTCGATTGGTTGTCATTCTTTTACGTGGAATAATCTAATGTAATATATGCCAGTAGCATTATATATATATATATATATATATATATATATATATATATATATATATATATATATATATAGAGAGAGAGAGAGAGAGAGAGAGAGAGAGAGAGATAGATAGATAGATAGATAGATAGGGAGATAACCAACTTATAAGTGTTTAATTTAATTCTTATTACCCTGAGAGCTCAGCGCTGTTGTTCTCGTTGCAGTATTATGGTTTTACACAACATAATTTGCTTTTCCTCATAATGCCATCAATTCAATAACTGGCCAGAACACTCACTGCTTTACTTCAGTGACCTCGCATGGAACTGGTCATCTAACACTTCTATATTTACATTACTTCTTCTTCTTCTTCTTCTTCTTCTTCTATTACTACTACTACTACTACTACTACTACTACTACTACTACTACTACTACTACTACTACTAATAATAATAATAATAATAATAATAATAATAATAATAATAATAATAATAATAATAAAAATAATAACAATAGGGGAGACCGGGGTATTCACGAACACTTAAAAATAGATTATAAATAATTATTTTACTTTTTCAGATAAAATTAACATGTCTTGTGTATTGAAAGCTAGGAGTTTTTTCCTATTTACTAGAGTGCAGAGAAAAGTCAAATGTAACATTTTTTTCAACAAACCAGTGAGATGTTTAAAAAAATGTACCTATGTTCGGGATTGTGCCAGTGGTCCAGGTAATCCTGAACATACTCTTTACTTCAAACTTTTCCTTACGAAAGAAATAAATGCATTAAAATACATTAAAATATACAATAATTTAGTATTTAAATCTTTAGTAAGAACTATTATTAGAAACATATCTCAAGTTAATTAGGAACGTGAGCAGAACTCATCACCTTTGAAACTATTAAAACTGAAAGCTAATAGGTAATAGGCTAATCAACATGTTTTCCTATGAAGCAATTTTAAAAATAACGTTGCGTTAAGTAAAACATTCATTAAAATGAAAACATTTGGAATTGTAGAAATCACATATATACGCATTAATGTTTTGCTCCCAAACACAGTATTCTTTATTAGTCCAAAGTTCAAATGTGGTTAATAGGCTGAACATACTTTGTTAATTGCTAATGGCCGCTACTAGACTAAATAAAATTGTAAAACTCTTTGAATCACACAGAGAAAAAACACAGACTATGACGAAGGATCGTATATCTGAAATACTGGTAGTATCTATGGAATAATGAAGTAGGCTCCTAATGGACTAACATAATGGATATAACAAACGATTCTAATTGATAAAGATAATAACGCTTATTACCAAGATGATCTATTTCCCAAAACAATTTCATTAACTTATTACTTTTCAATATATATATGCTGATAATTTATTTCACACCATGGGACAATCCCGAACACACCGAAATAATCGCAAACATTCGTCTGACATTTCACCATGAGACGTCATTTCATTGTTAAAATTGAAACTATATTGTTGACTGCATATAGGCTAGTCAGATTACAAAGAACTAATGTTCAAATATAGGGTAATATATAACCCTATCTGTAACAATATAGATAAGAGCCAACTTACCTTGCCCAGATTGTTGAATCAATTTTATAAGTGAATCGACAAAAAACAACAAAACGTTTTCTTCCTGACAATCTACCCAACTGACTGTCACCAAAATTATTTGTCACTTTAAAAGGTCTCTTTGCTAGCGTGCAGCAAAAGCGACTGTTTTCTAACAAGCTTCGTTGGCGTAAACTTGGGTGTTTGGCACTACCCCAATGTTCGCGAACACCCCGGTTTCCCCTAATAATTCTGAAGTACAGCGCATATCGTATTTTGAAATTTATCCGATGTTGACCATAGATATTGGCTTAGTATGCATGCGGATTGTTTACCCGCATAGGCCTTCGCTTTTTGAGTTATCGGCCATAAAACTGATTCTTCAACTTAGTCATTTTTTGTTTGTTTCTTTTTTCTCAACTGACACTTTAAACAATAATTAGGAACCTGCATATAGAACACACATTGCAAGTTCATTTCAGGTTAAACGTTAAGTAAAAGTGCATTCAAAAGAAAGAGCTAAAATCAATAAAGTATGATTTCTTCTACGATCGGAAAGCTCGTTACTAGTCTAGTTTCCAGATCATTTTTTTTAAAATGTTATCGTCAAAATAAAAGCAAATTACTACTACAATATTTTCGCAAAGTTCATACTGTTAATGTTGCACACTTTCCCCGAATGACCTAAGATCATGTTTGATGTTAATACTGCTATAGTCTGTTAGCGTTGTTGGAGGAGACGAAAATCTAGTAATTCGCTGTCGGTAGAGAAAGCAGTAGTGATAATGCACCCAGGAACTTTTCCGATAATCAAAAGGTCAATAAAGGCTGTGATATCCCGCGAAGCTTGGTGCGTTGTTTAATGGCTTCCTTTATCACCTTTGGTCTCCGATCTTTGGCTATGAAGTAACACAGGAGGCAGGGGTTCTTGCACACACCACTGTAACGGAGGACAAACTAACAACGAATAAAAACAGGAAGAATCTGTCGTTTTCTTGCTAGATAGCAAAATACAAACACACCAATCCGTTATCTACGGTCGTTTCACTAAAGCAGTCAACCCAGGAATATAATGAGCGTTTATATAATGACATTATGACAACATTCACCTATACAATGGCCAGTGTGCCATAAAGGGAATTGCACATTTCTTCAGGAAAACATTTTTGCACTTCAGTTACCGGTGCTTCGTTGTAAAGACATTACGCAATGTTTCCTATCTATTAACACGAGTTTCTTCAGTACGATATTATTAGAGACACTGCAATGTTTCAGCAAGGAGGATATATTATGCATAGACAAATTACAATTCATCTTAGATGTAAAATGATAAAAAAAAAAAGATAAAATCCATTAAGTGTACAATACACTGAAGGTTTATGGATATTAACCTCTTACATTCAAAAAAGTAGTTACGTAGTGTCTTTAAAGCGTCGATTGTCAGAAGTTCAAAACGATATACCAGCGTTTCCCAACCTTTTTCAACTTGCGGCACACTATGGGTGCAACTTGAATTCTCGCGGCACACTCGTAGATTTTATTATATTTAAATGTAAAATGCCATGGTATATTTTTTCTGTGATTACTGATCTCCTCACAGAGAAGAAAGCTCGATCACTGGTTTTCCACAATGGTAAATCATTATGCTTATTTTTCATTCTAATTTAAAAGAGAAAACAATTGCAATGAAATATTGGACTTAGGTTTTTAAAAATACGCTTTCTTTTTCGAAAACTGCATCCAAACTTTCACTAACGAGGAAGACCACTAAATAACGAACGGACAAACAAATCTATTTTACGTTTAAAACACAAATGTAGACAATTTGTATGCATGTCTGTTTTGTCGAAAGGATTGAATGTTCTAAAATTTGAAGTTACGAAATAGTCTGCAACAATAAAGAAGCAATAATGGTCATAACGTCATAACAATGATAACAAATACCTTTTTCAATATTAAAAAAATGTACAGAAAAGTAACGCGGTATGGAATTTAAACTTGTAGATTCATATTACAGGTTCATAGTAATGTGAAATACAAATATATATTTTTCCTTATGTTCTGTAATTTAATTGCTACAGAATTAATAATTTTGTTTCGATTTACTCGCGGCACACCAGTGGCCCATTGACGGCACACCAGTGTGCCGCGGCACACCGGTTGGGAAACGCTGCGATATACTATAAGAAAATACATTTTGCCCAGATTGCGGGAATTTATATTATAGTTTCAATCAATTAGTTTCATATTAGTATTATTTGTTTATTGAATTTTAGTGTCTTTTTCAGCACCGAGCCTATATGGGACGTGGCTATGCAGCTTAAGGTGAAATTCAAATTAATGTAATGAGTTTAAGTTTGTAATGCCCTCGCACCAGGAATTGCGGCCGAGACCATATGCACCACACACGCACACGCCATCCACTACACCAGCTAGAAGTAATCATATTGAAGTTTTAAACTGGTCAGATTTTCTATTTGAATGTATAATATATCTAATCGCGTGATACACGAAGATATTTGTATTGCAACTTTCACTGTCTACTGGCGCGTAGATTATAGCAGTGATTTCCCAACTAGCTGTCTCTGCAATAAACTTTATAGTGATAGAAACAAAACATTAAATCAGCATAAATGCATAACACTTTAACAAAATGCATCTTACTAGGTAAATATGATACTGCTACTAACTTGAGACAATAATACAGTTTGTATTGAAACATATAACTCTTGAATTGTTTCCAAAGAACATGTACTATTCTGCAAGAAGTATTGCACTTAGTTCCCTCAGCAATGATGGGGGAGGATATCTGCAAGACTTCTTGCTTTAAAATTGACCATACATGTTCAACAACTTGAAGCAGGGGTAAGCCAGGCGGTTGTTGAAGTTAATTTCAATGTTTCTCAAACTGCAAGATCTGACTGTGTGTATTGGCATATTGTCATCTTGTATGACAACGTTGCTTTTAGGAAACATCACGTTTTCTTATGCTGTCTTCATTCTGCCTGCATCTCTCTCACGGAATTAAGTGATGCACTTTAGATGGAGCAGTGTAATATTCTTGCTACCACTCACAACATTTATGTCGTATTCAATGTGTTATTGATGAAGAATGTGGTCCAACGTCATACGTGTTAATCTGAGAAGTTACATTTCATTCAACTATTTTAACATTCTGATGAACATATGCATATGTAATTCTACGCCGCGTAGCTCATTATGAAAAGTGCCAATTGAAATGTAGCATAATCAGCAAATAATTCGAAATTTTGTTACACCGATTCCACGGTGGTATAATATCCGCTAATATTCGATCATGGCGTCGGAGTAATTGTGTTTAGTACAATGTAATCAATGGTACTATTGAAGTATTATATTTTCATTTTACTACATTTCATGTCACATCACTTAAAGGAAGTGTACGAGTGACTAAAGTTAATATAGCTATTAAATATGAACTAATTAGATAAATGGGTTGTGATTAAGGAAATATGTAAATTATACATTCGAACGGGAATATATATATATATATATATATATATATATATATATATATATACACAAATGCTTGTGTACCCTATAACAGTAGTATGGATAGAATGTAACGCTATTTTAGAAATTTTGTCATTAATTCTGTTTCAGGTGAACAGTTACGGAAACCTGAAACCGTACTGCAATTATATATATATATATATATATATATATATATATATATATATATATATATATATATATATATATATATATATATATATATATGTGTGTGTGTGTGTGTGTGTGTGTGTGTGTGTGTGTATTCGCATAATTGGATATGTGATATATTTCTGATATATAATGTTGGGAGTTGGTCGGCCAAATGGTCAAATGATATCTTGAGCTTACGTTAGATACGCCAACCGTACTGTTCTGTTTAACCCTCATACAGTGTGTGCTGCTCACTACTTCCTTCTCAAGTATGACTGTACAGATATAATTGTTTTAGTAAGAATTCAACAATCAATTACACATCAAATGAGTGTATTTACTAAAGTTTACTTCCTGAATGTTTTATTTCTGAGTGTTCTGTCTAAAGTCATATGCCCACTTACCCTAACGTAGCTAGGTGGTGCCATTAATGCTAATTATTTTTCCCATGTTGAAAGAAACAAAAAATATGCTTTGCAGACCAATAAGTACGATCTGGAGTAGAGGAACATTTTGATAACTAGGATTAAGAATACATCGTATATAGGAACTGTCGAATTATAAATGTCTTACAATTAATCGCTTGCACACGTTAATTGTCATTTCTCCTGCTTAAATCACTTTGATCTCCAAGAGCGAGAATCTTTGCGTAGGGACATATAGCGTTACAGCAGCTCATGTGAAGATTCACATAATCTGAGTTGGTTGCCTGCTTGTGATTTAGCAAATATAACAGGGTCTAAATGGCAATTCATGCTAATCCGTTTGTTTCAGAATGTAACAAACATAGAAAATTAACCACGCAAATGTGTTCCCTTTCTTGTCAATTCGTAAATAAGAAACGTATTTTATGTTAGGTCATATCTTCTTAACTTGAGCTCGTAAAATGAATATACCGAGAGGTACCTGAAAATAATAATTCGGCTGTGCATATGTATAAAAAAGCTGATATGTAAATATAAAAGTTGGATAAGATCACATTATATATTACTAAGAATCACTGCATCGCTTATTGAAACAATTTAAATAGATACAAAATAAAATTAACGAATTCTCCAAAATACAACTACAATAAATAAGTAAATAAGTGAGCTACAAAACACTCAGGAGCGCAAACAGCAATCAATTTGTTTTACTTTTCAAATACATCATTAACTTACTGTACTTGATTATCAAATTTCGTACTCCTTTCACATTATATTATTTCACTCACAATGGTTCGAGATGATGTCATCGAATATCGCAACAATATTTTAGCTAATTTCTCGACGTCATGGAATGGCTAAAGTTTGGAGAGCGATGCAAGTTGGTTGACAACACAATGTTACACTGTTACATTTACATATCTCTAGATATTTATACAATTTTATCAAGTTAATAATATTCCTCTTTTTACCATTTTACTTTGATGATGTCTCTTAGGGGGAAGTGTGAAAAATATATTAAAATGACCACAACTGATCATTATTATTGTTGGATCCATAGCTTTTGGGGTCGATGAGATGAACGTTTGGTGTCGTTTAAATGCAAACCCAGCTTGCATTGTCCTTTACATCCAAAATGAAAAAGTATTCTCACGTGCGAAGAACTGGTATTATGCTTATATATATATATATATATATATATATATATATATATAATGTCGGGTGTATCGAAAGTCCGGGACCATAAACTACCCAATTGTAAATAAATAAATAATGTAAACATGAAAAGAACAGAAGATCGGTCGAAATTTGTGATTTTCAATCTAAAATGGTGGATTTTTTTGATTGTACTAGCCATTTCATTTTCATACTAACCATGTACCCTCAATGTTAGGAGAAAAAAAACGTTGCAAGTTCAGCAGGCTTTTCGATTGGAATTTAAGAGTACGCAAAATTACATGGGGAACATTAGCATTGTTGTATGAGGACACGTAGAACACCTCGTGTCAATCCCCAACAATGCTGTGTTACTGGTATGGTGAGTGGTGAGAGCCCATTCCTAAAAACAGCATGTGGATTAAACGACAGTGCTTGTCTCTCTTATTTTCTTTAACGAATCACATGTTCTCATGTATGAAGAATGGATTCAATACAACACTGTGTGTAATATAAATTTATCATGATAACTCACCTTATATGTTGTACTTAAATCACATGAAACATAAAAAGCCTGACTTTGATGAAAGTTATTTAGAGCTAATGTTGAAGTTATTCTTCCAATATCTACACTATAAAGTAATCGTAAAATTAAAAGCACTTTCCTTAGATAATGCACATTTCTATTCAATGTTGTTATCACAACTCGCCTACATTGTATATACTGTATATATTTACAGATCCACCTAAGAAGATAGTTTGGTGGGCTTCATCTTCACTTTTCGACTACTGCAGTTTATTTTGTATACATTGTATTATGTAAAACCGTAAAATTAGAGGTTGTTAGTTAATTTCATTAGTAACAATCACCTTAGGCAATACAATATCTTGACACAATATATGTAAAATAAATGCAAGTAATCGAAAAGTGAAAACTAAAGCCCATACATACTCATCTTTTGAATGCAATTCCGTTATCATGGCTTACCTCAATCATTTTGCTATGGAGGTACTCATAAGCCCGGCATTTTTAGGAGTACCTGCAAATAGCTACAAACCACTCCATGCAGGCGAGTTGTAATAAATAAATTTAGTGGAAACGGGCATTGCAAACCAGTGCTCTCACTGTGATTACCACTCTACTGACCAATGTACCGTTGTCCACAATTCGCCACTAGGAGTCACGTCCAGTGTTCTAACAGGCAACAGCAATCCAGCGTATATTTAATTTAAACCTGAGAAATAACGAAAGTTGTTTGATTTCAGTTCATCATCCCTTTCAGCAGTAATGATACATGAGACTTGAGTCTACAGCTTAACGCGAAATCCGAATCACATGAGCTCCATCCGGGAATCAAACCCTGGTGTCACACAGCAAAAATAACGTAAATGGGTAGATATACACTGTTTTTCTAACGGTTGAGTGCATATCCACACACGAAAAAGGTATAACATTGCAATGCTGCCTTACACAGTAGGCTGCAAGGAATTGGAATTGCATATCCTAAGAAGATATGGGAGAGTGAGATTTGTTTATTATTATTTGGTGTTTGGCTGATCTCCAAAACTATTAGACGTAGAACCTTGGTGTTATGCTTAAATATTCCCTTGCACAGTAGGCTGCAAACAAGAAAAAAGTTTGATGATTGGGCATGGTAAGGGGAATGAAGCGCTTAAATGATTTTTGTCGTTTACGAGATCTCCGAATCTATGAAGTGTACAACCCAGATTTAAAAAAAAAGATGTCATTGCACAAAAGGCTGCAAATAAAACGAATCTTCGGGAACTCATATTCTGAGGGGATATGACTTATATATAGATTGTGTCGTACATTTGCATTCAACATCGAAAAATGAAAGCTTTTGCCCACGGTAATACGTGGGATTATACGCGAGTTGCACATATATATCTAATTACTGTTATCACCAATTTTGCAATCTATAACACGACTCCCATTTGGGTAACTCTATTTTTTTTTTGATTGAGTACTATATTTACTACAGTAAAATTCACCTTTCCGGTTGTGCTCAATACAACATGTTGTAGTAAAATGTGTACTTGTTTACTTTTTACCTACTCCTAAAACGATGAGAACGAAAACAAGCAAATTAGTACGAAACATGAATTCTCCTTACAGCTTCCAGCGTCTCTTATGCGTTATTTCTGCTTATTTTAGTAGGGAAAACAATGGAAAACGTCTAAGAAATAAGTGATGGCTTGTATAAACAAAAACTGGCCGTAACATTAGAACTAAATAATGAGAAAACAATATCTCTAGGATAAAAACCTTACGTTATTGTGTTAGAAGTTCATTCTTATTTTTTTTTTAATCAACAAGAGCTTTTATTTTGGTTCATTCTCTGCAGTTTAAATTTATCTATTATGGAACAGAACAAGTTAAATGTTTAGGATCGTGCTGAGGAGGATATATATATATATATATATATATATATATATATATATATATATATATATATATATATATATATATATATATGAACGGGTGAGATTAAGAAGGGAAAGATTCCACATAACCAAACTTTTGGGAAACTGAAAGAAACTTCATAGTAACCAAATAAATAGTCACAGGAAGAAACGTATTAATGGAAAGTTTCTCCTTATAACCTTAAGTAACATATACGCAAAAGTGTTTTACCATTACATTCTTATTACGGTTATTATATGAGTTTAAAAACGGTGGAATCTTTCCCTTTTTAATCTCAACAGACTTAGATGTCGAAAAAGGTAAAGAAAAGCGTATTTATGAGCTTAAAACTGTTCCTTACTTATTGTTAAACCACCAAAAATGATGAAAATTAAACATTATTTACACATGTTATAAAAATAAAATACATGAGATATTGGTTTGTGCGTTTGTACACTGTTTCTATTACTACTCACTGTCCTCACTCTCATGCTCATGAGTAGGTCACTCCAAAAGTTTATTGTAAAACACTCTGGCTTGTTCCGGCAAATAGTGAACCACTTTGGCAACATCTTCGAGTTTCTTCCTTTATATGGGAACGATTCCATTATATGCCTTTTCAACAGGAGGGTCTGCTTCACCACCTTTGTGCAGTTTAAAAACTTCAGTTTGTAGCCCGTCTATAAACGTGTGAGCTGTAACATATCCCCTTTTTGCTGTTGTGAATGTTAAGTGTTTGTAGATACTGATTTTAAAAGGCTGTTTAGTTGGAACACTAGCACAAGTCTTTTTGAAAAATGTCGGCCACCATCCTTTGAAGTTCAGAATTTGTTCGTTTGAAACGGATTTCACCTGAAACAAGGGCTGCTTGTTTTTTGCAGTGCTAATCATATCGTTGTATTGATCAGGGGAATAAATTCTATCGTGGCGTTTCATGGCTCTCTTAATGACACCAAAGTTCCGGTCGCAGGGGAGAAAACTGTGTTCTCTAATGGGGAAAAATACATGTACTTCATTAAATCGCCTAATAATAGTAAGAAACAGAAACAATCTCATCAAAGTGTGATTGCGGTTTTACCTGGGACATGAGTCACTGATCACGTATAGAGTTTTTACTTGAGGGTCAACACTGTTGTTTATATAATCATACAATAAAGAACACACCTCGTTTGCTCCTTTCTTTGCAACTCCTTCATGATAGTTGTACATAGTAGCTTCTCCATTTCCTAAACTATGAACACAAAACACGTAATGCCATAACTTCCATAAATAGAACATTTCCTGAACAGGTATGCACGGCAAAGGAAGATTTTGCATACAATCAAAGCTGATTCCATGTACGTCATTTCTATTAGAGCATAGTTCAGTTACTTCTTGCATTTTCTTGTAAAATTTACTTGCTCTTCTTTTATGAACCACCAATTCAACTACAGCGACCCATTTAGCGTTGTCATTCAATGTCGATGATGATATTTTTGTACTAAGGTCTTCACACGTTGAACACACGTCAACCTGCGGCCTACCGAATCGGTACCCATAATTTTCCTTGTAATAAGTTTAAAAACATACTCATATTTTATTATGTCGTTTAGTTCTGGATGCTTTTCCAGAAGCATTATATGCTTCTTTGTGCATGTCAGTCCAGAATCTAAATATGTAGCAGGATTTGAAGAATAGTGGGAGTTTTTTTGGGGGGGGGTAGACTCGATGTGTTCTTTTAGCACTATTAAAACATCATTGGGGAATTTCTTATGGTTATCGTGTTTTCCTCTCATGTTAGTAGGTTGCTCGTCTTTTGCTAAAATTTGTGTTAGCCGATAAACCACTTTATTGTAAACAGCATGCAAGCTCATAAAAGCTTTCCAGCAAACTTCTACACGGTTAGAATCTTTCATAGCAAAATATTTAAACGATGATGGAAATTTCTTAGAATCAGGACCTTTAGGCCGGTGCCGTTCAACATCATGTCGTTCTATCAGACCTATCAGATAAGTGTCCTGTTCATTCTTTGGTCTACCACTATAAACACATTGAATTACTTTTTTCTTTCTGGGTTATTATTAAAACTAAACCGTACACATTTTCTTCCATTCACAGTCGGGTCCGGTCTTCAATTTTTCAACTAACCTGACACTTGTAGTCACAAACTTTTCCCCCTTTCGTCATCATTGCTGTGATATTTCATGATCCTCTTCTATTTTTAACGAGGCTTTCTTCACACTCCGAAGCTTCAGATATTGTTTGAAACACTTATTAAATGATGACACAGAACAATCACAAATAAAATCTAAAAAGCAATCGCAATCTTCTCAAATCACTGAGCGCTCTGTTGGAGGGAAAAAGAACTAAGCGCTGCTGAGAACATGGAGCTAAATAAGAACATCCTGGAGTGTCTATCGAGTAGGGTAAATTGAGACTACCACATGACCGCGCAACGGACCTTAACTCGGCAATATTAACCGATCATATTTTCTATAAAAAGCAATTCAACACTCGTACTAATGGAATTAGATATAATATGAACTAGAGGAACTGCATATGTGAAGCCTTTAACAGTGACAACACGGACCTTTCCTAGGAAATAACCGAAAACTGGCCTCAATTTGAACAAATTCCGTTCCATAGCAAAACAATAGAAACTTCACATACCTAGGCACTCCAGTATGTTCTTATTTAGCTCCAAGGCTGAGAATAAGAAGGGAAAGATTCCTGGAATGTTTCCTTTCTTAACCTCAGTCAAATTTTTCACGTGCTCCTACGTCATAATGAGGAAAGGAATCTTTCTGTTTTTTATGCCAAAATATGCGTCTTAATTAAATGATCAAAATGGTTATTTCAACTCATTGTGACAAAAAAGTGGAATCTTTCCCTTCTTAATCTCACCGATTCATATATATACATATATATATATATATATATATATATATACAGTATGGTGCTAAATTCATTCTACAAAAGCAGAAGGGTGATCCTGATCCTGAGAGCAAAACAAACATAAAAGTTCTAATAAACATAGGGCGAAAAACGCTTCTTTCATATGTTATAAGCTGCCGAAAGCATGGGAAAACAAACTTTAGTGTTAAATATTGCACAAACTACATAGCGTAGACGTGTCGCGGCATGATATCATCAAAGGATCCTAATCTGCTCTATCCAAATTTGCAATTTTCAGATTTGTACAATGGCGGCGCAAGGGATTCCCTAAAGGACGTTAGGGATTCCCTGGCGTTTTATGGCGTAAATTGAGTAGACAAGAGTATGCAAAGATGTCTCACTACCTGAAAATAACACGACATTTCAGGTTAATACACATACACACAGGTAAAAGATGGCGGATAATGTAATTATCATTGTGTGTGGTTGCATACCTCCTTTAAAAGTACTCGTAAACACGTTGTGCAAGATTTTACTGGAAACGTCACGTCGCCACAATGTAAAAGTACATACAACACAAGCCGATAGGTAACAGAAAATGGAGAAATTGATATTACTAATCTGCTCATATTAATAACATCCGATTTCTTTTCATAACGATGTTATTGATTGAGAAAGAGGAAATACTCTAGTCTCATTTGTGTGATGTACTGATCGAAATGAATGTGCTCAAACAGTTATTTGTATTATTATTATTATTATTATTATTATTATTATTATTATTATTATTATTATTATTACCCGTCTTTTGTTTGTCTCTTAATACTAGTTCTTGTTCAATTCATGTAGTATTAAAGGTAGACGCCTTCTCAAAAGTGTTGCGATATCATTAATATGGGCAGATTAACAATCGAAATTTATTTATTTTCTGTTACCTATCGGCTTGTGTTGTACGTATATTTACATTGTAGCGACGTGACATTTCCAGTGAAATCTTGCACAGCATCTTTACTAGTACTTTTTGAGGAAGTATGGAAGCACGTACAGTGATCATTATCTTATTCGCCATCTTTTATCTGTGTGTATGTGTATTTACCAGCTACATTGTATTATTTCCAAATAGTGGGACGTCTTTTACATAATCTTGTCAACTCAGTTTACGTCACAAAATGTCCGGAAATCCCTAACGTCCTTTGGGGAATCCCTTGCACTGCCATTGCACAAATCTGAAAACTTCAAATTTGGATAGAGCATGTTAGGATCCTTTGATGATATCATGCCGCATCACGTCTACGCACAGTAGTTTGTGCAATATTTAACGCTAAAGTTTGTTTTCCACGCTTTCGGCAGCATATAACACATAAACGAAGCGATTTTCACCCTATGTTCATTAGAATTGTTTTGTTTGTTTTCCTCTCAGGAATCACCCCTCTGCTTTTGTACAACGAATTTAGCGCCATACTGTATATACATGTTCGTATACACCAACCTGGGTGCTCAAATGCTTCTTTTCGGAGTTATAGGCTGCCAAAAACATGAAATTTGAAGGTACATAGCTCCAAAACTATGGGACTTATGGTAGTCGGGTCAAAATTTTACTTAGTAACTAGTATGTATGTACCCATCCAACACCTATCCAACACTAGTATCTATGTAACACCTATCCAAATATCCAAGTTTCAGAATCATGTGGTATTTACGCTACAATTGTTTATATATACTTGGTGAGTACTTTAAAATATATGCCCGTAGCCAAACTCCCTCTATAAGAATGGTTGCGTGAGGACATTAAGATTCTGAAACATGCATTTTTGGATAGCACACATGCTAAGTCTCAAGTGAGGATTTGACTCGTATACGGTAGGTCCCATAGTTTTGGAGATATGGTTCTTTGAAATTAATTTTTTGCATGTTTTTGCAGCCTATAACTCCGAAAGGAAGCATTTTTGCACTCAGGTTGGTCTACACTTTCTGTATTATCTTGGGGTCAGGAATCACCTACAAAAGGTGTTGTTTCGAAACTTTCTCTCTCTGTATATATCGGGTGATGCCGTTAGTCCGTACCAGGCCTTTAAATCGAAAACGGTGCGAGATATGTACAAACTGAAAAACACGTATCCCATTAGTTGCAAAGGACAACAGAGCGAAGTAAAAAGCTTCGTCCTAGGGTCCCCCGCAGGGGTCCCAGACGGGGTCCAACTCAAAATTGTCAAATAGAAAGAGAGGTCAAGTTGTTTATCGTTTGAAAGCTCTTGTAAAAAGAAAGAAGCTACAACAAGTCCCGATTCTCTACGATCACCCTATGCAAAATGGAGGCGGGTCAAAATGTAATCAAAATTTGCATTGAAAGCAATATGGCCACCCCTATAAATCTGAAACGGGCAGCCAGACGGAATAACTGAAAAACAAGTGTCACGTGATGTTCAAAGGACAACAGATCGAAGTAAAAAAAATCACCCCAGGGTTCCCCGTAGGGTCCCAGACGGGGTCCAACTCAAAATTGTCAAATAGAAAGAGGGATCAAGTTATATAGCGCTTGAAAGCTCTTGTAAAAAGAAAGAAGCTACAACAAGTCCCGATTCTCTACGATCACCCTATGCAACATGGCGGCGGGTCAAAATGTCATCAAAAGTTGCATTGAAAACAATATGGCCACCCCTATAAATCTGAAACGGGCAGCCAGAAAAACAAGTATCTCATTATTTCAAAAGTACAACATATCACGGTAACCAGTTCTAGATATACAGACAGGCTCCACCTCCAAATTAGCAGTTCTTTGATTGTGCTGGAGGGAAGACCCTGAACATTTTGAACAGCTATATTCCATTGGTAAAATACGTTTTCCGGGTACAATACTACAGACTGTTAAGTCCTCTTTCGTGACACTACTGAAAAGTGTTGTCTTGTCTCGTCTCGTAGTCAACACTGATAACATACACAGAATGGAAATAAAAGCGTTATGGTGGACAGGTAAGCATATTATATTGAAACGTCTAACGTTGTTCTAAGAATTAATTTACCATCGCATTAATGTACAAAGCATATATCATATTTACCTTGGAGGCGGCTGCTGTCCGTTATGTAACAGATGTGCACTTCACACAGCACGTTTTACATCACGTTTTACCAAAATTGTCGTCCATGTACAGCAAGACAACGGCGATAATAATTATAGCCCACAGCTTCAAGCTCTGCCTCTCCTATGCTTCGAAATGCGGTCATTATACGTTGCCTCATATCTTCTGGTGTAGTTGGTCTATTCGTGTAAACAAGCTCCTTGAGTCGACCCCAGAAATAATAGTCCATGCACGTAAGGTCTAGAGAGCGAGGAGGGAAAGGAGTATTGGGCCCCCTTCCTAACCAATGGTGCAGAAATTAAGTATTTAATGCACCTCTGCATATACGAGCAACATGTGCAGGACAACCATCCAATTGCATCCACATATTACGCAGCACATGAAGTGGGATGTTTTCCAGCAGTTGCGGTAGATGTTCTGTAAAGAATTGATGGAACAGAGCCGACGTTAAATTTCCATCAATAAACCAGGGCCCAATTACATGTATTCAAATGATACCACCCCACACATTGATGCTCCAACGTCTTTGTCGGTCGATCTGTAGTGTCCAGTGCGGATTCTCCGCAGCCTAATAATGCGCATTGTCTAGGTTGACATGACCATCACTTGTAAATATTTCTTCGTTTGTCCACAGCACGTACACACTGAAAAAAAAACGTTGGGTTTGTCCTCAATTTCTGACGGGCCCAATTACAAAACTGGAGGCGCTTATTACTGTCGGCATCTGTTAGCATCTGGCACAAGGAGATATGATACGGGTGGCGTTTATGCTTCCACAGTATACGCAGTACACTTGTTTGACTAATTCCGCGATCCCGGGCAATATCTCTTGAGGATGCATTAGGACGTACTTCGACAACAGCCAAAACATCAACAACGACATCGTTGTCATCTACAATTGAAGCATGTTTGTGACCCCCATATTGAGGAGGTATGCGCCCTGTTTGTTTCAGACGATTTGCTAACCGTCGAAGTACATTATGGGAAATTGATTGTCGGTGTGGGAACCTTGCGTTATAAATTCGGGCTGCAGCTCTATAGTTTTGCCTACATTCCCCTAACACTATTAACATGTCAAATGCCTCCCCGTTCGTATATAGCATTGTTCCAATACAATGCTATATTTAGCCGACACAGCACTAACACACGATATTAGGGTAGTACGTGCCACCTTCTACAATGAAATGGAAGCCTTCTGACACACACACACACACACACACACAAAACTCAATTCGTAGCCTGTATTACTTCTGCACAGCACAAGTACTTCACTACAATTCGTACTTACGACCCTTCAGCAAAGCCTGCTCAACTTACTGTGGAATAAACTGTGTTCCAGCGTACCACACGTTCGTGCCTTTCAATTCAAGGTTGTCTGCGACTGTTTCTCTCGAAAGGCATATGTTTTGTACAACAAACATAAACCAGCAAACAGCACAATTGAGTTGCAGCAATCGTTATCAAAGATGTGTATGTTTATTTATTTCGGTATTTCATTTGAAGTTATACGTTTCACGACATTAATGTCTCATGAATTTCACTTTTACACGACGCATAGGGAAGAAAAGGGCAGGTAAGGACAGGGCTGGAACCTTGCGTCAATCCCATTATTCGCATGTTGTTACTGAGGAACACTGAGCTTAAGATAGGTATACAGATGAACCAGGCTGTGACATCATTCAAATCTTGGTCGAGAATTGGGGGGAAAATGCATTCTCGAACGGAAATAACACAATAACGCGGAGAGGGTCGCAACATGACACTCGGGGATTGGCAAGATTTATACGTCATTGGATAGCACAAGGCAAGTCCATAATACAGATCTATTTATACCGCCGTTTCGGGTTCTGGGCTGAATGCTGGCAAATGGTGCTTGTAGGGAAATGTTCCGTACAATTGCCGTACCCTGGAGAGTTGTGGTGTGCATCATGGAAACAAATAATCGCGTAGTGCACACAGCCGAAATATTTCGTCCGTTGCGCTAGCCACTCGGGAGGATACAGTGTTCAATTTCCTTGATCCCATAGTGTCGGAGGTCTGGGAGGGGAGAGGTCACCCTAAGAAGCAATATCACAACTACCGACAAAAGGGCTTTCAAACACACATCTTGTGCGGACACCAAGGTCAAGATCTGGGAAGAGCCCCAGACCTCTTACAAAACAGATGCAGGAAACATTGGTACAGCATGCTTGCCTCGTTCCACATCTCGAAGAATTCTGTGCAAGCAAAGTGAAAACAGTTGTTTTCTCCCGACCGACTAGTGTCATTGACTCAATATTTCGGCTGTGTGCACCACTCACTGATGTGTTTTTATGATGAACAACACAACTCTCCAGGGCTATCGGACACTGTCCAGCAATTTTACCGCCAATTCCACTGGAATATGTGTTTTTTCACATGCATTTCAATGCAACTTTTGATGACATTTTGACCCGCCGCCATGCGATCGTAGAGAATCGGAACTTGCCGTAGCTTACTTCTTTTCGCAAGAGCTTTCAAGCAATATACCACTTGGCCCCTCTTTCCATTAGACAATTTTGAGTTATACCCCGTCTGGGACCCTGTCGTAGACCCTGGGACGAAACTTTTTACTTCGCTCTGTTGTCTTTTGCAACTAATGGGATACGTGTTTTTCAGGTTGTACATATCTCGGACCGTTTTCGATTTAAAGGCCTGGTACGGACTAACGGAATCACCCTATATATATATATATATATATATATATATATATATATATATATATATATATATGTGTGTGTGTGTGTGTGTGTGTGTGTGTGTGTGTGTGTAATATGACTTGCTGTACAGTTGGTGCATACTTTCACTGAAGAATTGTAAAGAACAGCCGTGTGAACTGAAACTCCATGCAATGTGCGAGTTTAACGCAGAAAGGTGGATTCAAATGACACACTGCAACGAACTAAAGAAACTGTACAGTTGTAACTGATGCATTATTTCCTTCATATATGACCATGAAGGGCTTATTACAAGTGGCGCGATACTTCAGTACAAGGTGAGGAGATTTGGATAAACCCTCGTGTATATATGTTAACTTCACATGTGCAAATTATAATAGCACATTACAATGTTTATATCAATGTGTGTTGATTCCTATGTATGTTACTGAATCTCCGTTACGTATGTAAATACTTACTACACAAATAGAGTAACTAAGCAACTATCACGTAAGCTAATCCATGTTTGCATGATTAATACTTGTTCATCCAGCGCAGTGTTTAGTTCATAATCGAAATCCTTTCTACCAGATCAAAATCAAGTTTACCTGAAAAATTGTCTATTATTCGAAACCACACATCATCTCCAAGGCACATGTGCCGAAAAGTGGCTTGCTTTTTAGAGTTGTTGCGAGCAATATTATTATTATTATTATTATTATTATTATTATTATTATTATTATTATTATTATTATTATTATTATTATTATATCAGTAGTGTCTGTAATACAAGAGAATTACAACAATGAATATAAGTCACAAACTTCATTACTACATTAAGAAGTTCACAAATATTTTTTTTCTTACAAAACAATGGCCATTTTTTCTTTTAAGGAATATACGTGAATTCTCGATGTGTCGTTTCCCCCCACTAATATGTTTAAAGCAAAACCTGTAATTCTATTTTCATTTAGTGCTTGATTTTACTTGACCCCAACATTCTGGAAATTTAGTTGCTACAAATATGTCTATTTAAGAGTTAGTTTTTCTTTTTCGTCTTTTGTCTTGGCTCTAAGTTTTTGTCAGCATTTCATTAACAATACACAATGCATCATTTTTAGTTCATAGTGTAAATTTGCTCTTCGTATTTGTCAAGTATGCTGTATTCAACATAAACGGCTCAGTAACATGAGTATTGGCAAGTATACTACATATATAAATCGGTAGTGGCAATTATTAAAATAGCAGACCCATATCTCGAAAACCCTTAAGTTTAGTGACATGTAATTATATATATATATATATATATATATATATATATATATATATATATATATATATATATATATATATATATATATATATATATATATATATTTCATTTAAAACAATTAAAGGCATTTTTCAGCGTTTCCTGATATTTGACCTATAAGAAAATAATAAAACCCAATTTTTGAATAAAATGAGTGGAGGTTGCAATTATTGTAATTACGTGACCATGCCTTGGGTTTTGATTTGATTTGAATTTAGAGCTCCATTCAGCACCGAGGCAATGTGAGACGTGGACCTACATACTGATCAAATCCCAGGCAATGCTGCTTAGTCTGGAAACTTGAACCTGGATGGTGCACACGATTTGTAATTAAAATACCAGTAATGCAGGATTTTTGGAACTTTGGCGAGGAAGGAGTGTAAGAGTGGCAATTATTGTAGTGAAATGCTCATATCCGTTAATTTCTGAGGTTAGAACAAAAGTTGATATATGGACTTCCTATTTAAAGAAATTAGACAGACATTTCACTTCTTTTGTTATATCCCCTAGAGAGGAAGGGAAAAAGTGGGGTTACAATTGTTAAAATAAGATGTTCATAACTCTAAACCACTTACAGTTAGTGACATAAAATTTTGTATATATATATATATATATATATATATATATATATATATATATATATATATATATATATATATATATATAGATATATATATATAGATATAGATATAGATATATAGATATAGATATATACTTAAAATAATTAAGAACATATCTCGGAAGCATAAAGTCGAGTGACAAGAACGTTGAAGTTGCAACTATTAAAATAAGGTGGATATGTCGTGAAATTCTTTAGGGTTAGATACATGACATTTCTTACCTAAGTTTTTAAGTTAAAACCATTAAATATGCGTTTTATCGTTTTTTGATGTTATACTTAGAAGGAAAGAGAAAAGGGTGGGAATAAAGGAGTGAGTATTTTAGTTTGTATATCAAGTTAGCGATATCACGAGACCTTTTAAAATTAGAGACGTGTTAGGGATATTAAGCTTGATAGAAAACTTCTTGTTCAAAACAAGTGAACATATGCCCAACCTTTACGGAAATTCCATTTTCAGCGAGAGTAAGGGACAATTTATGTTTCTTTTCTTAATATTTAAAAATAATTTTGATGTCGTCGATCTGATTATCACGGGAGAACGGATCCATCATCTGAAACTACTTTTTGCGCACGTTTAGTACCTGGACCGAAATGTACGCTCATAATCTAACTGTGATTGAAATGTGTATCCTAT
Source organism: Thermobia domestica (assembly GCF_964235325.1). Lineage (NCBI taxonomy): Eukaryota > Metazoa > Arthropoda > Insecta > Zygentoma > Lepismatidae > Thermobia > Thermobia domestica. The sequence goes on along the minus strand of NC_137459.1, from coordinate 141,343,137 downwards.
GGGAGAAATGGGTCTACTTTTTCGCAAAAAAAAAAAAAAAAAAAAAAAAAATGCAATACATGTATTTTTGCTGCGCGAATAACGAAAAAAAAAAAAGGCTCAAATATAGTATGTAAGTTCGTAGTCTGAGCAAACACGAAGGTCTGAGCTCAAAGTTTTCACTAGCCGAAGACTAATTTTAAACAGTTGAACACGTATGCAAGCGTTTAGGGAAGGAAAACGAAAGTATTATAAATTGCAATTATTATAATAAGATGTCAAAATCTCAGAATACCTTCAGGTTATATATTAAGTTTGGTACTTAAATATTTTAATTTACAATAACTTAGCATGTGCTTGAACATATTGCATTTAAATTCTAATGGAAGGGAAAAGGGTAGGCGTGGTTAATTTAGATATCAATGTAAAATTATGAAATTTCGTGCAAGACTTTCGAGTTTAAACGAACTCTATATAAAATATGCTGGACGAAGAATCCGTAATAATATTTTCAGTAACATGTGGAGGCATTTGCTACTATTCAAATATAATCAAATTTTGAAAAATTAAAATGTTTGTCTTAACCCCTTGCGCATGACGTGCCATATATGGCACATACTCTTTTTCCACTTTAGCTTTTTTGTGGTTTATCAAAGGCATCAAATGACTGTTTTATCTGCTGCAGGAGATATTGACGTGTATGAATAAGAGACTTTGGTGTCATCTGGCATGTTCTTTGTGAGTTGTAAGTGTGTCATATATGGCACTTACATATTTCTAGTCGGAATTATGTGAAAAATCTAAAATTCAAGTTTTAATTCATTTTTCAAGTTTCCATATGAGAATTTCCAATACCGATATTTTTTTTTTCGCTAAAAGGAAAAGAAATCATTCAGAAAGGGTTTAAATAACGTTGTAGTTATTTACTCTCGGCTACGTTCTAGCTAAACGAAGCAAAATAGTTTAATTAATTGAGTGCTTTTGTAACTACATGGTCAGAATACGCTCCCCATATTCACAATTTTCTCGTCGGGGACGAGTTCAATTCCCGGTGGTAATTCTTGGTTCAAATTCCACGTTAACCTGTAGATCCAAGTCGCATTTAGTTTGCAAAAATCCGCCAGTATGTGGACATTGCAGAGGACCACATCATACGCGCCTTTGCACTAATCTTCAGCAACCACCTGAATGTCCCACTTGCCACGACCAACATCCGGCCTATAGTTATAAATGCAAAAATAAACCTCAACCTGACCAACAACATCCTGATTTAGTCGTTCCGCTCCGGATGCCAGACGCTTCACCTCCAACCAATCTCCACACCACAGATCCAGTTACCATACATCATCTTCTTCAATTTCTCACGCTCGCCCTACAAAACATTCATCCATTTCAACGCAATCATATTCTACAACAAATTACTAAAGCAGCTAAATCTGTCTTTAACGTCAATTTCTACGCCACCTACACCAACAATTATGTTCACTTCCATACCTCACGTCAAGAAACAACTGTTCAACTTACACATCATCATGGATTTAGTCTTCCTTTTCATGAGTATTCGCTCATTACCTGCCAACAAACTTCTATTCGAAGCCCTGTTACTCGAAGAGCACGCATCTGTCTTTTTACTAAATGAGACCTATCTCACAAAATCCATTATCTGTAAAATTCCTCGTTACACAGTCATTCGTCATGACAATACAGTTCCCGCCCTACGTACAAACGGCGGAGTAGCAATTGGCTTTCGCAATCACATACCACATCGTTATCAGATCTGTCCTGTTTCACATCTTCCTGAGCACATCATCATTACCCTATACTTCAAGTCCATCATAATTACTTTTGCTACTATTTATGTTCGTCCAGGCCATCCCATCCCACTTGATTTTTTCAGTCATATTTCTCATACCTATAAACATTACATAATTCTTGCCGATATCAATTTTCATAGTCGCACACCAAATGAACGCACACGCTTTACAGACCACATTACAACTCATACCACAGGCATAATGCATATTCCTCCATCTGCTACCAGGCCGTGTCAAATACCACACCTGACATCGCTATCACCTCAACTACACTTACCACTAACAGCACCATCACAGTCCTTGATCTCCTTGGTAGTGATCACGCACCGATCAAACTTTCATATCATCTTGGTACTCTTCGTCCGCAAAATGCACCTCCACCACTCCGTACGCCTCGCTTTGATAAAGCCAATTGGGATAAATATCGTACATATCTTACAACTGCTGTTGCAGATCTCCACCCTCCTACAACATCTGACGAACTCTATGCACACGTCACTACAATCACTTCTGAGATCACTCGTGCATCTGAATTATACATTCCAACTACCAGTGCCACTCCATACCAACCTAAATTGCCTCCGCACTACCTCGCTCAGATCAAACGCTCCCGCCAAGCATATCGTGAGTACGTTCGAACACGGAATCCTGAAGCTCTACGCCTTCACAATCAGCTACAACGTTCCGTAAAAAAAACTATCTTGAAGCATACAAAAAGCGCCAATGGATTAAAACTTGTAACACTCTCGCCGACACAGCACATCCATCATGTTACTGGAAACGTTTCAATGCGCTTTGTGGCAAATTCAGTAAAACCCCTTAGCCACTCATCATCGATAATAGTCCAGCTGGTTCTGATCAAGACAAGGCCAATGCTTTTGCCGACTACCTCCAGGACATCTTCACTCCTCAACCTTCTGATCATATTTTTTCTCATCCAGTCGATAAAGTCAACTCAGCGAGTCCTCTCTTCCAACCTAGTGCCAGTCATACATTGCCGCCTAGTGAACTCACTTTTCCCATTACTGTTCCCGATATCACTTCCATTGTCCAGACTAAGCGAAACTCTGCTCCAGGTTTTGATTCAATTACATATCGCCATATCAAGGAAAGTCCACCCTCACTCCTCCATTTATTAGCATCTATCTTCACTTTCATCCTTCGCACAGGCTTTGTTCCTGCCGAATGGAAAATGTCTAAAACGCTTATGTTCCCAAAACCGACTAAGCCACCAAGCGCCGTATCTCCCTACCGCCCTATAAAACTCACTTCGACTTTTAGCAAAGTACTGGAACACATTCTAGTCAATAGGCTTCATCCTTATCTCCGTGCACGCAATCTCATCCCATCTTTCCAAGCCGGTTTCCGCCCGTCATACTCCATCAACGATCAGCTCCAACGACTAAGCACCCTTATCACAAATCATTATAATTCTGTGCGACCATCCTGTCTTGTGCTTTTTGACCTAGAAAAAGCATTTGACAAAGTCTGGCATCTCGCTCTCATCTTCAAACTCATTAAACTTAAATTGCCGTCTCCATATATCCTTTTCATCTATCACTTTTTGGTTTGCCGCATTACCTATGTTCATGTTAACAATCATTTATCTCATCCAATATTTTTACATTCTGGTGTCCCTCAAGGATCAGCCCTGTCTCCCTTGTTGTACTTGCTATTCGTTTCCGACTTTCCGACTCTGCCCGCAGACGTACATACCTTTCAATATGCTGATGATACTGCTTTCCTCGCTCTCGGCCGTACCATCAGACACATCAACTTAATATTACAGGAATCAATTGATCGTTTTTCTCAGTGGTGTCGAAAATGGAAGCTCAATATAAATGCTTCAAAAACACAGGCCATCGTATTTCTTCCACCACGCAAACGCTCCAGATTACACAGAAATCCGTCACTTCTCTCTCTCTCCATTCAGAATTCGCCAATTCGTCTCAGCAAAACAGTGACTTATCTCGGCATTATATTTGATCAACACCTTACTTGGACTTCTCATCTAAACTACATTAAAACTAAAGTCTATAACCGCCTCAATCTTCTAAAACGTCTGACTGGCACCACATGGGGACTAACATCACACATCGTTCTCAACACATATAAGGTTTTTCTTCGTCCTGTACTTACCTATGGATTCACTGCCTGGATATCAGCTCCATCTTCATTCTACTTCAAACTGGCAACCTTCGTGCGCCATGCCTTTCGTATCGCTCATCGTATTTCTCTTCCTAGTCCGACTCGCTACTTGTATTCGCTCATAACATTTCCTGCATTGCTTTATCACATTGAATCTCTCCGCCGAAACTTCATCACCATTCGCTTCCAGCAAGAACAACCATTGCTTTTCGAAACCATGCATTACCTCGCTCTATCATCTGTTCGGCCACGATATTACCATCTCCCTCTTAATTTACTCTTCACAATCTATTGCTATACCTTACCACCTAATCATCCAGACTTCGCACTTGTGCAAGATCACCGCCTTCATGTCCATCTACCGCATATCTACCCGTCACATCAAGCACAGTAACTCCTCTGTCATCTAACAGGGCCTCCTCTGTCTACATTGGCCTAGCGTCGCCCCTAGGCAGAAGATAACCAGCTTTTGTCTTTATTAACAGTCCCTATGTGTTGTGGCGTGCATCGCACCTCATTTCATACCTCATATTCATTTATGCAGTTTTGAATTATTATCACAAGCCTGTTTTGTATTATTCTAATCATATTTATTGTATATGTAACAATATAATTTTTTGTTGTTAATTACCTCACCTATAAAATGATTATAGTCGCAAAAACTATAATGACCCAAAATATACAGTAATAAATAAAGAAATATCTCTTAGCCCAACGATTATAACCTTCAATTCCTTCATTCCGTTCCATCCCTTTCCTAAAAGAGGGTGTAGCCCTCTACAGGATAGCTAGCCCAAGGGCTAGCATTAAAAAAAAAAGTCGCATTTTGTTCTCGTGCTGAAAAGGAATGTTAAATAAAATTAGAACGGAACCAACAAAAAGATCAAACTACGAAAATATTATGGGAACGTCTTGAATACAAACACATTTTTTTAAGAGAGTGGTTTGAAAAAAAAATCATATACACCTCGAAATCAAGTGATACAAGATGCGATGTGCGAGGGATAATTTCTTTCAATCTCCGTTAAGCCACCAGAGAAGAGCCCCGTCAGATGATAAAACGGGGATGTCACAAATTCCTCATTGGGCATTGTCCATCCTCTACACCAATAAACATATTTCCTTGTTCAATCTTGAGACAAGCGAGCGTGAAAACATACCGAGTGCAATCAAGGTGCCAATCAAGAGCATACCTATACTATGTGATGTAATTCGATTTCTCCAGACAGAAGAGCATAATACGAATGTAATTAATTGTTGCATCAATCAATTTTGCGGTGACGACTATATGCGTGATGGCTCTGTACACGACTGTTGCAGATAGTTTAAATAATGATTTACCGATGTATGCGACGCGATAACCAATGGGATAAATCTGTGGCGACAGACAGCACATGGCGAACGCGTGAATAATATGGGCCGCGTAAGACGTAGATTATTACTTCTGAAGCGTCTGATCTCATGGAACATGTAGTTCTCTCTTCTAGTTTATTGCATGACGTAATTTACACTTGGCGTTCGGTTTGATTACATAGGGTATATTTTTAAGCTCACTAATCAAAATGGTTGGACGACGGAATGTGGACTTATGTGTGGGAGATGGAAAATGACCAACGAATAATTTGTCTTACCCGCGTTTCGTCATCCTACGCTGTTCTCCCTCAGTAGCTTTGTGTAAGTCAAAAACGATTCTACGTATATTGTAATTTCTTCTCCAGAAGTTGAGTCTATCTATCTACATAACAATTTTAAAATTTGCATTAAAACCTATAAATAAATGTATATATGGAACGATGTGAAATAGAGAAAATTGTCAAAGTATGTGTATATTGAATGTTATATACGTAGCAAAAGAGTTTAAAATTTAAAGATTGTTTAAAAATCTATTTTTCCTTTTACATTGTCTTCTGCTTGCACATTAACACATGTCTGCATAACTAGCACTTCTTAAACTTATCTTACGTTCTTTGCTCTTAGAGAACTATTTTGCATTATCCTTTCTCCTATAATGCTTCTGCTGTAGGAGTTGGTGGAGATCTGCATAAAGTTTTTGGAAGATGTAAAGGGATTGATGTCGCCTCAACAACACGTTTTGGAGATCGGACCTCTGCATGTCAGCTGTGAATAATCTCTCCTGACAGCGAGCTAATCCTCTTCCTTCTTGAATCAGCGCGATTCCACACGATGCACTTAAAAGTTACATGAAAACAGATCAAGTGTTGCCACAATTTTACTGTGAATTGATCCAACATGTTTTTGTTTACCTTATGTATACAAGAGTTTACAAAATTGCTGGAGTATATTTTATATTAATCTTATATTATTTTGTTGTGCTTTTAAATGACTAGAATGAACATTATGGTTTATTTCTTTTAAGATGCATTAACCATGATATGTCTTTTGAATGTACATTACATGCATTTTTTGTTATGTAATGCTAATACTAATTGAATCACCACTTTAAGGAAGAAACTGAGGCAGAAAAATGAATTCTTATAATCTGCATTATGACCTACGATATTTCAAATCTCCACTCTACACATAGATAGTATAGTTCTCAACTTCCATTACAAACTTAGTGGTTATCAAACGAAAATCATACCACTTTCACATTCTCCTTGATACTAGTGTTTTAAGATATTGTTTTAGTTTTTAATTGACATAGAACTTTTATCACAATAAATTATCTGTGTGTTTATGCCAATTCTTCAATTTAAAACAAGCTCAAAACAATACTAAGATTTAAATAAATAAATAACAGGAACTTACAATGGAAAACATTTCAGAGTTGAATGGTTCGAATTACGATGGTGATTCAAAAAATAAAGTAGCAATGTATCTTAAGGCTACCATATTTCTCCTCTTATTACAATGTTCCATTTATATTCTGCAGGATTTATTCATTCTTTGGTCATACAGTCGTTAGATGTCTCATATACTGCGTCGGGAAATCCTAACACAACTTGAAATATGATTTATGTTATGGAAACACGGAAGCGTCCAAAGAGTCTTTTCTACTAAGATAGTGAAATCGGCCCTTGATCCAAATTGGGTCGCTATTGACCCAAAAGGTTACCCTTGACTTAAAACTACCTAAGGAATTGATCCCCTACCCCCTACCCTTATCGAATTATTGTATCATACATGCTCAAAATTGAATATATATATATTTTTTTAATTTTGGTGGGGTGGTCAAAAACTCTTTAACGTTTCACAGATTGTAGATACTATCTAGATGCAAATGTAGATACTATCTAGATGCATTTTCTTTCAAAACCATCGATGCGTATTTTCTATATTTTTTGCGTGTTGAAAATTTAAAAAAAAATGTAGAAAAAATGGGGGGAGACACGTCGCTGACTTTTTGGTTTAAAAAATTGTTATAACCTTAGGTACAACATATATTTTTTTCGGGACCTGAAAGTGATGACAAAATTGTCAAAAACAAATAAAACTGACAACAAACGTGTTTTTCGCGCAGTTTCCTCACCGAGGACCCCTTCAAACAATCCTTTGTCAGAGTTCACAAATTTCCTTTCTCTTGCGTCCCTTCCGATCCTGTCGTTCTTCGTCTGCTTCGATTGTGTCCGTTTCGGAATAGAAACACCAAATATATCTCCGTAACAGTGCTTCCACTGCAACCGACTCTTGCACAACGTAGTTACACACATCTCGCGTCGGGTCCTCGTATCTATCAGTGTTTGCTTCACTGCAGAGGCGGCCTTTGGGGCGGGCGAACCGGGCCGTTGTACGGGGCCCCGCACATTAATTAAAATATATGCAACATCACATATTTTAATTTTAAAAAAAATATGAGGGAAAACGACAAAACAAAAATAATGTTTACGTATTTTTGTACACGTATTTTAACCAACAAGTATAAAATATAACACAAACTTATTAAACGTACTCGAAATAATATGTACTGATAATCCTAGATAACACTAAAATTTAAGTTGCTATTTTGAACAGTTAAAACTAAAACTATACAGAAATAATATGATAAGCTTATAAAGAGTTTATAGGTCAATATTCTAAGCGAGCAGTTTGATTTTGTGCACTAGATAGTATGTTTTTTTTTTTTTTTTTTGAGATTTATAACAACAAACATGTCAACTCGTATCGCCTTAATACTCTAGTACACGTCTGCCATGCAAAATTTGGGTGTTAAGAGAAAATTAGCAAATACAGTGTTCTTTAGTGGTGCATAGGCTAGTTGCATTTTCTCCCATCTAAAGGTAGACAGTAGTGATGTGAAGTCGGATTATAAGAACGTTTGGTTTGAAAGTCCGAAGTGTTTCGGTTGGATTTGTTTTAAATTGGAGTGTCGCGTGAAGCCGGAAAGTTCGTAAATATTTTGGTTTATTGTGTATGACTAGATTAGAAACATCACTTCGCGTAACCAGAATGTCGGACTCTATTCTGGCTCAAATGAAAGATGGGCTATTCTTAAAGAACATGTCCAAATTTATTTCAAACCTCTTTCGTTAACAAGGTGGGATTACAAAGTACAATCCGTCAAAGCAGTCAGATACTAGCTTAACAGCTAGCTTAGCACTGCAAATTTTGTCTGAAGGAAGTGTATTGGTCAGTGAGTGCCAGTTACTAGAAGCCGAAATAACAACTTACGAATTTGTCGTCTCACTTGTTACGTAGTACGAGCTCTTTACAAAGATTAATGTCATCAGTAGAGTGTGGCAAGGTCAGAAAATAACTTACATGTGACAAGGAAGCACTTGAAAGTGTTTTTGAAATATCTTAAAGACTACCGGAAAAGTGTCTTTCAGACAACCCTGCTAACAGCGAGAGAGGTCGCGGAAGAAGTGGATATGAAACCATTTTCAGAAAAAAAAGAAAGAAAAATCAACTCATCAAAAACTACGTGACTTCTTTAGACTATAGCGTTTTGATAGAAGACTTCAGTCAACTGGAAAGTCGCAAAGCCTTTTTTTTTTAAGTAAGCGTTCTAGTTTCTTATGTTTTATTTTAGAGCAGTATGTAATTCAATTCGCCTTACAACAACAGTTTGTTTTACACAAGAGTTACAAAGTATGATTGCGCGAGTTTCCCCAATCCAAATAGTAGAGCCCCAAAGCGCCAACTCGTCTAGGGCCTCGCAAGAACAAAGGCAGCCTCTGCTTTACTGGCCACACACACAGTGGCGCTCTCTATCGGTAGAGCTCTCTACCGCGAGCTGTGTAACTTTGTTGTGCAAGATTCGGTTGAAGTGGAAGCACTGTAACGGAGATATATTTGGTGTTTCTATTCCGAAATGGACACAATCGAAGCAGCCGAAGAACGAGAGAAGCAGAAGGGACGCAAGATAAATGGAAAGTGTGAACTTTGGCTAGGGTCGTTTGAAGGGGCCCTCACCTTAAGGGTCCTAAATTGGTGGGAAAACTGCGAAAGTACGTTTGTTTTCAGTTGTATTTCCTTTTTGGCAATGTTGCCATCACTTTCAGGCCCCGAAAAAAAATATATGTTGTACCTAAGGGTATAACACATTTTTTAACCAAAAAATCAGCGACGTATACATCTCCAATGTTTTCTACGTTTTTTCTTTTCTTTTCTTTTTTTTTTTTTTTGAAATTTTCAACATGCAAAAAATAAAGAAAATACGCATCGATGGTTTTGAAAAAAAAATGCACATTTACATCTAGATAGTATCTACAATCTGTGAAACTTTCAAAATTTTTCGACCCCCGCACCAAAATTTTTAAAAAAAATCAATTTTGAGCATGTATGATATGATAATTCGGTAATAGGAGGGGGTAGGGGTTATTTTTTTATTTAGTTTTAGGTCAATAGCGACCCAATTTGGATGAAGGGCCGATTTCACTATCTTACTAAGAAATTTCCTTTTTCCGTCCAAAATGTGGCTTACAGTAGTAACGTACAACTTAGTTCTAAACACAGTACTATTATCGTGCTATAGTAACAGATTTGGGGTTAGTGCAGTGTGTTTTATAAGGGCGGAACTGATGTACAACTTGAACAATTAACTAGTTGACGATGTACGTCCACCAAATATGATAATGCATGCTTATTGATGGTCTAATTCAAGACGATCATAGCATTTGACATGGTGACTGTTAAATAAAACATCTCAGTGAACAAGCTGCTTAATATAGTTAATGATGTTACAATTCCGTTGTCATTTTTTCTATGTTCAACACCGGTATTGCTGTATTGTTGAGCTTAAAATACTCAATCTTCGTCACCTGTAATTTTCAATTAAACCCAAATTATTTGGTAAAAAAACACTTTCGAAAATTTTCATTCAACATTACTCAAAATACACTTTTCTATTTTACAATATGTATTTTCCATTATTATTATTTTTTCTTTATGACTTATGTTTCAAGCTTTTTTCAATAATACAATAAAATAGCAAGTACTTGTCACTTCATATACTTTCTTCGATCGAAGTTATACATTTGTCATGGTTTCCTTATTTATAAGAACCAATATTGTTGGTTTATAGGAGTTGCTTGTAGCTAAGCGGTTAAGATACAGCGCGCTCCTTTGGCGTGGGAGACTGGGTTTCTATTCCCGGTGAGAGTTCATGTGGTTCGTATCGCACGCTGTAGATCCACATCTCATACAGCCTCGGTACAACAAGGGACGCTAAACTAAAAATTAAGTCAAATCAATGTTCCTTCTTTTAGTTGTTTGTCTTCATTCTATTATGCTCACAAGCAAACTTTCTGATGTGGCAGAAAAAAAAATATATATATATATATATATATATATATATATATATATATATATATATAGAGAGAGAGAGAGAGAGAGAGAGAGAGAAATAGATAGGCATATCATTGTAGACTTTCACTCACTGTTTATAGTTCAACCCTAAGTAAAGTAAAAATATGAGTAATGCCTAATTTAAGTTACAATTAGATGGTATTTTTTTCGGCATGAATCTAGTCTGTGCACTTCCTAAAAGAGAGAAATAGCAGAGATAAGTCTGAAAATTTTCCCTACAAAATAATCAGTTCCTGAATTTGTTCACTTATAACTTGCAACATTATCTTGGGAACACATTATAAATAATTGGTGTACAAGCCAATATATTTATAACATATTGCGTGAATATTGCATTTATTGCTCTAACAGTAGCTTATAACAATACAGTATGTTCTCATTTGTAACGAAAAGGAAGAAAAATGTATTTTTCAAAGTGAAATATGGGTTCATACATCTTTTTTAATTAATTATAGATCTAATATATGCCTCATTTAGGTGTTCCTTCCAGATCTCGTTAGTTATGATACCTACAAAACGAGTACAATTAAGTACAATAATCTGAACTGCTGTAAACACTTATTCAGCTAGGTAGCCGGTCGAGCAAATATCAATGTTCTGCAGTATGGCATTCCATGCTTACTATAGATCTTGGAGGAGTTACATATAGCCATAACATGAGCTTGACTAGCGGCCAGAAGCCATCCACTCATGCTGCAGTTGACAGAAAGAGCTTAGGTTATGATACCTAGCAGGATAGAGTATAGGGAGGTTTTGAGCAAAGCGAGCTGAGATACCCTAGTGGTATTGAGACACGCGCTATTATCCAGGAAATTTAGATATTTTATGTTGTTTCATAATTTTAAGAACTATTTCAAAGTTGTAATATTGATTTACCTAAGTGTGTGTGTGCTGAATAAAAGTCAATCAACAGTTGCAAATACCATAGAGTAGTTTCCTTTTTAGCTGTAATTGTAAGTTAACAAAAACTACCCCGAACATTTGAATGGAATAATCATCCATAATTTTAAATATTCAAAGAGGCAAGTGGAATAAGTTCTAAATTGGAATTTGGCAGGAGATGAATTATAAGTTAAACAGTTTGTTAAAAATGCATAATATGTTAAAATTATTAATAATATTATGTATAATAACATTAATATTACATATTATTATATTATTAATAATAATATTAATAATATAATAATATGCTAATATTAATATGTTAATATTATAATAATGCATAATATTATTTATGTTTGTGTTGACAACCAATAATAGTTGTGTAGTTTACGGTCTTGTCCTTTACTGTGTATTTAAAAAATCAAAAATCTGTATAAAAACGTACCCATGAGTAGAATGAAGACACTATTTCATTTCTTTTAAAATTAATTTTGACTTTAGTCACTTGACATCCAAGTGGTCTAATTATGTTTTCCGTTTCCTTTGTATTAAGAAGGATAGCGACATTTATTTAAAATTTAATATCTTTTTGTCAAATACTTTAAACAATTTCATTAAGACATTAATGACTTTGTTGCGGCTAAATGTTTACTGTTTCCACCTTAGTTGAGATTGAACTAGATTTTCAATGAGGACTCATGTTGACTAAATAAACTTTACCATTTAAAGCTGTATGTCAACAAAGGCTAAGTGACGCTGAAAAGAGGCTTACAATTCAAAATAAGAAATACCAGAAACATGTACACTTTCTTTCAGACAGCAGTGGGATGCGGAAGCATTGTGTATCTGAGGAGTAAATTTACATAACAGCCTGTACTAGATTCGTAATGAGTCTATACCTTATGATGTGTAAGTCTTGTTCTAGATGATATTGAGGTTGTATTTTCTTGTGCAGCTAAGCACATCAATCTACGCAAGCTTATTAAATCAAACTGTATGCAACCAACCACATAGCAACGTGGTGGGGGTTGCATAAAATAGGAATACATTGTTTTTTTTTTTTTTTTGTTTTTTTAATGATTCTTCTTTCCTAGAAGTAATATGTATAATATACATAACTCCAGTCCCATTTTGACACATTTATTTGGAACAATCTGTAGATTTGTATCACTATTAGAAGTATAGAGTATTGCAGAGAATATATGATTTTTTCTTTACACAATTTTGTTGCCAATGCTCTATGTGGGAACCGTAGATGACTCGACAAATGCCTGCACGGTAATCAAACTCCTGCGAAACACTCCTCAACATGTTATCTGTAATTGTGAAAAAAATGATATGAAATATTTGAGTTTTACGTCCCACGGTATGCCGGTGAGGCTAAATGAGACGGTGATTACGAGGAATGAGTGAAATGGTGGAATGAAGAAAGTGGGAGGAAACGGAAAAACCCGGAGAAAACCCACAAGCACGGTTGTTCACTACTAAGTCCACACGGCGCGAAACAGGATCGAACCGAGGACCCCAAACACAAGAGGTGAACGCTCTGCCACTGAGCCACCGCGCCCCCTTCTGTAACTGCGACTGTTGTTTACTCAATTCTCCCCTAAGTTCACCAATATCACTTGGACAAGGACGGATATAAACAAGGGTCTACACAATCCACATAAATAAATATCGCAGGAGTGATGTCAGGGGAGGTTGGTGGCTACTTTATCACACACTATTCACCGTTTTCTGCATGATCAATCCACCAATTGAGAAGTTCTGGTTTTAGAAACGGCTCAAAAGTACGATGAAAAATTTGGTTGTGTCTATCAAACTATACATTTTTTTGTGAATCACTTTCCAACTACGTTACTAATCAATTCTGCAATCTTTCAAGAAATAACTGTCCAACTGCAGTTGGTTCTTGAAAAAAAAATAAATAAAGGTACAAAGCACATCGAATCGTAACCTTTTAATAATCTCACGCGTGTTCCATAATAATACACGAATTTTCCAATACCCAAAGTTAACGCTTATGCCTATGCACCTTCCCATTCGTATCGAAAATGCTATCATCGCCTTTTTAAGCCTGTTCTTTCTCTTACAATACACAGTAAAATCCAAGTCCTCTGTCTTTATGTCGGGGATATAACTTTTGCATTAACTGGAACCTGTTCGGCTTTATGTTGGACTTTCGGTGTAAAATTTTACCTACTGTCATTAATGGCTTATCAAGCTCAGATGACGCTCTGCGTGTAGATTTCTTATGATTTCTCGTGAATAATTATCTCTGTTTCTCGATGTCACTTGTACTCACGTCGGCCTACCATCGCCTTTCTTCTTACAGAAGCACCCGTGCCAGTCAACAAATTTTCGATACCAATTAAGGTTCATTCCTGGCAGGCTGTCCTTTGCCATACTTGCGGCTAATCTCCGCTAGACATCTATGGCATATTTTGATTTCTCTAATTGTAGCACACAAAAGACATTTTCAGGTTGGGAAAGCGCCATGATAAATCTGACACTCTTTAGCGGCAGAAAATAAAACTACTACAAACACTTGCAATGAAAAAAATAATCTTAAGTTTTGGAATAAGAGGTAGTCATGGGACTAGATCAGGTGAATAGGATGCGTTATTCAAAGTTTCGATACTTAATGAATCCAACCTGTACATTGTAGCATAATTCTTGTGAGAGGATGCACTTCCGTAAAAGTAGCCACATTTTCTGAACAACTTTCCGTGGCATTTTTACTTCAGCTCTGAGTGAAACCTATCTAGAAATGATACATGGTAGGCCCTAGTTATTGTGTTACCTTCTTACAGATAATTAAGAAAGTCTGTTTCACCCTGATACCAGAAAATACTAACAATACCCTTTAATTTAATTATTTATTTATTTGCACCCGAGATTTCTTTACCCACTGTGAACCACTATAAAATTAAATTTTAAATTTCTGGTTATTTAATACATTTTATGAATGGAATTTGATATCAAAGTTAAATAATCATTTAGCCAGTAATGGTTATTTTTTTTGGTCATTTGTATTCCTTATAAATATTACAAATCCAATTTAATATTGGACTTCATTCTACAATATTATTATCATGCAGAAACTGGCAAATAATCCGTGATCAGACGTGCAACAAACTTAATTACATTCTCTTCAAAATGTCTCTGCAAGCAAACATCCATGTGTACTTCTGATATACACTCAAACGTTTGGGCATCCACTTAGAGGAACGTTTTCTCATGATCACGAATAATGACACTAAGACCTCTTTCACACTACACTCAATGCCGTGAATGGTGCCGCGCCATGTGTACAAAACTTGTGCCGTGAAACATGCGCTTTTGTCGTGAACATCACTGCAGCTTCTTTTGTCGGCCAAACTGGTTTGTCGTTTTTACGATAGATACTATATGGATGATCGAGATAGGTTATTATATTTGTATAGGTTATATTTAAAATCTGAAGAACGAAGGCACAGAAGAAGAAAATGGGTTCATTTCTTGAATATGCAAAGACCTGTAGCTGGTGCATTTGTGCTATTACTTAGTGACGTGATGAAACGAAATTTTAAAATTATTTTCGTATGTCGATAAGCAATCTTTGATGAGTTGTTGGAGAATATAAAAGGACAAATTTCAAGTCAAAATACCCACTTAAGACGTGCCTTTTCATCGACTGAAAGGCTTGCCGTAACTCTGAGATATATTTGAAAATTCTGCGTTTCGAAAATGTTTGATGCTCATATTTACACATTTCTATATAATTGTAACTTGATTTTGAAATACAATATCAAATTTACAATATCAAATTTAATTTTAAAAAATGATCTAAATCACATTCTCCAAATATATATCCCAAGTAATACAATATCATTTTTTAAAGATCTAAATCGCGTTCTCCAAAGTATTAATATTACAAGATTAAACTATAGAATTTTGTCAGCCTAAAACTTCTATTCTCCAGAAAACAATATATGACAATAGTAATTAACACGCCGTTTACGGCGTAGCGCCGCGTCACATCTGAAAGGGCGTCGTAATGTTAACGGCGTCCGCACGCGGCGAAAGGCCGTTGGCAGATAATGTGAAAAGCCTCATATATATTAATGATAATCAAACAATCACGGCGACGTGCAGGATGCGGCACGCACAAAGGCCGTATAATCTGAAGAGGGC
Organism: Thermobia domestica; assembly: GCF_964235325.1. Lineage (NCBI taxonomy): Eukaryota > Metazoa > Arthropoda > Insecta > Zygentoma > Lepismatidae > Thermobia > Thermobia domestica. Next base: position 141,327,370 of record NC_137459.1, on the reverse strand, counting down.
CTAACACGTATATGGGAGCCTTATAGTTCATCTGCTGTTTTTCTAGCAGAAATGCATTGGCCTTAGAGAATCAGTGCATACACATTTAATTGTTTCAATCACGGTAACTGTAGAGGGCCTCGCAAGGCGGGGTTCATCTTCAGTGCCAAAATGTAGTGTTCTGAATTTGGCAATCTATTTCTTAAGTGTGATAGGATGCTGTTTACACGTATTGCTTGTAGCATCCCATCATGGGTAGTCTACGCAGAATTGCACTTGCGAAAGAGGAACTTGACGTCATTAGGCTCAACATTATCGAATTTCACTTGCTGGCCAGCCGTGTTCACTCCTTACCCGCAAGAGAAAAATATCTCTTACTTCCAGCCCTTTAGTTTTAAGTCGCAAACGTACAGAAAATGTAGCTTTCCAACAAAACAAAATTCATTGTAATCAAATAATGAAAAAGGGGGCAGAGTTAAAGACTTTCCAGCACACCCCTCATACTGCAAAAGTGGCAGTTGGGACTGTAGGGAATTCAAACAAAACAGTGTTTATCCTATGTGTAGAAGCTGAACTTAGATATTATTTAAACACTGCAGAAAATACAGATTTTTTTTTTAAAAAAGCTATATTTTTTATGTTCTCTACAATGCCTAGCGTTAACAAAACAAATCAATAAAAATATATACTAAAAGCGGAGAAGAAAAATAAAAATACGTTTATAGGCTGTTTCTGCGAGCAACACGACAATACATCTTCATATATTCTAAAAACAATTCCATTGGGGTTTTGTTTATGGACAATATTCAACATAATACCTACCGACCTTAATCGCAATGGCTTATTTACACTTGTAGCTGTGACGTCATTTGCAATATTACTGTTTTTTTTATTGGAGAAGTGAATCACCGTCTTATATAGATAATTTTTAATGATGTATTACAGGATAATCACATGTGCAAATATTATTTTTACGTAAAAGATTGGAGGTAGTTATACCTCCCTGTAGTCTAATAAAATAATATCCTTTCAATCAGTCTTACAATGGGAGAATCAATATATTTGCATTGATTTTAAGCTACCTGCTTTCGAGTATTATTATTATTATTATTATTATTATTATTATTATTAGTAGTAGTAGTAGTAGTAGTAGTAGTAGCAGTAGTAGTAGTAGTAGTAGAAATAGGAGTAGTAGTAATGGGAGTAGTAGCATTTTATTATTCATTAAGCATTTTTGCAGGTCTTGGAACTCATGAGTTTATTTATTTATTTATTATTATTTTTTTTTTTTAAATTTCATGTTTAGATCTGGAAATGTTTCTTCTGCGATTCTCGATCTTCAACTTTACATTTAACTTCCAACATTTTCCTCTTTTTTTTTTTTTTTTTTTAATCGTCGATTAGTTATGTTCTTCACTAGTAATTCCTCGCCAGAAACAGAAATGAGGAATATCTAGTATATATTTATAAAATGCAGACACATCAGTGTGTCACTCTAATTCCTAATTGTAAGTGTCACTAGCTGCTGTGCTTTCGAGCCTGGCATAATTATATGTCCATAGCACACAGGCAATTAGCTGATATATATTGTGACGATTTAATGCAACTTAAACATCCTTATCCTATACTATATTTATTGTACCCATCTAATTATTTCAAAGTAAGACAAGGTCCGTAACGGTATTTTGCATTTGAGCATTAATATTTGTATATGTATATAGTAATTAATTATTACTTTTTAATTGTAGTTCAAACTGTATTCTTTCAATTTTATTATTTCAAAATAGATGGTGATGATGATTTCCTGTTTATTAAGACAATGACTGAAGCCACATTTAGATTTGAGCATTATTACTCTCGTAACGAGAAGTAAGTAGGTGGTCAACCTAAGGGGGAAAAAGTTACATGCAAACAATTAAAGCATATATTTAAGCGCGATTTTAACCTATAGTGGACGAAAGGCCAAGGGCTAGGGCGCAGTGACTAGTTGATACATATGTATGTATCAGCGGTATATATATATATATATATATATATATATACTGCTGATGTACACACACACACACATATATATATATATGTGTGTGTGTGTGTGTGTGTGTACCAGCAGGATATCCATTCTTCTTACGAGGAGAATACACGGACATAAAGGGCGATGGAAACTGAGTTCGGATTTAAAATCCATCGGAAATGTTACTGTTCGTCTCAGTGACCTCAAAAACTGCAAATTCGGCACTAATATAGGTCGTTTTCGATCATTTTATATATATTTCCCCCCTCGCCCACATTCTACCTTCAGAATGAAATGATAAATAATATGTCAAGCCGAACGCGATCGAGATGTTGAAAATTTGATCCAGATAGGTCGGGTGGTTCAAGAGTTAAGCTTTATATATATGCCCGTCCCTCTCATAAATTCTATCGTGAAAGGGAACAAATCAAAAAAATCGCAGGTCCGAACCTTATAAATGCTGAAACTTTAGTCGTGATCGGTCGGGTGGTTCAAGGGTTACGAAGTCACAAACACAGTGAATTTCCATTGTACATGTTAAATTGCTGATGCATGAGATCTATGCTAATTCTAGGCTATAAGTTGGGTGTTTGCTTCTTTAAGAAAGACATTTAGATTGTTTAAGAAAAGCAGAATTCAAAACCGACACGATAAAAGCACAGTGCTATGATGGATCACCTGTCATGAGTGGACAGAAAAATGGAGTGCAAGCTCTTTTTTCTGAGGATTTGAATAGGAACATTTTGTTTGTTCACTGTTTCAATCACCAATTACATTTAGTTATTTGTAGAGCCATTGACACAATTCTTCTGAACTGAAAGAGTTCTTTGATATTTGTCAACAACTATATTACTTTTTCAGGAAAGGACACGTTGCAGCAGATTACGCAGGAAGGAGTTAAAGCGATTGTTGGAACAACGTCGGACTGGGCATCTTGACACAGTGACTGTAATTCATGGCGACAGGTTTCACATATTAAGTGCACTGATGGCAATTAAACTTCCCGTGAAGAACACACCTCAATGAAAGTTGAAGCTACCGGTTTACTACATAAGATCTCCACTAAGACTTTCTGTTTCCTTACTGAGCTCATGTTCAGGGTTCTTGGATATCTAAAACTGACAGACGCACTGCTACAAAGAAGATATTTGGACATTGATGCCGCTGTGAAGTTAATAGGATCGGTAACGGAACAGCTCAGGTCTTGACGGCAAGACGAAGGAATATTTGAAAATAGCCTTCATGATTCAATGAAGGCATATGCCTTAAACACTTCGATTCAGCAACCATTGAAACGCAAATGCACACTCCCCAGTCGCTTAGTCGATTTGGAAGGCTTAAATTTGAAGAAGGGAAAGGAAGAGAAGAAGGAGCTGAAAAGATTATTCTGCGAAGTTCTCGATATCTCCGTCGAAGAAATTCGGAGCAGATTCAGTGAGACAGGGACAGCTGTAATTGGTGCCATTCATCACTTACTGAGCGAGAAAAGAAGTGAAGAAAATTTGAAACCTCTGTGTGATGTTGTAAAGTACAAAGACCTGCATTGCAAAGTGCTTCAGAATTTGAAGCAGGAAATAGATCTAGCAAATCGACTGATCAACAAGACATCATCTCTGGAAGAGCTCACAAAACAAATTGGAAAATATGGCGAGGATTTCCCAGGCCTAAAGATGCTTACAGAAGCTGCTCTAATTATTCCGTCTTCTACGTCCACGGTCGGAAACTGCGTCTCACATCTGACAGTTCTCCTTCGACCTCAACGTCTCTCTATGGGACATGAAAGAAAATCGGACCTCGTTCTCCTGGCTTACAACAGAGATATTCTGCGTGCACTAGATCTAGACCAGCTTGCAATTGAATTTGCGAAGTGCTCAAGTAAACTCTATTTGATGTAATTACTTACATAAGGACAGTAAAAAAAATATATTTATTTTACTTATGTCGGGGTTGTTTCTTAATTTTTATACATAAAAATATTCGATAATCTACTTGTAATAAAAATATTGTAGTATAAAAATACTATAATTTAGATAACAGTTAATAAATGTTCCTAAAATAAATTATTATTTTTTTACTCTTGGTACTACTTAATGTATTAAAATATATATTGAATTATATACCATCATTTTAACAAAAATATGTTAATGATGATATTTGATAGTCGTGGATTTGGTACTGTAATATTTATCAGCATAATAAAGTGTTTCAACTTTCTTATAGATTCCATAAATAATAAATAAACATATAAATTGACAACGACAGGCGCCTCAAGGAACAAAAACTGTATATATTAAAGAGAGAAAGAGTTTTTGTGTTCCTTGAGGTCCCTGCCATTGCCCCCTCAGTATTCATCATTGCCCGCCTTAAATAATCAGGCTGGCTATGGGCCTGACTGGAATGTGTAAAAGTGTGTGTTGCATTTAATATTCAAGTGTGAAAAATGTGAGTGTGGAAAATATTAAAAGTGAGTGAAATTTTTCGTTATTCTAAGTGCTCTGTTCCCTCTCAACAAATATAATTTCTTTTCCCCATCGAAATTTATAAACTAATTACGTAAATATTATATTAAATAATATATATATAAAAAAAAACTAAACTTGTCAGACTGACTGTCGAGTAAACTAAATAATAGTTATTAATATTATATATTAATAAAGTTATAAACATTATAAATAAGATGGAATATTATCTATTGTATATCTTATTTTGACTATGAAACATTCTTAGTTCAATCTTTGGCTTGTTTTAAGAACAACATTGAATTATCACATTCTAGTACTTGTTTCAACCATAGTCTAATAATGTATGTATCGTAGTAATTACATTTTTTTTTTCATAGAATGTGTACCGTTAGAGTTGTTATAGTTATTAAATACTTAATAGTCTATATCCTATATATATATATATATATATATATATATATATATATATATATATATATATATATATATATATATATATATATATATATATATATATATATATATATATATATATATATATATGCGTGTGTGTGTGTGTTATAGTATGGTATATCTTAGGTACCTCACGCGAGGTGGGTTAAAAAGTATCGAACTTTTGGTTAGCAAAATACATTAATTGATTTGGAAATCTGAAACACTAACCCCGTCCAAAGTAGTCTCCTTTGTAATACACACACTTCTCGCAGCTCTCCCGTCATTGTTGGAAACACTTCTGGAAATCAGTTCTTTTTAGAATGGTGATCAACTGTGCCATCGTTTGCCGCATGATATATTCTCTTGACTAAAATCGGGTTCCTTTTAGTGGCATTTTCAGCTTGGGAAATAAACAAAAGTCACACACGAAGCCATGACGGATGAGTAGGGAGTCTGACGACACACAATAATGTTGTTTTTGGCGATGTGAGTTTGAATCAAATTTTGCGGTCCCTCTCCTCATGCCCAAATTGTCGTTCAAAATTGAATATATCGATCCAATTAAATGGTTTCCGCTTGGGTATCAGCAAGCTTTTGGCAAATTTTGACGCAATACCGCCGCTCGTGTTTTTTTTCTGCCGTTGTATAATAAATAAATAAATAAATAAATAAATAAATAAATAAATAAATCCGACGACCAATCTCTACACGTCTTTATTCATTGTTCGACTGCCAGTGACTGACGCTTTTTGTGGGCGGAGAAAATATTACTACTGTGCATGATTGTCCTGTCTACATCTACCCTGAAGAAAGCCAGTTTCGCGCTTCATTGGTTTACGCGGGAAAAAAATAAGTTTCGATGCATTTGTCTCGAATGTATATTCAGGAGTAAGATATTATATATATCTGAAGATATAATTATATTTTTATGTTGAAAATAATGAAAAAGAAGTTCCTTACTAACTGCAAAATTAAGTCTTAATATATTCTTGTACTAATGTTATTAACATTCAGCTACTCTTTGATATTCCGAGTCGGCGCTTTGTGCTACACTATAATAAAATCATATTTTAACTATCTGTGCGACAAATGGAGAATATAATACAATTTTTAGAATTGATTTATTGGATCCTATTTTTTTTTTTTTTTTTTACTGACGCATATTTACGAATTCTTTTGAGTAGTCTTAATTCTTGCTCAGTTGTCTATATTTATTTTTATATGCAGTCATTATTAACATTACGTTGTTATTGTTATGTAGTTATTCATTGAATTATATTCAACATGTCGAAATTATAATACATACATACTTATATTTAATATTTTCGTATATTGTATATTCCTACACTGTTGTACTGTAGTATATTACTGTATTGATTATTATACACTTTGGAGTAAATATCTTATCTAGGAAGTTATAATATAGTAACATCTAAATTGCCGATTATTCTTGTGTAATCTTTGTTTCTCTCTTTTCAGGTAAATATCTTTCTGCATCTAGGATTGATTGTCAAATTATACGTATATGTGCCTGCAGTACGTGAGTACCTGCTTAAAACTCATAGTTGTCTGTTCTTCTATGAAATAGTAAAATTAATGTAATAGTAAAATAACTTAATATTCTATTCTGATGCTTTGGTAAATAACAATTTGTTCATCAACAATAAATTTCTTGTTTCCATAATTGATGACTAATTTGATAGAAATAACACTAAACAGACGATAAAATAAATCGCATCAGCATCGTCATTTAGGGAGGACAGAAGGGGGCAATTGCCCCCCCTCCCAAAGGTTTGAGGATTACATATACTTTAATCAATTGTCTATTAATATACTAGTATAAAACGTGAAAGTCTTATGTCAATGGTGCTCATGTCTCCCTCCCAAGCGAAATTTGAAATGACGCCCTTAAACCGCATGCTTTACAAATGATCAAATGAGTCTTTAAAGCCCTTATGAGTGCTGTTAATCCGTCAGCGGACTCCCATTAATTTTGTCCTCGAAGACTGACTGTTTTTAAATAAATTAATATGTCCCAGCAACGTTATGGGAAATAAGCTATCGACTCTTAATTTCCTGTTTCCTAAAATAAAATCTCGTTTTCTCCCTAACTAGTATTCGCTATGAAAAATATTTGCCTAACTTGTCCAGGTTTTAATTTATCTCAAATTTGGGAATTCGACTAAGGAATATTATCATTTTCAAATCGTGCTTCTTCCAGTATCTTTACGTTTTGATTTTCAAAAGTGGGGAGATTAAGATTTAGTTTCATTTCGTTGGAGCTTTGGGAGTTTACCATTGGCTCGTCTCACTGGCCAAATCAAAACGCAAAAGTACTTCTTGTATATTCCCCATAACCTTGGTATCGCAATTCTATCATTTTATGAACTTATCAGTAGTTAGCATAATTGCATAGCTATGCTATTCATTACATATTTAACTCAATTCTTATTTCCATTCATGTCTTAAAATGCGTAAATCAACCTTCATGCCCTAGCTGTTACATTATTTTTCTTAACTTTACTTTATGTGTTGTTCCAAAACCAATCAAGCTTTCTTCTCTTCTGCTTTTACATGTCGTGAAAGCATAATGAATAATTTCAGCTGTATTGTTATGTTTGTTTCCTTTTCCTATCATTTCTTTGTTAGAAGCTATGCCTTAATCGTGCGTTCTTGTTCTGGTCATTCATATAGAAACAAAAGAATTCACCATAAAGCTGATATAATAAATTGTAAGAAAATCACTTCTTCTTAAAACCAACCCTTAAAACTACGCCTTAATGATAATGTAATAAAATAGCCATACAAAAATATTCCTTGACCTATATATAATATATACACTTTATAACGATCCTAGGTTTCAGATTGTAGTTTTCTTTTCTCACTTTATTAAAAAAAAAACATCTGAAAATGATTTATCTTTAAGTTATGTGCATAAACATATAAATCTAAGATAACCATTTAGGGTAACACTGAGAAATTTGATCTTTCGTGATATCTCATGGATATTCCTACAATATCTGCTATCCGATAGACAAGTTCGAAATCGAATCTCGAACTAGGTATCTGATACCACTTGTCTAACGTGCTTTGATCTACTCCAACTCTGAAAATAGCAACTGTGCTGAATTTTCCTGTAACTGGGAACATTGTAGCAGATTCGGAAAAAAAAAATCTACAAGCTTTTACGAGATGTGTCACTGCCTCTGGAAACTTTGCTATCAAATTTGATTCTAATGTATCTATATCTAGGTGTAATTTCAACAAGAAACCACTTAGATCTATTGATTTTTTTTCTGAATTCATTTCAAACTGATTTTTTTTTTGATTTAGGATAATACTCTGTAAAAGAAGGAAATGTACAGACATGGAGCTTAAAGTATATGTGTATTTATTATTATTATTATTATTATTATTATTATTATTATTATTATTATTATTATTATTATTATTATTATTATTATTATTATTATTATTATTATTATTATTATTCAGATCTCGCCCTTTACTGTTACTTCTCACAATTGTGTAATGAAAACATTTAATAATATTATTTTGATCTAACTTATTTCTAGTCATTAGTAAATAATTCCAACTGTCTTAATATCTAGTATATACTGGCATAAAATTCTAAATTATCTTAAAATTACCTAGCCACCAATAAAGGGAGGGATTTATTTAATATATCTAACTGCATGTCGAAATTGTCTTGAGAACAATGAAAACAATACGCAAGCCTCATAGTATTCTACAAGTTTGTTGAATTATACGCTAGAGCTGTTGAAATAATTATATTTAATTACTCCAGAACTGGGATCGAACAACAGGCGTAAGCCACACAACAAGCATCCACTATGCTGATGTATGAGATTTCTGCTAAGGTGGGGTGTTTGCGAGAGCTACGAGAATGAAATCTCATAAATCAAACTTAAAAAGAGTTTCAATACAGTTTAATTCAGAGTGTGAATGTCTTATGAACTAGAAAAAGCCTAACACGAACAAATTTCCCTCACACACATTTGATAGATTCTGATGATGATGCATATTCCAGTTCCGTGTTTTTGATTACCATTCAGCTCCAATCCTGATGTGGTCTTGATTGGCAGTGTATTATAATATATATATATATATATATATATATATATATATATATATATATATATATATATATATATATATATATATATATATATAAAACCTTTTGAAACCTGTTCATTGTTTCTGAAACACCCTACATATCGTCCTTCTCGAGACAAAAGGGCGTATCTTATTCTTCAACTTTTCCAGGAGACAAGTTTAAAGATGTTTTCATAAGTTTACCTTATTGTGTTCTGTCAAAATTTAATTTTCTCTCGTAAGTTACATACCTGACAACAAGGATATCAAACTGAATTTTAACAAAATACGAGAGAATAAATAATGAGACAATTTTAAACTTGTCTCTTGGGAAAGATAAGAAAATTAATTGGATTGAATTGATTTTGAGTTTAACGTCCCGTTCAGCAGCGAGGATATATGAGACGTGGATCTACTGATTAATGTGGAATCCGAACCACATGAGCTCCCGCCGAGAATTGAACAATAAAAAAATGAGATACGCCCTTTTGTCTCGAGAGGGACGATATGTAGGTAAGACATAGCGTATATAGTAATATATGAACGGCTTGGACAAATATAATGATAGGCGCCACTACCGGTGAAATCGAGTTATTAGATGGAATGGGTTGGTATGGAACCATAGAACAATATGTAGTTAGTATTTAATTTTGGAAATGTACATGGAGATAGCAGGGTAAGTTTGTTTAGTATGTGTCCCTGCATTGAATTGTATTTGAATGTTGAACCTTCTGTTCCAGTTTATTCGATAGTTCGAGGATATGACACATCATTAGGTTTTCGCGAGCCGCTCATACATATACAGTGAGGGTTGTTCTTTCTTTGATAATTTTCACTTTTTTTTTTAAGATTTGATATCAAAAACCAAAAATTAACTTACGGTCATGCGCAGTTCGTGGATGTGCTTTTGTTCTGTAGTATTGAAAATCACAAAGGAAAAACATCTGGGGTCTAAAATAAGCTATCTATTAATAACAAATATATTCGAAGAAAATAGCCAGTTTGATCATTGTACAATGTACATATTGTTTTCTGTTTAGCTATTTCTAAAACAGAAATAAATGAAAAAAGACGAAAAAAGACAAACTGAATAGCTAAACTTTTTAATAATTTTAAGTGGGTAATGTTTGAAACAAACTGCAAAGCTAACATGAAAACTCAATTTTATTTTCGTTCTATATAGATGATTGTTTTTTTTTTCTTTTTAAATTAAAGGTATTCTTCGATATGTGTAGCACTCATTTATTAACATCTTATATTGCGTTTTAACAGCAATACCAAGCAAGGTATAGGATATATTTTAGATTTTTTTGAATTTCTTTCTTTTTTTTTAACATCAGATATGTCGTTCCTAGATTTCGTTATTTAATACACATCGTCTGATTTCTTAGCTTAAAAATCGTCTGATTTCTTTCAGATACGAAAAGTATTGTACGGTACGAACCCAAAAGACCAAATGTGGAAATATAACCGAGAACAACCGAAGAAATATGACAGTTGTGGTTCTATTGATGGCGCATAAAATGTTTGCCACCAGTCGGAGGGAGTTCGAAACATCTGGCGAGACAACGAACTATTTCTTCGGTTTTTAGGGCAGGAGAAAAAAAAGAAAGAAAGAAAAGCTGGAAGTCTCGAGTTTCTGGAAGTTTTAGCGAATGTCTTAGGGAAAAGTTTACACAGGGAACTTTTTTTTTCTGAATTTAAAGTAAGGTATTCTGAAGCTCAGCTAGCTGCAGACACATATATATGCCAAACACATATCTGGAGGAAAATCTAGCTACTGTACTTGCGTGAAAAGTGATTTTTTTTTGTTTATTATTCATATTTGAACAGGGACTATATACGGCACGCATAATATATATTTTCTTATAATTACACTTCCTATTTAGTCCATTAGAACTCTGATAATTTCAGTTGTGTTAAATCCACAGTATAGCATCGAAAAGAAAACATTTTCTTTAAGAATAAGCGTGGAATAATTATATATATATATATATATATAGGTAGGTAGATAGATAGATAGATAGATAGATAGATAGATAGATAGATAGATAGATAGATATAAAAGTAGCATCCAAAATATAAGAAATAAGTAAACTATGTTCTATCAACCTCTCCTTAAACAAATGTTATATTACTTTTCTAACTTGATTTCCAGTGCCACAGAGAGAAGAACATTTTTCTTCCTTCACGGAAAAAAAAGTTAAATCTCGGGTGGGTGTGTAAAGTTAGGTAACTTCAATATCTCATATTTGAAGGGACAAATATATTTTTGCACATCAAAACCCACGAAATATCGAACTATATCTATATGCACAGGCATTTCCAATCGCATCCAGTAGAGATACGAATACCACTATACACATACCAATGCGAAATAATATTGAATTTCTTCGTAGGTTACTGGCTAAATAGCTCAATGTTCACAATTTCGGAGATAGAGATACCTCTCTTTACACACCGACCCGAGATATATTATTTCTTCTAGCCTAAGAATGGGAAATTAAGTTGTGTTTAATTTAAAATCTTACATGCGCCTCCTTTCTATATGTCTATTTATTTGTATGCATATTTATTTTACTTTTGAAATTAACGAACGTGTTTATATACATAATAGCGAGTAACACTTTTGATAAAGTGGATGCTTTCAAACATCTAGGTTCGATATTAACAGACGAAAACCATATTCACGAAGAAATTAAATGTCGACTAAAAGAAGGGAATTCGTGTTATTATCCAGTTCAAAATCTCCTGTCGTCGCAAAATATATGGATGAGTTTGAAGCTTAAACTATATAAAATGATAATCATGCCTGCTGTTGCGAAACATTGTTGCTTACTCTGAGGGAAGAATATAGACTGAAAGTATTTGAGACCAAAATCGTGAGACGAATATTCGGATCCAATAGGAACGGAAATGGGGAATGGCGGAAACTTCATTATGAGGAACTACATAATTCATACGGTTTACCATACGTTGTTATGGTAATCAAATCTAGGAGACTCAGGTGGGCAGGTCATGTAGCCAGGATGAAATAAGGTAAGAACGCTTCCATAAAAAAAAAAAAAAAAAAAATCCTAATTCCTTAAGCTTGTTCTATACACCCTCCATTCCAAAAGAAACCGAACTTTTGAAAACAAATAGTACCACTAGTGCCATCTGTTTAATATTTTACCGGTAGATGGCGTAGTCCCTCATTGACAACTGGTATAAATGTCATGACATTTGGATGCACGGCAACAAAGTTATTGCGTTTCAACTGTCAGTGTGTTATGTACATCGGTCGGAAAATGAGTTTCAAACAACGAGCTGCAATTGAGTTTTGTGTTAAACTGGGTAATACTTTTAGTGAAACGCACCAAATGCTACAAACTGCATATGGTGATGAGTGTCTATCCCGTACGCAAGTTTACGAGTGGTTCAGGCGATTCAAATCGGGTAGAGAGACGCTGGATGATGACGAAAGATCAGGCCGTCCCAGAACCGGATTATCGGAAGAAAACATCAAAAAAGTGCGTGAATTCATCAAACATAACAAAACATCGTCGGTGAAAGTTATTGAAATGGAATTAGGCATTCCCCAAACAACCGCATACCGCATTTTGACCGAAGTTTTGGGCCTTAAGAAGGTTAATTCGCGGTTTGTACCACACAAACTCACCGAAGACCAAAAAGTTGATCGACTTGCGCATTGCAAAGACATCGTTAAAAGTGCTCGGCAGGATCGAAACTTCTTGAAATCGATTGTAACTGGTGACGAGACGTGGTGTTTTGAATATGAGCCCGAAACAAAGCGGCAAAGTGCTGAATGGAGAGCCCCGGATGAAGGAACACCCAAAAAAAGTCGCTTGGTGAAGTCAAAAGGTAAGGTGATGCTGATTTGTTTTTACGATTCAAAAGGAATTATCCACAAAGAATTTGTTCAGCCCGGCCAGACAGTCACTGGAGAGTTTTACTTGGGCGTCATGAAGCGTTTGCTGGCAAGAATTCGTCGTATTCGGCCCGAATATCGCGAAATCGGCAGTTGGACTCTTTTGGACGATAATGCACCATCACATCGTTCGCGACTTGTAACTGAATTTTTGGTCAAAAATCACATTATTCGGTTGCATCATCCGCCCTATTCACCAGATCTCGCTCCGTGCGATTTCTATCTGTTCCCGAAACTGCATTTGGCGATGAAAGGAAAGTGGCACGCATCGATTGATGCCATTGAGAAGGCGACGACCGCCGTCCTAAAGACCATTCCAATAAAGGACATGGAGAAGTCGTTTGACAACTTGTTGGAGCGTGCAAATATGTGTATCGATGCAGAAGGGGAATACATTGATTAATAAAAATGATTTGTTTTGAAATGTACATTGCTTTTTTTTTTTTTTAAGCGTTCGGTTTCTTTTGGAATGGAGGGTGTAAGTCACATGTTGCTCCCACTATTGAGTACTGTTATCCCATCTGGTCTATGGCCTGCCCTACTCATCTAAAAAAAAATATGTAATTAATTTATTTTAGCCATTGTATCCTACCGAGTACCTCACTTATGAACACTTCCAAAAAATGATGTTTTAACATTTCTCAATATCAAACCTTCCCTAGTAAGAAACAAAATTTCTGACCTAATATTTTTTGCATAAAATTGTAAATATCCATATATCATGTGAACAGTTATTAAGTCAGATCAATTTTCGCGTACCCGCTAGAACAACACGGTCTAGTGATATATTTTGCACTCGAGCTGCGAGAGTTAATATTTATTTATTTTATTTATTTATTTAACAATCACCAGATAAAGCTCAGAGGCCATTTTACACTGGATATGTAACAACAACAATAACAATGGAAAAGATTTGGAAAGGTATCGGCCAGGGCCTGTTTTACTAGGTACCATCCCGGCATTTGCCTGGTAGGACTGAGGGAAACCCTGGAAAACCTCAGACAGGATGGTCGGCAGTGGGATTCGAACCCACGACCTCCCGAATGCGAAGCCAACGCTCTACCACTTGAGCTACTTCGCTCGGTCCCTTCCAAAGGTCCCTTCTAAACCGAATTGTTAGCACGTATAATCAGTTACCAGGAACTGTAGAAGTGTTTTTTTGTTTTTTTTTTTTTTTTTTGATGAGCATACCTTCAGATCACCTATAAACAAACTATCTTTGTAATGCTGCTATTGTGCTGTACCATCTTCATTGTAAATTGTTATTCTATTGTTATGTTACAAATTGTTAAAATGTTTCAGTGTAAAGTGGCCCAGTGCTGTATATGAAACCTATTATAAATAAATAAATAAACGAATAAATTAAGTCTTAACTGGAAAATAAATCGGAAAACGACTATTAGGAAGACATAGGCGCAGATAGAAGTACAATATTAAGATGGATCTCGCAGAAAGAGGAATAAAAAGTAGAAAGTGGATGCAGTTGACTACGGATAGAAATCAGTGAAGAGGTTTTGTGAACGCGGCATTGAATCTCCGGGCTCTATAGGCCATAGAGTTAGTTAGGCAGTTTATATACTAGTGCTTATTTCAAGTATATTCAAATATTCTTCATTTTATGTAAATTTAAGTTCGAAATGTCTTTATAACATATAAAAATAATATATAATTCACTGAAATTTACTTTCACAAAGTAAGATACATATAAGTGACTAAATGGAAACAGAAAAAAAGTCGATTTATTAAAATATCTGTTTACCTAAACGAAAATAAGTTAGGGCATGAAGACACATTATTGGATTCCCTTAAATTAAATTATTCCACGCTGCAGATAAAACTGAAACGTTCATGCGATTTGAGAAAAAAAAAAAAAAAAACATAATATACATTTCGAAATTTTCTTCTTATAACTCTCCCTATCAGAAGTACACTCCTCGTGAGTTCTTTGGAAAGAAACAAATTAGGATGCAATCGAAGGTTAATACGTAATGAATTATGCATTCACAAGATACGTATATTTAAAACCATTTTTGAGAAAATTGTGGGAACAGACCTCAGCCACTTCAATAAACTGTTCTCTCAAATTTTCAGACGTCAATAAACTATTCACTTATTTTTCGATTGCTAATGAACTATTTACTTACGTGAACATATAACATAATTACGCGATACTCTAAGACCGCCAGGAAAATATCTGCGAAATACATACACATTCTCGTACGCAATTTCTGAGAAAATTATTCTAAAATAAATACTCATTGCAAAGAAAAAAAAACACCTCTTGTGATTTTTGTTGTCAGAATGTAAGGAATATTATGCCATACTGTTGGGTTCTTAATAACATAATCATTTATGAGATGAATAAAACCGTATGAAATGCTTTTGAGAGTATAGTCTTAAAAAGGATTCACTCCGAAGAGTATAATATCTCATATTGTAGGACTGTTAATCAATTTTCCATTCAGGAAAAAAAAAAGAAAGAAAGAAAGAAATAACCAAATCGTTCGAGACGTGTTCAAGGAAGTTGTGATTTACAATTTTCATCACCCAATGCGTTGTACTTATCTTTGGGGTAGGAATAAAAAAAATAAAACTCTTTTTCCCTAGATAACCTTTCAAAACATTCAAAATTCATTGCTGGCATGAAACTGATAAATTCATTGAAATGTCGAATTGTATTTGCTTATTCACAACCTCGAGTCTCCTTCCATTGCTCTAAAGTGAAAAAAAATGATTTATTATATAAACCAACAACAGTCCTGTTAAGCATAATGGTGGCCCTGCTCTGAAAGTTTAATATTGAGTGGCAAATTTAATTACACAATTTAAATTATGCTATTAAAGTATTAAAACTGCAAATACCAAATCAATCTATACGAAAATTTTCTTATAATTTCTACAAAATAGTATTTAGACTATAGACAATCTCCTGCGTGGCGACAAACTGCAAGAGGTGATTCCTTACATCAAAATAATAATAATAATAAAAAAGTTCATATGGACCTGTGGGCAAAAGTATATAGTTTCAGAGCTAGGGATGATAAGCATCGCGAAAAAGCCAAATTTCAACAGGCCCTATTTCGAATTCCAGAAACTGGATGGTGGTACTTTTTAGCGTAAAGGAAGTTACGCATTCGCAATCCTAAAATGTATATTTATCAATTTTCAGTGGGTGTGCAGAGTATTTCGTACAGGGTGAAATTCCCAGACATGCCATCTACCGAATCTTTAGATATGCTCTGACTTTATGATTTGTCCAAAGTAGGCAAACGATAAACCTTGATAGCAGTGAACACATAATCATTTCGCGAGATGTCGGAAGCGTTAAGGATCGTCAGGAGCACGGTTTCTAGTACTCGGGAAGAAGTATGCTTTAATGGTTTCTTTCACGCTTATAAGGGAAGAAAACGTGAAATATACCGTGACGAAATACATTGCATCACACATTATTCCCAACACAGACACAGACACACACACACACACACACAAAAAAAAAAAAAAAAAAACATGGAGCTGCCGGTTCCTAACACTTCCGACTTCCCTCGGAAGCATTGGATGTCCACTGTTGTCAAGGCTTACCTTCTGCCTACTTTGGACCCTTCTTGAAATCAGAGTATATTTGAAAACTATTGAGAGCATATATGAAAGTCACACCCTGTAAGGAATAGCCTGTATAACTATTGAAAATTGACGAAATATGCACTTTTGGTTTGTGTATGGGTGGCTTCCTTTACGTTGGTAAGGACCACCGTCCAATGTTTCTGGAACTCGAAATAAGACCTCCTGAAATGGCTTTTTCGTGATTTTGGACAGCCCTAGCATTGAAACTATGTAATTTTCGCCATAGGTCCATACGAACTTTTTATCTTATTTTGATGTGGGGAATCACCTCTTACAGTTTGTCGGTATAGTTCATTAACGCCCTATATATTGAATTCCTGCTATATATTTAGTTATGACACAAATTGCAATATATCGCTCAAGTATAAATTACACTTCTATATCATGTATAATGGAAATAAGAACATTATATTAATGTTTTGGTTTTAAACTTTAGATAAATTAAAATATTAGTCCAAAGAGTACTAGAATTATTCGTTATTTACTCTTCTGGAAATAACGTATTGACTATATTAGAAACATAGAATAAATTAAATTGTTACTCGAGAAGAACTTGTTGATATATGTTAAAATTGGCTGGATCGTAAATATTTCCACTCATTTTCACACACATGCGTTGTTACCTAATTTATGTACATTTCGCGATTATCTCGGATCAGACGTTTAATGACGTTCCAAATGTGTGCAATTGGGTTAAGACGGCGTGAGCAACGGGAATTAGCAACTGTTCAACTAGAATCACTGCAGCGTAATGTAGATCTTGTGACATGGAACGTTGTCCTGCTGAAAGATGTGATTCCCAGCTGAAAATATGACCGACATGAATAAGTGTACATGATCAGAAGTGGCTTGTCGATATCTAGGATCTATCACCGTGCCCTTCACTTGCAGTACCGGGCCCACGGATACTAATGTGAGTGTTTTCCATACCATAATGGAAAAGTCGCTGGTCTGTCGTCGTCCTACTGTGCACGTCTCGAACAGCTGTTCTCCTGGAAAGACAAGTTCTAACTCAGTCATCGATATGGTAAATGCACTATCGTGATCCATCGGACCATGCAACATTAAACCATTGTTTGGCTGTCCAATGTTGATGGACACACACCTATTGCAGTCGCAATCGACGATGTCGTGCTGCTCACGTTTGTAGACGCGTGGGAGGACAGCTGTGGAAGCACATATCTAACTGTGTGCGGTTCACTGTGTATTCAAACACATTCATGCTTGTCCACTCTTAATTTATGTTGTTAATTGTGCTACAATTTGCACGTTATCTCCTTCTAGCAATCTTGATACGCTATGGCATCCGGAATTTTAATGAGGTGTTGTCAACCAACGCCTTGTTATTCGATTCTAGTTTCACAGTAATTTTCCCACCTTCATGATACACTGATCACGACAGCTTGTAAACAGCCGGCAAATTTCACTTTCTCGAGATCCTTATTAACCACAATTACAATGTGACTCAAATCAAACTCTTATATATCACCTCCATTGAGTCTGTTCCCCACTCTACACACAAGCATCACACTGACTGTTCGAGTATGATCATTGCCACCGCCTGGTGAACGATTGTTGTGCTCCGTAACTTTTGTGTAAACCAAACAAGTTCCTTCAGTAATTAGAGGGTGAGTATAATGTTTTGGCTGGTCTGTGTATCTCATTTACTGGATCATATGTCGTCGTCTTTACATAATGAAGTGCCTAATGATGCTATATTACAGAAGAAGTTCCATCTCAGTAAAGTGAAATGCTTTTGTGTAGTCATTATTTAGGTTTATATGGAAACGTGATTTCCTCCAGCACACCGAAAATTACGCATGAACCTTTTTATACACACATGCATCATATACTTTAGCTTAATATGTTATATGCAATAATATACGTCTTATTTTTGGACCTTGTTTTTTTTTTTTTTTTTTTTTTTTTTTTCGTTAAACTCTAATGTAGTGTATACGTAAAAAAAATGTTATGGAGTAGATTATGCATTTGTTGATTGTAGGGCCTATTCTCCTGCAGTGACGTGCATTTTACTTGTAATAAATTACTTTTATTTGTCTGAGGTGGTTTGTGCTTATTAATTTCCCAACACATTTAATAATGAGTTATACCATTTTTATTGGTTTCACTTTTGTGCATTTGTTCTCACTTTATTATGAATTTAGTTAAACGGTATTTGAGGGTTCTAACAACCGCACAATTCTCTCTTGAGCGAGAAGCATGAGTAATGTAAGCATCTTCCGTGTTGGAAACAAAGCAAGTAATATAAATGAGTATTCATTAATCCCTATTATATTCAAAGGGAATCTAGGCATCATTATTTATACACACGCACAACCTGCTTTCCTCTTGCAACATAATGTGCGTGTAATTTACTAAGAAAGATCTGGGTGAATTACGTATTTGTAATTGTGAATTAAAATTTAAAAAAAAAATACATTCTAGTCTCCAAAACTGGAAATATATATTTAACAAATAATAAGTTGTACTTTTGTTATGATGGAAAATAACAATTGGAATTGCTTACGTTACTCGCTACCTGAGCTATTTTAAAGATTCTTAATGAAACCTTCTTCTATTTATAGAAGTTAGTATCATCAAATTTTCTCCTTAAGAAGATAAGTGATCGTTAGTAACTTTTATTTTATTTACTAATATTATCCATTTCCTTTCAATGAATATGATGCAATAACTATTATCATCGTGAATCATTTAATAGCAATATTACTTTGGTAGGTGTATTGTAAAGCAATTTCTATGAGGATCAGTTATATTAGTCGTATATACGATTCTGATAATAGATATTTTACTGCAAGTGCAACTGGACAGGCTTATTGTTTCCAATATGTGGCCAAGATACATGTAAACTATGCTCATGCTATCGAATTTAACCTGGGAACATTGCAGTTCCTGGTTAAGGATTTGTGAGTGTGATCTGTATTTACAGCGTAAACATAAAGCAGAATAATATATTAAAATTACGTTTACTTCTTTTCTATTATACTTGGAGTTCTTCCTAATGCGAGGGTTATTCTTCAAGTAAAGTCCGTTTGTGAATGCAGTTTGAAATTTTGCGTACTCTTCATAGTGAGTGCCCGTGCAGGATCCCGGCACCCTTCGTCTACAGTTTAATATCATTTTCACTGACGATGTCAGTCTGTACTCATCGTAGTGTGGGGTTAACATTTTTTTAAGAAATACTATCAGTTATCCAGTTCAAAACAACAGGAAATATGACAGCTATGAATATACGTCGACAGACACATGGGGGGGGGGGCATAGTGGTGATACAATGAGCGATAATCAAGTATGAAAATAGGTCGAATTGCCCAAGGGAAAGCACGAAAATATCCTCGACCAATTGCACTCTGCTTGTCCGTATGTAATGACTGACAATTTAGCAAGCTTTTGAAACCAAAATTTACGAAAACAAAAGATTCATAATTTACAAATTGTGAAGAATTACTTCTATCATCAAGATCACGAAAAGTAAAACGACTGTAATATCACCATTGGCTATGATCGCACTATTACAAGGAAAATGGCTATCGTCACAGAGCTCCATGAGAGGAATAGTATTGAGCAAGGAATAATATTACGCTAAAACTAGACAACTGTGTATTAATTTACAAAATAAAGGCTTTTCGAACAGTATTTACCAGTTTCCTTTCTATTGGGAAAATTATCCTACTTTAACAAGGCAATCGTTGTATGATCAGAAACATATATTTTACATAATGATATATCATTTAAATCTGCGGATTAATTAAAGCAGCACAAGTTAATTATATTCCTTTAGCACAGCCATTGTGCATTGTGCATAATATCTTATGGTTGACCAATGTCATGTGAATGAATGATGTTTAATGCAAAACTTTTGCTTTCAGATATATTAAAAACAATATTTAAAGTTTGGATGTGCGATTAGCTATAGTGTTTACCTCAGAGTTCCGTTGTTACTTTGACTTTTTAGTCATTTTAAAGATCATTTTTCCCTTGTTGTGATTTGTCGTCCACTGCGAGGGGTATCTTAGACATCGAAATTTCCAGAACGAAAGTGACTAAAATATCTTTCGCTTTTTGTGTATCTTGTTCATAAACAGGATAGATTTCTTCACGAGCTTGCTCAGCATTTAGGCCTTATTTTAGAAATAAGATTAGAAAATGTAACACAGATTCACTCATTGCGCAAATTCACTCATTTTTACGTAGAAATTCCTATAGTTTAATTCTAAGAAATCTACTTTTTTTTTTTTTTTTTTTTTGCATTTCTGTTAACTTCAAAAGTCGTCTGCCAAATAACGTTAGCCCTAAACTAGTGTTACTCATATACCCTGATATTTGGGGAACTAATGTAATTTTGAGTGCAACATTCTCTTTACGTTTTAGATCATACATTATGTTATTGCTATCATTATTAGTAGTAATAGTAGCAGTGATAATATCACTGTACTATGTCACCAAGTCTAGAGTCAAGACCGATGTTAAATGGAAGTATAATGAGTTGGTTTGCTCAGATACGTTTTACACTGAACTGCTCATCGATTCACGCTAACTACAAAATAATGCATTACAAACTAAATTTTGGATGTTGCTACAAATGCGGTAGTAGAGAAATTGACAAATTACTTTCTGAATGTTAGGAATATGGAAACAGGAATACGGTCTTAGAAACACTAACATTACATTTAAAGTTGAAAATTTTCTTGCGCGAAAAAAAAAAAAAAAATGAGTATAATCTGAAAGAGTAATCCTAGAAAATAGTACATTTGAGGAATGAGGACGTACGGAGGAGTTTGGTTAATATCTTGATGGATTTGATTTTAGTGAACATTTATGTGAGACAGTTTATCAGTTGAACTAATATTGTACTATCAATCTGTAATTCAAATCTGTAAATCAATTCGTATCTTTTAAGAACAATTGATTTTAAGAAATATTTACGGACAAGGATTCGAAGGATGTCCAAACTCGGTGTTTGTTTACCACTTGTTACACATAGTAAAAGTTCTTTCTCATGACGTTCTTAGTTTACTTTCGTTTAAATTATTACTTCATTTTTGTGTCTGAAACAACGGTTTTCTTTCCTTCTCCATTTTTCCGAAGGTAGTCATTTTCCGAGATTAAGCCTTTCGGGCCATTTGGTCTATTCTAATAATTATTAAACCAAACCATATATTATTCAAGAGTCACGGTAGCGTAGAGGGTATAGTGTTTGTATATCAATCGGAATACCAGAGTTCGATCACCGTTAGATACAGAATGCATTTTTTTTCTATTATCATTCAAATGCGGCTCAGGCATTCGTCCATACTCTATCGAATGAATGTCTGTCAAACACTGAGAGTAAAGCAGCAGGAATGTGATGTTGACCATGTCATATTTTCGAGATCATATGCAGACGTCACGGTGGTGTTAAATGTAATTTTCATTCCTCCCGTAGGCCACATTTTACCTATTTCAAATGGCGGGATTGTTTTTTTCTCATCAATTGTTGACTATAATGCGAATCCATTCATACAAATGCTCTAGCAATAACATTAAAATTAAGATGCAGGAATCTCAATAAGTGGCAAATAACAAGCAATTTGTAAGACGAAATGTAGCATACATTGTTTGAAATTTCATCAGTTTTCAACTAAACTTCCCCGAAGCGAAAGTCTGGGCTAGTCTCTGTGAGTACAGGGATCGATAATATTTGCATCCCTTCTAAGTTCAAAGACAAATACCCCTTTTTAATGACCCATCATTTACTTCCTCTAAGCGAATTAGCGCTTGGATGTTTTATGTATTCCGTCCAATGGAAACGGATCACTGAGTCCTCCTACTGTCGGTAATTCATAGTTCAAAAGTTTGAATGTCAAAGCATAAAATAGAAATAAAAAGTGAAATATCTCTCGCGTTCTCTTTGTCTCTGTGTATCAATGGCCCCGATCAGCCGTAAGCACTCATGCACACTACTGCATAGTGAGTGGCTAGTGTGGTTAGCTAATTACGGTCACTGTATTATTGAAGTGCTTACTCGAACCAGCCGTACGTGTACATGAAATATCAAATCGTAGGTTCTCTGGCGGTTAGCACTGAACTTGATACGTGAAATAGTTAATTCAACATAGCGGATGCATTTCCTCTCTGTTAGAATTGGAAGCAAAGCACTTCTCAACTGTATGGAAATGCAACGCTATATCAGCATGTAAATAGTATTGTTGACTTGCGCATTTATTTTTATAACTAGGTCATTGTTGGTTTATTAATATAAATTGAAATGTATGTAGTATGTTATCAATTATTTTCCTAGGTCGAATAATTTCATGGTATGCAAACTTCATAGTATTAGCTAGAAACTATTTTTGTTTTCACTGTCGGCGATGCTGATAACATGACTTTAAGTTTACGTAAGTAATGCAAAGTTTCATTTTTCTGATTTTCAGGAAAAATAATAATGATAATGACAATAATTAAGAATACTTAAAACATGCAAAAAATAATTGAACAGTAATATTGTGAACGATGTTAATAATTTCTCAAATAACTTAAACTCTTAATGGTCATAAGTTTGCTTATCTTTGTTTTATTTGCACCTGAATAAAAAAAATAATGGAGAGTGCATATCAAGAGTTTATTTTAATAAATGTAGCATTCATAGACTTAGTCCAATTATGAAACAGCTGATTGCATAATAATAAATTAATCGTTCATTCCTTTCGCACGTTTCACTTTTGAAAGCTTGTCAAACAATTATGCCTACGATACGGGTATCAGTGATGAAGCAGGTCCCAGGTTATTAGGCCACTTCAACCATACCAATTAATACTATATCCCATAAGTAGAAGAAAGAAGTGGAAGGTTATGAAGAAGACTATTAAATTAACAGGCATAGCAGGTAAATACTTCAAAATTTTGCAAGCTAATATTTTCAAATTTAAATAATGTTGAAGCTTATTCGTTCTAAAATCTATATAAGATTCAATGAATTGTGAATTTTGATATGAGTTTTCTCGTCGCAAAATAATTTCTTTTTTTTTTTTTTTTTTTTTCCTTGGTGTAAGGAATTGTGGAGTTCAGTTCCAGGTAGGAAACTATGTGGTCTAAATATTACGTTCCATATAGACTTCGGGTTGAAAGAAGATCTACAAAAATGAAACTTTAAAAATGATTGGCATTGCTTTCCAGTAAAGTTTTTATTATTATTATTATTAAGACAAAGGTCCCCTAGAAACCATGTGCGACTTTCTGGCCAACAACAGGATCGAAAAACCATCACAAAATAATGAATAAAACATTGCAGAAAAATATCGATTTTTTGCAGTAAAATGTCATTAAAATGTTCACACCCTATATCGTAAGTTCCTAACCTGGTTTACATGGCGCCTTTTTTCGTAAACCCAGCAGTATTAACATCACCCCATCCTACGCGAGTGTTGGTCATACGTAAGTTTTGTCTGACCTATTCTGCAATTTAAGATGCAACATTGAAACATCAAATATATAATAATAATAATAATAATAATAATAATAATAATAATAATAATAATAATAATAATAATAATAATAATAATAATAATAATAATAATAATTTATATTTATTTCCAGTAATGTTTCTCCATACCACACGGAAATGTCAGGGAAAAATAGCACAATCTACACTGAAGGCAATCCTCATCCCTTCAACTCCCCTTCCCTCTTTGATGTATGAACGTACGAGATTAACAAATTGCAGATAAACTAAAAACCTTTTTTTTTTTTTTTTGTTTTTTGTTTAAATAAGTTTTTATTCCTATCAGCCAAGAGAAGATATTGACATCCGACGTTTCAAATGCACACATCGCATCCGTCTTTAGATATTGGAATTAGCCATAACATTTGCAAATATTGTATTATGAGTAGAGATGCAAAAAAGCCGGCTTTTTTGAATCGATGGTTTTTTTCACATAAAAAGCCGGCTTTTTTGGGAAAAAAACGAGAATTTTGGAAATTTTGGCTTTTTTCATTTTCATGATTTTTCTATCTAAATAGCTTTCTTATAGTATATTCTATACTTAGATAAGAATTCCATGACCTAAATGCCATATTTCGCTCTAAAATTCACCATCAAGATGGAGGAGCACATGTTTTACGAATTAAAGCTAACATGAAGAATGTAGTATTTGAGGGCAATTTTAGAGGCTATTTAACTTTATTTTAACTTTTGAGTTATCGATATTTTTTTCTTCTCGATATCATTTCAGTTTGTCGTCTGTTTCATTTCTAAGAGCTTAGTACTCTAGCTTCTAACGCAGAAGTTAAACTTACGTTTTTCTATATATCCGTCTACCCGTACTTCCACATTTCTGTTATACTGTAGCTGTGCAACGATTTAGCAATAATTTTCCGGATACAACCTTGAATACTAATTTATACAAATAATCAGTAGCGGATTTAGAAACGTACTTTGGGACGGGTTTCTCTGATTGTTTCATTTTCTAAAATCTCCTAATTTTATTTGGGAGGAGCTTGAAGTTTATGAGTACAGGCATAACTAATACTGTATTTCGTTTTGTTTATATATTTAGCGATAATCTTCCGGATACAACCTTGAAGATCATTTTATACTGAGAATCAGTGGCGGATTTAGAAAAGTATTTTGGGAGGTTTTTTTTTTTCTTACTAATGTTAGGTTTTCTAAACATTCGTTATTTTTATTTGACGGCAGCTTAAAGTTAATGAGCAAAGGCATAACTAATAGATATTTCGTTTGTTTTAGACATTCCGTAATTTTGGGGAACATGCTTCAGTCCGAAAGACCGCCCCCCCCTAACCCTCGCAAAACCGTCACTGCTGGTAATTAGTAATAATAACGATTTAAAAACAATAATAAATGAAGTCAGACAACTCACAGTATACGCACTATTTCTACTTCATAGATGGAATGAAGAAAAGTTTTGTCAGAATGGTCGAATGCTGAGTTAAATTCCGGACTTCTCGATAGAAGCGCAAAAGCTCCAGTCAATCATGTTTGTTGTGCAGTTGTATTTATCTTAACTTAAATATATTCCGTAGTCAGGGGTGTAGCCAAGGGGGGCCCATCGGGGCCGGGCCCCCCAAATGGTTTCCTGGCCCCCCCAAATGACCAGCTTTTAAAACATCATAGTAAAATTATCTCGCTTCATTCATTTAAAAGTAACGAAGTTTATTGACAATTAATAATTTATGGTAAAATAGTATGGAGAAATATTGTTTTTACATACCGATCGAAAAATAGTATAGTATCTCTACCTTATACCGATCGAAAAATAGGATACTTTTTTCTGACAGCAGATTACACAATTTACTGCGATTTATATTTGACAGTTTGAAGACAAACGTTTTAACAAGGTGCTACAAATACAACCATAAAACAAAGGTACTAAACTTATTTGTAAGTACAGTATATTTTTATATGCTTTAACAAGTGTTTTAAAAGACATAGAGGATGGAAAATTTGGTGAGAAACAATGCTTTTATTCAATTTGGATTTTATTCCCTCTCTCCTTTATTTCTACTCAGTGTAATAAAATAATTATTTTTTTTTTAGTCACGAATAATAAATATTTTTGTCAGGAAACCGTAAAGAAATTAAGTGAAATTTCAAAGAAAATCAATCTTGTGTAGATAGATTCTGTATACAAGGACTTAAATTTAAAGGTAACCAAGAAAAGTTTTGTTGCTTTTTCACCCACCACCTTCGAACATTAATATGTCACCTAACCTGGAAGATCAAAAATAGTCCCCATCAGCATCGACGACCTTCTGAAAACGTTCTGGGAGGCCATGGAATCCATCGCGGTAGAACTTGGTGGGCCGTGAAACGAACAAAGTATTAGGTGCATTTTGGACTTTTACTAGGGTTTTGAACTGGCGTCCTCTAAGGTGATTGTTTAAAGAATGGAACAGGTGATAATCGGACGGTGCAATACCCGAGGAATATAGTAGTTGTAATATTGTTTCCCATCCAAGGCGGAAAATGGTGTCCTGAGTCATCTTAGCCACGTGGGACTTAGCGTTGTCCCGTAAACAAGGACTCATGTGCAATTCAGAAGCGATGGCTCCAGAGTTTTGAGTTTTTGTTGAGCACAGCTCAACTGCTGACACTACACAGTTGCATTGATACTCTGACCAGCTGGTAGCAGTTCCCGATGCACGATGCACCAAACACACAGAAGGACCTTATTCTGGTACAGTGCTGGTTTCGGCTATTTCGTTATCGGTTCATGGGATGCTAACCAATGATGACGGCGCCGTGGAGCTTCGTATAAAACACACTTTTTATCACATGTCAACGCCCTGTCCAGAAACAGTAAATAAACACAGGCGACTGCCGCGTTGCCTTCTGGCCCGGAGTCAAAATATGTGAGACTCATTGACCCAACTTGTAGTGCTTCACAAGTTGATGAATGTGCTGCCGAATGGTTTCTCCACACACTGAATTGTAGTCCCAGTTCCTCTTTGTACATGTGTTGGTCTTCTGGCACGTGGTTTTTCGGGTGTTTCGTCATCGTCCTTAAACTTGTTAAACCATCCCTGCAATGTCCACGTCGTCACGACACCCTCACCAAAGGCCTGGCATATCTTCTGTCCCGCTACAGCGACGTTTGACCTCCATTTGAACTCGTTCAGCATACATGCTCTTATGACGCTCTATGGATGTCCCATGTTCCCTCTGTCTTTACGCAAGTTCACGGTGTGTCTGAATTTCCACAACCAGGTAGTATGTTGGATATACCCACACCAACAACTGGCGTTCGCCTTATCTCCACTCGCATTCAACTCACGGTGTGAGGTCAAATTGAATACAGACTTCCACGAAAAGGGCAGAACTTTCTTGGTTACCTTTATAGTTATGCACAAAAGTATAGCGTTTGGTCCCGGGCAGTAGTTCTTGATTAAGCATAACAAAAACTATCTTGAATATAATTTATGGATAATAATAATAATAATAATAATAATAATAATAATAATAATAATAATAATAATAATAATAATAATAATAATAATATAATAAGCTAAAATAGTGTTTTATTTTCCAGAAGAAAACCAACATTTTCCTTTCTTTCAGACCTCAAAAACACTAGCAGCAACAATTTTTTTTGGCTTTGTACATTGTAGCTGACCCCCCCTCAAAAACGACGGCCCCCCCTACACGAACCTGCTGGCTACACCCCTGTCCGTAGTCCTTTTTTGTGTGTGTGTTGGTGGGGTGGAGAGAGTTACATAATGATATGAAGGGTGTGAGCCAAGAACATGGTAACTAACAAATTTTCAATTGCTGAGTTACGCAGCATCAAATAGGCAGCAACGCATACCACTTCGTTTAATCCCTCATGTATAGACTTATGTGAAAAATCAGCTTTCCGACTTTCAGAATGGATTGTGCAGCAGAACATTTCTAATTTCTTAAAATAGTAAAATTATGGGTTACCATGTTCTTATCTCACACCCTTCATGTTCAATCCCTTTTGTTAAAAATACAGAAAACTTGAGGACTGAATAAACCGTGATGGTGCTTATATAAAACTGTAGAATTTCAAGAACATATAAAACCAAAAGCTGTAGGTGTGCAGCCTTTAAGTGTATCATATAAATCTAAGTATTTTTCTTATGTTTAATTTTAATTTTATTTTGTTCCAAAAAGAGGGTATGGAATATTTTGAAGTAAAAATACTACATAGAATTTTGCTACTTATTTGAGTATTTTTTTTAAAAGAAGTATTTACTTTTAGGGTTGGCTGGTTTACACCAGCTATTTTTCTTCTTTTTTTTAAAATAAACAACTGGTTTAAACCGAAAAAAAAATAAAAGGTACGAAAAATGCGAATCGTGTGAACTTCATGGTGACGTTTCCATACATCAAACCATCTGCATTAGTTTTATTTCCTTTTCACCTTTTAATCAAGATGTATTTTCAATTCTCGGTCGAACCACAACCCTTCTTTCATGCGTAAACAAAGTAGCGGTTCGGATGTCACTTTAAGCGAAAGTCTTCTCCTTGATAACCACGGTATTACGTAAGGATGTTAAGCCTGAACATACGAAACGAAACTAAATTGTATATTTCTTCATGCCTGAATGGCTGTTTTATAAAGAAGCCAAGGTTGCTTAAATATACTGATATAAAATGACAAAATTTATCGATTGCCTACGTAGCTTCCAACATTAGCTTGGATTGTATCTTCAATGATATGTACGCACTAAATTTGTAATTTAATACCTCAGTTTTAGCGTACTGATTATGATACGTTGATCTTTAAATTTTACATGCAAAGCAATAATAGGATTTGTTCCGTTATTGTTTTACATTTAGAGTAAAGACGGGATTTTCCCGATGGCTAGGGCGGGAGTTTCTCAATTTAAGAAATTTACTGACCGGACTTCTTTAAGCTTATGGGACCTCTTCCAGCATAACCCCGTTGTTGCATAATAACACCAAGGCGAAACAAACTTATGTCTGTCAATATGTAATATAAATACATAAAGCAAAATATCTAAACCCCAAAAAAACCTGGTTTAAACCAAAAAAGCCTAGTTTAAACTCCCCCCAAAAAACGGGTTTTTGGCATTTTCAAAAACAACCATGGCCAGGGAGTAATCTACACCCCTCCAACACCCCCCTAACACCCCTCCAAATTTCTTTACACACACCCCTGGATGGAAAAAGAATACTCCCCCAAATCCAATTGTATCAATCAGTATAATATAGATTATTTATTACATCAAGTTAAAAAAGGTTTAGCGTTTAGGAAAGAAGGCAATATTCTTATTTATTTATTTCACTTCAAAATACGAAGCGACCTCGTTCTCCTGTACGGGTTCGAGGACCACATGACCTCTTTGTTTCGGGCGGTGTTTCGATCGAAACAATTGACAAAACAGACCGCTGATACCTACCCTCCTGGGCTCCGCAGTCGTTTCTGAGAAAAGAGATGCATGGACAGATGCAGATGACTGAAATTGGCAACGTCTTGAGCGGTCATTCACCTACCTCCTCCTCAATAAGGAAAAATAGTAATAAGCCTATACCAGATTCAGTTGGTAAGTGCTACTCTCCAACAGGCTCGCAACCAGAGGGGGGCTTGGGAGGGGCTGGCTATCCCTAAATTTTTCATGTTCCCTCCAGACCTCAATACAAAATGCACAATTTAGATATTTGTAAGAGAATTTTAAATGACTTGGCCCCTCCTAACATATTCATGGGCCCCAAAGAGCTGTGGCTGTGGCTGGTTTCGAGCCTGCTCTGCAAGAGGTGTATCAACGGACGGACGTTAGAAGGGTGTAGTTAAAACGTTTTTAGAAATGAAAAGATCGATAAAGTAAGAATTATATATATTTTTAGATTGATTCTAGTGTTATGCAGGAACGCATTTTTTGCTAGCTTAATTTTTGTAAAGTATATTTTTATTCGCGTAAATTCATTGAGCGGAACAGGGCTCATAATGAGTCACTTTTTCAACTAAAATTTACTTTTTTTCAAATTGGTCACTAAAAGTTACTTTTTTGAGAGGTAAAGTGACTTTTTCGTGTGATTTAGTTTTGCATTGGCAGTTTTCTAAGAAAAAATATAAAAACAAATGGAAAAAGACAGAAACTTGTTACTCATTATTCTTCTGAAAGCTTCAGTACTTGCTGTCACATGTGAAAGAGTCAGCTTTATTCTCACTTCAGCTCTTATTCTTTCTAAAGCACAGTGGATGGTTGGTGGATGCTTAAGTTCTCAAGGTGGGGTTGAGAACCCTTCTGTGTCTATTCTTTCTTCTATCAAAATAATCTTTTAGTTTTCTCTCGTAATAGTTAACGCTCCGTTCAACGTTGTGTGCGTGTTTGTGTGGTTCATCTTGTATTATGCTTCTGGTATGTTCTTAAGAGTAGATGATGAATTTGAATATTTCAAGGCTTTGAGAACTCTCAATCCTAAGTTAAATATAATGTCTGAGATGAAGAAATTCGGAAATAGGCCAGAACTGGTTCCATTTACTCAGAAGCTTCTTACATCTGCTAAGTCTGCTTACCGTAACTACAAAGCATACTTGGAAAACCTAAGAAAGGAAGAAGCTCAAAAAGAAGAATTAAAGAAAAAAGGGGCATGGTGAGATTTTGGTCACTTTTTCGTGTGCTTTTGGCCATTTTTGATCACTCTTCAACCATTTACAAGAGATCAGACCCCTATGAGCCCTGGGATTATTAAAATTAGGGTATATTAAAGAAGACAAAACAGAAAGATAAAACATATTTGTAAACTGAAAAACTGGATTTCTGAAAAACAACTAAATCAATGAATAATGTTCTTATGAAAGATATTCAGAGCCAATAACGTAGCCAGGAAGGGGCAGGAACGGAGATTAAGAGATCAAATAATATTACAACAATTAACGTTAACAACAGGGTTAGAATATTAAAATAATGAAATTGGAACTACGTACGTATTAATTACTAAACGAATGTGATTTCAACATGGGACGAGGGATTTTTTTCCCAATTAATATTTTGGAAAACGATCACCCACTAAAACTTGCTGGGGTTGAATAAATTGAAATAATAGCAGAATTTTGCAAAATAATTACAATAATTCGTATGTAATCAATTCACATGTAATTTCTGGGTAAAATAGTGCAGCTTAATTCCTAATACAGTGAAATCTCTCTTAACGGGCATCTCTCAATAGTGGACATCTTCATAAGAGGACAAACTTTCTTATTCTTCCATTCCATAAATATGTGTGGTGTGGAGTTATGAGAGAGAACCCTTCCTTTTAGGGACACCCCTCATTTACGAACAAATAATCGGTTCCACCGATGTCCGTTTTGAGAGGTTTCACTGTATTACTTAGTTTAATAATAATAATAAATGCTCAAATGTGTAAACTTACTTTATTAAACCTACCACTGCGAAGAACTGATATTATTACTATTACTATTATTATTATTATTATTATTATTATTATTATTATTATTATTATTATTATTATTATTATTATTATTATTGCAATAGTTGCGTAACAAAATATACTACTTTCTTGTTTGAGTTTGCTTAAAAATTGTATCACTATTCTGAGAGCACACCCCTCCTTTTATTTTGAACACCCCCCCAAGTAAAAATTTCTGGCGTACTTACTGACCATGGCTCTTGCCAACCCTGCTTACTTTTGTATGTAGGAGGTTAAAAAAAATCTTATTATATACATTGGTTAATCCTTTGGAATTCATAATGTAAATATGTTAAGAAGTAAAACTGTTTGAAATATCTTTTCGAAATTCATGGTTTATTTTCGAGGTTTTATATTATTATCGGCATCAACCACTAATTAAATGACTTTTTGTGTTGTAGAGAAGCGAAACAAAATCTGGTTTATCAATTTAAAGCAGAATTTTCAAAAAAGCCCAAAATTTCCCAAGCAAAAAAGCGAAGCAGAAAAAAACGAGTTTTTTTTTTCAAAAAAGCCGGTTTTTTTTCCGAGCCCTTGCATCTCTAATTATGAGAGATTACTTAATTGGTCCATGTCTTTAACCAGCTCGATTAAATGGACAGCTTTATTGTTACTTTAGGCAAACGTTTTACCAGTAGTGTTTAAGGAGATTTCGCTACAACTTTGTCAGCGCATTTGTCTCCAACATGATAGATCCTAGTTCCATTTCTCACATCACGTGCTGTAGTACTTGAATCATTGGCCACCGGAGCAATGGATAGAGCGATTTGGCCCGTGAGTAGGCCTGTTCGTTCACCGTGAGAATGTTTCCTTCCTGACAAGTAAAGGTTTTCCCCCAAGAATCGGGGATCCGGAAACTGTGCATATATTTAGATAGAGGAGGACCACAAAGGCATACTGGTTAAATATGCCGGGCCGACAGCAAAGGATAAATCCAATATGGCCGCCCGATGTTCATGCCAATCGACTTTTGCAAGCAACCTCTCATCCACTTACCATGGGCAGATTGACTTAATGTTTTGCAGATTGATATATGTATGAACACTACACATCTATTGGTTTGAAATTTCGCGGACGTTGACGTATTGAACCCAATATGGCCGATCAAGATGCCAATGTGTCAACGACTTGTGTCTGGAAAACGAATTGTACTATGGAAATACAGTATCACTAGACGTTTACGAAAAGCATTAAACGGTTCAAAATATCGCCATCTGAAAACCAATATCGCCGAATAAAACCCTGAACCAAACAGTTCGTACTACAAAAACGAAATTCTGTGTAAAGGTTCATTACCACTACATTGAGAAAAAATGTAGGTGGCATACTTAAAAAGGTAGCTTACATACGTAATTCCTGTAGTTTTTTGGACTTAACGTACAGCAGACGTATAACTGAAAACGCATATTTTACAATACTTTCCGTATAAGTGTTCCATGTATACATATTTCCGTGTGAAACAATATAGGCTATCAGGATCTCACATACAAATGGACGTATATAACATATAGCTGAGGAATGTAACATAAGTATATGCATGTGGTATACGGAAACCTGTTAGATGCAAGACATTCTGCAACGGTATGATGTAACATCTAAGAACAGTGCCTATGTAGCTTACGGTTAACGTATGCTCCGTACTGATTTCTGTAGTAAGCAAGAGGGTACCGTATATTTGTACAATTTAGCGCTGTCCGGAGAACGGATTTTTCTCAGTGTAGTAGGTGAGAAAAATAATACAAATCGATCACAACTTCTACATCGTGTATCCAATATAGCCGCGAAATACGCACATAAAATATCCACTGTAAACAGTTCAGGTGGTTTCGCATGAAAATCACCTACAATTAACTGTAACAGATTTTGCAGGTGAAATGTCAGTAAGTTAAAAATGTTGCCAGTGCCTGTGTTATCTGTTTGAAGTATTACACGCAAACATATACTGTTCATTTGGGAAGGTCTAGAACGCACTAGCTACACACGTCCTAGAATACGCGTCTCAAAGTTATATATAATGCGGTTTGCAAATTTTAAGAGGTTGCTTGGAAAAGTCGATTGGCATGACCTTCGGGCGGCCATATTGGGTTTATACTTTACTGTCGGCCCGACATATTTCACCAGTATATATTCGTGGCCCTCCTCTATCTAAATGTATGCGCAGTTTCCGGATCTCCGATTCTTGGGAGAGAACCTTTACTTGTGACACTTTTGCCCCTACAGAAAAAAAAAAACTTTTTTTTCCTGTGGGGGCATATGAAAGCTCTGATTTACGAAATAACTTCACTTTAAGAAGAGGTAGTTACAAGAGCTGTTAAAGCTAGCCATAGCATCAAGGAGGCACACACATGTTCACACATGTTGGAGACTCACTGTTTTGCTTTTGTAATGCCTGTATTGGCGTTGGAGGATGGCGTTTTAGGCAGATTCTCTTGAAGTGGATATAAAGTTGTTTCTTGCATATGTAGTGATGTTCTCATTTCACTGCTGTTGTTATTCATTGTTTTATTGTTATACAATCAAGCACAGCATTTGGCCTCTAGATCGATTTATCATTAACTCATTCTGTCAAGGTTTACTTTTTCCATACTTTGTACAAACTATTACGTCCGAGCATGTCTGGGAATCCCTTATGCATTCTGCGTAATCGTTTACCCACTCACCGGACATTGCTGACAAGCATTTTGTTAGATTATGTATGACTTCACCTATTATACGGCTATCAACTACCAGATCCAGAGTCCCTCGTGTTCGAAATAAAACGTGTTACATTTTTGCTGTTTACTGCTTTAGGGCCTGCCATAGGTAAAAGTAGTTTTATTACTGCATTTATTGTTTTATAGCCTTATGACCTTTCTCAATACCGATACTACTACAAATAAGGTCATGATCTATTTTGGCTTTGAATTTCTTGTAACACCTATGAGTCGAATCAGAGAACCCTTGGTTTCAAGGTGGCGCGTGACATTATTCATCCGTTTTGGCCAATATGTGCACCCCTAAACAATGACTTTTCTATTTACCTGCAATTTGTTTTCGCCGACTCTATGATAATCTCATACGTTCATATATCAAAGAGGGAAGAGGAGGCGAATGGAGAGGCTACTTCGAGTGTAGGTTGTGCTATTGTTCCCTGGCATGTCCGTGTGCTCCTGATCCGTTTAATGACACTCTCACCATTGTCACTGGCTGGCAATAACATGCGTCATATTTCCTATTAGTAACTACAACGTGAACCAAACACGGCCAAAAGACCTTCCAAGTTGGTCACTGCAATGAACAGATGTCTTCCTAGAAGTGTCCATGGGTTTCATCGCGGTTCTCCTTTTGTATGGTATATTTTCATTCCTTCAACTCTTTTCATATTTCTTTAATTACCCGCCTCTTTAGATTAAGAGGCAACA
This sequence comes from Thermobia domestica, assembly GCF_964235325.1. Taxonomy (NCBI): domain Eukaryota; kingdom Metazoa; phylum Arthropoda; class Insecta; order Zygentoma; family Lepismatidae; genus Thermobia; species Thermobia domestica. The sequence continues at coordinate 141,292,479 of NC_137459.1, read as the reverse complement.
GTGTGGAATGCTAATTTGTTTGAAAGAAATCTAAAAGGATAAGTTACTAACTCTTCTCGGACTACCTACTTTCTTAACACGACTTTTCTCCCTTTTTGTTACTTAACCATGTTGTAGCATTTATGTGTCCCATACGTTATAAACAATCTGTTATTCGCTACGTGGGAGGAGGAAAAGGGGGTACATGATAACTCAATGTTAGTGTGCACCTATATGACAAGGGATTCCTCTTTAGATTTACGACAGAGTGAGCTTGTGATGAAGATAATTCTATTTCTTGTTTTTTTTTTTTTTTTTGTTTTTTTTTGTGTGTGTTTCTTTTTGCGGGGCATACTCCCGTTTTCTCGCAAACCTTTATTGGACCAATTTTTGCAAAACCATTCCTTATTATTAATGTCAGTCTCCTTTAGCACATAGATCATGAGTATGAGTCATGAACATGCAGGTGTAATGATATTATTGAATATCCAATTATTTACTACATTCAGCCCCAACTGTAGCTATACAATCTCACACAACACACCGAAAATCCTTCACCATCTAGATTTCGTACACAATATTGATAACCTTCCAACGAATTTTTGTTACTTGGTGGTAGGTTGTTCTATCTGTCATGAATCGGACCCACCTGTCCTAACGGAACATGAAAAAAAAAAACTCCCTTCCTGTGGGGGACTCCCTTGTGCCACCACTGAATGATTCAGAATCATGCATTTTTGAATAGAGTGGATTACAAGTGTAAGACAATAACATGCGCCTCAACTCAATGGCTAATAGTTTTGGAGATATTCGCCCCCAAAGTTAATTTTCCCACGGATTTGGGCAGTCATTGCTCTGAAAGTATGCACTTTTGACCACGAGTCCATATGTACTTTTTTTTCTCTTATTTTGATTTGAGGAATCACTTGTTTTAGTTTGTTGGTCTAGTTCATTAATACTCTGTATATATATATATATATATATATATATATATATATATATATATATATATATATATATATATATATATATATATACACAAAAGTTGTACCATGTTTTTTCGTTGGTACTTAGTTTGAAGAAAGCTGTCTCAATTTCCTGTGTTGTGGCTTTTTCTTTGCCAACTGGCAAGACTGTTGTTCTGTTGAAGCATGCTGAGTGAGTAAAGAGAAGAAATGGTCATTCAGAGTGAAAAAAAATGGCAACAAATCGGATGGTGCGAGGTAGACAAGACAAATAAAATATCCTTCACGTAAACAGCAAAGATCAGGTGATTGACATTCCAGACAAAAAAAAAAAGTTATTTTGTGGTTGACAAATAAAGAATATTATGGAAATATAATTTCTACCGCAGGATAAGCGTGTTAAAAGAATCATACCTAGGCCGATGACAGAAAAATAGGAAGAAGAAATAGGGAAAAAGTTAAAACATATATGGACAAAAATGGCCGATCTCCGTTGTGGGATTCATAATGGACGATATCAAAACAGAATAATCATACGTGAAGACGAAAATGTTGTTAGCGGAAGATCTTGGAACATGAGAGCTTCTCAGTTGTGGCAAGTAACTTGCCAATAATGGCGGGGTATCTATGATGATGGTTGCCTATATGCTACAGTATGTTCGTACTACCTTCTGTACATAAAATATTATTGAAAGTTTGGCTACTATACACTAGCAGGGTGTAAGTGAAGAGAGTTGGATTATCAGCTCAAAATAGTTCAACAATTCCTCGAAGTTTGGTTAGCGCACGTGCCTGCAGAACAGGACTCCCAGGTACGATTCCCGGCGGGATTTCGTGTGGTTTGGATTCAACGTTTGACTGTAGGTTGATGTGTTATATAGCTCCCGTGCAGAACAGGACGATTAACTCTAAATCAATCAACAACAACAAGAAGATTTTACTTCTTAAATGACTGTACATTCTTTGTAAAAACAGTTTGTAACGCTTTGCATGTAAAATTGGAATATTACTTTTCTGTATAATGTATTGTTTTATTGAAAACTTACATAAAATACAAACTATATAAGTTAAAATGATTGTTTTGCTCAGTGTACCCACTTTGTAAAATATAACTAAATAAATAAGAACAAAACAAAATTTTATCAATGTTAGATAGCATGATATTTGTTGCTCAGCGTGATTAGTGTGTTATTCTTGTACATCCCTAATATCCTGTGTAATAATATGCTAACTACAAGTGCTATTTTTGTGGTTTATCTTGTTGCGAAGGAAGAAAGAAAAGTGAAATATTCCCTTGGAACAGGGATAGGAAATTGTAGATCCACTTAGAGATAGAAGAATTATCCAAATATTGTATCGGGAAGATCCTGGAAAGCTTGGAACGCAGCTCATTCTATCCTTAATCTTGTTTCTTTCCATTGAATCAGACATTAGGATGGAGGCACACAAACACTCACTCACTCCACAGTCCACACACACACACACACACAAGGAGCGAGAGAGAGAACGTTAGTAGCGCTTGATGTTCAACTCAATACAAGCCCGATTTTTCATTGTATTTCTTTTCTTTTCTGTACTAAACGAATGGGAGAACAATCATTTTCGAAGACAATGGTAAATGGGTTCTGGCTTCAGGACTGACATTGTTGCAAGTCTGAACAAGATCTAAACAATTTCCGGGTCGTCGCGATTCTCTCCAGTAAAGAATAAAGGAGCTTACTACCCTCAACCCTCAGCCGTATGTTAGCCAAATAGCACATTGGGCACTGGGTGGTTAGTTGATGAATAATGGTCTAACGCTGTCAACACACACACACACACACACACACACACAAAGTACTAGTTGTCCACCATGTTAAATTGATTTGAAAATGTGACTACAAGAAAAGTGTTCAGCTTCAAGAAAGAAAAAAATAATGGTGATTGAATTTTCTTTCATATTTGAAATTAAAGTCGTAGAGCATGATGACGAAAGATGATATTATTATTATTATTATTATTATTATTATTATTATTATTATTATTATTATTATTATTATTATTATTATTATTATTAGTAGTAGTAGTAGTAGTAGTAGTAGTAGTAGTAGTATTTGAATCTCCTTGTGAGAAGCTTCTTCCTTCATAATATATATTACTGAGCAATGGAAACACACAACATAATATAATATTATATATTGTATAACGTACTTAGTGGTCTCCAGTCATCGCGCTCCTTAGTAGTCAAATGACAAATGCTAATGCTTTCCATGTGCCTGGTTCCGAGTTTGAATCCAGCTAGATTCGAGTAGTAGTTCTGATATCATGCTGAGTTGTGGATCTTGTATCATATGTGTAATATATATGCTGGAGGTTAGTAAACTCTCATCAGTTTTAAATGATGTTCTCTAAAGATAGAATATGAAAACAACATGAACAGAATTGTTACCGAAATGAAGACATGCATTGAATTATTAGTAGCAAAATTAATTTATTACTCATTAGAATGGACAGTCGAAACACGTTCCAACTCACTATTGTTTTAGTAACGCGTATTTTTAATAGTATATTCGGTGTCTAAGTTGTTTTCTTCAGACTAAAATTACTTTGTGCTATATCCCACAAAATAAAAGTTATTTGTCAACTTATACTTTGCCAGCATATATGGTACTTTGATGTGATACTGCAATTCAAATTTCTTCCAGGTAATATATATTCCTGTATTTCTTCTAGGGAACAAATTTTACTGGACATATTTATTCCAAATGAAAGTATGTGTATTTTCCAATTTCACTGAAATCAAGCCTCCGTCCTTCATAATCATGGAGTTCCATAAGAGCGCAACACACAAAAACTAAAACTGGTATGAAAGCATTTGACTGCGATTTGTAAGCACTTGAGACTAAGTTTACTTCTATACTAAAACTCTATATACTCTCTCTCTCTCTCTCTCTCTCTCTCTCTCTCTCTATATATATATATATATATATATATATATATATATATAGATAGATAGATAGATAGATAGATAGATAGATAGATAGATAGATATAGATATAGATAGATATTTTTCGTATATTGAAGACCTGGTTCGACCCCGACCAAGAAAGTTTGTGATGAACAACATCGTGTCCTTGATTTTCTCGGGGTACTCCCACTTCCCACTTCATCCCAGTGTATCATTCCACCAATTCTTCCATCACCATTTGCTTGCCTTAATCACCGTCTCCTTTAACCTAAAGGGCGTAGGTATGGGACGTTAAACTGAAATATATCATATCATTTCATATATTGAGGAAACTGGAAAATCAACTGGCATCTTGTTAGAATAAATAGTCATTCTTGAGTATCATAGGAAGTCATGTTTAGCAAGCAAACAATACACAAATCAGTGGCAACTCCTATTTTGATTGGCAAGCTAGTTATACTACAACATGTGAAAAAAAAGTTAGGTTCAATGAAAAGCATGTTTGTTATATCTTCATTCATATTTTGCTCTGGGATATTAAAGAAGTTTGAAATTAATATACAGTATAGTGAATACTTATATTCAATTTTATTTTAATTGTCTCTTGATATTTAAAACTAACTTGATACTTTCACATGGAAGAAAAATAGCATATGCATATTACAAAGCAATATCTTATGTAGTTCCTTCAAGAGGCTCCCACATTCTGAGTGAGATACATTTGACCAGACATTGTTGTACTGAAATATGGAGGCCAGGGTTGTTTGAATGAAGAGTTCCCTGATGTCGTTTTTATTTGTGTGGTCGCTCCCATTGTGTAGCAGCCAGAAATGTGGGAGGTACCCAATCATCCACACACAATCAGACGCTCCGTTAAGGAACAATTACGCTGCACAATACTCGCAAGTGAGTAGCCTAGCCAGGATTTTTGTTTGGATTCTTAGTGTTGTTTATATATATATATATATATATATATATATATATATATATATATATATATATATGTGTGTGTGTGTGTGTAGGCCTATATATGCGCATTTGTGAGGCCGGAAAGTTTAATTCTATAATAATAATAATTAACAATAATAATAATAATAATAATAATAATAATAATAATAATAATAATATTTACATCTTTCTCTGAGTACTGTCTTTTTGAGATATTTCTTCGCTGTTTCTAGATTGCTGTTTTTGCACATTTTCTTTGCCAAAATTAACACCATTACAGTTTTTTTTGTTCTACAATTTTTTCTAAAGCGTTTTTCGAGTCTTTCTCTGACTAGTATATCCTTTATATTTTTCTCTGTTTTTTTTTTCTTTTTTGTTAACACATTTTCCTCATCAAAATTAATACAATTATCTTTTCTTCTGCTTTAAGTACTTCTGTAAAATTATTCCGACAATTTGCAATTGCAAAGTAAATTCTTATTTCAAGACCCTAAACACGTATAGCTCAAGAAAATCTAATCTGCCCCAACTTATCAAACATAAGATATTACTGTGGCATAGTCACAGCCTTCAAGTCGTCACTATACTTTTCCACCCTCTCCTTCCCCTCGTTTCTTTCTTTCTTTCTTTTTTATATTATTTTCCTTGTGTGTTAAGGAAACTAGCTGCAAAACATTTATCGAAATCAATTGGTCGTCGTTTTCGTTGATGCGAATTCCGGCTAGAAATGAGTGGTATTAAACTGAGGTTTTCTACTGTAGTTAATCCTATTGGGATCTGCGGAAAATGTTCAAACCAGGTACTACACTGTAAAAAAAATGAGATGTTGATAAAAATAACTACCACTTTATTGCGTTAATTGTGTGTTAATTCAGCACCAAGCACATCGCCTTACGAGCATATCAGAAATAAATCGTTACTACCTGAGATAATTTGCATTGATATGTATTGTTTAATATAAGCAAAACTTTGCGAAATATGTTTGGCACTTATGCCAAGTAACGAATAATGTTCTATGTTTTCTGTAATCGGTCACAATAATATTGATGGACTCCTGTGAATCGTCTGACAACAGTTGCATAGGCAACAGTTCTGCCATCTTCTGTTCATACTTGCTAAGACACAAGAATAACAGACAAGGAAAATAGATGGAAGCACTGTTATCTGCTTGCCATAAATGCGAAATATATTTCGCAAAGCTTTGCTCGTAAAAAAAAAATAGAAAACAATGCAAATACTCACAGCCAGTAACGAGGCATTTCTGATATGCTCTGAAGGCGATGTGGTTGGTGTTCATACTTCACCAAGAAACCTAACCTCTCTTGTGCCAGTTACTGTACCACACCAAGCCTGACATAGTCATCGCCTCAGCAAATCTTGTGTCACACTGCAATGTCGAAATCCTTGATCTTCTGGGCAGCGATCATGCACCCATCAAGCTCGTCTATAAACCATATTTAGCTACAACTAGTTCTTCGTTACCATTGCGAGTGAGCTTGCGTTATGATAGAGCTAAATGGGATCCATATCGTAAACATATTTCAGACCTCACCAGAGATCTAACCGAACCCACAACAAGCGATGATTTATATCAGACTGTAGACACCATTACCTCTGCAATCCAAGAAGCCAGCAACTTATACATTCCAACCACCCAATCCGTTCCCTATCAACCTAAGCTTCCGCCTCAATACATCGCTATGATCAAACGTTCACGCCAGTTCTATCGAGACTATCTTCGCACTCGCAATCCAGAAGCACTCCGACATCACAAACAACTCCAAAGGACAGTTCACAACTACGTCAAAGCATATAAACTTCGCTCCTGGGTGAAGACATGCAACAATCTTTCCGAAACATCGCATCCTACAAAATTCTGGATTCGCTTTAATGCATTGTGTGGGAAGTTTACTACTACACCCTACCCTATTTTATTAGGCGACACACTTATTACTACTGATCGAGACAAAGCGAATGCATTTGCAGACCACTTACAAGAAATTTTCACACCGTCAACTGACAACGCACCACACGCCGCAGACAGACTTAACACCTCATCGCCACAACTTCAACCAAATATTACCCATATCTTACCTACTAATGCTGCTGTCTCACTGTTCAGGAAATCTCACAAGTTCTTCATAATAAACGAAATACTGCACCAGGCCTCGATAACGTGACATATCGCCATATCAAAGAAAGTCCTATCTCACTTCTGCTTCTTCTTGCGAATGTTTACACCTTCATACTGCGCACTGGCTACTTTCCTTTAGCTTGGAAAACATCTAAGACGCTTATGTTTCCTAAACCACACAAACCGCCGCAGAATATTGCATCCTATAGACCTATCCAACTTACTTACACCTTCAGTAAGATCTTAGAGCGCATTCTGGTTAAACGATTACATCTTTTCATCGCCGATCATAACTTACTCCCAGTCACTCAAGCAGGTTTTAGGCCAGCCTTCTCTATCAACGATCAGCTACTCCGACTCACAACGCTCATCACGCAACATTATAATTCAGCTCAACCTTCTTGTTTAGTGTTATTTGACTTGGAGAAAGCATTCGACAAGGTCTGGCACCTTGGGCTCATATATAAACTTATCAAATTCCAGCTTCCTATCTCATATATCCGCCTCATATATAATTTTATTAACAATCGTATCACCTATATCTCCGTACGTGGCAGTTTATCACACCCTATCTTTCTATTCACTGGAGTACCGCAAGGGTCGGCTTTATCTCCTTTACTATATCTTCTGTATGTAGCTGATATGCCCCGATTACCAGATAAAGTACACCTCTTTCAATATGCGGACGACACGGCCCTTCTAGCAGTTGGAACAACTATCCAGCAGATCAATACTATCTTACAGACTGCTATCGAAAGCTTCTACACCTGGTGTACTCTCTGGAGGCTTACTATTAACGCAGCGAAAACTCAGGCCATAGTTTTCTTACCACCCAGACAAACTTCCAAATTCCGTAGAAATCCACGAAAACTCTCTCTCCAGGTTGATGGGGTGCCTATTCAACTCAGTAATACTGTTACATATCTGGGAATTACATACGACCGCCACCTTACCTGGTCGCAACACTTGAAAAATGTTACTACTAAAGCCTATAATCGACTTAATCTCTTGAAACGATTGACTGGTACCACTTGGGGCCTTAAAGCACACACCATACTAAATACGTACAAAGTTTTTTTACGACCAGTCCTCACGTACGGCTTCACTGCTTGGTTAGCTGCTCCGACAAAATTCTACAATAAACTCTTAATCTTAGAACGCCATGCTTTTCGTACAGCGTTCCGTATTAAGCTACCTAGTCCCACAGAGGAACTGTACCGCCGAATTACTTTTCCGACCTTATAATACTACCTTGAAAAGCTGCGGCTAACATATATCACCAAACGTTTCAAAACCCGACATCCCTTACTTCAGGAGACAATGCGTTATTTAGCACTTCACCCAACACCTCACCGTTACTATCATTCTCCACTTTCACTTCTCTTCACCTTATATCACTATACTCTACCGCCGTTAGATCCCGCTTTACTTATCATCGCCGATTACGTCATTCATGAACATCTTCCTCTCATTCACCCATCATTTCCAGCACAGTGATTACCATTATTTACTAACATGGGCCTCATTCGTTTTCATCATTGCCTAGAGCAGCCCCTGGGCTGAAGATAAGCTCATTTGTCTAACTAACATCACCCACGTGTTGTCCTGTGTATGCACCTCACCACATTATTCACGCCCATTACTAGATCATCTGTATCGTACATGCTATACTTCATCCTTCGTTATGATCATTAATGTTCTTTGCTTATAACATACTGTCTGATTATTTCCTTAAGTATTTTCCTTTATTAATAATCATATATATGTAAAGTAACGTTTCATTCATCTATTTATATAATCTATCACATCTTACTTTTGGCACTTCTATTGTTCTGATGTTTTGCTTTGTTTTCTCACTTATATATATATTTGTATAATTATCATATTCATATTTATGTTGTGTTCAATTATACTCGCTATTATGTTACTGCCCTTATGCTATTAAAACTACACCTACCACTCAAGTATGATTATGATTGAAAAAATCATAATGTCCTAGTTCTAGTAATAAATAAATAAATAAATTACTCTTAGCCCACCCATGTGTTACATCTTTAACATATTACCTTCACTTCTCACACCTAAGAGAGGGTGTAGCCCTCTAAAAGGGAGCTAGCCTATGGCTAGCACGTCAAAAAAAAAACAAAAAAAACATTACTGTACCAGCGAAGACCAAGTATAGCAATACGTACTTGCAAGTGTAGCACACTTACAGCACTTAGGGGATTGACGAAAGTTTTCACTTTCGGAAGATGTCTTGTTTATTGAACTTCATCAGACATCTTTTTCATCTTATTCATCTTCATTTGGGTCTTCGGCTGTTCCATCACGATGACAGACTTTGGCAAGTATAGCGGAAATTCAAATATCGTTCTGGATTTAGGATTACCACCTCTCAACATCGGACCTAATGGTCGCCAGAAAACACAGCCACGCATTGTTACGGGAACATATCGTTCAGACCGTAACACTATGCTTTCTTCTACCTATGATGGCTGCCTAACTAAAGGACATCAGATTCGTTCTCGGTCTCTCTCTGACGGCGAACAAACCCTAGGTCCAAAGAAGCAACGAATTACTCCCAACGTTAGTCAGGCTACACCTCCAGCTGCCAGTCATACTATGGATTGGATATCCACTTCTGTCGATAATCAACAGCGGCAATATCAACCAGATCCCGTGTACAACTTCTTACTAACTGACTATGATCCGAAGTATGACACTGTTAGTGCTGCTTTTCAGCAATTAGTCAAGTGTGTCCCTTGTCCTGAGATTAGTGAAATTGTTAAGACACGCCGTGGCATCATTTTGAAATCCAGTAACCCGAATTTCGCCACGCATGTTCGTTCACAAGGCAACTTATGAAATTTTTGGGACGAAAGCAAAGATTTCTACTTTGCAACCGAGTGCAGGCAATACTCCTCCTCCACCACGGCGACCTCCTATGTTGTCAGTAGTTATTCGTGGTGCAGAACCTGATCTTACTGATGATGACATTCTTGCTGAACTTCATAAGGAGGGGCTACCTATAAAGCGTTGCAATTGGATCAAGAACAACCAGGGCAACCTATTTCGTACGAGTGCTAACTGATCAACAGCAGTTGATCGATCAACTTCTATCTAAAGGTATATATATATATATATATATATATATATATATATATATATATATATATATATATATATATATATACCGACGCCGATATAAGGTCGAGCCATCTCGCACGCCAGCACCTCTGCCTGTTCGATGCGAGAAGTATCAACAGTATATCTCACACCCAACTGCAGAATGCACAAACAACATCAAATGTGGTTATTGTTCCCGCTAAAATCCTACTAAAAGCTGTCCAAATCTTCAAGAACTACCATGTTGTGATCGCTGTTCTGAACGTCACCCAACATACAACTATAAATGTAAATCTAAGCCTCAACCTGATCCAGCTAAGCCTGAACTTGTTGTTCCTATACGTTCGGTCGATGCACCAACTCCACTAGCAAATTCGTTACGTCATCCAGTTACTGTAGATCTTCTCCGTTTTCTCACTATTTCATTACAGAACATTCATCCATTTCTTCGCAACCATATTATAACTCAAATCATGCACGTAGTCAAACTATTGTTTAATTTACAACTTCAGGCAACTTACTCCGGACCAACAGTGCATTTCCAAATCCAACCACTTGAAGTTTATGTTTAATATTGATCATTCTACCTATTCACTTATATTCTTTATCATTATGAGTTGCAACTTACTGTTTCTTGACATAGGTCTCTGTTGACGCATGAAGTACTCTTCACACAGCTTCTCCAGGAAGAACAAATTGCCGCATTTGCACTAAATGAAACTTATCTTGCACCATGTTTAACGTGAATATACCAAAGCATCATTTACTTCGTCACGACGCTCCAGTAGGGCCACGTCTTTACGGAGGCACAGCTATTGGTATCCGGCATAATGTTCCTTATCGTGCAGTTACGGTTCCACCTACACTTCACCTTCCCGAACATAATATCAGGACGGTCTATTTTCGATGCCGCACAGTTACCCTTGTTACCATTTACTATCGTCCAGGACTAGCTACCAACTATGATTTCTTCCGCCGTATTGATTCCAATTTCCGACATTACATTATCATGGCCGACCTAAATTTCCATAGTAGCTCAAAACACACAACGTGACAAGGAGAACTTTCTAGATTTTGTTCAGAACGAAACATGAGCTGAATTCCATAATTTACCGAAACCTACACTTCTTATCAGTAGCACTACTCCTGACGTAGTCATAACTTCATCTTCTGTTTCTCAGTCCATCCATATATCTGTACTAGACTCCATAGGTAGCTACATGTTCCCATCAAAGTCGAACTTCACTGTTCTCCTAGCACTCAGCCTAAGCCCTCTCCACAGAGGGTCTACTACTACCAAAGGGCAAATTGGGACCAATATCGTTAAGACTTAGACGCTACCGTAAATTCGCTCACTATGCCTAGTACAAATACGAACTAGATAGAACAATAACTGCTCTAACTACAGCCATACAGGACACAGCATAAGGTTCCATTCCAACAATCGAAGTTCAGTTACATAAACCTAAGCTACCTCCGCAATATTTACCATTTATTACAACCTCACGCAGAGCTTTCCGTGACTATATAACTACGAGCAACCTTCAAGCATTTCGACTTCATCGCCAATACTTAAGGATCTCTCATAACTATATCGTTGCGTTTAAGAAACATTACTCGATCGAAACATGCAACACACTTGCTAAAGAAGCACATCCTACGAAATATTGGCCCAAATTTCATCAGCTATCGGGTAGAGTTTCTCGTATGCCATACTCCATTGTTCATAACCATCAAGCAGCCCTTACGGATACGGACAAGGCCAATATATTTGCTTCCGATTTTCAAGGCATTTTTCCACCACTTCCCGGTTGGTATACATCAGACCGCCTACAATCAGCTATCAACCGACATACCGATGCAGCTTCTGCTTCCTTTCGACCATCTGCTGATCATACTTTAGAAACAAATAATCCTGTAACCATGGCAATTCACCCCGAAACTCTTAATAATGCACTTATAGGCAAACGGAATACTGCACCAGGCTTTGACTCTGTTACATATGTTCTCGTCAGACAGGCGTCTCATTCTTTCCTCCTCTTTCTTAGCAGCATTTATAACTTTATTCTAAGAACTGGATTTTTTCCACTCTACTGGAAGTACTCCAAAGTTTTTCTTTTCTCTAAACCAAAGAAACCTCCATCAGAAGTCACATCGTACCGTCCTATTCACCTCACAAGTTGTCTCTGCAAAACCTTGGAACGAATCCTTGTACGTTGCATGCACGACAATCTCAACTCACATAACCTTATTCCAATTCATCAAGTTGGATTTAGACCACATTTTAGCACTCTAGATCTATTATTCCGTCTCACTACAGCCACTTATAATCAGTTTATACCTTATTTCCTTCTTGCCTTGTAACGTTTGATCTAGAAAAAGCTTTTGACAAGGTTTGGCACCCTGGATTACTATACAAACTTCGTAACTACCTTCTACCAATCTCCTACATCCGATTCGTACATTCCTTCTTAATAGGGCGACTAGCTTATATCTCGATCAATTGAACGCTATCTCATCCCATCTTCTTACAATCTGTGGTACCGCAAGACTCATCTTTGTTTCCTTTATTATACTTATTGTACGTCACGGACCTAGTCGTTCGTAATACCACCACAATATTCCTGTTTGCGGACAACACTGAACTTTTCACAACTGTTCGTACTGTTCGATCTCTTAATAAAACAATGCAAGCAGCTATTGACGCATTCGTGCGTTGGTGTCATATATGGAGGTTGAACATTAACTCTTCAAAAACGCAAGCCATAGTTTTCTTGCCACGAACACGTCGCTCTCAAATACATCGAAATCCGAATCTATTTCGCCTTCAGGTTGATCTTACGCCTGTTCCCGTGTCAAGCACTATTACGTATCTCGGTGTCATTTTTGACACTAATCTCACATGGACTCCACATCTTACCAAACTCATAGGCCAAGAACAGAACCGACTTAATCTTCTGAAACGACTAGTTTGGCACAAGTTGTGGGCTACGAGCACGTACCTTAATCAATGCATATAAAATATTCATGCGGAGTACGTTAACATATGGACATACAGCTTGGGTATCTGCGCCGTTAACATTCTACCAAAAACTTGCTATCCTCGAGCGCCATGCTATACCCCTAGCATATCGTATAAGTCTACCGCATCCAACGAGATTACTTTATGAGATGATCGACTTTGCGCTATTACTAAATCATGTTAAACATTTTCATATACGTTATATATGCAAAAGATTTGCTCAGCACATCCCCTGATACTTGAAATCCTCCGCTACGACCGCGATAACGATGCACCGCGCAATTACGTTGATACTCCCCTTCAGCACTTCATTACACTATATTATTTACAATTAGATAACGATATGCTGGACCCCGAAATCTTTGCAGTATATCGCCCGCATGAACTTTCATCTCATATCTATTCATCATACGCACCGTAAGTACCTATTAACAAGGGCCTCCTCTGTCATCATCATCGCCCCAGAAACAGAAGATAACTTCTTCGTCTAAACTAACATGTGACGTCCAGAGCACTTTATTTCATCTATTCCATCAACTGCATTTGCACCTTTATTTTTTGAGTAGAATTTACCTTTTATGCCATGCTTTGTGTTCATGTAATACCTGGTAATGTTAACATGTTCACTTGTAGCACTTAAAATATTAATGTTCATGTATGTGTGTTTATTTTTCTGAATAACTTCACTTAATCCATGATTAATATTAATAACATGAATGAATGAATAAATAATAAACAAGAAACCTTGTAGACCACCAATATTTCCTTTAACTCAATAAATCAAATTGAAGCATTTACCCGAAGAAAGGGCACAACCCTTTAACCGTAATGACGGACAAAAAAAGGTTGGTGTTAAATTGACACACAAGTAACACGCTAAAGTGGTAGTCATTTTGTGTTGTTTCAACACCTCATATTTTTTGCTGTGTAAGAGGTCACGTGTTTTGTTATTTTTATCTAGGTCAATGATTTCTTGGGCTCAAATATGTCAATTTCCTAGATCTTTTTTTTTCGGAACCTCCTTTCATGATTAGAAAGGAACCGATTCTTTTCAGTATTGTCTGCCTTAGACCGTGTTATCACGTTAGAAAAACTTGTAGATTTCATTTAAAAAAATATTGAAACCCTACAATATTTCACAATGCAAACATAGTCTTCAAAGAGACACACAACATTTTTTCCATCTTGCAAAGAGTTGAACAATGTGCAACTTTCTGGGACGTCTTGCTTCCTACCTGCTATCGCCCTCCCACTAACATAAAGTTAAACCCCGTTTCGCCGCTTCCGAAACAACAGATTCTTGTCGACAGGGAAAGGGAGTGCGCCAAAATACACGTTTTTAATAAGGAGGTTCACTGCTTGTCCACTAGAGTGCAGTGCTGCGTGGGTGGTGATACCTTTCTTGCTTTAAAGAAGTTACAATATGTAAATAGTAAATAGAAAGATAGGGTTTCAAGATTTTTTTTTTATGACAGCTACAAGTTTTTCTATCATGACAATGTGCCTTTAGTCTACAAGCGTTTGCTTTGGGTCAAAGAAGACAAGTGAAAACTGTGGTTGCTGCTATGCCAAACAGTAGAACAACAACTGTAAGTTCACCATATGCATATAGGGCCTCATCACTGTCTTTCTTTATTCCATTTGAACAGCAGGGATTCTTGGAAAACTCGATTTCCATAGCCCCCAAAATGCAAAAAATTTTAAAGAATAAAGAGGAGGTTGGAGAACAGTTTGTCTAGGAGCTGTTAGGTGACATAGTTTGTTCTGAAGTAGAGTACGTGAAGGCAATTGTTGTTTGTTCCGAGAAAAGAAACAATACAAACATCAAAGTACCAAAGAACATTAACGGAAACCTTGGGGACCCGGGATCTTCTGAGCGCTCCCCTTCTCTACCCCACTGTCGCAAATAGATTGGGTTAAGAAAGATAGCGTATAGCACGAGCTCCTCATTTAGACCAGGTTGAATTCGGCCTCGTCTAAAAGCTTTACTGTCTGCCACTTAACATAATAATGATAGTGTTGTGCATATTGCACTGCAATGAAAGCCGACGCAAAAGCATATTTGAGGTTATCGCAATGTGAACCAGTCGCCTTCAAGTCACTGGAACAAATAAGTTCACACCCATTGCCATTCTGTAGCATACAATAACATTGTATACTATGCGGTAAAGAAGTTCGTCACAGACATTCAAATGAGATGTTTATCATTTCATTGTATGGTCGCGTTGTGTTGTCTGCTTCTCAGTTGTCGCTCTGTACGGTGTCGATCTGTCCATTTCTTATATATAGACTACTCATCGCTGTCAAGGTGAAGATAGGCTATATGCAAGCACATCGTTCAGAACTGTTAGAACGTAGTCGCCGATTTATGTTGGGATTTTTTATTCACGGCTTGCGCGCATATATTTTTTTTTTGTTTGTTTGTTCGCTTATCCACACTCCACTACTAGAGTGCAGCGTGCTTGCAGTACTAGCTTGAACACTGAACTCAGGATGTAGCTGAGCCCACATATGCAACATCTCGCTGAAATTAAGATCGTTCAAGAGCCATTATGTAGGTTTGAACATAATATAAATCACTGTCTCGATCACAGAAGCGGAGGTAGGAGGCAGAGAGTTCAGTGCATTACACTTATTTCTTCTTAATGTTGCAACTTTCAAAAATAAAGTGTTATTTATTTATGCGAGGCGCATGCCATAAAATAACATATATTTTTAACAATGTAAGTGACAACAATGGCAAGGTTATGCCTACGAGTAAGCATTTCCTAGTATGCCGCGCTGGTAACATAATATAGTTCTCAGTATGGAATTCCATACGTGTTAGTAGCCCGAAATGGAAAAGGGTGCCATTCCAGAAAACCCCACTAGATGTAACGTGAAGGTCTGCGACCCAATTTCTCAACGCAAAGTGACAAAATACAGCTGATATTAATCGGGAATCATCAGCAGTAAGGAATGATGTTAAGATAAGGCAACGATGCAGTGCTTTTCGGAATGCAGTGAATTCTCCTGATTTACGAAAACTCCCGCCTACACAACTGCTCGTATTGATGAAACGATGGAAAACTTGTGGTAGGAAGTTCTGATGACCCTCGTGCTATGCATACCGTTCCTATAATGATTAGTTTTGTTACTCATCCTTAAAATGGGTTTGTTTTGAATAGTTTTAATGAAAATAAAGTTCCCAAGATGTCAACCATCGAATGATAGAAATCTCAGGCGGGAAATGTTTTACATAGGGTAACTACGAAAGCTTGTGCCAATGTTAAAAACTTGTGCCATTTGTGGTTATATTCCAATGAAAGTTAAAAATTAACCTCTCAAGTAATATTTAGTCACTGAAAGTAGCTCATGATCTGAAAACTGAGAACAGCAAGCAGTATTTAAACTTCGGGTATTGAGGTCACGGGGGTCGTTCTCGAATGGCAGACCAAGGTGCTGCAGGTTCTCCGACTAGTTCTTGGTCAACAGGCTCCGCAAATTAATTCTCGATTCCATATCCCAAGATTTCGGAAGGGAGAGGTGCAGAATTCAATCCAGTTCTATCCAGTTCCATAAGCCACGCAAAGAAGATTGCTGTGAGTTACCACTGATGCTATCTTTAGAGGTACAAGGTACGATCCCGACTCCGTAGCAACACAAAGAGCACCAGATCGCTGCAACCTGATCGCTGCTCTAGGCTTGGAAGACCAAGACGTGATGCATCCTGTGAAATATAGTGCCTATAATTAGTGTGCGATTAAAATAGTCATCGTGTGACATGGAAAGGAGACGATAAGCTGACTTCCAAGACGAGGCCGAAACGTGCAAATAGCCAGTAATGAAATTTAATGCATAAATAACAGATTCACTCTTAAAACAGTTCTAAGCGATAAAGCCCTAGCGTATTACTTCAAATCACCTTACTAATATAATAATCTTTGTAAGTCAGACATAATCTATATTATTTAATTAAACTCTTCTGAACCAATTTTTATGACACACATAGTCTGGTATTAAGTTACATTCAACGTTAAGAGTTTGACCATTGTTTAGCATGATAGTTACATAATAAAGATAAGCAGTAGTGACCAACATATTCCCTTGTGTTGTATGTATAGCTTGTATAAATAAACAGTCATAGTCATTACATGTTTTTTTTTTTTATTCCACTTACAATTCTTAAATAAGGTTAACAAAAATTTGTAAAATCTAGTAGCGTTATATTAGCAAAAGTTCACCAAGTAGTTTGTAAAATAATTACTTCCTTATTCATAATGGAGTTGCACTGGCTTATCGCTCAGCCTCGTTAAAAAGAAGAGTAAACATATGCTTGCATTACATTGCAAAAGCTTTATTACATTATAAATAACATACTTTACAAAAAAATCAAACCATAAGTCACACGATATCACTGTACTACCACACTCACTCGAATAATAATAATAATAATAATAATAATAATAATAATAATAATAATAATAATAATAATAATAATAATAATAATAATAATAATAATCTAAATCAAAATCCATTACCTTGTTCTATGGCTCCCCATATCTAGGCTAATTACTTGTATGGAATCAACATGCATATTTTCATTTTTATTTTCTTAATTGGAACAACTGATTGGCATTTTTTTTACATGCGCCAGTATGCTATAAATATTACGATATTGTTTAAATTTATGTCCCTAAAATTGTTCTATATCCGAACAAAGTAGCCCATAAAATAATAATAAAAATAAATTCAATTCATTAATATCAAAGGGTGACCCGAGCGACCTCAAGTTTCGAATGCATTTGCAGTATATAATATGATACAAACTTACCTTATGTAAATAAAAGCAACAAATACGTATTGTTTCACAGTGTAAAACTAAGACTTCCAAACAATGCGAGTTCAATACTCAAACTAGAAGATGTGTATCTACAAGTACTGGTTACAATAGAGTAAAGAGATAAGAAAACAATGCAACCTATTCCTCGGACGTTGAATACACATCCAAAGCCATTTATCCGTTACGCATTAATGTTATTATTCTATGCGAATAAGGGTTGAAACCAAAAGTAGTTTATTTTAACAAGTTTAGATTTGAATAGAGCTCTAAGGTAGATGTAGAACCTATTCTTAGGACTTCGAGTCGATTGCGAAAGAATTTTTTTTTTTTTTACCGTTTTCGGCTGTACGGAAATCAGTATTGAAACCAAAAAATAATAGTAATTTGAACTAATTCCGCTTTTGGTAGAATATTGTGATAGCTATGATATGTTGTGTTAAGACCCTGAATCATTTGAAAACTAAACGGTTATTACTATCTGTTCCCGATTCCATTGTATGGGCATAAACTTTGAAATTGGGAATGACTAATTTGAACTACTCCCGCTTTGAATAGAGGGTTATCAGAGAAAATGGAACTTATTTTTAGGATGCTAAATCGGTTGCGAAAAAGAAATACATCTTAATGGGTTTCATTCGTTTTGCTTTACGGAAATCAGTGATTAAACCGGAAGTAGCAGTAAATTTGAACCACTTTCGGTCTTCGTAAAGTGTCGTCAATAGTCACAATATCTTGTCTTGAGACATTCAATTATTCGCAAAAAAAAAAAAAAAAAAAAAGTTATTTGCTACCGTTTTTGTACTATGGCAATAAACGTTGGAACCACAATTGGCTAATTTAAACCGCTTCTGCTTTGAATAGACGGTTAACGAAGTTGACGGAACTGTTGAATTGATTGCAATAAATTCCATCTTGATAGCGTTTACCGTTTCTGTCCCACATAAATACCTAGGTAAGTATTTAAACCGGGAATAAAACTAAATTTGAACAACTTTCGATTTTGGTAGAGTTAAGTGGTTAGTTCTGATATGTTTTCTTGAGACACTAATCATTTGAAGAATAAAAGACAACGCTTCTTGGTATGTCACAATTTTCGTTCTATGGAGATAAACGTCGAATCCACTATTGAAACCAGAAGTAATATAAATTTGAATCAGTTTCTGTTTTGGTAGAGTATTGTGGATAGTCGTGATATGTCGTCTTGAGATTCTGAATCGTATGGAAAGAAAACGCTTCTTGCTATCTGTTACATATTTTTTTTCTTTTATTCTATAGCAATAAACATTGAAACTGGAAATAGCTAATTTAAAACATTTTTGTTGTTGTTGTTGTTTTTAAATACAGTTAATGGAAGATATATAACCTATCCTTGGGATTATGAATCTATTGCAAGAAACCACATCTCGATACATCTTACCGTTTTTGCTCTGATACTTGTCAACAGGCTGACGGGCAAAGCTACTATGCAAGACTTCCGACATTTATGCATACGGTAGTTCGGGATAAAAAAAAAAAAAAAAAACTCGTTTGGCAACAGACAAAATTTGAAATTTCAATCGTGATCATCAACAAAATTCAAGAACATTTATTTAGTTTTTTTTTTTCTACTACATTGCAAACTATGATTATGTAAAGGTAACCAACAAAGTTCTGTAGCTTTTTCACTCTCACATTCGAAGATTGATATATCACGAAATGCGTACCTGGAAAATCAAAACTAGTCTCTATCAGCATCGATGATCCTCTGCCAACTTTTGAAAGCCATGGATTCCATCGCGGTTGAACTTGGTGGGCTGTGAAACGGGGTAGGTATGAAGTGCATTTTGCACCTCTACTAGGGATCTGAACTGGCGCACGCGAAGGTCATTGTCCAAGAAATGGAATAAATGATAATCGTATGGTGTAATGTCCGAGGAGTATGGCGGATGAAATAGTGCTCCCCATCCAAGTCGTGGAATGGTGTCCTGGGTCACTTTAACCACATGGGGCTTAGCGTTGTCCTGTAACAGGAGGACTACTTTGCGATTCAGAAGTGTTGGTTCCAGAGTTTTGAATTTTTCTTGAACACGGCTCAACTGTTGGCAATGCATAGTTGAGTTGATACTCTGACCAATTGGTAGCAGTTCCCGATGCACGATGCCGTGAGCAGTCCACCAAACACACAAGAGACCTTCTTCTGGTGCAGTGCTGGTTTCGGCTGTTTTGGAATCTGTTCATGAGATGCTAACCAATCATGACGGCGCCGTGGAGCTTCGTACAGGAACTACTTCTCAAAACATGTCAACACCATGTCCAGAAATAGCTCCTTCCTCAGAAGAGACAGCAAATAAACACACATATCTGGTCGCGTTGCCTTCTGACCCGGAGTCAAATCATGTTTGATACATCTAGCCAGCTTGTAGTGCTTTCCAAATTGATGGACGTGCTGCCGAATGGTTTCTCCACTCACACTGAATTGTAGTGCCCAGTGATGCTACTGTCAGGGAAGTTTCCCGTGGCGTAAAGAGATTTAGCAAAGATTTTTTAAGAGGGGGAAAAGGGAGATTTTACAAATGTGAGATAAAATGTAGGGAAATTTAGCTTTTCAACAAATCTTATGTTACTAAGTACTGCGGCAGTATGACGAAAGACGGTAACATTTCTTTTTTCAGAATCCCAAACACAAAGTGACAAACTTTCGTTTCACACGCCTTCTGCCTCCTGGGTTGAGTATTTCATTATACAAGATAACATTGAAGTAATAAGAGAAGACCAAAGTACAATTGTATGTTGTGGAAATATGAACACAGTATAATAATCCTTACATATGCAATAATGTTCTCTTTAATCAATGATTATATATATATTAAACGAAAATTAAGGAAGCTTTTCTCTTAAAAATGGAATTTTTCAGAATTCCTGGAGGAAATTTTAACCTGAGGACCTAGCGTCACTGGTAGTGCCTGTTCCTCACAGATCTGGCCACTGTTCGCCTCAATTTCTGCCTGAAGATCTTCATTTTGTACATGTGTTAGTCTTCCGGAACATGGTGCGTCTTTGATTGTTTCGTCACCGACCTTAAACTTATTAACCACTCCTGCACTGTCCACATAAACCACGACACCCTCACCAAAGGCCTGCCATATCTTCAGCTCCGCGCAGCCTCGTTTGACTCCATTTTGAACACGTACAGCATATACGCCCTTATGATACTCTGTGGAAGTCCATGTTCACTTTGTCCTTATGCAAGTTTATATATATATATATATATATATATATATATATATATATATATATATATGTGTGTGTGTGTGTGTGTGTGTGTGTGTGTGTGTGTTTAATGTCCGCTTTTTAAGCTTGCTTACAACAGAATTAAAGCAAACTCACCTACATACAAAACCAAACTAATTACTGAAAGCAAATTCACTTTTTGTGTGTAATATACTACCACACAAGATGAAAGAAAAGAAACGGATAGCTGTAAAGTCTAATTGCTCTCACTGAAAGTTCAATATATATATATATATATATATATATATATATATATATATATATATATACTTACATACATACATACATACATACATACATACATATAGATAGATATACGCAAAACGATTTGGCTTTCTTGCTCCTCTTCATAAAACTTTCCTTGCAGCATTCTGCCCCCTGGAATCTTCAATGCAAAACAGGATCATAGATTTTCAAAGCCACAGAACTCACTCCCAGCATTTTTATCTGTCTGTGCATTTTTTCTCTTAAAGCTGTGGAATTCAGTTTAAAGTAGTAGATGGAATGCGTTAGGAAACTAGAAAGTGGGGCATAAAGAGTGTGGGATGGGTAGTATAAAGAAAATCGTTGCTGCGTCATATTAAAATCGATTCAACTTTGATTTTAAAACATATTTTGTTCTTCCTTCAATTTATTTTTAAAATATGTTTAAAAAAAATACTACGCCGTTTTGTAAGAAAACTGCCTTTGGAAAGGTAATGCGAGGTAGTTGTTTCTGGCAAACTTAGTAGATGCTACTCTCTTAGCATATAAACGATTGACACATGCCTACTTTGTATTCCATATATATATATATATATATATATATATATATATATATATAGAGAGAGAGAGAGAGAGAGAGAGAGAGAGAGGGAGAGATAACTTGCGTCTATATCATATGCAAGTAGTTCTAAAATGTTTCAAATACTTTCAATTTTGGTACTGATTAATTTAATCATTAACTGTGTTATCTTTGTGATCTTCTGATCTAGTGTCATGAAATGAAGCACGGTTATTATTCCTTTCACTCTATGTCATTTGACCTGATAGGATAGTTTCTTTATCTTTCCACAAAATTACTTCTTAGCACACTTTTGATTGGAGTTTGAAACTTGCAGATGTGGGTTATCCTTCCACCACCATCAAAAAACACACAAAATTGTTAAAGAACCATCTAAATATGCATAAAAGTAACTACAAATGCCATATTAACATGGATATACATCAGTCATCAATGTATCTGGGTTGGTATTCCAAGTAACAACACACAATTTTGATTCTAATAAAAATTTCAGAATTTTTTTAAAGTATATTAAAATGCTTGATCTTGACGCTGCGTAAGTGTTGTAATAGCTAAAATTAATAAGAATATTGTTATAATCATTAAAACTAAATTATAAATCGCATTTATTACTTGCCACTAGTTACAAACTGATATCTATTTTCCTTTCAGTTGTCTGATTACTTCCGAATGTCCATAAAGCACCATAAAATCAATGACCACACTAAATGAAGGTTTTCTAGCGTGATTGAAATCACATCAGTCTCTCAATCTGTACAAGAGTTACATTGAACAGGAATATACAAGTAGCGATTAATGCTAATTGAACGGTTTACTGTTCTACACTCATTGACAACTCAGTACATCAATCATACTACGATGGGATTTCAACAACCGTTAAGCAGGATTTCCCGTTCTACAATCTCTGTATCATATTCTATCGCTACACCTAATCACATTTAAAGGCTCTAGAATTTCAAGTGAAGTAGGAATCGAATTGCTACTCTAAATCTGTTAGGACAATATTAAAATAGTCATTGTATTCAAGAATATATTATTATTGTAATCCTATAAAATGAAAAAAAAAAGAACGTAAAATAAGTGAACATATTTTATTTTCTGCAGAATATATATTTACTTGTATTCGATTTCCGGCAGGAGCTCATGTGGCTCAGATTCCGCTTTAAGCTGTATGTCCACCTCTCATAAAACCTCGCTGCTGAAAGGGACGCAAAGCTGAAATCCAAGTTAAATTTACATTTATATCTGGTGGATAAAATAAAATGATGTTCCGTCACAAACTGGTTTCATTCTTCTTTACCATGATGCAATTTTGCGTTTATTTGCGATTATTAACCTGTGTTTTATTAAATAATAAGATATAACGTATAGTCAGTTCCTTCCAGGTTTCAGGGCATTGGAAACAGAGAAACCGAGAACGACACAACAGAAAAAAAACTATTTAAACGGGAAATGTAATCAAATATTTATGGCATTACCTTAATTGATTAGTTTGTAGCATCCCTTTCAGCAGCAAAGACATATGAGACGTGAACCTACAGCTTAACGTGAGATTCGAAACACATGAGCTCCTGCCGAGAATCGAAGTTGTACTTCATGAGATTATATTGGAGAATGTCAGCAACGATCATTAACCTATTTCTCCTATGCATTTGGTAGCACCTGTTGATGAAGAGTAACTATTGCAACCTCGATCCTTTGTCTAACTTCTCGTATGACATAAGCGTTTGTACACAAGATTGTTGTTGTGCTCACAGTCGAAAGAATCTTAGAAGGTTGAAGCAGATGATCTTGTCAGGTAGAATGAAATACTAGAATAATTTGTATAATTACAATGTCACTCTTCATAACTTTCTTTTAAAGGGAAGAGATGCATTCACACTGAAAAAAAGTGTTTTCATTCTACATTCGTTCTACATTTTGGTAAAATTGCAGATTAGTGATGTGCTCCTATTTACCCCATTTAGCTATTTTAATTCAGGACCTGAAATGAAAAAAAAAAATCAGAAGCACACACACACACACTTTTATATATATATATATATATATATATATATATATATATATATATAGAGAGAGAGAGAGAGAGAGAGAGAGAGAGAGAGAGGGGGGAAAGAAAGAGAGGGGGAGACTGAGAATTTATAATGTTTTTCAATTCACGTAGTTCCGCAATTTGAAATATGACTTTACGTGTTCAAAGTATGAAGAATTGGTTACATTTTAATATGCTAACAAAATCCGCATATTACTCATATCGGAGAGTCTTTCCAACTTCCTCTCCAATCAAATCCTGAAATGACGCTACTGCCTTGTGTTATAATATTGTTAAGTGATTGTTGTGATTTGCGTATTACATTGTTGTAATGTACGTATTATTGTGATATTACATATAAAAATACACCAAAATGAAACAGCTGAAACGGTACGGCCGCACCGATTTCAGAAAGCGGATGTATGGGTCCAATAGTGTTGCTATTAAACGTCTGAGACACCACAAACTTTGATTTCTCGTTGTTTGTGACTAAGACTAAATACAACATAGGCTCAGTTGGGCTTAGACTGTAATACTACAATATAGAAGTAAGTGGTCCTTGGGACATACATGTCAACAAATAAAATAAAGTTCTCTTCGGATGCTTTTCAATTCAAGTCTGCAATTAGATTCGGAAACCCTGGAATCAATTGTTGTATGTGCTGTGTGCATACACACAAAAGGAAAAGTTGGACGATAGATCATCTTGAGTTTTTTGAAATAATGCCTTTAATAGCCTGTGAATATGGAATATGGTCTTAAAATGTGTTTCAAGTTATAGTCCGGATGCTTGACAATACTACTACTACTACTACTACTACTACTACTACTACTACTACTACTACTACTACTACTACTACTACTAATAATAATAATAATAATAATAATAATAATAATATTATTAATAATAATAATAATAGTTAAAGAATTGCATACATTTTATCAGTTCGGTGGGAAACATGAAATCTTTCAATTTTACGTCGTACGGTCGGTCGGAAACATATATACCCTTAAGTTGTAACCAAAATACGTGTATGCTATATTGCTTTGTTGAATACACAGTCTCCTTTCTACAATCAGCAACAATATTTGCATTATATAACCGAAGTTAATTTCTAGAATACCTAAAGAGTTCTGGCAGAGTATAATTATAACTACAACAACACAATATTACATACGTATGTGAAATGTTTTGTTGATACACTGTAAAAAAAATGTGATAATTCAACAAAACGACTCGATGTTACTCGAATTGCGTTAAATATTGAAACAGCATATTATTGCTTCAAGTCCCTCGTACTTTGGAGTACACATATTATTGGATATTATTAATATGCAGTTCCCAAATACTGTTTTACAAATACATTTCCATTAATACTAAGTAGATATAACTCTTATGAGAGATGTCAAAATATGACAAACATTATTTATAAGCAGAAACTTTCCTCATAGCAAAAATAAATAAACAAATAAATAGAAGAATGAAATAAATAAAAGAAAATTTAAAAGAAGACTTCGAACTAACTCACAGTCTCACTATTAGTTACTAATTATATAATACATGGAAGGAAGGATATATGCAAGCTTGAAATTATTACATAGATATGCTTATCGGATATGGAGTTTTGAATTAGCTTTGACACTTTTGCTGCATCATTGTTTTTAACAAATGAAAAGTTTGATAAATCGCTAACAATTGATGGAGATTTTAATGCTTGTGTATCAATGGCTGTTCACTATGCTGGGTGGGGTGTTGCAAATCGAAAGATTACTCTTAGCAGTCCTTACCTCTGCGATTCTTTGTTTATTCGCCTAGTTATGTAACGCAATAAGTATGTCAAATAATAACACAGATCCTGTGTTAACCGCAACATCAAATCCTTGGTGTTAAATAACACGAAATGGTTACTGTGTATAATGTTGATTATAGATCAACTTCGTGGCTAAGCAGTTAGCGTACACGCCTTTTTGGGTGGGAGACCTGAGTTCAATTCCCGGTGGGAGCTCATGCGGTTCGGATTCCACGCTAATCAGTAGGTCCACGTCTCATATAGCCTCGCTGCTGAGCGGGACGTTAAACTCAGAATCAAATTAATGGTAATTATTTTGATTCGAGTTGTCGTCTCGTTCAGCAGCTAGGTTACACGAGACATCGACCTATAGCTTAATAGCGCATCCGAACCAGATGCACTTCCAAAGTGTTGTTATGTTGTGGTTCGCTGTACCTTTCTCTTTTTACATGATATCTGTTTCGTGTCGCTGCCGCAGCGTTATTCCCGAGTTCAAACTCATATATTAACAGTTCATATATAAGACTTAGTTGAACACTCACCATTAATGTCCGGATTTGTATGTAATTACATATTTTTCCTTCATATGTAGGTCCGTCAAATACTTAAATGTTTGTGATTCACACCTGTAGGCTGCTTCAACTCAAGTTTCATATTACATATTTTTACATATTTGTACCAATATTACATATTTATATGGTTTCTACATATTTTTTATTTAAAACTGTATTAAAATTTTGCGTTTACTGAAATCTTAATTTAAAATTTAAAAAAAAATATTAAACTCTCCAACTGTGCAAGGCTTGCATCTAGATTCAATTTTGTTATGTCTGTCATTTAGTTTCTTTACCGAAAGAGAAATATGTATCTCTTTTTTTTATTTGTTGAACCATGTTTCGCAGAATTTTCGACAATAACAAAATAAATATAAGAAACAAGTAAAAATCCTCCCTCTTGGTTACATTAGCAGCGTCCTATATTCTCAACTCTGGAGGAAGACAGATCACGTGCCTAACAGGCGACTGGCCAGGAAATTCCTAAAATCAAATATATTTGATTGTTATCGGAGGTCGAATTGAAAAAAAAAAAGATGAATGCAAATCCTGGAATTCAAAATAAAACTGTATGCTGGCGTGCTTTCATTAATTGGCTGCAAGAGTTCGTTCCAAGAAGCTGGTGGCGATGGCAATATCATAGCATGTAGCCTAAGCTTTGAAAGAACTTAGCTTGTTCAACAGAACGACAGGACAGGACTCGAGTATTGCAGTTACAAAAAGCACGTGTTCTGTATTGACCGTCGAAGTTAGAAATGGCTCCGGTTGCCTCAACTTTATCCGTGAAATTGCGGTCGTGGGTAACTATCGATGTTGCTTTAACTACGGACAGTAAAGTGGTGTTGTGCCAAGTGTGTGATTTAAAAAAAAAATTGATGTTCAATGAAATCTCAGTTAGAACAACATGTACGAAGTGCACTCCATGCAAGAAATAAAAAAATAAAAAATGCGAGCTGCAAAGAAACAAGCACTCTTGACACAAATGCATCAATATACTTCAGTGAGTGAGTTTTTCAAAGACTTGTGCCAAACAATGATAACAGCAAACATTCTTTGGAACAAAGTTCAAGCGTCAAAATGCCGCGATTTTCTGGAGAAGTACTGCGGACGTCGAATTCCTGACGAATCCTATCTTCGAAAGTGTTATCTCGAAGTTTGTTATAGGGAAGGTATAGATACCATTAGGGCAGAAATAGGTAGTTCATATATTTGGATTTCTGTGGACGAAACAACAGACGTTTTGGGACGTTATGTAGCAAATTTAGTGATTGGAAAGTTAAATGAAGATGCTCCATCTAAATCATATCTTATTGCGAGTAAATTGCTGGAACGCACGAATCATTCCACGATTGCTCGCTTTATAAACGATGGTCTTAAAGTGTTGTGGTTGGGAGAAGTTCATGAAGAAAAAGTCATTGTTCTCTATACAGACAGTGCAGCGTACATGTTAAAAGCGGCTAGAGCACTTACAGTTTTTTACCCTCACTTAATTAATTTCGCCTGTATGGCCACGCGTGGTGCTGAAAAGGTGAGAGACAGCTTTTGCGAAGTAAATCAACTAGTTTATTCCACAAAAAATGTTTGTTAAGGCGCCACAATGTGTTCAAGTTTACAGAGATCAACTGCCAGACGTGCCACTTCCTCCGGAGCCTGTGCTAACGCGATGGTGCACTTGGATACAGGCAGTACATTTCTACAATGAACATGTTCAAAAATTTAAACCTGTTGTTCATTCATTTCCATCGGAATCTGCTGCGTCAGTTGGCATTGCTCAGAAACTGTTTAATGACTCAAAAGCTGTATCACATACGTAGACAGCGACTTTGGTTGGCTACTACAAGCATTAAAAAGCTAGAGACTTTTGGGCTGCCTCTTCTGGAATCCATGGAAATCATAGAGGATGCAAAGATACTGCTGCAAGGTGTGTGTGGAGATGTAGGAGACAAAGTTCGAAAAAAAAAAAAAAAACTAAATGCAGTGCTGGAAAGAAACCCGGGTTACGGCAGCCTATTGGCAGTGTGTGAGATTCTCAGTGGTGAAACAAGAACCCACCCTGAAGTGGTGAATTTCCCCTAACTACATTCCCCAGTTGAAATACGCTCCTCTTACCTCACGTGATGTGGAGAGATCATTCTTTGCATACAAGAATATTTTATTCGATCGCCGACAAAATTTTACTTCTGATCATTTGGAAATGTACCTTGTAACTCATTGTGCAACAACACACAGTTGAACTGCAGGCACATCTTTTGTAAGTACTTTATTTCAAATTAAAAATGTTCATTAGTGGGAATATTCTTCAATCTTAGTTCTGCTGGTATTGCTTAAAAGATATAGGACTGCTTTTCTCTGCATGTTGGTTTTAGTATATGATTTTGTATATTGCGTATAATTCATTTCAAGATTGGGCCGTGGTGACGGATGCACATTTAGTGTAAACTTTTCTAGATTTGAAACGGACCACACCACACCACATGAGATTTCTGACGTACAAATGCCGTATGAATTGCTTTTCTCAGGGCTTTCCTGTTTCTCTCTAGCCGATTCACATCTTCCTTCCTTCACGTTTGATTTTCATTATCCTACAATCATTCACGTCAGTGACGTATGGCTGTCTCAACTGTTCAAGCATTTCACTTCATTGGGGGACTTGCATTAAGCAGGATAAAGTGTAGTAGATTTTCCTTTTTATTTTCATAATTCGTTTAAATATTGCATACTCATACGCGTGTTAATATTACAA
Organism: Thermobia domestica; assembly: GCF_964235325.1. Lineage (NCBI taxonomy): Eukaryota > Metazoa > Arthropoda > Insecta > Zygentoma > Lepismatidae > Thermobia > Thermobia domestica. The sequence continues at coordinate 141,263,363 of NC_137459.1, read as the reverse complement.
TTTCATAAATATGTAAGATACATATGTAATATTACGTATTTTTATATAACATTACATATTTCTTACATTTTAAAGCGATTTTCTTTACATATTTGTGTACATATTTAGAAGGTTGATATCACATAAAAATCCGGACTCCTACTCAGCATCACTGCCTTAGTAGCGATATCCTGCCTGCCTGACTGAATATACTGACGGAGTAGTGGCTTCTGTGTTAAATAATCCGTTTGCGACCCTATCTCTTGGGCCAGTTTGACTTTGTACTCACGGCCGATCACTGCATATACTGCGCCTATTGTTTGGGTTGTGGAAATATTGCAAGACTTCTCATTTATCCTTGTAGAAAGACGAAAGGAAACATTGTGATATTGGTGCACAAGGAACTACACCAAGGTGGACGTGCTAGAACGTACTGTGTCAAGGAAAAGATAAGAGGACAGAATATGATACTACTGGTAGACTGTATTAAAATAGAAAACTGCCATTTGAGACGAGCTCTGTATGGATATTTCTAAGTTCGCGTCAAATGTCCTACCGATAACGGATGCCCATGATGCAAATATAGTGCCTTTGAATAAATTTGATATACCATTGTCCATTTTGTTTAACAGAAACATCTATATTAATTGGTACGCGCTTCAGTTCTCAATGTTGTTCTGTGTTTTATATATATATATATATATATATATATATATATATATATATATATATATATATATATATATCAAGTATCAATTTAACTTTACCCTTGACACTTTATCAAACACCCACGGACAACAGAGTGCTATTCTTCAGGTCACAATAAAGTGAAAATGCTATATGATGGTAGGTGCTTCGGAGCCTCCTTCAGTCACTATAGCCGATTAAAAGTTTCGCTATGTGGCAACGTCGCAGATTAAGTTGGAACCACACGCATTGTTGTGGAATGCATCAAGTAGTTGCATCGATTCTTACACTAATCATTGGTGCTAGTGTCAACGTCTATCGACCTTAACTGCCATTTGAAAAGAATCAATATAACTATTTGAAGGATTGGAAGATTTACTCTATGGTTCTTTATCTCCGACGTTGACAGTGCAATTCGCGTCTCTAGACGAGAACCGGAAAGGTATATAATTATCTATCTATCTATCTATCTATCTATCTATCTATCTATCTATCTATCTATCTATCTATCTATCTATCTATCTATCTATCTATCTATCTATCTATCTATCTATTATTTTATCTATATATATATATATGCATTTAAATTTATGGTCATAACTCTAGCACAGTATGCCAAAAAAGATATTCATCTTTTCAAGAATGTTTCCTTTGCTTTTTATGATACCATGTGAAAATCAATGTTCCTAGAAATGATCACATTAATGAAATGAAACAAGAATCTTTATTTCTATAATGATGACAATTTCCATATCTATGTTGATTGAGAAGTGTTTTGTTAAATTAAAAAAAAAGGTTCTTTAGTGAACTTCAAGACATCTAATCTTATTATTTATTTATTTATCGTTATTACCTATTACAGAGCTATTGCTCCCTTTACAATAGGTATTACAGGTATTTTTCTTATAAAATTACACAGTAAAACTGATAAAGACGGACATTACAAAAACAAAAAGAGAAAAGAAAAGAATAAACAAAGTGAAAAGAAAAGTAACAAACGTATACAGAATAATGAAAGAAAATAGTATATACATTCAATACATTACATAGTAAAAGAGTAAATACATTGTTTTGTTATAAATGTGTAATAAATGAATACATGAACAAAGTGCAAACCGTAGATATTCCTATATATAATTTCATATGTATTTGATATTTGTTTTGTAGTTTCTAAATATACATGGTCCAAATCGCATTGCAAATCAATAGGTTCTCATTAGCTACAAAAGTACTGTTTTACTTATTAATGTATTCTTTTATTATGCTAATATAATATTTAATATTCATTGCAAAGTCGACATCACAACATTTTTTCACTAATAGATTATACTTTCTAGTTATCCTTACTATTGGCGAGTTTTGATGTACGAGTGTATTAGACTTACAACAGTGAAAATGTAATCGAACTCGTAGACTGTGCTTCCTAATATTAAAATTTAATGAATGTAATAGTTCCTGACTATCGACCAAACCATTAACTATTCTGTACAAGAACATTTGATCAATTAATTCCCTCCTATCACACAAGCTATCATAATGAAATTCTGTTAAAAGGGTTTTATACGATATTCTCTCTTGATACGATGACCTTTTATGTTTTTTTATAAAAGAGACATCTTAAAAATTTATTTTGTACCCGTTCAATCCTTTTTATATAATATTGATAGCAGGGAGCCCAAATTATACATCCATATTCTAATTTAGTTCTTACAAAGCTATTGTATAGTCTGCAAATTGCATTTATATTTCTGAAATCAACAGTACTTCTCTTTATAAAACCCAATGTTCTGTATGCATCATTAATAACAGATTCAATATGGTTTTCATATGTAAGACGGCAACTAATTGTCACACCTAAATCTTTCGCTTTATCCTCTCTTCGTAGTATTTCGTCATTCATCTTATACTCATATTTATATGTTACTAACTTTCTAGAAAATGATATAACAAGACATTTTCTTACATTAAAAACAATCTGTTTTCTATGTTCCACTTGTAACAATTATTTAAGTCAACCTGCAAATCTAAAGCATCATTTATTTTATTAACTACTTTATATATTTTAAGGTCATCTGCAAACAGCAAACAATGAGATGACTTAATTGTTTGCGGTAGATCATTTATAAATAACATAAAAAATAATGGTCCTAAGTTGGAATCTTGTGGGACACCTGATAGAACTTCATACTGTACTGAATTAGTTTGATAATAGGAAACGTACTGTTTTCGACTTGATACATAGGATATGATCAATTTCAACAAACTATTGGAGAAACCATACATAGCCAATTTTTTGATCAAGATAGAGTGATCAAGTTTGTCAAACGCTTTAGCAAAATCTGTATAAATTACATCAACTGAGTTACCATTGTTAATTGCATTAGATATAAATTGAGTAAACGTTACTAAATTTGTCACTGTAGATCTTTTAGGACAAAAACCATGCTGGAATTCAGAAATATATGATTTTACATGATTATATATTCTTTTGTACAAAATCTGTTCAAATATTTTAGAGGGTGCTGAAATTAATGATATTGGCCTATAGTTCTCAATTACATCAGGATTACCCGATTTGTGAATGGGACAAACTTTACTAAGTTTCCACTTATCAGGAAATATTTGAGTTTTCAGAATGTTATTATATATATAACACAGAGGCTTCACTATTAGATCGCGACATCCTTTATATATATACTGAGGTATTTGGTCAGATCCACTAGATTTACTTGATTTTAATTTCTTTATTGATTCCTTGCATTCATTTTCATGTATGATATCAATATTTAAGCAATTAGGTACTGTCAACTGATGTGTGCTTGGAATTTATAGCATATATATAGTCCATGTTTCATTTTCCGTGAAACAAAGAAGAAAGAAAAAAGAACGGAAACAAGGGAAGTTGATTTTAATTAGGTATAGAGGTTTGTTCTACGAACAGCGTACACACATCATTATCATTATTATTATTATTATTATTATTATTATTATTATTATTATTATTATTATTATTATTATTATTATTATTATAAGTTTTCGGAGACAATCAGTTTAGTTCAGTGTTATTCTAAAGTAGTAGCACCTTACATTTAATTATTGTAACAAACTAGTTTGGTAATATCGTACGCTGCAAACAAACAAAAAAATATAGATATATATGAGGAAAATAATTAGTTCATACATCAGAAAAAGAAAACATATGTCATGTACTTACCTGAGATAGTTTACTTTTTATGACAATACACAAACATAATTCAATAATGTGCTGCGTTTCTTGAAAGTCTCTGTTAATTCTTAATAACAGTATTTCTAGTGCACAGAAAATGACGTATTACATTTAAAAAAAGTATATGATACGCTGTGTTAGAAATAGAACAAATGTATAACAGCATACTTAAGGGCAATATTTAAATAAGTATTTAATCTCCTCACGTAGGCGCAGTTCCTGTAAAATCATGTTTCACAACGCTGTGAGGGATGGTAAACAATTACTCGAAAATTTGAGATGTGCAAGCTAGGAGAATGTATGATTATTTTCTCTGAAATTGCGAATGCCTTTCATACGTCCGTATTATTTTTAATGCATATATACAGCTATAATGAAATTATTGCTTCATCAATTTCAAATTATCTTGAACATTGCGAGTTCAAAATATAAATCCATTAATAATTATTAAAAACTCTATGAAACTGAAATATTACTTTTTGTCATGCATACAATGTATTTCAGATTTTCATTACATTTTTGATTTACCAGGAACATGCATCATTTTGTCTTTGCACGATTTGACGTTGGATATTTGATTTGTTTTATGTTTGTCTCGAATTCTACTTCTTTCCTATTTTCTGAGCGTGAACTCCGCTTTCAAGTCACTGAGTATTTCAGACTTCATTAATTGATTTCTCTGCTAAACCACGGCTTGGGAAAAAATAAAGCAGAAGCTTAAATTCCTTCAACCAGCTTCCGAGAGACAGATAAGAAGCTTGTACGAGAACAACAACGCAGCCTAGATTGTAAAAGGTAATTTTATAGCATCGTATTCACTCACGTCACAATTCAACCTGAGAGAAGTGAGGGGTTATTTAAAAGTATATATGCAAGTCGTATTTCTTAAGAGAAGCGTGGATGTATTTACAATTGTAAAAGTAATTATTTCTAATATGTAATGAAAGTTACGAAAAAGAAAAAAAAATCTTTAATACGCTTAGCATTATATACTGGGTGTTTCAAAACAACACCGATAACGTTTGGGAGGTAATTCCTGACACAAAGGTAAGACAAAATGTATAGACCAACTTGGGTGCACAAATGCTTCCTTTCGGAGTTATAAGCAGACGAAAACATGAAAAAAAGAACTTTAAAGGTCCATAGACCAAAAAATATGAGACCTACCGTAGTTTGATCAATACTTCACTTAAAAACAAGTATGTGTTCTATCCAAATATCCAAGCAACATTTTTGATAGAGGTAATTGGTGATTATTTCAATTTATATGCCCGTAGCCGAACTGCCTCTATAAAAATTGTTACGAAGGTACTTTAGAATTCTGAAACATTTTTTTTAATAGCACACATATTAATTCCTCAGTGAAGTCTTGACCCGACTACAGTAGGTCTCATAGTTTTGGAGCTAGGGACATTTAAAATTATTTCATTTTCATGTTTTCAGCACCCCATAGCTTCGAAAGAAAGCATTTGTGCACCCAGGTTGGTCTATACTTTTCGTCTTATCTTAGTGTCAGAAATCACCTCCCAAACATCGTTGGTGTTGTTTTTAAACACCCTGTATAGTAAGATGGTCTTCATTTTTGACTTTCGAGACTTTTTTTAGTCTCACCCCTAAGATGATTACATATTGGACTAAAGTAACCCACAATTATCTCAATTCAATAATGTTAAATATTGCTCTAAATGTCCTCAAGTTTTTAATGTATTTACAGTATGCACAAAGGTATATTGTAAGCTTTTAACGACTAGAGGAAACGACACTACATATTGCATAGGGTAATGGGGGAATATTCGCATCTATTATTGTTTAATATAATGATTGCGGCACCTTGAAGTCCGAAATATCTATCCTTATATATATATATATATATATATATATATATATATATATATATATATATATACAGTGGTGGATCCAGGATATGATCAAGGGAGGGGCTAAACCATAATTTGCCGTTTTATTCAGTGTAAAGCTGAATTGAAGCCCATTTTATCGAGTGCAAACCTGAACGCCAAGGGGGGCTATACCTTCTTAGCCCCCCTTAGATCCGCCCTTATATATATATATATATATATATATATATATATATATATATATATATATATATATATATATATATATATATATATATATATATATATATATATATGATTTTGCTCACATAACACACCGTTTATACTGAAACTAGAAGCAGTAGAAGCGTTTACTGTTTCCAGTTTCAATAGAACAATAATATATAATATGAGATATATCTTTTTGGAATCTTTCATCTACATTAAAACCTTTTGTAGCCTCTTATTACCTAGTGGAAGTAGATGTTCGGACTTCTGGTTGCGAAAGACGAATGATCAGAGATGGAACCTACTATTTTGGTACATAATACATATCAGAAAGGGGTTCCAATGGCTAAGTGGTAAAGCACTTCCCTCTGGTGCGTTGGTTCCTTGGTTCGATCCCTAGGCAAGTAAAGTTTGTGGTGGACAACATCGTGTCAGCAAATTTTCTCGGGGTATTCCCGTTTACTTCCAGATTATAATTCTACAAAATTCGTCCATCATCATTCACTTGACTTAATCATCCTCTGCCTTCGCCTAATCGTGGGACTCTAAACTGAATGATAAATATCAGAAAGCTTGCACACACTATCTATTGGCAGAATTGTGATAATTGCTGAAATATAAAATTGAAGATTTTCGACTAGATCTAGTTTGAATAATGGAATAAAGGTCAAGTTTATACTTATTCCCTAAAAACTGAATTCATATGAATAATTCGATTTTGTCTTGCTATCTCTGGCCGTTTTTGCTCTATGGAAATCAATATCGAATGTTGTTTCGTATTATTTTCATTCGTGACGTGAATGAATACAATACTAAATTGGATGCGATAGTCTATTTATTTTTTTGCTTATCACTTTTGGTCTTAGTAGATATGTAAAGATGGAGATGAAACATGTTATTGGGACGCTGAGCCGATTCAAAAGGTGACAAAATGAATGATTATTCCCATTTATTACTGTTTTTGCACGTTGATGAACAATGTTAAAACTGACAATAGTCGATATGTACTGGGACTAAATCCATTCCAGTGAATCGCCTTTCGCAATGTCCTACCGTTTTTGCTCTGATACATTTTAACTTATAAATAGACGGACAGACTTATATAGCCGTTATATAATGCTTCCTACGCTTACATATAGCATAGTTTGAATGTCTTAAATATAGTGTAATTTTTGTAACAAGTGATTTATTTATCATTATTGATTTTGAAGTAGAAAGGAATAAACGGTCCAACTTTCTTTATTAATTTATTTAGCAATGTACTTTCAACCCACAATAATAATTAACACTGGAATAATTAAAAATAATCAAGCATAAAAGTAACAACAGTGTCGAAGAAAATGGCAATTTAATTCGTTCAGAGTATATGTTTCAAGGCAACATTCCGGCGTTCCCTTAGTGAAATTGAGTAAAGTAATGGACAACCTCTCAAGACCTCTGGCCATGAAGTACGACGATTCAATTTCAAATTTGAACTAATTCGAACTCGAACTTGTACCTTAGGCTTTGTAGCTTTGAGAAGAATGCAAGCGTTAACATTTGAAAACTTTTTTTTTCTTCGAAAACATTTTAATGGAATATTGTACTTCAAATACTGCTGGCTTGTTCCTGAATTTAGAAAACGTGTCTTGTAATCCTTAATGCACTCACACTTCAGCAAATAAAATGAATACACGCCTACAGCAATTTTTTTGTTTCATATTTTTTTCTTACAAAGGAAAACTCTCGCGAGCTCCAATAGAACCCTTGCGATGTGTAAACATAATAGATAATATTGCGTAACGCGAGCCATTATTTACTTTTAATCCCTTCCTACTCTCCCATATGAGCAATGAAACTTCGAGAGAAACTCTAAGCTACAGAAACATATGAATCAAAATAATGTGAGATTAGCATGTACCCGTGAAATGGAAAACAGCCTCCTACTACGAGAGGACACTGTGTTGTGTATTTTGTTACTCTATAACCTTGGTGTATTTGCGTCAACAACAGTAGCGAGGAACAATACGCTTAACTCGTATATTACAATATTAAAACAATTCATTTAGAATATGATATTGAAATGGCTACATATATACTTTATTTAACGCAGTGACAATACTATAATGCACATCAGATGAAAGCTCTTTACGCTTTTGTTTTCAGTTTTTCCAATTTTTTGTTGATCTAGATACTCTAGTGCAATAAGTCGTTACACATTACACGCAAGTGCCAAGGGAAGACGTTCTCGTTTACATTTGGTGAACATAATTCCAGCTTCGATTCCCGGCTGCAGAGCATTGAGTGTACAACAATAGTTCTAATTCCACCTTGATTCCAGATCAATGTCTAGCATAGCGTCGATGCTGAAAATGAACGCTAAACGTAAACAAATATGCATGCAAAACAAAACAAAAAGGATGGCATACTGAATGACTCAATTTCATGATATTACTTTTCAGAAATTAACTGAAATGTTTGATTTAAGGGATAAATTGAGTTAAGGAAATATTTTCTAATTGTCTCAATACATTGAGTCATTGCTTAACTCACAGTCCTCAGTTCCCTTAATAATAGTAATAAAAAAAAAAGATTATCGATCTGAAAACTCATGTGTAAAAGTGGTCCTTCCCTCACTTTCAGACTGACTCGTGGTTAACTATCGGTATCATTCAATTTTCACTATCAGTGTAAAATTTGTCGTATAGTCTATGCGTAATATGAAAAAAAAAGAATATTTATTTTAAAAGTATGAGTAAATTATGAAAACTGTGTACAAACTGTAGAAGTGTAGATGATAAGCATATATTTGAAACTCTTTTACTCTTGAATTTTAACTCCCTACTGTTATGTAGGCTAAGGATACACATCAGTAATGCAAGCGAATGTTTATAAAATAATTGATGGAATGCGAATATTGAAGAAAAAGGGGACCCCAAGGAAGTTCATGGAAACACCGATTTGTAATCTGATCGAAGCAGCAACATACACCATAATTTTAATCGTTAATCAACTTACTCAGGATAATTGATGTACTATATTGTGTGGAATTTATATAGATGTTCATAAATTCCAACCAAGAGAAGATATAGTGACAGTTACAATATAAGTCGCTGTACTTTTACTATAAACATTTTACCAAAGCCTCGATCCTCGCATGGTGATATAAAATCTCTAAGCTGCTCTAAGGTGATCTTACGAGACACTAATGTACTTTTATATAACGTCAAGATACAGTGGATCAAGAACCAGCCGCTGATTTAGTACCTGCGGAATCAGCTGATTTCTGGTTCTCCCCCAAAATCAAAAAGGGCCTCAAAGGTAACCGTTTTACCACCGGAGAAGACATCCAAACCAACACGAGGACTGAACTTTGGAAAATACAAAAACACGGCTTTCAGTGTTGTTTCAAGCAATGGCAGGAGCGGTGGAACAAATGTGTGTGCTCTCAAGGAGTATATTTTGAAGACGATTAAGTCAGTGTATCCCTATATTGTGGTAATAAATAGTTACAACGAAATTCGAGGAACATTTTGACTATTACTCGTATATTCGTACACACACACACACACACACACACACATATATATATATATATATATATATATATATATATATATATATATATATATATATATATATATATATGTGTGTGTGATAGTGTTGAAGATGATTACATGGAGAGTTGTTAGCTGATATAATGTTAATGATAAATATCTAGACAGTGTATTTTACTTTCATATATTTATAATATAATAGTAAAATACACTGTCTAGATATTTATCATTAACATTATATCAGCTAACAACTCTCCATGTAATCATCTTCAACACTCGAGTGCGTTCTATGTTTCCTAACTTATTGATTCTAAACATACTATGGACATTTTTTTTCTTGGAAATGTGAAGAGTGGTTGACGTCCTATGGAAATTTGACCTAATGCGACATCAAATTGGAAGATATGTTGAATATAAATAAAATGGAATGGAATAATTAATTAGCTGAAGCAATAGTTATATGTGTTCAGTTTACCACAAGGTCGTCATTTTGCATATAATTCTTAATTCTGGATCTGAATTAAGCGATTTAGTGTAAAACCATCTTGGTCTTCATATCTGTATGTGATTTAAATGATAAAACAGCGTTACGTTCCTATATAGACAATGCGTTTGTATGATGTATTATCTGATTGGGGCTTAACATCCACATTCAACACGGAAGCTATATGATACAATAAATAATTATTACAGTTGCATCCCAGTTAGTACTGGGATTTGTATCCAACGCAAATTTCCTCATCGAGAATCGAACAGAAGATCAGGTGCATATATATATATATAACGGGCTACTTAGACAAATCATAATTGTTTTGGGTACTATTGTATACGGAAACCTATATATTGTAAGAAAACGATAAACAACTCTAAATATTTTAGATGTGTGTATGAAGTTAATTACCTATACAGAAAGGACATCGATATCCAGTCGTCGTCAGAATAGTTCTTATAGTTGAGGAAGATGAAACAAATTGATTATCAAATTGTTTGAGATGTAAGTTTATTCTGAGGGACGAACAAATTGTATTGTAGAAGGCAAAATAGAAACCCAAGAAAGTGCAATGTAATTCATATACAATATATATTAAATCATTAATCCTGAGTGAGTGAGTGGCTGATCAACGCCCAGAAAAAAATCACTTAGGCTAGCCACTTGAAATATTGACAGTCCGTAGATGTTGTGATGTACAATACCATGAAAAAATATGTATAACTTTATGGCCTATGCAATCCAGATGTTCAATGCCGTGTTCTCAAAAGGTTTTATGTGACTTCTATACTTAGCCAACTGGATCCAATCTGTACTTAATATTCCTTTTTTCTGTGAGATCCATCTTATTATTGTACTCCTATCTGTGCCTACATCCTTGTAAAGGTCATTTTACGATTGGGTTTCCAGTTAAAACTTTGAAAGCGTTTCTACTTTCTTCCATTCTTTCCACGTTACCTGTTCACTTGAGTCTCTTACTGTTAAGACTTGAAGATCCTAAGTATGTTTGGCAAATGGTATAAATTACGCAGTTCCTGGTTATGAAGTTTCTGCCATTCCCCATTCCCGTTCCTCTTGGTTCCGGACATTCGTTTCACGATTTTATTTTCAAATACTTTAAATGTGTTCTTTCTTCAGAGTAAGCGACCACGTTTAGGAACCTTACAAAACAATAAACATGATTATCGTTATATATATATATATATATATATATATATATATATATATATATACATATATAAGGAAAGTAAGGAATGGGAGTGGAAATTATCATAGTAAAATGTCAACATCTCCAAACCTCTGAATGATAGAAACAAGGAAATTTTTGTATGTGTATGCTGCATGTTTCACAATTTATTATTATTATTATTATTATTATTATTATTATTATTATTATTATTATTATTATTATTATTATTATTATATTTCCCCTAGATGGGAAGACCAAAGGGCGGGATTGCAACTGCTGCAACATGATGATTGTATCGCGAAAGACATTTCATTTAAAATAATTAGTTCTCTCCTGCAAGGGAAAATATAACAGTTCTTTCCTACAAGAACAAGGGGTGCCAATTGTTAAAACAGTATAGTTATATCTCAAAATCATTTAAGTTTAAAAACGTGCGATATGGCACTTAGACTTTTCATTTAAAATAATTAGATATATGTACATCGCTGCAGTCTTCCTTTGTATTTCCCCTAGTAGGGATGAAACAAGGTGGGAAGAGAAAATAAATGTACGTTAAAATTGTTGTAATGACATGACCGCATCAAACAATCCCTTAACATTAGGCACATTTGTGAGATATGAGCGTCTTATTCAAGACAAGAGGCATACATCACAGCACATCCGTAAATTTCTTCAAACACTTCCTGTAAATCAATCATAATGTTTTCGGAAATTCTGCCACAGCATTTCCGAAAATTCCCCTTTTAACAAGAGAAGGACTCTTATTTTTTCCTCAAAACGTAAAAAATGGTTTGAAGGTTGTCAGTCTAATTACCACCAAAATGGGTGAACCAAACATGGGTGACATGCATTTTGGAACAGCACAGTTTGACAGACAAGGTTGTTCATCGTTCACTTTGATTGAAATTCATAGTCTACCGGGAAAGTTTATTATTATTAGTATTATTATTATTATTATTATTATTATTATTATTATTATAGAAGAAAAAGAAGAGGAGGAGGAATCTTGCAAAGAATAGTGTCTTTTTTCCATGAAGAAAACGGACTAAAGATTGAAGTATGAAATATAAAGTTATAAACCGAATAAACGTTGCGGTTTTGGGGCAAAATCTGGAGCTAGCCAAAGTCTAGTATGCAATAAATACAACCAATTCTTGCATGAAAACAAGTATGATAGCAGAGTAGATTAATGCACGAGAATCTTCGAATTTGTTGCAAGAGGTTTGCCAGTAAATGTAGAGTATTTATAATGAATAGTATCCATTAATAATTAACTTTCAAAGTCATAATATTATTATAAATCACACGTCCTAACTAATGGTGGCAGCTATTGCTGTAGGCAGATATGGCACGAACTATATATGTCAATCATACTATATGTCAATGTATATATATATATAAGAACAAGACAAAGAAAAGAACACTCACTTTGTTTTAAACCGTACGTATCCTATTTTAGGAAATTTATACGTGACTACAACAAGTACTTTTCTTTTTTTACAAATTACTTTCTACATGTTGAATTGCTTCTGTAAACTTCGGTTCATGCATGGAGAGTTGGATCAGTAATAGAGCGCCTACATCTGGTACGTAAGGTCCTTGATTCGATCCCCCTTCAATTAAATTTGTTGCAGACAACATCGTGTCTGTTTGATTTCTCGGGGTACTCCCGTATCCTTCCATTTTCTCGTTACACAAATTATTCCGTCACCAGTCACTTGTCTTAATTATAGTTTCTCTTACGATAAAAATGACATAAACGTTAAATTGAAAGATTTAATTTAATTTCACTTCGGTCCATTGACAAATTATTCTTCTCTAAGTAAATATTACCCTCTTAATGTCCATATCATTCACAATATTTTTAATCTTCCTCTTTTTAACCTACTAACATATTTGGTATCATGTTGTTAATAAAATAACTTTTTCTCAAATAAAGCTGTAAGTTGTTTATTATTATTATTATTATTATTATTATTATTATTATTATTATTATTATTATTATTATTATTATTATTATTATTATTCGTTTTACAAATTTGCTTTTTGATTAGCCATTTCTTCTCACCGTGTGTTTACACACACACACACACACACACACACATATATATATATATATATATATATAACTCGTGTTTTATTTTATCTTGCTAATTTTGTGTATTATTTTCCGTATGTTATCTCGAAACATTCGAGCCATTTCTTTTTTACCGCTGTTTCATTAGCCACATTCAGAGGCCGCGTTGGCTTAGTAGATAGAGCACTCACTTCTGGCACATGGGGTCATTTGTTCGATTACAGCTTGCGACAACTAAACTTTGTGGTGGACAGGCACCGTATGTGTGAGTTCTCTTGGTATTCTCCCGTTTCCTTCCACTTATTTCATTCCATCATTTCCTCCATTGCTCATCATCACCACCTCCTTTAGCCTAGTCGTCATAACTGTGGGACGTACAACCTACTTCAATTGTCTGATGAGTCGGTTTCGTTATTCATTCCATTGCACGTCAAATTCATTGTTCATTCTTCCTACATATTTCCTCACCATGCCATCGTTGCTTCCATTACAAATTTGTAAATTTACCTATTCACTATTAATGCCCGTATAATCTTCATAATTTTACATTTGTTATGTTTGATTTTTTTCACTCTCTCTCCCTAATTTGTGCAGCTCACTACGTTCATCTTCCTTAACTTAGTAGCTGGCGAGCGTGCGCCTTAAGTACATGAATTCCCAGCTTTGATTCCCGGTTGAAATATAATTGAACGCATTACGATGGTTCAGATCCCATCTTAAATTGTAAACCCACATACCACACTGCCTAGATGCTGAGAAAAGGTGCAAATTTTCAAGAATAAAACAAGATAAAATCAAACTTTGATGTGTTACTTCCCATTGGTAGTGCTTTGGGAGGTCAACATAAAGTAACAGAATATGAATATACATTGTAGCTGAGCATCGTGTTTTAGAAATTAGGCTTTATTTGCGTTTTGAAAATATAAAACGTCATAAATCTTATAACGAAAAAAGAAATCTGAAAAATTTGATTTTTTTTCAACTCATTTATATTTCAGCTTACATTTTTTTTTTAAATTATTTTTGAAGGTGGTCTGCAAATTTTAACGTCAAGTTGTTTCCAATACAATGTCAGATATCTCAGAGTTTTTGCTTTCAAAATAACGATTAAAAATACTTTTTTTATATTTGAAGTACGTCATTTTTTTCTCTCTAGTACACCTCGTATAGTGTACTGTACAAAGACGAAAAATAAAGATTCCAATACTGGCCGAATTTTTATTGTAGCATTTATTTGCAATGAGAATTTTCTGTTTAGTTTTGCTCTGTGACTGTATCTAAGTAAATATGAATATATTTTCAATACGAGTCCTTAATAAGAGAAAGAAAGAATAAATATCTACATTGGAGAGCTCGATAAAATCACATAAAGAACACTAAATCCCAGAAAAATACATTCATCGGAAAATCAAAGATAGCAACCAGGGCCTACACTGAGAAAAAAAAATGTAGGTGGCATACTTAAAAACGTAGGTTACATTCGTAATTCCTGTAGTTTCTGGACTTAACGTACAACCGTATATAACATCCTGCAGCAAACGTATAGCTGAAAAAGTATGTATTATACACACTGTCTGCATAAGTACAATGACGTCATTCGTGTGACGTCATCTGCAGTAACAAATATATACGGAGGTGATATCTAGCTTTGTGACGTCAGGATCGTATGTAGCATGTGGGTTAATAATGACGACACACACTGACTATCAGGACGGAGCATAATTTCAAGAAGTATGCAATATACGTTCTTTACGTATGTTTCTTTCGTTCAACCCCAAGACAGCATCTATATTGTACTTGTGCCCCGTACGTACGACTAGATACAGTATACGTATTGTACGTATGTATTATAAAGATTTTCCTTATGTCGCACACAGCTTGTCCAGATACAGCATACAGAATATCCATATGCACCATACAGAGTGCACATATGTAGCTTACAGACTGTATGCATGCAGCATATAGATTATACGTATGTCGCGTACAGGTTGGCCATATGTAATGTATGGATTGGATGTATATAGCTAATAGGTTGTCCATATGAAATATACGGATTTTACCTGTATCGCATACGTATTGCCTTCTTGTAATATATGGATTGGACATATTTAGGATCTAGATTGTACGTATAGTGCACCATTATTAAAGTGCTGCAACATACTGCAAAATGCATGATACCTTCTTACTGTAATGTTGTCAAATATTGTTTTACTCTGTATGAAAACTAAATAGCTTAAAATATGTTTGATCTCCTTTGTGCCAATAATAATAAAATTAACAATCTTAGTTTGGAGCAGTGAAAGTGTCCAAAGAAATGTATTTACATGCAGGGTGTCCTATAAGTTTGGATTTCCTGCTAATTCGTTGGGAAGCTACTGCAAAGCCAAGTGTTGAAAAGTGACACAAGCGTTAATTTTAAAATTATGGGCACAAAGGAGGTTAACCATATGTTAAACTATTTTCGTTTTCATACAGAGTAAATCAATATGTGATATATTACTGTAAGAATTTATCATATGCTTTGTTGTTAGTTAGTTCCAGCACTTTAATAATAATGCAAAATGCACAGCCACATACAATCCTATATTCAAACTCAAACAACTTCTCTGTACATTTTAATTAACAGGTATGTTTTTTTTTTTTTTTTTTTAATGTCGCAACAATTAAAAGTATGGTGTCAGCTGAAAACGTGTTCGCTCACAAGATGATTTCTACTCAGTACTCGCCATAAAAATGCAACACCAAGAAGGAGGCTGGGTAGCTGCGCCAAAGTTCCCAGGCCGATACCTAATAGTAAGTGCAGAATACTCTTAAACGTCCGCCGTATTCGCTGTGCGACAACGTGGTGACAGCGGAGGCGTTGTGCAGCCATCGACTAAACATATTTATCCTTCCCTGCTCTAGACATTCTGCAAATTTGGATTTTCGTGGGTGCATCCTTCTTAGTGCAACACTTTAAGCAACGAGCGGATTAACAGTCTCATACATTGCTTAAAGAAAGAGCAATGATTCTCAGAATTACTCGGAAAATATTATATATATATATACAATAATTTAAAACTGTTATTTCAAACTTTGCAATTCAGAGCACGAAAAGAACTATAGCTAAAGGAACACTGATTTTAGCCAGATAGTAACTAGTAAACTCAATCACACTCAGTACCGTTAGTTCATGTTGTTATCCGTAAGTCAGAGATCATGGTATCTCATTTCGTGTAGACTTTTGCATTTGTTTAATGCTAAAAATGTATTTTATCGCTTCTTGAACCCAGTACCATATATATATACCGACAGGACGTACCTTAGTCACAAGGTGACATGAGTGAAACACTAAACTATTCGATTGACACCTGCGGCCTTGTCAACACTAGAGAAAGTTACAAAGTGATTAAGTAAATACGGAACATAGTTCATACAAAGTATAGCGATGTATGAAGTCTCCGTTTCATACGACTTGGATAAAGGATACATCTGAAATTGCAACAAAAAATATATGATTTCTCTGGATAATTTGGATTAGTCCAGAATTCGAACACATATACGTTGGTAAGTCGAACTTTTTTTTTTTTTACTTCTTTCTTCGGATTCCCAATAAAGTTGACTACTGAAAAGCTGAGTTACAGATTCTGTATTAAAACAACACCTTTGCTAGACATGTTCAGTATACACATTGTCTTACATACAGAACAATACATTAGTTATTAATGCATGTCTGAAATAATAGTGCTTCGTATAGAATTTTACTTCATTCAAACGTAATAGCACGAAGATAAAAAAATATTGCGAAAGATAATGTTCTTATTACAGAGAAAAAGAGTTGAAATGACTTAACAGTAACAAACATTTTCTTTAAACAGAGACAATATTTTATTCTAATTTATGGAAGAAAGAAATAATTTGTAGTACAGTATCTTTATTAGGGTTATATGTTCGTACAAAAGAATGTAAGTACAATTGGGTCTGTCTTCAGAAAGGACGTACTTTTAGCCACAACCTACACTGCTTCTTTTCACTGTCTTTCAAGCAGAATCCTGGTTTGATGCACGAAATACCTGAAACAAAAATCAGAAAACATTTAAAATGTTACATTCGGTGTGCTCAACTTGGTTGTACTTAACAATACAAAGTATCTTATCATTTTTGAGATTAAATGGACAAAATCTGTTCGGTCAGGTATGGACTTTTAGGTTGCACATAGAAAAATTACGAAGTGTTTATTGATGCTGAATAACAACTCAAAATGTATTACTATTCAAAAGTAAGTGGGTACCCCAATGGTGTTCGGGGTACCATGGGGTATCTAATGTCTGTATTTTTTTTAGATATATGGAAATGTATGTCTCTAAAATGTAAGGAACTGACATCTGTTTACCGAAAACCTCAACTCGGTAAGCCTTATGGATATTGAGATATGGGAAAATAAAGAGCGACACCATAGAAGTGTGGGGTTTGAGTACTAGATGGTGCAGTTTCGGAAATGTAATTACGAGGGCTTACAACAACCTCAAAAGTAATTTCAATTAAATACACTACACACACGCCCTGATGGGGCTTTTCGGGTACCATGATATTCGCAGAACTCTCATTTCTAAATATTCTAAAATATGTCTTAATAACGTTTTAAAGAACGTTAGAGGTGTGTGTTTGCCGAAACTGCAAGTCGGTACGCCTAACAGTTACCGAAATATGGTGAAATAAAAAGCGACACCATAGGTACGTGGAGCTTGCATATTAGACAGTACAATTTAGAAAATTAATTAAAATATGACTATCAAGATATTGTCAAATAAAGGGAGGATCCATACAGTTATGGGATTTTCGTGTTAGGTGGTAAAGTTTCCGAAACCGGTCATGGAAAGTTAATAAGCATCAGTAGCAATTTCATCTTAAAGTAATTAGGTACTTCCATGGAGTTTAAGAACATCATGGGGTCTACCAAGGTTAAATTTTAAAAGCTTTGGAAAATATATTTTGACATTTGTAAAGAGTATTAGAAATATGTATTTACCTAAAATTTCCAGCTAGTACATCTAGCAGCTAGAGAGACACCATACAATAAAAGCGTATTAGATCTTGAAATTTCAGAAAACAATTATTGATCCTAACAAACGTTAAATAAGATGGTACTTCTATGGGTTAAGTGACTACCTCAGACTTGTCAGTACAATTTCGATCGAAAGATTAATTCAGCTCTAAATTTTCTTTGGACAATTCCAAGCGTTCATCGGGCTCTGAAATAAGTGAACATTTTTTGTCAATATCTAATATAGCAAGCGAGATATAAGAAATTATTTTATGACGTCGTAAAAATAGAGACCCACATGGATTTGTACTTTTGAGTCTTTGCTGTAAGAAGAAATTTCAGAAAACAACGGTATATACCTTAATAGAAAATTAAATGGGCGGGAGCACGGTGGCTTAGTGGTAGAGTGCTTACCTCTGGTGTATTGGGTTCGTGGTTCGATCCGCGGCCGTCAGTTTGTAGTGGACATCGTATTCGTGGGTTTTCTAGGGGTACTACCTCTCCTCCCACCTTTGCATTCCATCAATTTTGTCAACAACATTCACTTGCTTTAATCGTAATCTCCCTGAGACTAAAATGCATAATCGTGGGTCGCTACTCTGAAATATTTCCTTTTATTTAATTTTAAAATGAAATAGGGAGTTAAGTATGATCGTATCTCTATGGGATAAGTGAAAACTCCAATAGTTTCTGCAAAAGAAGACTAGTTAAAAACCCTACCACTAAGCTACTGTATCCCCGTCCATTGAATTGTCTATTAAGGTATATACAGTAGTTTCCTGAATTTTTTTCTTATGGGAAAGACCCAAAAGTACAAATCCATAAAGATCTATTTTTACGTCATAAAATATATAATTCCTTATATCTTCTCGACTATCTTAGATATTGACAGCGACTTTTCATTCTTTTGCATAGCTCGATGAACCCTTGGAATTGCCTGAAGAAAACCTAGGACTGAACTAAATTTTCGATCGAAATTGTACTAAGGTACTCATTTAACCCATAGAAGTACCCATCTGATTTAATTTTGTTGCGATCAATAATTGTTTCCGAAATTTCAAGATCTCATACGCTTTTATTTCAGTGTTTCTCCAGATGTTAGATGTACTAGCTGGAAGTTTTGGGTAAACACATATTTCAAATATTGTTTACAAATGTCAGATTATATTTTCAAAAGCTTTTAAAATTTAATTTTGGTAGACTCCATGATGTTCTAACACCCCCTGAAGATATCTAATTACTTTAAGATGAAATTGCTACTGGTGTTTATTAACTTTCTATGACCGATTTCGGAAATTTTAGCATCTAACACTAAAACCCCTTAACTGTGTTGGTCCTCCCTTTATTTGACAACATCTTGATAGCCGTTAGTCATATTTTAATTCAATTTCCGAATTCTAGCGTCAAGTATGCAAGTCCCACATACCTATAGTATCGCTCTTTATTTTCCCATATCTCGGTATCCATAAGGCTTACCGAGTTGCAGTTTTCAGTTAAAAAAAAAATCAGTTGTTTACATTTTAGAGACATGTATTTCCAAATATCTAAAATGCAGAAATTAGGTACCGCATTGGAACCCCATTGGAGTACTCACTTACTTTTGCATAGCAGGGTAAAAACGCCAATGGTTCTCACTTTAAGGTTGAAAACATACTATTTTGTCTCTTCTCTGAGCATCGTGAATCTGTCGGAGCTGTACCATAGTTGGAAGGACTCACTGATCCTTCCTATAATGACCATATAGTCAGAATTCAAAAAGGAGTAGCCGTTGAAGGAAAAACAATATTTTAAAATCCTTGCACCAGTAGTCGTCACCTTAAAATCAAAATGTTCCAGTAGTAGTCAGGATTTTCTACCAGTATTCGTCACTCAAATAACTTGATATAATTTATTCAAAAACGCACTGTGTATCAGTTTATTGTTAAGAATACAATATAAAGTAGTAAGCTTAATAACTTTGCATCACTTTTAGCACTCAAGAAAGAAAATATAAACGTTTTTACATACTTTTTAAAGCAATTTCAGAAAGAAAAATGTTAACTGAATTCAAAAGTTAACTGTATATCACTTTCACGTTAAGAGTACAATATTAAATACTATGTTTAATAACTATACATCACTTTAAACACTCAAGAATGAAAATAAACGTTTGTATATTCATTTTAAAAACAATCTGAGAAATAAAATAAGTTAACTGAATTCAAAATTTAATTATACATCACCTTAAGCTTAAGAATACACTATAAAATACTGAGATTAATAAAAAATGAAATCTTTAACGTCCCACGGTTATGCTGGTTAGGCTAAAGGAGACGGTGATAATGAGAAATGACTGAAATGGTGGAATAAAGAAAGTGGCAGGAAATGGGAGAACCCCGAGAAAACCCACGAGCACGGTGTTTGTCCACCACAAAGTCCACACGGCGCAGCTGGGATCGAACCAGGAACCCCCTGCACCGGAGGTGAACGCTCTACCACTGAGCCACCGAAGAGTAGACGACTGAAGGCGCAAGTAGCATACAAATTTATGATGCTGAAGGCGTTATTTTTCACAGCTATGGAGGAAAGAGATAGAAACAAAAAAAAATAACAGGAAATCTTTGTTTTACGTCCTACGAATATGCTATGTAGGTTGACGGTCAGAATTGAGTAATGAAAATTGATGATCTTGGAATACGATTTGGCCGAATAACGAGGGAGAAAATAATCATTGATTAAATATTAAATTGAAAAGAATTAAGAACCTGACGCTTAAATACTTATCTATCCGGCACCCATCTTGATCCCCATAAAATATCATGAAGTGCTTGATTGATTCTAAACCCAATAATAGTAATAGTAATTTAACAAGAAACACAGAATATATAATTTACGCACCTTGAAATGTAGAAATTAATGGTTGTAATCCCCAGCTTTCCAATAGACCTTTGATTTCTTCAAATGAAGATTCGGATATCTTGTTTCTTCTCAAGCAATAATGGGTTACAATAATCAGTTGCAGTCCAAACCCAAATCACTAAGTGAAGCATGAATATAAAAGAATTCATTAGTTAGATGCATACAAAATCCTACGCATGTAAATCCGAATCTACTTATATTAAATTGTAAATTTAAACAAACTAAATTATACTACAGTTATAGTGACATAAAACATACATTAAATAAGGTATACAGGGTGTCTCAAAAGTCCCCTGACATAGGGTAACTCTGTTATTATCAGAGTTACAACAAAATGTAGGAGAGGAAAGCATCTCCAAATATGATGTTTTCAATCTAAAGTGAAGGAATTTTTAAAATCGGATGACTCGTTTGCGCTGTACACTCTTTATGAGCCTAATGTGAAATGAAAATGCAACGTTGTCATTTACCTGGACCTACAACATAAGTGAATGAAGTTACTTTCTTCTGCGCTAACATTTTGATGGCCAGCCCCCGTTTCAAACAGGAACTTCATTCACTTATGTTGTGGGTCCAGGTAAATGACAACGTTGCATTTTCATTTAAATTTGGGTGCATAAAGAGTATACAGCACAAATATATCGTCCGATTTTTTTTGAAAAAAAAAAAGTGTTCACTTTAGATTGAAAACGTCATATTTCGATATGATTTTTCCTCTTACATTTTGCTGTAACTCTGATAATAACAGAGTTACCCTATGTCAGGGAACTTTTGAGACATACTGTATACATCATAAGAAGTTCCTTTCTAAATTCTACACGGATGTGGTTTCATTGAATGTGAGGTGGGTGATACACATTAGGCCTTTTGGGAGTACATCACACGGACGACCGTAATTTTGTGTTCAAAATTTTTATTATGAACTGGTAGGATATGTGGTACATATGGCCACGGGCTAGAATTTTCTCAGTATGTCAAAAATGCAATCAGATTTCATACAGCTTAATTTGGTGAAAAGCTATTGCCAATTGAACGTTACATTTACCTCTTTCTTGCAGATGTTAAACCATGCCGTTAGCACGTGAGGAATGGATCGAAATAATAAAACTGTGGGACTGGAGGAGTATATGTGCAGTGGTTGCCGATTGCAGAGTCATCCACAACGTGACTCTGTGTCACATGTTTCAGTGCTACAGTAATTAACTAAATATGAGAAGACGAGCACATTCGTGAACATACATCGTAACGGTTCAAACTCGCGGGCCCTTTTTCCTTCCCCATTTTGAACCGGTACATGAAAATGCCATTTTCTCTATGTTTGCCTGCGCCGATTTTGAAAATTCCTTCACTAATCGATTTCTCTCGACGAGTACTACAAGAATCAGTTAAAATCGCACGGGCCCTTTTTTCTTCCCCATTTTGAACCGGTACATGAAAATGCGTTTTTCTTCATGCTTGCCTGCGCCGATTTTGAAAATTTCTTCACTAGTCGATTTCTCTCGTTGAGTACTACAAGAATCAGTTAAAATTTCGCGGCCCTTTTTTCTTCCACATTTTGATCCGGTACATGAAAATGGGTTTTTCTTCATGCTTGCCTGCGCCGATTTTGAAAATTCCCTCACTAGTCGATTTCTCTCGTTGAGTACTACAAGAATCAGTTAAAATCTCGCGGGCCCTTTTTCCTTCCCCATTTTGAACAGGTACATGAAAATATGATTTTCTCCATATTTGCCTGCGCCGATTTTGAAAATTCTTTCAGTAATCGATTTCTGTCGTCGAGTACTACAAGAATCTGTTAAAATCTCGCGGGCCCTTTTTTCTTTCCCAACCCAATATTTTTATATATTTTGAATGTATTCAAGTATGGAACAAAAGTGTTTAATTAATTCCCTTAGTAGGCTTCTCAACTTAATATTTTTCAACTTAAATTTTATTTGTTTTGATTATTTATTTTCTTGTGACTCAATATTTAATTGCAATCGTTCATTGGGGAGAAGGGTGGCCATTCTCAAATATATAAATATAGTATTCTTAAAATTTATGTCTTCTCGTATTATTAGTTTCTTCCACTAGACCTGGAAATTGCAAAATTAATACCTGGAAAACCTGGAAAATTCAGGGAAATTGAGTTCCATATTTATGTATGAACCCTGCTATTTACAATTTTTTTCGAATAGGGAGAATTGTACAAAAGGGTGTTTTGGGAATGGTATAACAGTAGGTTTCTGGGGGTGTTGTTCGAAATGAAATAAAAGTTTTACGTCCCACTATTATGCTTGCTAGGCTACAGATGACTTGGTGTTGTTCGGTGGGGGTCAATGTTGCCAATTTTGGGAAAAGTCACTAAATCAGGGGAATTCGACCTCAACGATAGCGTAGGGTGACCATAAAATTTTCAGTTAAAAACGGGATAGGTTCTGGCTTTTAGATCTACCTTTGTTCTTACCAGTGCCTTGGGGCCGCGGTGGCTCAGTGGTAGAGCGTTCACCTCTGGTGCTTGGGGTTCCGGGTTCAAACCCTGCTCCCGCCAAGTGAACTTTGTGGTGTACAAACACCGTGTGCGTGGGTTTTCTCGGGGTTCTCCCGTTTCCTCCCACTTTCTTCATTCCACCATTTCATTCATCTCTCATCATCACCGTCTCCTTTAGCCTAATCGGCATAACCGTGGGACGTAAAACTCAAAAATTTCATTTCATTTCATTTATCAGTGCCTTGATATCAGAGTTCCCCCTCTCTCTCTCTTAGTTACTGAGCGGGTACTTATGAAAAAGGAAAAACACGTTGAAGTTTGTTCAACACACAACCAACTGCTAAATCTCTGCTGTCTTTCGAGCAGTACTACGAACTATAGAGTATGTTTAATATAGGGAATTTCAGTTCAATTTTTGCCTCTTTGTTGTTATTAATACTTTTAAAAGGAGTAAAGGTACTGGGTTTGTTATTTACTTCTTTCATTTACATAAAATGGGACGAATACTACTTTTTTCCATCTACTGACGGGAAGGCCGGGAAACGCCCCTAAAACGGGACTGTCCCGGTCAAAACGGGACGTATGGTCGCCCTACGAATAATTTTTCCGATTGGAGACTTTTATGGGTGATTTTTAAATGACGATTCAGCTACTTATACATTTAGCGACTTTTTGCTGCAAACAAAATTTTCATCTGTAGAGAAGCATTATTAGTTCAAAACAGTTTTTGAACTAATAATGCTTCTGTTTGTTCTTTTTTCTGTTTGTTTGTTTTAATCAGCGCAAGTGATGAAGAGTTTGGAAATACAGCGTACCCACTGGCCCACAATCCTGCATTGTTATGTTGCCCTTGTCCTCTAACGAAGAAGAACTACAAACTTGATGTCCTTTAGTTCGCAGTTTCCGTTGAGAGACACACGTAATACATCTTTACCGATAGCAAAAAGATTAGCTATAGATGCGTGAATAAAGGCGATGTGGATGTTTGTTATATTTGTTCTTTGGGGTCTTTTAATTATTCTGCAGTTTTTCTTTTACAAAAAATTGCTTAACGTAAGTACTGTAGTGTTAATTATTTCGGAACTATTTTGACTCCACAATATGAACAAAAGTACCCGAAACAATCTGAAATGATCCCTGAATTCAAGGATTGGTTGCGCCCTGTTTACAAAGATGTGAGTAGAACCAGCGGCGCAAATCTGTCTTCAACATTGGGGGGAAGGGTAAGACCGTTACCATACTTTTTATTTTGCGATGTCCAAAATAGTTATGAAGTTGAAAAACAATGTTGTGGAGTATCAGAGTTGTCTTCAGCATTGGGAAGCTGCAGATTTGAGGCTTATTCTGGGAGACGTCTATTTTATCTCACGTTCCTTTGTAGCAATTGGACAAAAATCATCAAATTTCTCCCAAAAAACACATTTCAAATCGGATTATTGGGGAAAACTCCCCCTCAGTTCCAAGATTGGAGGGGACATGTATCCGTCATCCCCCCCCCCGGGATTTGCGGCAGTGAGTAGAACATATTGTTTAGTTTACATCTACAACTTTAAAACAATGCTTATAGACAATGAATTTCTCGATTATTTTTTATAGCGACTTTTCACCCAAAATTCGAGTCGCCACCTCTCGTTTCGCAAACTTATTGTCAACATTTTGGCAACACTGGTTGCGGGGAGAGCTACAATGGAAATGAAAATGAAATGAAATCTTTGAGTTTTATGTCTCACGGTTATGCCGGTTAGGCTAAAGGAGACGGTGATGATGAGCAATGAATGAAATGGTGGAATGAAGAAAGTGGGAGGAAACGGGAAAATCCCGAGGAAACCCACGCACGCGGTGTTTGTTCACCACAAAGTTCATTTGGCGGGAGCTGGGATCGAACCCGGGACCCCAAGCACCAGAGGTGAACGCTCTACCATTGAGCCACCGCGGCCCTAAGAGATTGAGAGTCATAAACTTAGTCACTTTCAATTTTGTAATATATATATATACTGTATATATATATTACAGTATATATTACTGTATATATATATTACATCACTGACTGATAACTAAAATGCTTGGATTGTATATATAAAAGTCACCCCCTGCCCGTAAAAAGCTTCATTCGAACTCGGAATCGAACAATTGCATCTGTAAAGCAGTGCTGAGTTCATTTTAACGTTCCTTTCAGCAGCAAGGCTGTATGAGACATGGACTTACAGATTAACGTGAAATCCGAACCACATAAGCTCCGGCCGGGAATCGAACCCGGGTGTCCCACGCCAAAGGCGTGTACACTAACCACTTAGCCACGAGGGAACCCATCTGGGTAATAGTTAAGAACAGCTACTTCTCATCTCCCGTGCATGAGGATACATCTTATTGTTGCACTACTTAAACACCCTAAGTACAAGGGCAAGAACTCAGTCTATTACCTGCTTTTTAACATCCTAGATCAGCGTTTCCTAACCTTTTTCAACTTGCGGCACACTACGGATGTAACTTGAATTCTCGCGGCGCACTCATAGATATTATTATTTGTAAATATAAAACTAGTATTTTTTCTTCGATTATTGATCTCCTTCTCACAGAGAAGAAAGCTCAATCACTGTTTTTTTCCCCGTGGTAAATTATTATGCTTATTTTTCATTCTAATTTAAAAATATAAAACAATTGCAATGAAATATTGGACTCAGGTTTTTAAAACTAAGCTTTCTTGTTCGAAAACTGTATCCAACCTTTCACTAAGAAGTAAGATCACTAAATAACGAACGAACAAACAAATCTTTTTTACTTTTAAAATACAAATGTATTTAATTTGTCGAAAGGATTGAATGTTATTTTAAATTTTCAAGTTACAAAATAGTCTGCAACAATAAAGAAGCAATAATAGTCACAACAATGATAACCAATATATATTTTCAACATTAAAAATGTACAGAAAAGTAACACGGTATGAAACTTAAAGTTGTAGATTCATAGTAGAGGTTCATAGTAATGTGAAATAAAAATATACATTTTTTCTTCGTCTTGCAATTTGATTGCTATAGAATTAATAATTTGCTTCCACTTCCTCGCGGCACACTAGCGGCCCATTCACGGCACACCAGTGTGCCGCGGCGCACCGGTTGGGAAACGCTGTCCTAGATAGTCAATGAATAATTTCTGAAAGTATGGCGTTTCTCGTCCTTCCCTAAATGGGAAGTACGGCTCCTTAACTATAACCCTCATCTGTAAGGCAGTGTAAGCAACAAAAAATTAAAAAAAAAAAAAAAAACGCACACTGGATGTTTGCGCAACTGAGGATCAAAACATCCTCAATGGAGTATGAGAAATCGTAAACGTCAATCAAAGTGTGTTTTTGCTTATTCATTACTTCGTTAATAGTTAATTCCTTCTAGAAATAGTGAAACAATACTATGAAGAAACACTAATTAAACTAATAACTATTACGTTGTGTTTCTTACCATACCGTTTTTACCAGCCATAGAATTTGAACCTAGTACTATACTGCATTAGTCAGGCCGGAACGAAGGGTGAAATTCAAACGCCTGGCACTCGTAGTTGTTGAAGCTGTGTTGTAGTTACGCGGCCTGCGTTGGTACTCCTCAACATAAATACGTCACTGCCCAAAACCAGGAAACATCACAGACAGAAGACAGGGGCACAATCAGTGCCTGACACTTCACGAACTCAAACCCGCCAAGACTCAACAAAACATGGCCTTCAATTACGTTCTACAGTAGAAACCAAACCAATGCTAAGGCACAAACTTACCAACTTCCTATATGAAAACACAAGAAAAAAAAAATTCAAACCTTTTGGTTCCAAAGTGATGCCATAACAATAATACTAAAAAGGTTTTAATTCTCAGTAACCCAAACATTAATTAACTAGGAAACATAACAAGCAAAAATAAATAAATAGAAATCAAATCAAATTAAATTTAAAAAATAAAAACCTGACAAGTAAGCTCTCCCTGACTACTTTTTTTTTTTAAATTTCAGTGAGGCTGTAAAATATATCAATATCTTCGTCAAATATATATATTTCAATGTAAACAAGTTCTTTAAACAAAAGAAAGCTCTGTAGTAGAGCGCTTACCTCTGACCTGTTAGGTCCCTGGTTCGATTCCTGCTCCCGACAAATAGCCTTTTGGTGAACACTGTAGGTGTGGTTATTCTTAAGACTTTCCAGTTTCCTTACATTTTCTTGATTCCACCATTATCATGTATCTCATCGTCACCTTCTCACTTACGTTTATGTACAATCATGGGGCGTTAAACTAAAAGTAAAAAAAAAATGCAAATATCCTAATAAAAATGAGTTTTCTAGACTACACAAGTGGCCCCGCGTAGCGTAGTTGCTAACGCTCTCGCCTTCGGTGCGAACGGTCCCGGGTTCGATCCCGTTGGGGATCGATTTCCTCAGTCGAAAAAGTATCAAAAGATTTTAAGTCCAGCCATCCTGAATGAGATTTCCTTGGGTTTTCCTCATTCACAGCAGGAAAATGCCGGAGTGGTACCTAACATATAGGTCCCAGGCCGTTTTCTTCCTTCCCCAATCCTTTATTCCCTTCCTTTACCCGGATAGTGTGCTCATCGAGGGACGTCATCCCTCATATGTGACGGGCTAACAAGGCCATTGATGCCGAAAGCCCAGAGACCTAAAGCCTAAATTTTCACTACACAAGGGAATTTTCGCGCTGAAAACGGTTTCTTAGCAATTATGTTAAGCAGTCCTGTAGTAACTCTGCACCACGTAATAAATCGTCACATATAAAACGGAATGAATAAACACATAACATTCATTTTGCTCCCTTGTAACGTAAAATGTTTCAAAACATTAATATTCAAAGATTTCTCAAAATTCAGATTCACCCATTCCATTCTCCTCAATCATTAACGAGTTGTAGTCATAAACTATATTACTTACTTAGTACTATACTAAAGCAAGTTACACTAAAAGAATATATAATTAATGGAATATTTAACTAAAGTAATAGTTAACTAGTGCACTTACCCAGGTTTTGTTTCCTTCCTCTCTTCTTTTCCGATTGTAACAACCTCGTTTCGCAAGCAAAAGACGCTAGTTCAATGACGTCAGCCATGGCGAAAGAAAGAGTGTCTATAGGCGGTCTGGATCTCACGTACAGATGGACGTATATAACGTATAACTGAAGTACTTAACATACGTATATGTATGTAAAATACAGAAGATTGTTAGCTGTCAGACATCCTGCAGCGAAATGATGTAATATCTAAGCGGGTAAAAGGCAGCACCTGTGTAGTATATGGATAAAGTACGCTCCGTACAGATTTCCTTAGTAAACATAACGAATCCTTGTATTTGTACAATATACCGCTGTCCGGATAATGGATTTTTCTCAGTGTAGAGTTGAACGGCATTCACCAGGTTGTGGCATATGCTGATGATGCAAATTTAATAGGGGATGATAGGAGAACAGTAGAAATAAATGCAGAGATCTTATTAAACGCTTGCAGGGACATGGGTTTAGAAGTAAATGCAGAGAAAACTAAATACATGGAAGTGCGTCGGGACCGTAATACGGCAAATTGTGGAGGCGTTATAATATTAAATAATGCTTTTGATAAAGTAGATACTTTCAAATATTTAGGATCAATATTAACAGACGAAAATCATATTCACGAAGAAATTAAATGTCGACTAAAAGCAGGGAATTCGTGTTACTATTCGGTTCAAAATCTCTTGTCGTCGCGAATTCTGTCGAGGAATTTGAAGCTTAAAATATATAAAACGATAATCATGCCTGTTGTTCTGTATGGTTGTGAAACATGGTCGCTTACTCTGAGGGAAGAACATAGACTGAAAGTATTTGAGAACAGGATCCTGAGAAGAATATTCGGACCCAAGAGGAACGAGAATGGGGAATGGCGGAAGCTTCATAACGAGGAACTACATAGTTTATACAGTTTACCCAACATTGTTAGGGTCGTCAAGTCTAGGAGGCTTAGGTGGGCAGGTCATGTAGCTAGAATGGAAGAAAGTAGAAACGCTTTCGAATTCTTGACTGGTAGACCCATAGGAAAACGACCATTAGGAAGACCTAGGCGCAGATGGGAGGACAATATTAAGATTGATCTCGCAGAGATAGGAATACAAAGTAGAAACTGGATGCAATTAGCTAAGGATAGAAGTCAGTGGAGAGCTTTTGTGAACGCGGCACTGAACCTCCGGGTTCCATAGGCCATAGAGTTAGTTTTTAGTTAGTTATATATATATATATATATATATATATATATATATATATATATATATATATATATATATATGCATTGTTGAATACTTAGCAACTGGCACCTTAAATATGTTTTACTTTGTTATTCTTTCTTCGCCAGTGCCAGCCTCTTTAGTAAGTCGGTCTGTCGTGTTCGAACCTAGTTGTTGACTACGGGGTTCACAGGTTCGAGCTCTGCGTTGCTGTCTTTCATAATGTAAATTTGTATTTTTGATGCATGAGAATGGCTCATATCACTGTTTTAGGGTTTGTTCTAAGCACATTTTCGTTCGGCTCTGAGCGACAGAGGTATCGTTCATTATGCGACAAAGAATGGATCGGTGACATGCGAAGCTGTAGAGGGTGCGGCGTATGGTATACGACGAATGCATTTGCTTGGTCAACACCGATTATGAAGAATTAATCTGCTAAAGTTTTACCAAGTATAAACATTGTTGAAACTTAGTGTGAAATTTGTTTCCAACGGTGGTTTGTTTATTATGTGCCCAAGCTTATTCTTTAAAAATCAGTTAGTTGCATCGACATAACTAACGACTGCATAACACAAGGCAAATTACCTTTATCCTTAATATTTCATATCCATATTGTTGATAAATATCATTTTATTATTAGTATTTGAAGTGCTGTAAAAATGTTAGGTGTTAATTGAGTTCCAGTGGTCTCTCAGGTCGTAAAATTTTACTTTTCACACGGTGGACCTTATTTACCTTCCACGTGGGTAATAAGGCCATTTCGTGTGTTTCTCTTTCAATACGTTTTTCATACATTTAGCTCAATGTATGAGTTAAAATTAATATGCTGTAAGGCAGAAAAACATTGGCAAATAAAATACATATATTTTTTTATATATTTCATCATATGTACTTAAGTAATAAAGCATTTATACTTAGGTGGGCTTTATTTGCTGCAAGTACCTTAATTCTTTGTAAGCGCTTAAAAGAGACATTATCGAAAGTAGAATTTATTGATGAAATAGTTATGATGCTAATGCAAAGGAAATAAAATTATATAGCGTTGATACAGATATATGCACCTACTAATTCACATACAAGCGAAACAACAGAGGAAATATATGACAAACTATAAGAAGTTATAGACAATAAGAATAAGGGTGCATGTATAATTGTAATGAAATATCTCAATTCAGATGTGGGAGAAGGACAAGAAGTCAGTGTCGTAAGCAAATATAATTTAGGCGAAAGAGATGAAAGGGAAGAAGAAGTAGTACACTTCTGCAGACATAATTCACTACTAATTGGAAGCACTTGTTTCAATCAGCACAGAATGAGAATATATACATGAAAATCCTTAATATGCAACAGAGTATTTCAAATATAATATATTACGATTTAGGGTAAATATCGGAATAGCCTGAAGAAATATAAGACCTTTCCTGCTAATAACATTTTATCTGAGTATAACCTTGTGCTGGCCGAAGTGGATATTCAACTAAAAAGTGCAGCCAGAAGACTGTAGTAGACAACAAGAATCTGAATAGAGGAAAGTTGAAAAGCGAGGAAGTAAGATATATAATCGTACAAAAAGTCGAACAAAAAATATTCAAAAGTGGAAATAGTGCGTACAAGGATCACCAAACGGTGACAACATATTAATCTTTATATATAACAGGCTACATAAGGAGTAGTAGGTCAACGCGAACCCAAACTGTTACGAAATCATGCGTTACAGAACATATGCTTCCAAAAATGAGAGAGAGGATGGCCTGGAAGTAGGTAATATGGAAGAGGACATAAATATGTACAGGAAGTTGAACAGTGAGTTACGAGGGAAACATAAATAGTACAGAGAGAATAGTTTTACGAACTGAAATGTGCGAACATAATAATTACTAGAAGTTGGGAAATATGTGAAATGTACATGAAGATGAGATACATGAAACACCGGATGAAACAAAGGGGAATTACGATGGTAGTAGAATATTATAATGGTAAGATAATCACCAAGAGGAATGAGGTTTTAGGAAGATAGAAATAATAGATTCAATACTTATATGAGATCAGGGATAGACGCGTGACCTAGATGTTGAAGAAGAAAATGAAGTAAACAACAATGGTAAAGGGTTTAAAATTATTCGAGATGAGTTTGAAAAAGTTATATATGAGATTACGAGTACAAAGGCATTCTGAGTAGATAAAAAAAATCGAATTCATTAACCGATGTGAAACAAGAGCAGTAAAGAATTATTCCGATTCTACAATGAAATCCATGAAATCTGAAGCGACCAACACATTTCCTGGTAACGATAATGATGCAATTAACTAGGAAATCCAATCCAGATAAATGTGTGAACTATATAACTATTAGTCTTATATCGCATCCATAAAAACATATTCTCAGAAAACTGAACAGAAGGTTGTGTGTAAGAACAAACGAATATGGTGAGGAGGAAGAGTTATGGATTAGGAGAGGCAAGGACACATCAGATGTAAATGACTTATTAAGATTTGGATCATCCTCAGAAAAAATGTTGCTGCAACTGTAGCTTTTAAGGATACCACTTATATGTCGTTAACACTCTGCAAATTAATATTTTGTTGATGTGTAATTCAAGTAATAATCGGCGCGTGCTGCGCTATAGAGATTGAACAAACGACGAGAGCACTGCTGTGGCTGTGCCTTCGTCAGTGAAAGTTATGGATTAACCTGATTGTGGCCTGTCGTCGACTGTACCTGCCTGTTCGAACTAAGTCAGCAACTGTGCCACTACAACGTGAGTAACTGAGTCACGAGTTGTCTTTCGTTGAAATCATGAGACACGCCACGAGCAACTCTACCACCTCACATCTTGGCGATCTCGATGTGATCATCTTGGCTGATGACATGGTTCACCACCTGGAAATAAGAGGATTTGAAGAGTTGCATGTGATTATAACTTCAATTTCAAAGTTGCTACTATTATTGTAAATCTCATTGTACTATTGAGTTTCCTTTAAAATTCTAGCCCTGTTTCATATATCACATGACTCCCTTGCTGTTTAAACTTTTTGAGCGAGATACAAAGTGGCGGACGAGATAGCGGACGTTCACCTGACACTCACCATACTTATTTATCCTTGCCTAACATATTCATATAATTTACAATTCCAACTATCTACACTCGTTTTTATTTTATATGGAGTGGTAAGATATTTTTGACTCATTCTGTACTTTCATTGAAATGTGTATCGAAATAACGAAATATGTACTTTCAATGAACACATTAGTTAAGTTTCGTTTAATTATATATATATATATATATATATATATATATATATATATATATATATATATATATATATATATATATATATATATATATATATATATATATATATATTCCTATCGTCACTCGAAAAATATAGCGATCGTAAAGAAAGAAAAAAAAGTAATCGAGATTTCAACGGATTTTACTCGTTTCATGGCCCTTACATATCCAAAAAGTGTTTTTTTTAATATATGCTAATATGTCCATCATGCCGTTCGCCCCGATGTAAATGTGTTAACTCGCGAACGGGTCGTACCGTTGAACGTTCCCACGTCAAATTTTAAACTTAAGATTTTATAAGATTTTCTGCGGGTGTTTTTCGATTTTTTCCCATCCCCAAAATTTCCGACTCCCTACTGAATGACAAAAATTTAAATTTGCTATTTTCTCGAAAATAGCTCTAAAGATTGTGTTTAAATTTCGTACATTAATATGTCATTAACAACCCAATATTGTGGTTAAGTGATTTATCTGGGAAAAATCAGAAGGGGTAAGACATTTTAGGCTGATTTTCTCAGAGAGAGAGAAAATATTAAAAAAAAAAGACTCAAGAGATTTTTTTCGTGTTTCATAAATACATATTTCGTTGGTAATCTGATAGTATGGCATCATTAATTTGTCCTGAAATCATTAACATAAAATGCTTAATTGTTGGGAATAAATATATTCCTGTTCATTTTCTCAAACGAGACTAAGGCGATTCTGTTCATATTTATAAATGCATATTTCATTTTCAATCTGACAATGTGACATAAGTCCTTTATTGCGTAAACAAAGGACACTTTACTCTTAGGTGAGTATGTTTTTCTTTGGAGATTTTCTACAAAAATGGCTCAAATAGTATCGTTCATAGTTCGAAAATACACATTTCATAAGTAACCTGACAATATGACATAAGTCATTTGTCCTGAAAATATACACAAGGGATAGTTTACTTTCTGGCGTGTTTCGATTTCAATTTATTAAATACTGGGTTAAGGCTTGTACCTTATCTTCCGCTCGATCTAATACATAGTTATAATGCCGACAATCTATATTATAAAAGAGAACGTACAAATCCTTTGTTCCCTCATCACGCTAATACGGCTGAACCAATTTCTTTTATTTTTGGGGGGTTATTAGGATTTGGACCCTAGATGGTTTTTATCATATCACTTTAATTTTTAATTACCAGTGTCTTGAGATAATTGACCATTCAAGTGTCCATAACGTACAAATCCTTTGTTAGTTCATCATAGGTAAAAATAAACGTATTTATATGCAACCCGCATGACCGTGTCACTCGGCAGGTTAACATAAATGACAGGCGCTATAATGTTAACATTTACTGCAATTTGAAAGCGAAAAAGTAAAAATTATCTAAGTAACAAAGTTTATTGCGTTCCGGGGTGACCGCAGCGAAGCGGGGTGAACGCTGCTAGTAACAAATATAAATAAAACAGGAAAAATACCTAGTACGGCAAGGACATTGAACAGAGAACACATTTAAAATAAAACATTTACAAATACAATGCAAAAAGTAATAAAAGTAATGACCATACGCGACAAAATACACAACGAAATAGTTATTGTTTTAGTTACTTGTATTAGTAAGTCTGAAAAAAAGGAGTAATTTTTGAGTATTTTTTTTTTTTAATGGCTATCGATGATGATTTTCGAATATCTTATGGAACGTCATTCTACAATTTTAACACAGCTGCGACAGTGACTTAATTTGATACAGCACAAGATTTATGCCTCGACATAGAAAGTAAAGGCATTTTGTTACTCCCAGTGTTGCATTGATGAGATTCGTGCCCACATTGACAACGCGAAAATAGTTTTTTTTTTTGTTTTTTTCTTTCATTTTTTTTCTTTTTATTTTTCTTTCTTTTATTTTTTCTACTTATTAATACCTTAAATGAAGTTATAAGTACTGCGTCGTACATTCAGTTTCTATTACTTCAGCTTTCCAAAGTAGCTAGTTAATTGATCCGAATATCTCAAGTTAAATATATAGCGGACGCAAGCATTTTGAATTTTTTGCAATCTATTCGATGGATGGTCGCACAAATCTAAATAGACCGTATTCTAGTATTTTATTCTGGAGAGCACTAAGCTTTGCACTGGCATATTTTTATAGCGATTAGTAGAGTTTCTTCTTTTCAATTTAATTAGGGAACGAAAAGAGGCGAAAGCTTCTCTGCATATATAGTTAACTTGACTTTCCCAGTTCAAATGTTTAAAAAAAAAAATAAAAAAAAAACTTTTTTTTTTACATTATCAACAACAGATATTACTATGTTATTTACGTATATGTTTGGGATATCATTGAGGTATGTTTATGACAAAATTCTGTTGGATCCAATTAAAATAGCATAATAATTATTCGGGTAACTTTAGATTCCGAGTGGGTTTTCTTTCGACGATATATTGATGTTCTGCAGGTCACAATTTAATTTTGATAATGCTTCTAGAATATTTGAAGCATTTACTGACAAGGGAACATCTTATATTGATAGTATCATTGCCCAATCAAACAATCCACAATCGATAATGGAGTGAGAAATCCAAATTTTTACTAGTCGACACCCATAAACACAGGAGATACAGAGGAAAGGAGGATCTAGAATCATGTGAAGATAGCAGTGCAAAAGATACACTGACACAGAAAGAACTTCAAGATGATTAAAGTAATCAAAATGACATTTATACAACAGTATATTAATCAAACATTTTACCCACAGACATGCTTAATAACATCGTATGTAATGCAGTGTTGCCAACTGAGCACAAAATGAAGTTTTGTTAAATGGCACGGGACATAAATTATTACATCTAGCAAATGACTAGGAGTTGAACCATACTTGTGAAGTCTTGATACAGTGTTGCCAACGTTTTAAGATAGGCCTATATAAATGCATGTATGAATCTAGGATGTAGAAGAGTACATACAGTATACGATTCAAATTAATTGAAATCAAAATATGAGACCGTAAACAGTAATATATTCACTGAAGTACAAAAATAACTCACGAAGCACAATGTCAAAGCATTTTTGCTAAAGGAAAATGTCAGAATAGTACCAACACATAGCACACAAGCTGAAATGATGCATGCCCTTGGATGACCAAATGGTCCGCAAACGTTTGCAACACTGTACATCAAGACTTCAGAGGTAAGATTCTGCTCATAATTAGATTTGCTAGATGTTATATTTTTTGTTCCGTGCTTTTTAACAAAACTTCATTTTGTGCTCAGTTGGCAACACTGGATTACACATAACGTTATTGAGCATGTCTGTGGGTACAATGTTTGCTTAATATACTGTTGTGTAAATGCTATTTTGATTACTTTAATCATTTTGAAGTTATTTTTGCGTCAGTGTGTATTTTGCATTCCTACCTTCGCATGATTCTAGATTTTTCTTTCCTCTTTATCTCCTGTGTTTCTGGGTGTCGGCCACTAAAAATTTGGATTTCTCACTTTTCTTCACTCCTCTACCGATTGCGCATTGATCGATTGGGCAATGCTACTACTATCAATATAAGATGTTCCCTTGTGAGACATACTGAGTCAGTTTACATGTCAACAACTAATATGCAAATTTTAAAATATTTAAGAGTTGTGGGTCGCATAAACAACTATACGAAACTATTTACATATGTTTAGTCTTTATAATAACTAAAATACAGATCAGTTTGCCAGTCAGGCTAATTTCCAATAGTTCACAGTCATGCTAATTGTTGTTACTAGCTGTGCTCCATGCTACCTAACGTCAAGATATGTCACTAGCATGCAGATAATTTGCAGATGAGTCGAAGGCTTGTTGAACAACTGTTTATTTTAAAATATAAAATTAATTGAAACAACTACTGAGCGTGTAAATTAATCCTTGTAGGAATTTTTAGGTAGTCGATGTACAACTAACATTACATTTCATTCCTTACAATCATGCCATAAGTTGGCTCTTCCCTTTTCTGCTAAAGGGTTTATTCGGTTGCAATGATGTGAACAGACTTTAGGGAAGATAGCTAAAATTCATCTCTTATATAGAAAGTACTATGTAGATTCTATATTCCAAAAGCAAACGTCCAAAAATGGATGTAACCAAGTCAAAACAACACTAAGCATTAACATTAATGTCCTTAGAAAATCAATGAAAAACAAATAATTTCTCCACGTATCTGAGACTTCAAAAAAGGAAGATGGCTGAAATTCAGCTTAAATATAGAAGATACTATGTAAAGTATAGGCCTATATTCCAAAAACAATTTTTTTTTTTAAAAAAATGGATGAAACATAGTAAAAAAAAACACGAAACACTAACACTAATGCCAATGGAAAATCAATTTTAAACGTATAATTCACACATTTATCTCAAAAACCTAAAATGGGAAATGGCTGTAAGTCAGCTCAACTGTAGAATATACTCTGTAGAGTATACAAAGTATATTACGAAAGCAAATTGTCCTAAAATGGATGGAGCGTAGTATATAAAAGAAAAGAGGTAACATGAACACTAAATTGAACGGAAAATCAATGAAAAAATGAATTCGTCTACATATCTCAAAAACTGTAATAAAGTGATGGCTAATTTAAAGCTTATTGCAAAGACATAATGAAGAGCTTAAAAATGACGTATAGCACGTAAGATAAACATGGACACAACATTGCCAAAAGTCAAGCTGTTTAAATAAAATCAATAATAATTATAAAGTACATGCACCTTCTGCGAATTACTAAGGGCACCCCACCCAGAGGTTACGTGCTTCAAATATCTCACATCTGGATTAGGAATCTCCAGACTCGATTTAGCACACAACATGACATATGGTACTCGAGTTCAGCCACATTGCCATGAAGTGTTTCACCTGATCACGTGACACAGCCTGGTTCTTATGGCAAACTGGATAGGCCCTTATATTTACTTTGTTCTTGTTTCTGAAAATGCGTATTACTCATGAATCATTTTTTCGTTTTTATTTTAGGTAAGATGATCTACAATATACTTCAAATTAGATGTAAAATATATCTACAATGGTAAGTATTATAATGTTAAAATTATCTCAGAATTAAAACAATTACACAGAGAAAAATCCGTTCTCCGGACAGCGGTATATTGTACAAATATACGTTATCCTCTTGCTTACTACAGAAATCAGTACGGAGCACACGTTATCCATATGCTACATAGGCACTGCCCTTCGATGTTACATGATGCCGTTGCAGGATGTCTGACATGTAACGGTTTTCCGTAGTTCACATGCATATACTTATGTTACATTCCTCAGCTGTATGTTATATACGTATATTTGTATGTGAGATGCTGACCGTCTATATTGTTTCATATGGAAAGTACGTATTGATGGAACACTTATACAGAAAGTATTATAAAACATGCGTTTTCAGTTATACGTCTGCTGTACGTTAAGTCCAAAAACTACAGGAATTATGCATGTAACCTATCTTTTTAAGTATGTCACCTACAATTTTTTTTCTCAGTGTATAGCTCTATCTCTCTTTCTCTATATATACATACAGTATATAATGCGTTCATAATATAAATTATGCCTAGGTATACCATTTAATGGTCGATGAATTAATGTATTAACTACACATTGCATAATTAGGCTGATTTCATATACGACCTATAGTCGCATCTGTTGACAATATTGTTATATTGCGTACTATTTTTTTTCTTCTAAATTGCGTTATTGGTAAGTGCAGTTCCAAAATTAGTAGGAAGTCATTTCGAATTATGTCCTTAGTAGAGATCGAGTGTTTCAGCTATTAATTTCACTTATCTTTTCGTGGGCTATAGTATTCTAAGTTAAAGAATTGAGGTAGTGTGATATGTATCATAACCTAGTAGGCGAACATTTGGTTTTGATCAACGGTGGTGAAGGCATATTCGGATGACACGTTAAACTTGCTGTTTCCAACCGACGCGTGTAGCTCCCACAAAATCACGACTCGGAGAGTGTACGTTCTGGAAAGGAATGTTAAATTCCAAATTAAAACCAATTATATTATCTTCGTCTTTACTATTTTTTTTCTTTAAAATAATAAAGCAGTTCAGAAGGTCATATTCGGCAACCATACATAGGAAATACTAATTCTTCGGCTTTAAATAAATATGTCAATTGGTTAAAAGAAATGAATCCACGTTTTGGATTTAATTCAAATATTGGTAAGAATACACGGTTTTTCACAGAAAGGTCGCTGGCCATTTTTTTTTAAACAATACTATCAGTTTAATAAGATTATATATATCGGAGGAGTGATCAGAAAGTAAGATTTCAAACCCTGCAGTGAAACGTGTATTCAACCAATACAGCCAACAGATAGAACATAGATTATGTTTCTACATAGTCTGCATATTGGTTGAGGCACTTGTCGCATCGTGAGATGAGTTTGAAGAGTTCCTCCTGGTAAAAATCTTGTCCGTGCGTGTTCATGCACGTTGTCACGAACTGTTTCACCTCCTCGTTTGAACCGAAGTGGCGGCCTTCTAGGTGCTCCTTCAAATGTAGGAGCATGTGAAAATCGCTTGGAGCTAGGCCCGAGCTGTAGAAAGGGTGTGGATTACGTCCCAGCGAAACTGCTTTAACAGCATGGTGTTTTTTTCTGGGTTGTATGCTGGCGCGCGTTGCCGTGAAAGAAGATGACGCCCTCGGTGAGAAGTCCTGGTTGTTTCTTCCTGATTGCTTTGAGCAATCGTATCAAGGTCTCACAGTATCGGTCACCTGTCACTGTGAGCCACAGAAATCGAATAATTGAGATAAATACTACGCCAGACCAATTTTCCAAACGAGTCGCTATTTGTGTTTACCTACAATTGTGTTTACCTATCTGCAGAGTTGCCAACTCAATGTATTATAAATACAACACACACTCCTCATTTCTCTAGCCACACAATATCATAATTTGCGCAATTTCTGAAGCTAGTTTTCAAATGCAACTTATCGAATCGCGGATACTTATGCTAATTCTCGAACCAAACTATTGTAATAGACATTCATGCGATATTAGCCAATACTATTTTAAACAATGAATATTATCAAGTGAATATATATGTATATATATATATATATATATATATATATATATATATATATATATATATATATATATATATATATAATGTCACACAACATATCAGTACCTATGTGTGTGCAGCGTAAATCTGCTTACTGCGTAGCATTATAGAACAACGCATGTGAAAATGATTACGCGATTACTTGTGGACAGAGAAAAACAACAAATCTTTTGTTTTCTTATATACCAAACCTCTTGAACTGAGTATTATCAAAAATATAAACTCATAAAAAACGTAATCAATAGATTTACTTCCGTTCTGCAATCTATAATGATGTTGTCTGAGAAAAAGAACAAGAAAAAAAACTTTTTTCCCGAGATTTCTTCCCCTTCCAAGAAATAAGATTGTTCTTCCACTCGAATCAACTCAGTCAATCCTTGCTATGGATTCCACCATTCTCGATATTTCTGCCGACCTAGCAGAAAACCTTGTTACTTCGCAGAGGCTTATCCTTTTTTGAAGAACTCAACAACTATTTTTCTAAGAACGTGATTCAAATTTTAATTTCACATCCAGTTCGAACGATATGTGATATCTCTAGAATATGTTCTCTCAATCACACATTTAGAAAATTAAAAAAAAAAAAAATGTTACAAGCGTGGTGTTTGTTGAACGTTCGTACCGCTTCAAATGCATTGTATCTACTATACCTAAAACATATTATATTACATGCAAAACATTGCTAAATGTTAGACTATTGCAATATGTAAGTATTTTATGATGATTATTGACATACTTTAAATTCTCTAAAGTGTCGATAGTAAAGCATAATTGTGCTTTCTTGAGGTAGTAATATATAACGAACTCTAGTCTTTCAATTAAACTTACCAGAAACTTGCCTAGCAGATTAGGCTACTATGCCATAGAATGAATAGAGGTTACTACTCACGTAAATATGAATACTGGAATTAATTTTAGGGACTACAGGCATAAGTGACAGCAGAATACTTGAGAAAAGAGATTTTATTAAGAAAATACTTGACAAGTGATATCATAGTGAATATTGCTTGCAATATATATATATATATATATATATATATATATATATATATATATATATATATATATATATATATATATATATATATATATATATATATATATATATATATATATATATTAATGTATGTGTGTGTGTGTGTAAGGGTACCAATGCATAATACAAAAAAATGGATCTACATTAGTACCTTTGAATCCAAAATCTGATTTTAAGAAAAAAATGACCAATTCTTTAATTTATTTTAATTTATTTTTTATCAGTACAGAAGCGTGAAGTTTGGAGTTTGACTGTAGTATTTTTCTGACAACTTATCCATTTTGAGAATAAATATATTTAGTATTAATTTGAGAAGGAATTATTAATTATATATTATTTTATTTTATCATTATGTTTCATTATTTCAGTAGAAAGGTTACATTGAATATGTAATATGTGTTTATTTTTGTCTGATAAGGTGCCATATTTTTGCCGTTAGACTGTTCATGGCAGAGAAGTAAGCATTATTATTATTATTATTATTATTATTATTATTATTATTATTATTATATTATTATTATTATTATTATTATTATTATTATTATTATTTGAATAGAACATAACATTCGTATGCATTATAACATTATAGTAACTGCTAATACTCAGAATAAGTATGTTATAATTTAAATTCAGAAAGAGGCTCATTTATGAATGTTTTCCCTAAATTTGCTATAGTATATTTTATTATTAAATTTGAATATTAAAACCATTTCTTGATAGCACACAACTGTGCAATGCTAGAGTATTTTTATTGACTAATTCCGGACTAGTTTCATTAAAAGAAATATGGAATTTCTACATATGATTTTGTTCTTGGTTTGCACTACTCTCAGTGCTGCTGTTCGCATCGGAGACATCGTTGGTATTCTATGTACAGCGACAGGACGTGCTCCATTAGTCCAGTTGCTGTAGGTCCATCAATCAATCTTCCCGACCATCAGGAAGCTTCACTCACAACTTGCATTTTAATGTTGTTTACGGGACTTGAAAAAGCAATTAACAAGCTTTGAAACAATGTCCTTATAATTCAATTACCTTAGAACACATTTTGGAATTTAACCGATCGTTGGGATTTGCCACAAGTATTGTATGCTTTACAAAAACAATATCAACATTTCTATTATTTGTAATATAAACAAAGGTAAATAACCAGCGGATATTTATCTTAGAATATGAAAGCTGTTTTCTTCCTTTCTTTTTTGTGAAAGTGGATAATGGCATATAGATAGACGAAAAAGACATCACATAATATAATTCACGTATTTCAGGCGATCAATTCGTTTACGCCTCTATCCCTTATTGTGAATGATTGAGCATTTGATTGTGCTGAAGCCAGTAAACGTGAATATTTTTTTTCCATATTTTCGTGGATGGAAGTCGTGACGATACAACAGCGTTTGAAACACTGAAGCTTCAACGAGACATACAATTTTTTCCCTTTCTCCATGGATGAAGTTACATAATTGATATTTGTGAAAATGTTCGTGGAAATGTACTAATAGAAAATTATTAACTCCATTTTATATTATGAAATAATACGGTTTAAAATAAAAAGTGGTGTTACGTTAGAATCACGGATATTATTATTATTATTATTATTATTATTATTATTATTATTATTATTATTATTATTATTATTACAGCAACTTTATTGTTTGAAAGCATGGTTAAACGTTCCTTCTCAGGTTCGAGAATAGATAAAATGGGACCTACTAAGTTATTATGTGAAGTTGAATTTGACTTACTACACTGGTGTGTTGTCGTTTCTTTTGACTTTTGACTTACTACTCGCTGCTGCACCCGACAGTGATGATCTAGAAGTGCGGGAAATTTAGAGCAACTCAACTTTATGGATTTGATATCATAATTATTTGTTCACTATTAAATTGTCCTGACGTAATACTCATTATAGAATAATAATAAGAAACACAATAATGTTTTTAATATTTTTTTTATTTTGTTGCTACATTCCTGCGTGCTTTTCATTATGTAATAGTTGTTGGTTGCTGTTCTTGCAAAACTGACAAAGTACTTTAATGAGAGCTCAAAACATGCCACTAAAGTTATCGAGTATTTCTGAAACTTTTCTCAAATTTTGTGTGGTTCTGTAAATTTTAAGCCTAAGTTTGGAAGCCATGTATTGATGTGTGTTCTAATTATGCCTTGCATCCTAATACAATGTATTTGTAAAAACACAGAACGGACACACACACACACACACACACACACACACACATATATATATATATATATATATATATATATATATATATATATATATATATATATATATATATATATATATATTAGTTATTCCTAAAAAGAAAATAAACTCAGCAGGCCTTTGACATTTATCTACAACAGTGGCAACACTGATCCAGGTGAGACCAGGACCACAGTCAGTACTCTAAAGGTTACATGGATCTCCAAGAATGAAGATCAAGTTGTCTTTTAAGAGGATTGTTTCAATATTGAAAGATAGGTTGTTCCGTTGTAGTAGTATCTAGAAGGATGCAATATCTGAAGAAAGATAAAGGAGCGAGAAAGTCGTTAACAAGTCCCGTACACATTTCTCGTAACAACTTCCACGTAAATCATCGTTATTATCTAGTAGGATGAGAAACAGTTTTCGTGTAATTATTATCGATGAGTGTACGTGGAAAATGGGCAAGAACCGTTCTGGAAGATAGTGAGAAGTAGGGATTAGATGAAGTCTTTCGAGTTAAGATCTTCAGACTTCCTTCCAAAACGGCGATTTTCTCAACAGAACTCCATCTACCGTTACGAACTGATTCACCTTATTTCCTACCTTTATTTACATAATGATCTCGGTTCTCGCGCTTTTCTTCCTAAATAAAGTAGGGTCATTTTAAGACAAACTGACACTCGTAACATTTTGCAATTTTCTCGAGTGTTTGCCCATTCACCCTTCATTGTTTCTTAGTATGTGTGTGCGTATTTGAACGCCTAAGAAAGTTGATGAGTGAGGAAGGGACGTGAAATTGAGTTAAAGAATAAAGTTGCTGTGCATCTTGAATTGATGGTGCTCGCTGGATATGAGTTTCTTCTCCAGGAACGATAATGTTTTTTTTTTATCTCTCTCTCTCTCTCTCCCTCTCTCTCTCTCTCTCTCTCTTTCTATCTAAAGAAGTTAAAAATCTACATCCAAGATTAATTTGAATCAAGGATAAGAACCATATTTAAGTAGGTAAGAATCTAGCTTTTCTTCATTAACTATAAAACTGAAACTAAGGGTTCAAAAGTTGCTAGTACTCCTTATTTTGAATGGAATCTGGTTAAACACGAATAGAAAACTCATAAATATTGCGAACCATGCTATGTGTGATACATCAGTTTCGTTTGATGTGGGTGAAGAATACATCAATGTCCCTTATTTAACCACCAGGAAAATATTTAATAGGTTTGAAGTTTGGACAACGTAGTTATGCTGATC
Organism: Thermobia domestica; assembly: GCF_964235325.1. NCBI lineage: Eukaryota > Metazoa > Arthropoda > Insecta > Zygentoma > Lepismatidae > Thermobia > Thermobia domestica. The sequence goes on along the minus strand of NC_137459.1, from coordinate 141,218,624 downwards.
ATGTAAACCTTTGTGTTACGTTATGTATATATTTTAATAGACTGGGCAATGGTCAATTTCAGTTGGTTGTTTTCACCTAGTTTCTTGAGTTTAAAACAGTTATTCACTTTTCAATGCATATATGAGTTTATTAAACCATAAGTGCGAATATATCATTTCTGTGTACACTGGGGGAATTTGTAATTCGACATTGGATTTAAGCATATCTGCTTAGAATAATAAATCTACTATTGACAACGCCTCTTCTATTCAGTTGACCTTTTCTTTCCTCCCCCTTTTAGCCGTCACAAAAGCCAAGCACAAGCTTCGAACGCGAACAAACAAAATATCAAGAAGTGAAGAGTGTTTTAAAGCAAAATTATTTGTTAGAAATATTTGTCACTGACATTACGAATGTATGAAACCTTTTCAAGTAATATGATAAATAAAAGTATCCATTAATACACAAAATTAAGATCAGTTACCCAATAAATTTCTGCGCTACTTACTGCTTGTGTAGAACTTTATATAATGTTCCCAGGCAGGAACTGTCTTTGAGCATACTAAAAAACAAAGTCGACACATACGAAAAGTACGTCTTACTTTGTGGTCAAGTATAACTTATGCTTTATATGCATGTGCTCCCAGATTTGACTCTGTGTTTGGAGATCGTTGGTAGATTGGAATTGAAGCTTTTTTTTTTCTTACATAATCCAATTCGTGAAGCCATCACATTGCACTCCATTTACCCATAATAAATATCACGGATCGAAACTTAACGCCTTAAGTCATGAGTGTATTAGTGCTAGTTCTAGTGTTGTGGTTTGAGTTTATAACACTATATAACCTAACAGCAGTATCAAAAGCAAACTTTGAACTACATACTTCGACTATCCCACCAGTAAATATTTACAAATGCAATGTCGTGAATTTGAGTTCCATAGCACTACGGACAACATAAGTATTATAATAAGCAAATAGCGCTACACTTTACATGCATATACATTTCGCCAATCAAAGAGGGAATAGCATCAGGTCAAGAACCATTGCATTTTCTATTCAACGGTTAACAAATATTGCAATCCGATTGATCATTGATTGACGGATTCAGCAATAAAATTCAGTACTTTATTTGTTAAGGAAAGCCTTTGTGCTACCGTAATTATCCTAGCTATACGTCAATTTTTCGCATACCTGTAAGTTTTTTTTTTCACTCAATATTATTTAGTTACCTTTTTGCCTCATCTGGTCTGGATTTAGGAGGAAATTGGTTCACATTTTTTTTTTTTTCGCAAAGAATGTGATACAAAATAATGATCCTACATTCGATACAAACTTACAAGATGATTAACAACGAGGTCGCAACTCATACATTTACTTTTAATTACCTTCCAAAGAAAGCGATTTCAATTGTCACTGGTAGCAACTGCTATACATTAGACCAAGCACCTAAATATGTCAACAACACTTGTTTAATAATGTGTTCTTATTATTCATCGTATAACAGAACACTATATAATAATATAGTGTTAAAATATTTAGTAATTTGGTCATTTTTGTTTTATTAAAACAATTTGCCATTCATTATATAACACTTACGTCTTTAAAATTATTATTCTCATGTTCTAATAGATAGTGTATTAAATTGTTTTTTTCACAGTTAAATGAAGTTCACAGCTACTTAACTATTTGTTCTTTGATTCTTAAAATAAAGATCTCTTCCTCCAATAAGAGGCTTAGTATTTAGAACGTCTGCCATTAAGATCGTTGTGCTAATTCACTATGTCTAATCTTTCTTCGTCGCGAGTGCATTATCCTGGAAGAAAGAGATTTGGTCTCCAAGTTGATGAACTGCTAGTCTCTAAGCGTCCATGCGACGACATTTATTGAATGCTCTTTATAATAAGGGTCCTGATATTGAGCGGATAATGGTCTCTGGCGGACACAATGTATTTGAAGATGAGATGGAGCAGGTGCTGAGACAATGAGAAGCCTGATGATCCAAGTTTCAAAGCAAGCTCACAATAGCGTTTGAGAGACATCAACTTCACTAAGATGAGTTATGACAGAGGAAATCTCCATTCTAACGGTTGTAATTTGTCTGGGTTTTAATGCTTTTATTCACAGTTTATACGTCTGAACGTTATCAGCGTTTAATGGAAAGGAGTAATCACTTTTTCTCCAGGTTTAGGTTCTGAACTGTTTAAGCTGCTACTTAATTTCAGCGATAAGTGAAAAAAAAGTGTATCAACAAATTCCATTATAATAACAATATGTATAAATGATTGGATAGTATTCATCTGTTAAGGTAATGCTCGAATGTGACAATTCTAATTATCTGGAATGATGCAAGAAAATTATGTAAATTAGTTGAAACTGGAGAAACAACGATATATATATTATTAATGTATTACATAATGAAGCGTTTCTCATTGTGTTACCTGCATATCCATGAACTTCGCCAGATTCAATTTAAGGGATTAGCAATACGAATGTATGTTTAATTTCTACAGGTGGTAACATAAAATAGTTTGCATACAAAAATCTGTAGTTGTTGTGCAAATACTATTTGCCTTCTTTCCTTTTAGGACTAACACGTGTAAGTGTTCTTGATTGTGCTCTTTAATTTTCAATTTTGTAGTCATAAAATGACCAAAGCAAGGGAACGTTCCACCCAGTTGAAATAATTTTTTTCTAAGAATTTTTTTTTTCTGTTGTGACGACTTTTTAAAACATAATTTCAGTTCGATTGAAAATGCATACCTTATAGGGGAAATGGATTTTTTTTTTTTTACAAATAATGTTACAATAAACGTATTTTCGCTGTGTGAAAAAGGCCACACACACATTTATATTAACTGCTTGCAAGGATTTACCTTGTTTTAGACAATTTTTCTTCTGGAAAATATTTTGCATTTTTTTTTTTTTTTTTTAGAATTTTCGTGTAGTGACATAGCGGAACAATTCCGCTTTTATATAAATAATGCATGCTATTTCCATAGAAAATATCTCAAATTATGAAACTACAAAATAAATAATAAATAATTTAACGACACGTATTTGTGCTTTATAGATTAAATGGGAGGGATACTAATTTCAGGTGAAACATAGTGAAGAATGGACACAATGAAATGAGAATATGTCGCGAAACCGTGCAAATAAGGTGATGTCTGCATACTTTAAGTATGGGATTGAACCAGGGAACCTTTACGTAAGATTTAAGCAATACCGCTGAGTGCAAGGTTGACTTGTTGAGGTGTTTAATGGGATCGCAAATGTTAAGGCTATTTGCATTCTTTACGAAGGGGCCAGTGAGCGGCGCATGCTTCCAACAAAATGAATTATAACATAAAATAATATTAAAAAAAACAAATAAGTACTTATATATATATGATAGCAAATATCTGCTCTGTTTAATAAAATGTTTATTATTTTATATTCTTTATCGCTACGCTTAAATTGCAATGCGTATTCTAAGGGGAGTTCAAACATTTTCCATAAATCTGGGTTGGGTTCCCCGTGCGAAGATCAATGACTTTAGTTCAACTATTATACAAACATGAAACTTGTCTTATTGGTGAAGAAAAAAAAAACTTACCACCTACCTCGAACTGGGATTTAATTATAGGAATGCGTGTCTTCACTGTTCGCATTTTCCCGTTTTGCCTTATCATTCTTATCTCAGTAAATGTCAATCAATAATTAGTACTTGATGGTTTGTTATCGTAAGTACAATACAATAATTTTCATGTATTAATAGCACTGCTTGAGCAATTATAAGTGTAATTAAAATGTTAAACAGAAGGATACCGAGAAACTGGAAAGAAACAAGTTTCATTGAAAAAAATAGTAACAATGTAATGAATTGAAATCCAGGACATAAAATTAATGATCAGAAGACAGGTGTGGACTGTCGAAGTTTGGCCCACAATCAAAACTTTGACTCACGAATCCAATCATCATTGCTCACGAGTCCGGATTTTCGGCATTATACTGTAATTCACGGGAACAAAGTTATACATATTCAAAAGAAAAGTAAGAAAAGAAAAAAAAAGAAAGAAAAACGACATAAACCTAGTCCTACAAGTCCTGGTGTGCATAAGAGTCTGTTATCTGTACGTACAATTTACATGCAGATAATTATAACATGACATTGCACAGTCAGGGACGTGAGCAGGAATTCATTTCGAGGGAAGGGTGTCCAAATTCAATATGAGGACAAATTATATTAAAATTTGTAATATCGCACCTAAAGTTAGACAAAATTTTAGGTGTATCCTTGCTCTTGATTAAAACATATTTTCATTTTAATTATCTATATATTTGTAAGCATTCTGATAACGAAGGGGACAGGACCACAAATTGAGCAGAGGGTTGGCACTCAAAAAGAAGTGCTTGGAATCCTAACCTCAATATACTGTATATAGGCCAATTGAGTTACTAAAGCGGGAGCAATCAGGAAATGAAGCTTCAATGGTCATGCTTTTAGCACGACATGCTGCTAAACACCAGAAATATAAGTGGAGACAATTAACATTTGCTTGCTTACTTTGCAATGTAGACTAAGTAGTAAACAGATTTCTCTAATGCAATATTAACAAGGAACGTACATGAATGTTTCATTCAGGCATCCAAATCAAATCTAGTCCATTCGATAAACATAACAAAGATATATTCATGCACAGGAAAAAGTAGGTACCATGGACAACTGAGTAAGTCCCTGGGGCCCATTAACCCTGCTATTATAAAGAAAATCGTAGAATCGCAATGAAATAGGTATTGCACCAACACTGTTCATTGGAAAGTTATAATTTATAGTTCACTCTCTTTAGCATAAAACAAGCTTTCCAGAGATGCTATGTATTAGCATCCATAACGTACTTGAACAGGGAAAATCGGGATAATGTCAGGAAAATTTAATCTTAAAATTCCTCCCATCAACTTTGACCTCCCTCTGGAGTGGCCCCTGGTAAAAGCACATAATCCAAATGTATCTTAAAAAATACTACAGGGATTAGAAATTGGATGTACCAAGTTTCTTTTTGATAGACGGAATAGGTTGAGTTGAGTTGATTTTGAGTTTAACGTCCCGTTCAGCAGCAAGGCTATATAAGACGTGGACCCACTGATTAACGTGGAATCCGAACCACATGAGCTCCTGCCGGGAATCGAAACCGTGTATCCCTAGACGGTATAGGTATGAAGGGAAAGGCTGTATACCAATACACTCTGTGCATACGAAACCGAACCTATGACCTGACCTACAAAGAGAACACAATAGAAAAAATATAAATGCAATACTGTTTACACTGATATCAAGGTGTGTAGTTTGTACCATATTCTCTGCAGAATGAAGCAATCGTTTTAAACAGCTACTGTGCTATAGTTGTATTGAGATAAAACCGCGTTATCCACCAACACCCTCATCCATGCCTTTTTGTTGCATATTCCATTCTTACGCTGTCATACTATATATTCTCCATTGTTTTAGGGATATACCTCATTGTATTTTTCAAGGCACATTTTGATTGTGTACTCCTACCAGTGTGCGACTTACCAGAGGAGATGACAGGGCAGTCCCCCTCTAAAGAATTGGATATCTCCCATAAGTTTTGAACTTCTTCATGTTAAATTTCCCGGATGTGTACTTTACATCCCCTGTAAATTGTCCTTTGATTCGCACATGGACGCACAACTTCAAAACAGAGCTATTTTTGAGAACAGTTTTGTAACTTATCCCCAATTTCCCTCTCCACATATCACGGAACAACATGCGTGGTAACTATTGAAACACTTGCTTCATTCTGCAGAGAATTTGTTGCAATTCTTGATATCAGGATAAATCATGTTGCGTTTATATATATATTTTTTTTATATTATGTTCTCTTTATATGTCAAAACATAGGTTCGGTTTTGTATGTACTGAGCGTATTGGTATACAACAGTTCCCTTCATACCTATTCCGTCTATCAAAAAGAAACTTGATACACTCACTTACTAATCCCTATAGTGTATTTTGAAATACAGTTGGGTTGTGTGCTTACATTTGGATTATGTGTTTTTACCCGGGACCACTCCAGAGGGAGGTCAAAGTTGATGGAAGGAATTTTAAGAGGAACTTTTCGTGACATTATCCCGATTTCCCTGGTTTTCCTTGTTATGGGTGCCAATATCTAGTACCTCTTGAAAGCTTGTTTCATGCTGAAGAGAATGAACTATAAACCATGAACTTCCAATGAACAGTGTTGATGCAATAGCTATTACACTGCAAGTCTACAATTTTCTTTATACTAACAGGGTTAATGAGTCTCAGAGACTTACTCCGTTGTCCATGCCACCTTTTTTTGTGCATGCACGTATTTTTGTTATGTTTAAACAATGGAACAGGTTTGATTCGGACGTCCGGATTGCATGTTCGTGTCCTTTCCTTTAGATGCTGTTGCTCATTATATACATATGTAAGATAAATAGCATTTTGTATAGATATTCTACACTTCTTGTAGTTACTGTACTTATTTTCTTATATGAATAAACAAATCAAATTGTATCTATGGATACATTTGCAAGCTACCAACATAAAATTCGTAAGGCAAAACGGGAAAATGCACATCGAGATTTCCCGTTCCGCCTTACATGAAGATGGAAAGTAGTAACAGGTTTTACATGTAAATTGTATTGCTAGAGGTCATAAGGCGAAACGGGAAAAGGCGAACAGTGCATAAATAATGAAAACGAATATCTGAAAAAAAGGAGCAGGGATTAAATCGTTTGAAAAGAAAATGCGTTTCTGACGATCCTGTCAAGTTATAAAGATGAAACTTGGTATATAAAAACTTCTCATTGAAAACAAACTCGTATCCCAGCGTTTTTGAGAATGTCTATTTTAAGGGACAATTGTTTCTTTCTATAATGTATTTATTCCCATTGAAAGTGATGCTGACGATTGTTTGTGGTACCATCACGGTAGACCCTATATATTTGAACAGTTTGAAGCGAATTTTGAAACACTGTTAGTACGTACCTTAAGCTCGAATTTTATCATTGTATATTTATGAAAGGGTGCCCTCTTCTGGAGATAGAATTGCCCAAAATTTGTATGACATGCAAATCTTAAGAGTCTATCAAAGTAGAAAGATAAAACTTGGTCCTTAAGTAACTCATTAAGCATAAGAGGATACGAATTTTACCTAAACTTCAATATCTCAATCATTTTGCTTTTGTCGAAGATTTAATTCTACTTGCATAAGCTATGCTGTCAAGTCTATCAAGCTTCTCTTCTCTTCAATCAATTTGGATTATACTCATAATTGCATTAAAATCCTCAGAACAGGCACGTAGCCAAGGAGGGGATTCGGGGTCCGGACCTCCCTTTGAAAGCAAAAACTTTAAAAAATAAGGAAATATTAAACAAAATGATACGAGAAAAAAAAATCAGCTAAAGCTACAGCTTTTCTCAAAATCAAATCTGCAGCATGCTTTTGGTTACTGTTTCTTACAAGGAGATTTGTATTACTTGCAATATAGGTGTCGAATGAGCGGGATATTCTGGGAAAGTCAGGGAATTTGAAATTTCTAGAAAAAAAAATACGGAATTCTCAGAATTTCTGCTACAAGTCAGAGAAATTTCAAGCTTAACAGCGTGGACATTCTTTATCATAATTTTTCGTCATCCCTTCTCTGCATTATCAAACATGCTTTTCAGAAAGAGTTTCCTACTGCTTCTTTAACCTGTCATTTGGAACAGACAGTTGTTGACTTAATAATGAAAACAAAAAAAGTTATGTGGAAAGAAAGTTCTGTTAACATTCAGTTCAACACAGAAAAAACACAGACATTGTAAAATATTTTTCAAGACATTATTGAGTATGCATTTTTATAATAGACGAGATCATAATGAAAGGAAAATATTCATATTTTAATGAATAGAAGAAGAAATGTAAAGACTGTAAAATATTTTTTCAATACTATTTTGTTTATTATTTTACTCGAGATTTCTTCATAGTTTGTTATTAAAGTATTTACTAGCATATCCTCATTTTATTGTCATAACAAACCAATATATGTTGCCAGTAAAGTAGTTTAGATTGATCGAGCTCCTTGGCCTTCAGAGTTTCAAATCCCACATTACGAAATCCTGGCTTAACGAACCAATATATGTTCCCGTAAAACAGTTTAGAATGATCGATCATCTGGTGTGATTACCACAAAATTTAATGTCACGGTTACCCCCGTAACCGTCACTACATTCTGGCTACGTGCCTGGCTCAGGAAACCAAATTTTGCCCTTTAAATACTTGCGTTTATCACTCATAAATGCTTATTGTTTTTAAGAATATCGCTTGCTCCTTCCCTATCTATTTTAGACATTTTTTCTACACTTAGAAAGCAAATATACATTTTTTTTTTTCAAATTGCGATGGAATCTGGTATCCCATTGTAACTCAAATTCGTCAGAAATTGTATTCTCAACGACTCCACCAATTTAATTTGTTTAAGAAAATTTACTTTCTTAGCATTTATGTGTCGCATAGCTTTGGCATGATGACCGTATTGTTGCATTGCATTAACTATATGCAAATAAATCATAATCATTTCTTGAACAATTTCACGTGGCTCTTTTATTTTGAAATAGAATGTATAGATTTATATTTTTCTCTCTTTCCATGTGACGGATTTGGTTGATATCTATCTTAAATGCCAGTGTTCTATATACGAGATATTCATCGCAATACTTTAACCGTTAGTTTAATATTCAGTAGATTAGGACTTTTTAACCTTTACATGTGGCCTATGAGTCATGCGTGTATGTAATTTACTTACTGTCCAAAATGCAGATTTTTACTTCTTTTCTTATTCGTACTGGACTTACTTCGGGCCTATATTCTGCCCTAGACAATGTTCTGGATAAACTTCGTATGTTGACTTCTTAGAATTTCCTCTCCGTATCCCTCACCACTTTCAGCACGACCAATAGATGCAAATTTTATTTGTTTTATCTGTTCATAGGCAAATTGAATGATGTAAGATTATCTGCCAACTTCTTTCTACTCATAAATGCCTATATCACGTTCACAATGTTATTCTCCGTAGCAGATATTACTGTGTTCAAATTGATATATATTGTTTTTAATTTTTACTCTTGCATTGGACTTTATTTCTAGTAAATTTCTTTCCTTCGTATACTGTTCTTTTCATTACTTTGTCTATTATTATTATTATTATTATTATTATTATTATTATTATTATTATTATTATTATTATTATTATTATTATTATTATTATTATTATTATTATTATTATTATTCGCCTTGCATACAACGAATACTTTATGTCTTATATTGTGCATAATTTATATCCATCATAAATGCTTGTGAAAGGTTCGCACATACTTGTATTTTCTTACGAATAAAATGTTTCAAAACTGTAATTGATTAACTTCATTTTTTTAAAAAAAAAAAGAAACAAATATTTCTAACTCCTGCAACACTTAATGAAAATAAACTTATCCTAAACATATAGCAACCAGAAATTTAACAGTAATGCCGGTTGCATATGATCAATATGTTAAGAACATCTCTGTAGGTAGCTTTCTCCAAAACGTTTAACACTTAGGTAATTGACGTTTAGATCATTAGTTACACCATGGCTGCTTGCATGCTCATCTTGCTCGACTTTTGTTGAAATATCATCCACTTTTTTTTCGATAAATGGTCCCCTACTGTGAGAAGTATATTAGACTCGAAAGAGAAAATATTAAACAAACTTAAAGAAAAGGAACATACTTCAAAAAGCGTGCTAAAAAGCAGAACATATATACGTAGAAAAAAAAAACACACTGAAATCAGAAAATAATAATAATTAAACACTTAAACTCAAAAGATAATGTATTACTACTACATATTAACAAAAAAATGTTTGAGATAGTGCCAATAAATATGGATTTACGCGTCGTAACATTTTCATCGACACAATTATATATTAAGCATTAATTTGCTCGTCTTGCGTATTATTATTATTATTATTATTATTATTATTATTATTATTATTATCATTATTATTATTATTATTATTATTATTATTATTATTATTATTATTATTATTATTATTATTATTATTGTATGTTTTTAGTGTTTTTAAAACTAGGTTCATATTTAAAGTAGCATTGCATTGTTATATTCACTCAATTATTTTATATGTGATGTTTCTTGTTTCATTGTAATCCTATTTTTGTTAAGCTTTCTTATAATAACTTTAGCGATGCATAAACATAAACACATGGTGATAGAACACTAACCTTTTATTGCGAGGGGTTTCTGGTTCGATTGCAGATCATTCCGCTGTTTCTTGAATCAGTGACCAATCGATTGGGAAGCGGGTGAGAATGCACAACTTCAATCTATTGTTGCTCATAGACATTGAATAAACACTCAAAACAAAGGAACACAAAATATTCATATTGTTGTTTCATCTCGTATTGTTATGTGTATATTCATAAATTGGCTCTAAATTATGTCTTTTTTTTTAGCTTGTATTGAAATTCAATTTGTACAAGATACCATGTTCGGAAAACATAAAGCAATTACCACCGAAGCTTTAGAATAACTTGACATCAGCTGTATAGTTTCACAAAGATTTATTTTTTCTCTCTTCCGCATGAATTAGAATTCAAAATACCTATTTCCGTAGGAATGTTATTTCTATTCTTTGTATGGAAAGTCAGTTCGATTTCCAAAGCATTACATTTGAATGTGCACTCAAAATATTGTATTGTTCTTTCCTTTCTGAAATTACTCCTGAAACTTTATAGCAGTTAGTAATATATATATATATATATATATATATATATATATATATATATATATATATATATATATACGTACGTACTGCTATTATTGTTGAACGCAGAAACAATATTGTAGATTGAAATACGTAAAAAAATAATAAGAAGTTACACAATTTCATTTGTTAGCGGATAGATGAAAATAACCATATTGTATGAAAATCCTGCGTTTCTTTCTTGCAGAACGATCTCCCGGGATTATTTTTCTTTTGTTTCGGATGTAGTTGATACTTTTTATTATTTTTTTTAAGGGATTGATTATCACAACTCATTTATATGCATGCGCTTACCTTGTCCATGCGTTCAGACGGCTGGCTGGGAGTCAAAAAATATCAGAAACTACTTGCTGAATTACATAGAAGAAGAAGAAGAAGAAGAAGAAGAAGAAGAAGAAGAAATAATGCATAGGATAAAAAGTTAAGAATCAATTTTGTTTTCTGACACGATATTTAAACAGAAAGTGGTAGAAATTAACGATTTGCATTTTCACGTTGATCACTATACTTAAAAAACGGTAGTATCTAGGGAGAATCTTTTTTTTTTTTCAATTGATCATACGTTCCGAGAATTCGTTTCATCTCCATTTTTTATTCTCTACTGAATTTAGAGGTTGTGTCAATCCACTACAACTTCCGGTCTCAATTTTGATCTACAGAGCAAAAGCAAAGCACGATCGACAATAGCACGAAAGCGCGATAAAACGAAGTGATCAAAGCTAAATAGCTGTTGGAAGAATTGAGCTGTAAACTTAAAAGATTGACATACTCCCTGGTCTCACACAGTTTTTGTCGGCCAAGCTCATTTATCTTGTTAGGCCATTCTTCTTCTTGTTTCTTCTTCTGCTTCTAAGTCTTATTTTCGCAGTTAGTCGGCTTTTCGGATCGTTGTCCTCCACCTGTTTCCATCTTATGTTATATTCGATTTGACACCACACTGCACAATACCGTTCTTAACCCTGCACGTACACACTGGGGTCTGTGGGACCCCAAGGCATATTCATGTTAATACTATTTATTTTTGCAGTTTGGGCTATCAATGTAAATTAAGTTTGCAGTACTGTTTATGTGGAGTAATAGCAGTCTAGCCAGTTTAGTGAGACTCATTGTTGGAAACAGACTTTATTTTCGCTCTTGCGTTGATTGGGGTCCAGCATACCCCAGCGTGTACTTTAAGTGAGTGATATTTAAAAAAAAAACATTTTGATAAAATGGATTTGGAAACAGTTTAGAAACTCTAGTTGTGTCTAAAATGTTCTGTTTACATATATTACTTACAACAAAGTATCACAAAGTTTAGTTTCATAAATGTCAGAAAGCTCATAGCATTTACTGCTGTTGGGGTCCCACAGACCCCAGTATGTATTTTAAAGGAAGAATTATTTTATAAATTTCCCTCGTTTTTTTTCAAAATAATACAGTAATTACAAGAATGGCATTAGAAATCCTATTTTCAGTAAAATGTTGGAGCATTGTTGATAGATATTGTGTAAAAATGTATGAGTTCATTAAATAAAAAGAAACTCCATAATTTGGAGAAATATGATTGGGGTCCTACAAACCCCAGTATGCAATTTGTGAGTAAGAAAATAAGTGTGTACGTGCAGGGTTAACACAGTTTGCCCACTTCTTCTTTGTCCGGCCTCAGGTTACTTATTCCTAAAATCACCTTCTTACATGTTCAAACAATCTCAGCCTACTTTCTCCCAGTTTGTCTACTGCTGGTCTCACCTTTACAGTTACTGGATGATTTCATTCTTAATGTTGCCCTTCCGCCTCACTCCATACATCCACTGCAGCATCTTCATCTCTACCACATGCAACTTCTGTTCCTCTCTATTCTTCGTTGTTCAGCTCCTTCGTGGCTAAGCGGTTAATGCACGTGCCTTTGCGTGGGAGACGCGAGTTCGATTTCCGACGGGAGCTCGGGTTTTTAAAATTCCCCGTTAATATGTAGGTCCCGTCTCATATAACATTTCATGTAACTTTTCTTTCAAGGCATATCGGTATCTTTCGGTCACTAAACACTCCTGCCGCTTCTATCCATTTCGTCCAACCGCTAATAATTTAGATATTTATATCTGCTGCCATTCCTGCATTTCCTGCAAAATTGATACCAAGTACTTGATTTTGTTCGTCATTACCACTTTTTTCGTCCAGTTGTATTATTGTATTCTGTATTACATTTTTCCTGAAAGGAAAATATAAATAATATGTCTTAGTTCTACTAATTGTTAGCCCTTTGCTCTTCAATGCTCCTCCACTGGAATCCAGTCTCCCTTGCAGAGCACGATGTCATCCGCATATAGCATCATTAAACTAATAGACACGAAAAAAAAAGAAAGAAAAGAAAAAAATAGAAAATAAATGTTTTATCATGCAAATATAGACATGGACACATTGTTCATCATATTAACTGATACTAGAAAGTTAAAGCTACAACCCAACATAAATATTCTTAGTGGCACTACGCCAGGTTATTACATATTTTAAATTTACATGTAAACCGAAAACATGCAATACCATGCTTTTTATTCAGTATTAGAAGCTAACTTCGTTATATAGCATCACAAACGTCGGAAACCAACCAAACTTCGGGGAATTGGAACCAGCAATAACTCAAGTAAGACAAAGAGGGTACTGCACAACCGAAGTACCTTAATGCGTGATACTGTAGTCGTCATATGACGCATTTCGAAGAAATATAAACTGAGTTACAAGTAATTGAACATTTTGATATGCTTTCAAATATTTCATTTTGAAAAATGTGCTTAGATAAGTACTATTACTCGTTGTTCGTTAAATATAAATTAACTTAGGCGAAGACGTAACTTAAGATACCCTGTAGAATTTACAGATTTGACCTAAATTTAATATGTCGTATGATAATTATTTTAATTGCTACTAATCCCAGCCGTGAAACTCTTCTACATGCTCAACGCATTATAAGACTGTCTTTAATATTCAATATTCAACAGACAACACGTTTAGTCGTTCTTAGCGGCTATACAAGGAGTTGTTTGGACGTATAGGATAATGAGATCTGGAACATATATGTCCAGCGTGCTGGAGATCTTGTAACTGTGCAACAATTATTTCTAGAGTCCTGCTGGCAATGATACACTGTCCTACCAATTCAAACCGTTAGTTCATAGACTTTATTCCAAAGGCAAGCAAGTTAATGTAGATATCGTGCATAATGTAGAGTGCAATGAGTTGTCCTTGTGAGTGCTGATGCGCGTTGTCATGCAGGAAAATGGTGTCCCGTAAAACCTTCACATAAAGTCGTGGAATTAGGATTGATGACGGGGATAAGTATAGGATGCATTGATCATACTTTACTCTAAATGAAGACAAATGGAAAGCTTGGTGCCAGTTTTTTCATACGATAATGTCTGGTGTGGTTCTAATTTGGCGAGAACGAACACAAACTGGAAATTCCAGCTTACCTCACGTTCTACGAATATGCATATGACCGTCACTGTATCCGAAACAGGAACTACTTTCATCGATAAAACCAGCATCAGTCATTCCCGTTGCCACTTGTCTCAACCGTCAGCACCAACGATATTATCGGCGATGAGCAAATATCGAGGGTAACCGTGAAAGACGAATGCGGTAGCATAGAACTTCTTCCAGTGACTTATTACTTAGTGTTCTTTCCATGACATGAATGCCACAGGGACCCTGATTCGATTGGCCATTGCCACACTGCCAATTATGACTGCACAAATTAAGCTTATGTTCAGGTGATTCGTTATACGTACATCGTGACGACACATCTGTCTTGGGAACCCTAAACCTCTTATTGTGTAAACCATATTTCTTCGTATCCGTAGTACTACTATATGGACATCTTGGAGTGACGCAATTGAACGACAGACTTTAGTGGCGTCTTACGACATTGAATACATAGCACGATGTATGTTCACATATAAGTGCAGCTGTCATGTTATGCGGCGAATTTTGTAATTACTAGCAACATATAATATATATATATATATATATATATATATATATATATATATATATATATTACAATCAACTATCCCTCTCTGATGTAGAAACCAAGATTAGCATTGTCTATTTTTGTTATATCTGCATCATTCACATTGAACTTTTGCAAATGAATAAGGGATATTTTATGCACATTAAGAAGTCCTACTATGCTAAATAATCGGCTTTTACTTTTAACAAATGAATACAAGATCATTTCTTTGCACCAGTATTATCAAATTTGTGCAAGTGCATGCAATATCCGTATTCTATTAACACGAACGTTGCGACGTAATAACTTTGTATACTGACGGCCAATGATTCAAACGCAACATCGTATAATAATGCAACTTGTTACCATTTTTCTTAAGGATTTTATTTTCAAAAGTTGGTTATCATAATGTATTAGGTGATGATAAAGACTTTGGACCATCTTCCTTGTTGGATTATTAGGTTAAAAAGTAACTTCAATACTATACTCACACAGTCAAAATGATCGATTTCGATTAACCATGGATCAGTAAATCACTCTAGAATGCATCTCTTTAAGATGTGTTCAATATCTTTCCTATTTTGAGGTAGTTTATTATTATTTTTAAACACAATATTATGCAATTTATCTGGTTGTACTTTAATGTTATGTATTAGCATTATGTAACTTAATTAAAGGTTTGTACGAGGTTTAAATCAGACCCTTAACATTAGAACCAAGCTTTCAGTTCTTTGTCATGCACATACTATATAATTTAAAAAAAATATATTTGCATATTGACCGAAATAGCACATCACATTCTCCATAAATATCCCAATGCATATGCATATATATATATATATATATATATATATATATATATATATATATATATATATGTATATATATATATATATATATATATATATATATATATATATATATATATATATATATATAACGACACAGAGATAGTAGTTATTCGCTAAATATCGATATTTTTTGAATAGCATTGGTTCGTGTCAATTAAATTAGAACTGCGATTGGACTATCCTGTGGTCAGTATTTTATTCGTCCGACTCTGAACTTTTTTACTATGTATGCTGAAAGAAAAACCACAACAATCGAATATTTGCCATTTTTTCTTGTGTCATTAGCAACCATACATCGGATGCTTTAACACACACACACACAATCAGTCCCGCGCTCACACACATATATATAATATTTCAATTTGTGAAGACAATAACATTCACTTTGGTGTAATGGACAAGCAGCATTTCTGTTTTCTTGAGAAAAGCGAAAAAAAAAAACTAATTGAATAGTATAAATAAGTACATTAGAGTTATGCATCTATTGTTGCTGTTAAAAGTGACACCAAACTAATCTACCAAAATATTGTTTACTTCTTTTATATCAGTAAGTATTATACTGAATAAAAAAATTGTTGTCTCAAAGCTGGAAAAAATATAAAACAAATGACAAATATTAATTAAAATCAATAAATGGTTTCAATTTTCTTAGCTGTTTATAATTTTATAAATATGTATGAGATTGGTGGTTACTTACAATGTGACAATAAATCATTAACAAAGTCTGAGTAAAGAATAGTTTTACCACTTTTCACCATTAAGCATTATATAAACAAAAATAAAAATAATAGAATTATAGTCACCCACGGTTCTTTGACACTCTTACAATATTTTTGGCGATTACTTTTACATTAAATATTTAGGAGTTTTGGTAAGTAATAATGAAAACCTTAATGAAACAAAATAACACAATATTAACAGGGGCATACTGCACGTTCGCATTACTACGCAACATTTCATCATTGCACTTAACATAAAAACAAACATATTGGCTACATTGAAGACACGAATCCAAGCTTGAAATACTATATGATCTAAATTTTAGTTAAGTTGAAGGTCTTACCTTACATAGGCGTTGTGCTAATAAATGATACAACACTCTGAACAAATACGGTAAAGTAAAAATGTAACACAAAAGAAAAAAAAACTAAATTTGGTTAAAGAACATTATAGGTGATTATTTCCTATTTTGTAAGGATCCGATATCTATTCCAACCTGATTTTTAACAGTCATGGTGTTGAACAATTGTTTGTATGATACACAATTTACATAGCGTTGAGCGTTGAAACGCCATAAATGTTTCTGAGATTTTTCTCAATAATATATCGCATTGTGGTTTCTTTATTTGTCATTGATTTCAATGTACTTAATTTTCTAACCCTCTACCAATCGCTGCTTTAATTTTACAAATAATCTAGCTTAAACCAGTGAGTGCAATTTCAATGTTAGAAAAAGATACACACACACCAAATCACTTTGTCTCTCATTCGTAAATATTTTATTATATTTGTTTACTAAATTAGATTTATTTCCAGACTAGAAATTGAAGTAATATGTACGTTAAGTATTAAAATTATATTTGTTCCAAACAAACACTAGATGATATTCCTGCAGTCACTTAACTGAATGGCAGTTTTATAACAAACATATTTTTTTTTTTTACAAATTTTATGGATATATATGCAGTGAATGTTGGACACAACCCAAGAATGCAAATATACATACATATATATATATATATATATATATATATATATATATATATATATATATATATATATATATATATATATATATATTTCTTGTCAATATTTTTTTCCTCGTAGAAATGCTTCCTAGTTTTCCATATGCTAAACGTGTTTGTTTCCATGTTTGTTCTCTCCCTGCACAAGAAAGAATTTTGGCGAAGATATTGATTTTAATATAGAATGTCCACAAATATCGCATTGATACACAACCGACCAGTATATATATATATATATATATATATATATATATATATATATATATATATATATATATATATATATATACAGTTTTGCGTATTTTCTGAAAGGTACTTCAAGTAATACATCTATGGACAATTTCAAAAAACATTAATATTCTTATGATAATGTAAATTTGTTCTGCATGATCATTCTACACTAGCGAATGAATATCGGAAGTGAGCAACTAATTGCTTACAAACAAACTTTAGGTAATGGAAGAACGTCAAGAGTAAATTATGGTAAACGTTAACAATTAAGCGTAAATAGATACTAGAAATTCAATAATTTGTTTCTTGTCAATATCCCAGTTTACTTATATTATCATCGGGTAAAAATGTTCTACACAGTGTGTATATATAATCTCAACCTTAAATGAAACTTTAACTATATTTTGCTTCCGGTAAAGTCCTCTCTGCCCTATTTTGACCTTATAGTTTCCAGTATTTACAAGCAATACAAACTCTTGTATGAGCTTTTAAGCTTAGACATTTTCACTATTCGGTAGTACCTTAATTGTTAGTACACCTAGTAAGCAAAACTTATCATGTGTATAATATATGGGAATAAATGACTCTTACAAGATAAACATTTGGGTGTTACATGAGGAGATGGTTGGATCCCAGGCTATATGAATGTGTGGTTGACAAAAACATTTGTGGTCTTCTCTGTCGGTTTCCTCCCATGCTATCATTCCATCATTTTTTTTCCTTCCTTAGGCATATGCTTTCATTAATCATTCATCTCCTTACCCACAGCAGAATAACCGTTTAGCATTAAATTGTGATTAGCGTGATATTATTATCATTACTATGTACAGTATATGTTTAAACTTTTTTTTTATCTTAATAATATGATGCCTGTCTCTTGCAGCTAGAAACTATTGGAATATTTTTCTCCATATAATTTTGTGACAATATGACAAATATCCACAATTACTACTTTCTGTAGCCATATTACAAATGTTTGCGTTTAGCTTTCCAATCAGTGTTTCGTCCATATATGTTTTGGGGGCATTGCTCCCTGGAGATCTGAGAGTGACCCCCGGGAGAGGCCAAAATAATACCTCTATAATATAATAATAAATAGAATAGTACTGGGTGAAAATAATATGTGCCCCTCCGAATACTAAGTGTGGCCCAAAGAACATTTTTTTTCTGAGAGAAACGCTGGATCCAATTGCATCACGGTGCTTTTAGGGACAATACTCTAGTTGGGGTAATGAATAATCTACTGTAACTTTCTGACAGTTCAATATACTTTTGATTTTATATGCCAGGTCTTAATACTTGCTTACTTTTGTACTAAATGTTGTGTGTACGATGTGAGTCAGTGACATTACTTCATCTATGAGAATCACTTCCTGGTTTATTTTATTGACTACAGTAATGCCGGATTTATATGAATATATCGTTACATCTCTTATGATTTATTGTCCACAGTATGGTTTATTTGTCGTTTTCAAATATTGTTTTAATGTTGATATGTTTAGTATGCTTTAATATCAATGGTGATTATTATTTTATTGTTATGTTTAAATATGAGTAACATAATATATTTCTTCCCAAAATATTTATTCTCACTGTTTCTGATGTTCAATATACTAGTTTGCTAAATCTGTTTAAATAAAAAAAAAATATTTAGCTACAATAGTATATTTGTAGAAATGGTTTTGTTTACACAGAATTGCAGTATTAGTAGTAAAGCTAGTTTATGTTCAGTTATTACTAAGTAATTAAAAGTTGCTATAAGTTTTTGATGAACGAAAAAGACCATAAATACTGTGTTGTTGATTTCTACGTTGTTAACAACTATTATTAGAATATATGAACGTCCGTATGAAACTCCATGTTAAGTACAAAGCAATAAAAAAGTAATTGTAAAACATATACACACAAGTTATGTTGCTATAGTCAATTCTCCACAAGATAATCCACTTCTCGCTGCTTGTAACAATTTGGCATATGGAACCCTTGTTCTGTGGTCAATTGACAACACGTATCCACGCACTTCTCAACTGATGCCGTAGTCAGTTCGTGGGGAACCACATGGTAACTCATGCAAACCTTGCTGAATGCATGAGACCCGTAGCGTTGTTGATTTTGTCTTCGATGCGTGCTCTGTAACAGATATCTACTAATGTTCAATGCTCCACAATTAATCTTACTTCCATTGTATACATTACCGAACTAATGAGTATTGATCAAATTCTCATGGACATTGCGAAAAAGCGGTGAAAAACGACTGGAAATTTTCGAAATGTGAGTGCGGAGAAGAATAGAGAGAATTAGCTGGCTCGAGCGGAAAACGAATTAGAGATTGCTAGAAATTGTGTTGTTGAAAAAAATAGATTTATTTCACAAAGATAAGAATATATGATGTTGAGTGTCTTCTAAAAGCCATTTATTTTGCACCTTTGAGAATATAAAGTTAGGTTTATAAGAACAACAACAACAACAACAACAAAAAAAACGCGGTATTAGAGGCACAACTTACAATTATATTGCTGTTAAATTATCAACATCGTGTTAATTTGTAGCATAATATATAATTGATTTTACAAGTCTAACTTAGACATGCTAACGTTTCGCTCAAGAAGATGGCTTTTCTATTGCAACTTCGAAGTCAAAACATTTGTTCCGATTAGTGAATATGGCAGGTTTTGTTAGTCCTATGTGTTTATGTCTTTCTTATTCATGGTATTATTATTTTTATTATTGTGAACCGCATAACTCAGAATGTATGTGAACTACATTTAAGCAGTTAAGAAATGCATGCGTTTATTAGTAAGTATATATAACATAAATGTGATATATATACTGTCCTATACTTGACTATACTTATAATACTTATAGTACAACTATATTTATAGCAATATACTTATTGTAGATTAAGTTAATACGTGCATTTCAAATTTAAGAATGTTTAATTGTGATAACTTTTAAACATGTACTATGTATGATTTTACTCCGTGATTAAATATATTAAACACCAAAATAAACTCTCTTAGATTGTATTTTCAATGTTCTTACTAATATTCCGAAACCTGATAACATTTCTGTTCTGTTATGCTTTATTCCTTTTGAGTCGTGATACGCGTAGGGATCTCCGCTTCCCCTCACTCATAATTCTATTGAAACAATGTTAGAGAACAACTATAGTGCAATATTTTCGAGTATTCTCTTTTGAGTGGATTTCCTAAAACGACTTCCAAGTGAGTTTGAGAGGCTTCTCTTTCCGGTTGGTCCTGATACGTGACAAGACTAGTTTTCTGTGTCCAGTTCAATTGTTCTCCTCCACTTTCAAATTCTCTAACGTTATTGAATGAAATGATATCCGATTTCTTGAAGAGTGAAGTAGGACTAAAAGTGCGCATTTGTCTCTGTGTACACTATTCCCCGAGAGAAACAAACCAATTTTAGGAAGGAAGAGAAAAAAAGTGAATAGAAAACCTTATCTCCATGCTTGGGAGAGGAGGATGGTTGTTAATATGGATATGCGGTTGCTCCACGGACAGCGAAGACGAAACTATTGGGGAGGCACAAACTGTCACGTATTTCAGTTGTCGATTCCCCAATCAGGTCTCTAGAAGATCAGTACTGCATAGGAATGTTTCAAAAGCAACGCGTTTCTCGGTAATTGTTATGCCTTGTGTACTTTTGTACAAAGGACGCAAGAAAGCCACTTGGGAATTCAGACCTCAAAAATAGATGGAACGAGAGGTCTAGAACAGTATTTTCTCTTCAATTGAGAGTGCTACAACGCCATCTGGACGGAATTGTTGTAAACAAATGAATAACACGTATGTAGCATTTTTTTCGGCGGTACTTAATTTTATTGTATTTCTCTAAAGTAAGTAAATAAATAAATAGATACATTGCTTGATAGTTTCAATGTTTTACTGCATAAGTAATGTACACTTTGATATATTGATGATTTTTTAATTTACAAAACGTTATGAACACATACCTCGACTATTTAAAATATTGGTTTAATTATTTTAATGATGTTAAAACAATGCAGTAAATAAATGCAAATCAATTTGTAACTAATTTATTTGATCATAAATTGTTTCAATGTCTCTCTAAAACTGTTGTGTGCTTAGTGAAAATAGTAAATAATATATATATATATATATATATATATATATATATATATATATATATATATATATATATATATATATAGGCCCTATATATATATATACAAATATATAAATACATATCGGATTTTTTCCACACAAAAAAAGTATATTGGCGTTATCACTGATGTCCTTCATAATGAACTTATGCACAGTAATCACGTATTCGTATTCACGAAATAAATCAAGGAAACATACATCAAATGTTGTGCCATTATCCTTAATGGTTGCAATCAACCATACCATACCATACTGTAAAATTTTCTTACTCAGCGTAAAATGTTTTATTATCCTTGTAACTGAATTATTATTATTATTATTATTATTATTATTATTATTATTATTATTATTATTATTATTATTGCATTCTTTGTTGAAAGTATACCACACATACCAATGTTTATAGGTATCCATATATTCAAAAGAAAACAAATAAAAGCAAACTTCCCCCTTCCTTTTGCAATAATTACTTTTTTTTTTTTTTTTTTGACGATGGTCGTGTAAGCCTAACACTTTTATCGTACAATCTCAGAAGAGAGATGATTATTGCTACTGCTCTAATGCAGTGCTATTAATTTAAATTATAACTGTTAGAAAATTGATTATCTGTAATCGGTGATTTTAGGTGGTCAATTATCACCTCCTGATGTACTGTACCAACAAAGTAAATTAATACTACTTTGCAAATATGAAATAATACCTTAAGTTTACGTCAAACAATGTGAAAATATATTATGTCTTACATGATGAAGAAACATTTGTAATATGCTCCAACTTCCAGCTGAAACTCCTAAGATACAGCTCTTAAAAAAAAAGCAAGAGTGATCTTACGACTTAAACGGAAATCAACTAAGTGCTCATAGCTTTTTTTTTCATTAAAGAACATATCATTTAATAAACAATGTCAATATTGAAATCAAGCATATCAATATTTCAGAACCAAAACTCTCCAGATGTACTGTATTAAGGAGCACTATCGCGCACGTTGGAATTTTGGATCACGTACACAATTCAATAACGAATAGTATGATTTAATGTTTGGAATCAGATTCATATTTCAAAGGCTGTGAACTTAATGACTTAAAATCTAAACCTGTTTAATGCGGATAAGACCAGGTTTCCCTCCATCTATGCCAAACTGTGAAGCCATACATTCGTCTGGGACTGATTATATATATAAATAAGGGAAGCTAAAATAAATAAGTAAATAAATGAATTATATAAAATGCAAAGTTTTTGCAGACTTTGCTTATGCCCCGAATCTCAGTGATGGAAAATATACATATAAAAATTTTTCATGAAAATTGGAAAATATTTAGAGGTTGCAAACTTTGATCAGTTTTGTAAAAGTAGGCAAAAATATAATTTTTCAATGTCAATTACTTTCATTTTTAAAACTGTACATCACAAACTTAAAATAACACTAAAACTAGGGGTGGCAGTCGTGCGAGGAGAGGGAGTAGCAATATTTTTATTTGACTCTAAAAATAGTTCTCTTTTCTGTTTGCAGAATTATTTTCTCCACCCTATGTAAATAAGTATTAAGTGAATTTTCATTACATATGTGTTTGAAGATTATTGCCAATTCGTACTCACAAGAATTTTTGATAGACTTAGAAAATTCTGGGGGGAAGACATTTGATTATATTTGTTAAGTGATTTTTGGATTTAATCGAGAAAAGTCAGATTACAAGGCAGAACACATTCATTAAGATTGTTATGATACTATGATGGCGGGGGTGGGGAAAGATGGGGAAGCAGTAAAGTATAATAATGTAGTAATTGACTGATTAACTAATTTCTAGTATTTTTTTTTTTTTTAGTTTTGCATGAAATGGGGCAATTTTAGTTATTTTACATTAAAAAAAAAAAAAACATCCAAAGATGTAATTGATGCCGTTGACATAATGTTCTCTCCTTGTGGCACCCCTGTATATAAGGGGTCTGAATCTGCTTTTTACTCATGGAAAACTAAGACGTTTCTGTATTGTATATGAATGTGTGTAAGTGTGCGTGTGCGTGTGTGTGTGTGAAATTATTCAGGAACTTTCTTATACAGGGTGGGCCATTTTAATTAATCCACCGAAATATCTGAAAAATGATAAAACATAGAAGAAATGTTTCAAGTACACGTTATATATTGCTAAGGGACAAACCAAATTCCGCCAAAAGTACCCCTCCCCGACCCCCCTAAATGGGGGTAACGGGGGTAACTTTGAAATGTTAAATGGGAACATAGGTCGAGTAATACCTCGTTCGAAAGGTCTTGGAAAAGTAAGTAACGCTGTACCAAAAGATGTTCCATATTTTGCACCGGTTTCAAAATGGCCGCCATAATATGGTACGGAAACTCCAGTATCCGTAGTGTTAAAACCATGGAAGGTAAATGAATGAAACAAAATTGAAATATGCAAATATTATAGGGCATATCGAACGGTGTGGTCCCTGTGATCCCAGTGGCCTCCCTAAAGGGGTCTTGTGGGCTAACTTCAAAATTTCAAATAGTAACATGAGTCGAGTGGTACCTCGTTCGATAAATCTTGCAACATCTAACATATTGCAGGAGAAAACGATTGATGCGAAATGGCAGTGTTCTCAAAAGGCCGCCGAAACATAGTATCTGTGTCAGAGAAAAGGTTTAGTACCCGTAGTATGAAAGCGATTGGAGATAAATGAACAAAAGAAAAACTGTAGTAGCTAACTGACGTAAGGCACATCGAGAGGTGTTGTCGGGGTGACTCCAAGGGCCAACTGAAAGGTATTCAGGGCCAACTTTAAAATTTCAAATAGCAGCTTGAAGCGAGTAACATCACGTTACATAGACAAATTAATATCAAACAGCTTCTGTGAGAAAATTTTCGACATGAGACACCGTTTTCAAAATGATCGCAAAGACATGGTGACTGTGTCTAAGAAAACGACTAGTGCCCATAGTATGAATACGGTTAGACATAAATGAAAATAACGAATATTAAGTAGGAAAACCACGGAGGTGTTCCAAGGCTCGAGAATAATACAACAGAGATAAAAATATTAGAGTAAAATTGCCATAATGTATATAGAGAAATCCAAGTCCTGCAAAATAATCTCTTCCTGCGCTCTGTATGTGAGTGGGGTGGAAAGTAAAGTGAAAGTTCAAACGAGAACTCTACTTTAATTAGTAAATTAAGGCTAACCTTACAAATAGGTATGGTGTGGTTGAAACATTTGTTTGTAAGGATGACGCTGTAGTGACTAAAAAAAGAGAAACTTTTTTCAATGCGTGCTGGTTATTCAGAAAGCATTTCGGGGATGTACGTACACACCGTTTCGTCCCTCAAGCTCACAATATGACATGAACTAATAGTTAATCAAAATGTAACTGTGGCCATCCGCGTTAACTTAGTGCACCAATTCTCTATGCATGAAGTCTGCCTTCCAAACAGCATTGGGTAGGTCAAGCGTACGCCCGAACCGTTGTCCGGTCGGACATTGAAATTTTGAAGTTAGCATACAAGACCCCTTCAGGGAGGTCACTGGGATCACAGGGATCATATCATTCGATATGCCCTATGATATTTACGTATTTCAATTTTGTTCCATTCATTTACCTTCCATGGTTTTCATACTACGGATAGTGGAGTTTCCGAACCATATCATGCCGGTCATTTTGAAACTGGTGCACAATCTGAAACATCTTTTGGTACAGCGTTACTTAGTTTTCCAAGACCTTTCGAACGAGGTATTACTCGACCCATGTTCCCATTTGACATTTCAAAGTTACCCCCCGTAACCCCCAAATTTTGGCGGAATTGGTTTTCCCCCTTAGCAATATATAACGTGTACTTCAAAAAATTCTTCTATGTTTTATCATTTTTCAGATATTTCCGTGGATTAATTAAAATGGCCTACCCTGTATACGAGAGTCCTGCCACAATTGAACTCTTTGTAATGTACAGAACAGCGTGCGCATAGGATTTAGGTTTTATATGGGACATTCTGATTTCTTCTACTTTTCTCGCTCCTACAATAGCACCCATCTGATCCTCATCGCACTGGCACATAATTGTGGTATGATAAACTAAAGAACATGGCGGAGGTAACGATACCTATTAGTGTTAGATAGGCATGTGATTTCTCACGTAGCGATATACTTTATATTAGTGTCATGTAGGTAAGTGATAGCACACGTAATTACATCCAGTGGCGTTACGCACTGAAACTTTTGCTATTTAACCCTTTGGGGATTTTATGATACAATTTGTACCATACGCGTTTTTCATGGTACAGTGCGTTATCTCTCTCCTATTTGAGCTTTTTCGTCCGGGTCTTTTTTTGTTTTTCAAGTCCAGAGGCATTGTAGAAGACATTACGTATGGTTTCACACCTTCCTGCGTCCAGACATAGGAGGTGATGACGTCATAAGTCTAAAATATATATTTTTTTTTCTTTTATTAAGCCTATGTTCAATATTTTTGGCGCGCTTATTTTTGCACGTAGAAGATTGAAATTTTGCAAAAACATTCATCCCACCGAGTAGCATTTACCAGATTTTTTTCAGATTTGTGAGTTAAAACAAGGGGTTGAAAAAGGGATATTTTTACCCCAAAATCCCATTCTTCGGGATTTTCCCGCCTTATATACATGATGGAAGGCAATTTTATTCTGAAGAGAATCATGCGCGAAACATGACCCTAGGGTAATTAGGGATGTCTCAGGGATTTTTGAAAAAAATCCCTCTGTATACGGGAATATGGTACATTGTCGGTATATATATATATATATATATATATATATATATATATATATATATATATATATATATATATATATTTTTGGTGGCTTAGTTTTGTACCTAGAAGATTGAAATTGTGCATAAACATTCAGCCTGCCCAGTAGTATTTATCAAATTTTTTCAGATCTCTGTGTTAAAACAGGGGGTCCAGAGGGGCTAAAAGTTGAAAAACGGGACATTTAGACCCAAAAAATCACTTTCTTCGGGATTTTCCCGCCTTATTTACATGATGGAGACACGTGAGTTATATCGTCTGAAAGCCAGTTTTATTCTGAAGAGAATGGTGTGCGAAACATGACCCTAGGGTAATTATGGATGTGCCAGGGATTTTTTTTATCAAAATATACTTCTATATAGGGGAATATGGGTCAATGTCGGTTTATATATTTTATGGCGGGCTTATTTTTGCACTTAGAAGATTGAAATTGTGCACAAACATTCAGTCCACCAAGAAGTATTTAACTGATTTTTTTCTGGATTTATGCCTTAAAACAGGTGGGTCCAGAGGGGCTAAAAGTTTGAAAAAGGGATATTTAGACCAAAAAATCTACTTTTTTCGGGAATTTGCCGCCTTAGATACATGATGGAGACATGTGAATGGTACCGCCGAAAGGCAGTTCTGTTCTGAAGAGAATGATGGGCGAAACATGACCCTAAGGTAATTCGGGATGTCTCAGGAATTTTTTCCCTGAGATCATAGTGTTTTGTGGTAATTTGGGGCATTGTGGGAATTCTTCATAAAATTTCTCCCGCCCTTACTTTCCAAGATATAAACTTGAAATTTGGTACACACATTCAGTATACCAAGTACAATTTATCAGATTTTTTTTAGATGGCTACGTTTACAGAGGGCCGCTCCAGGGGGGGGGCAAAGTGCGAGAAAAAAATTCCCTCCGAAATTTTCCCTTTGACATAATTTTCCCGCTCTCGGTATATGGTATGGGCATGCAGGTGGTACCATTTGAAAGCCAGCTCTATTCTAAAGAGAATGAGGTATGAACCATAATCCTAGGATAAATAGTGATGATGCAGTAGCTGCTTGACTGAAAGTTTAAAAAATAGCCCAAAAAGCCGGAATCTGGAAAGGGTTAATATAACGCATTATAAATGTTTCGGTAGTTCTTCTACAACTATGAGGGGCATCCAGAAAGTAAGTTTCCCACGCGTCTTATAGCTCAAAAATGGGATGTTGCGCAAAACAACTACGTACATTTGAAGAGTAAGGTCCTAGCAATTCACACGCACTAGCGGAACTTCCCTAGTGCTCTCAGTAGCGTCGTGGAAGTGGTTGAAGATGGGCTTTCCTATTCCAGCTCTCGCCGCGTGTGAAGTGCGAGCAGTGATAAAGTTTTTGAATGCACAGTGCATAGCATCAATCGGAATCCATCGTTAGCTGTACCAGGTCCATGGGACTAACGGCGTGAGCAAGCAGTTCCTGCAGATTTTCCGCTCCTTATTGCATACCACTGTCACGGAGTGCCTGTTTATCAAGAACTTTTGTGTTGAAGCAACTGACTCTAGAGCACAAAGCAAGGTGCACAGGGTCAGCATTGATATTTTTGCAACGATACAGCTGACCATGGATTTTAATCGGTGCTATGCCCTGTACATTCAAAAACTTTATCACTGCTCGCACTTCACACGCGGCGGGAGCTGGAAGAGGAACGAAAATTTCCAATCACTGCAACGACGCTACTGAGAGAATTAGGGAAGTTCTGCTGGCGCATGTGCCATGTTAGGACCATACTCTCTCACGTACACGCAGTCACTTCGCGCAACATACGGTTTCATAGCTATGGGACGCGTGGGAAACTTACTTTCTGGATGCGCCTCGTAGCATTACAAATATATTAAGGCCAAGTCGAATAACGGTCAATCCATACGAAGTGGTCCAGAGGTGGTTGCTCGACCATCTTCAAAAATTATAAAATTTTGAGTGTAACGAACTTTGTGTATGAGAAGGTCAACAAAACTATTCACGTTATCGTATGTGCAAGTGTTCCTGAATAGTGGCCATCTTTGTTGTCGGTGGAGTGCCATTTTTTTTTTTTTTTTTTTTTTTTGCACTTGCAAGCGTTTAGGAAAACTACAGTTCCTCAGGACGTACGTATCAGACGAACTCCAAATAAAAACGAATGTTTAGAGGAGAGCCTGAAGTAAACGGATAATATATACTCTTGCTTCTAAATAAATACGCAGGGTTGCAAACCAATAAGTGAAATAACTAGAAAAATTACAGAAAATTACACTTTTAAAGAGGTTGCATTTTGGAATGGCGTAAAGTACGGGATCATAAGTTTTGTGCTAAATACATGTAAATAGTCTACATAAATTTACACAGCTATAATACTACTGGCATCGTAGATTTATGGGTGTTCGAAAGTTGAAGTTTGTGATTTTGATGTGCAATATCTCTGTATGTCAGTTTGATGCGCTTAATGTATCAGCAAAGTATCATTGAAACCCAATCTCAGTTACGGAAGTTAATGTGCTCACAAGGTTACATTGCACTTATCTACCCTATCCTGCTGAAAATGGAGTATATGTGGAAGATACTTAACCCCTTCAGACCATCGGTGCATAATTATGCACATCATTTTGTTATATTTGAAACAGGCAACATAATTAAAGTAGGGACATACTGACGCATTGTACACAATTCTACAAATCATTGTAGGCCATAAAGTAATTCTGTATGGGAATAAACTATTTAAAAATAATCATGACTGATATTACATGGAAAAAAGTGAGGGCATGGTAAAAACGCAAAGAAAGCACGCGCGTGACGATGGTCGTAGCCCGAAAAAAAGTAATGGTTTGATATGTTTCATGATAAATCTGAAAAACTACGCAAGTTTCAGCAATTAGGTCAGTTTTGTTTGTGTTCAGTTGTGCAAAAGCTTGCGAGTGGCGTTTGTTCCGTCTTTCTAGCTCTGTTATCATAGCCACGACTACAGAGTGGACAATTTATCTTGATCATCCACTAAAACGAACAAACCAAACGGGAGAGAAAAGCGAAACTTTGCACGAAGCAACTATAAGAAGGGGGACATATTTGTGTGCATTAAACAGAAAGACTCAACAAAAGTATTGCCAACCCAATAAAAGTTATATTCCTTCAAATAGCACTACGTCAGATTATTACATATTTCAAATCAACGTGTCAGACACAAAATTCAAATACCACGTTTATCATTCAGTGTTGCAAACTGAGGATGTTATAGTATCACACACATCCAAAGTTTGAAAGCCTTTAACGCAAATACAGCATAACTGAGATGCACAGGATAATGCACATCGAAGGTACTTTAGTGTTGGATACCAAGATCATGGTATGACTTATTTCGAATTAATAGGAACGAAGTTACTAGGGCTTGAATTTTTTTGTAGGCATTTATTTCGAAAAAAAAAAAAATACTGAGATAAGTATTATATCTAGTTACTTGTATGGCTTGTAATTGATATGTAAATTATTTTGCAGTTTACAGAACTTCGATATCTCAAACCATATATGAGACAGCTGGTTTTACTACTTTTTCTTTAAATAAAAATGTTTTAAACCGTCATTTGAGACATTGAAAATACAATTTAAGGATATGAGTAAAATAATTTGAGTGGAAGTGGAAAATTTTAAAAAGCTGCTAAATATATAAAATAACTGTAGTAGCGCAACACAAATACATTGTATGCACCTCATCTATGAATATATATATACATACATACATATATATATATATATATATAAAATGGTAAATGACGAAACCGTTTCTATCTTTTGTAATACATATGTGTACCATACATTTATCACAATAGAAATGTGTTTTTTAGTTACACAGTCCAACGCTATCCTTTCTTTTTCGCGTCTAAATTTGGCATGTGGTCAATAAGATTTTGACGAAATTCTGGAATTGGACGTTGCTCTTCTTCGTTGTGCTTTCGTTTGTTCGCAGATTGAATATCAACTGGTAGGTATTCCTCGCTTCTTTGCAATTGGTTTGCCTGACTTCACAACACTTTCTGCAATTCACATACGAAAATGCAAATGGTCAAGAGTGTTCTTAGCTGATATTGAAAATGCAGAACAACTACGCTTCTATTCGATCCAACTGCTTACAGTTGCAAAGTCAATTGCATGGAAAATTAGTCTGAGTCCACTTTCTTGAATGTATACAAATAAGATATAAGGAAATTAGTTTATCTAAAAGATCAACGCCTCCCATTGCATGATTATACAATCGGACAATGTCCTACCGCAGTACTTTAACATACTTCTTGTGTGCTCTGTCCCATCCCAGTTATTCACGTAGTTTTCATCTTCAGGCTGCAATGTGTTTGCTCCTTTAGCCCTACCGGACATTTGAGGTACTGCGAGCTCCCCAACATCCTCAACATTGGTGAGGTCCAGATCAGATACATTTCCAGATTTGAGTAATTGTAGAATTTTGTCTACTTCGTCGAGATTGAACATGCTGCAAAGAAGAAAAGGTGTAGGAAAATAATTGTTTCCCGTAATTATTGTAACACAAAAATTTGCATAGTAGAACCATAACAATAAATAAAAAACGCATACCATATAGGAACAATCACAGGTGTCCGCAGGATTTTACTGGAGAGAGAGAGTAACCCATATTAAAGAAATGGTGCAGCTAGCCAATTTGCGTACACTCATCTTCTTGGCATGTTAGAGTGTTGTACAGAGTTGACACTTTCAGGTCTACTTTTCTTATAATTTTCACATTTCATAGGCAGATGGTATATAGGCCTATATGCCAAAATTAATCAACATTTATACAAGTTTCATTTTCCAGAAGAGCCATGGCCCCTGTTCCCCGTTTTGTGGACTCTTATGGGAACAACGACAAGTTGTCTCTAACATTACTATTTGCCTTCAGTAATTTTATAATATTTAAATTCGTGTTCCATGTAAATATGCCACCTATTTAGCAATTTAATATTAATATTAATTTTATTATTAAAAAAAATAAGTAACATGAATCATAATTTGCACCATCAATATTCCTAATTCTCTCTAAAAAATAACTACTAATATTTGATTCTCTTCTGCATTGCCACCTCTTCTTCCCACAATCTAATGTGCACTTTTCCGATCTGAGTGGGCATAATAATGTACATCAATTTCAGACTGTATATTTGACATAATATAATCTTATATTTAATGCTTTTACTTTACCAGCTCTTAACTACAATCTTCTACTTTGACATTATTACGAAACCTCTAAGCTAATGGGCTTTACAATTTTTATATACATACATACATACATACATATATATATATATATATATATATATATATATATATATATATATATATATATATATATATATATATATATATATATATATATATATATGTCTTTACACACATTTAATTCTATCTTTTTGATGCTAGATGGGTGCAAGAGTGCCACAATCCTGCTACAATGATGTGTAGAATTGTTTAAAATGCGTCAGTATGTCCCTACTTTAATTATGTTGCCTGTTTCAAATATAACAAAATGATGTGCATAATTATGCACCGAGGTTCTGAAGGGGTTAAGTATTTTCCACAAATACGCCATTTTCAGCAGGATAGGATAGATAAGTGTAATGTAACCTTGTGAGCACATTAACTTCCGTAACTGAGATTGGATTTCAATGATACATTGCTGATACATTAAGCGCCTTAATTCCGCGGTCCAGTTCGGCGATGGGTGTCCTGGGTGCAAGGAGGAGCTAACCCCCTTACATATAGACGTGGTAATGATCATGGAGCTAGAAAGATTTAACAAACGCCACTCGCAAGCTTTTCCACTACTGAACACAAACAAAAAGGGCCTAATTGCTGAATCATGAGTAGTTTTTGAGTTCTAGCATGAAATATATCAAAACATTTATTTTTTTTCCAGGCCACGACTATCATCACGCGCGTGCTTTCTTCGCGTTTTTGCCATGTCCTCATTTCTTTCTCCATGTAATATGTCATGATTTTATTTATTTATTATTTTATTTTATTTTATTTTATTTTAATCTTTTGCAATAGTTTATTCATATTCAGAATTACTTTGTGGCTTAAGTAGCAATTTTTTAGCACTTTGCTCTCCTGAGATACTACGCATCAAACAAGGCATCAATATCACAAACTTCAACTTTCGGACCCCCATAAATCTACGATGCCAGTAGTATTATAGCTGTGCAAATTTATGTAGACTCTTTACATGTATTCAGCACAAAACTTATGAACCCCGCATTTTATGCCATTCCAAAATACAGCCTCTTTAAAAGTGTGATTTTATGTACTTTTTTCTAGTTGTTTCATTAATTGGTTGCAACCCTGCGTATTTATTTAGAAGCAAGAGTATATCTTATTCGTTTACTTATGGCTCTCCTCTAAACATTCGTTTTTGTTTGGAGTTCGTTTGATACGTACTTCCTGAGTAACTGTAGTTTTCGTAAACGCTTGCAAGTGCAAAAAGTGGCACTCCACCGACAACACAGATGGCCGCCATTCATGAACACTTGTACATACGACAACGTGAATAGTGTTATGGACCTTCTCATACACAATGTTCGTTACACTCAAAGTTTTATATTTTTTGGAGACTGTCGAGCAACCATTTTCCTCGTCTTTGGACCACTTCATATGGATTGACCCATAACGTTCCATGATGGTGCGATACACAGAATGACATCCTTTATAATTAGGAATGCGTAACGGTTTTAGTTATTATGGGTGTACTACGTGGTACAGGGTGCGGCACGTAAAACCGGCCCGTCGTAATATTCTGGTATATTGTGTTTTTGGCAACACTTAAATAATCCACTTCCTACCAAGAGATGGCGTGTCGAGGTCGGGTCGACTTACGTGACCTGCAGCAGTCACGTTCAGCCGCAGCCATTGAAACGTGTCGAAACCAGTTGAGAAAAAGGCCTCGTTGTGTTAAGCCGGGTGAGTGTCAGTGTGTGATAATGCCGTATTCGATACCCGAGCGCGTTGCCATTGTTGAAGGGTTCATTCTCACTGGATTTTTTGTGAAAACAAAGAATTTGTTTCGGGAGAAATTTCCAGGACGTTCTGTGCCAGCAAAAAGCACCATTCAGGAATTGATTGAAAAATGGCGGCGTACAGGATCGGTTCAAAACGCTTCCAGGAACAGACGACCATCTGTCTGCACACCTGAATTAAAGATGCAGGTGGAAAAGATAATGACAAGAAGTCCTCGAAAGTCAACCAGGAGATTGAGTCAACAGGTTCATGCGAGTGAGAGAAGTTGCAGACGTGTTTTAAGGGGACTGAGTTAAAACCGTACCGGATAAGTGTTGTGCAAGAACTGAAGGAGCCTGACCTGCAGAAGAGGGTGCATTTCTGTTCATGGCTGTTGAGCAATGTTGCCAGTGGTTTCTTGGATCCACTAATGCTCATCATGAGTGACGAGGCGTGGTTCCACCTGTCTGGGTACGTAAATTCCCAAAACAACCGGTATTGGTCGACAGAAAATCCACACGCAATCCACCAGGTATCCTTGCATGATGAGAAGATTGGTGTTTGGTGTGCCATTTCCGCCACACGCGTTATTGAGCCCATATTCTTTGAGACGACAGTGAACAGTGGCGTGTATATAGGAATCCTGGAGGAGTTTTATACATACTTGACGGAAGAGGAGCGTCAGTTATGTTACTTTCAGCAGGACGGTGCAACATGTCACACATCAGTCCACGTGTGACTTTTACTTATGGGGACTGTTAAAGGGAAGAGTATACGAAACAAATCCACACACAATTGAAGAACTCAAGACCAGGATCCAGGATGTCACCAATAGCATTACAACACAAGAACTGACAAGGGTATATATGAATCTCCTCAATCGTGCTCACATGTGTGTTGAAGTGAGCGGAGGACACTTTCAGCACCTGCTGTGAAGGCTGCTGTGAAGGTGAGTAGTCATATTCAATACATTACATTTCATTTATGTGTTGTAGTTAATCATATTCAATACATTACATTTCATTTTATGTGTTCACTTTACGGGCCGGTTTTACGTGCCGCACCCTGTATAAATTGCTTTAAGTATTCGTTCCGTGTATCGAATATGTGGTATATATCAGTAGAAAACTGAATTTGAAACATTTCAACAAATGTAGTGTCAAGAAAGCGTAACCAATACTTGCATATGCAACACATAATTGTTAGACTTGCAAACTTTGCTATACGTAGGTATTGGAAGTGTTATTGAGTATCGCCGTCTATCTGTTTGTTGATAGTTATCAAAGAAAAATGATAAAATATATCGATTAACAGTTTCTGATGCATTCAGTATCTCCATAATTGGTTCAATTTCGTCCAATAACCCTCTAAATAAACCAAATGTGGTAGAAATCAACTATTTCCAATTTTGAAGTTTATCGCCACAGAACAAAAGCGGTAATAGACGGTGACAGGTGAGTTTGTGATATAAATATATTGCCAGATTGTATATCCAGCCATACGTCTACTAAAATCGAATGCAGTGGAAATTTGCTACTATTTCTGATTTCAATACAGATATTCCCTGAGTAAGGACGGTAAGGGATAGTGAGAAGAGTTTCCTTTTTTTTATTATCTCTTTAGGAATCGATGCAGCACCCCAAGAATAAATCGTATCTCCTAGCCCATAATTCAAACCGGAAATGGTAGAAACCAACCGCTTCCAGTTTCAATGTTGACCGTCATAGAACGAGACGTGTATTATATATCAATAAGTGGTCCTCTTTAGTCGATTCAGCATTTCAAGAAGATTAAAAGAAGAAAAAAAAAAAGCATAACTACCCGTACTTCTCTACTAAATCGAAAGTGCTAGAAATTCGCTACTACTTGAGAATTTGATATTGATTTCAATAGTGCAAAAAGGGTAAGATATAACGGATATGGCTTCCCGATTTGGATTCAGCGTCCCAAGAATAACTTTCTTGTTAACTTTTAGATATCTTTGTAAGCCGGAAATAATAGAAAATTCTTTCATCTCAATCACTGCCGAAACATTCAATGAACTACAGTAAGGAAGCTATTCACTCTCATCTTGATTGCTACAGTTTTCTTTTCTCCACTGCTGATCAGTTAGTTTTTGAGTCAGCTATAAAAGCAAGAAAAGATATATGAGCCAACTTGAATAAACAAACAATAGAAGCCAATATATGACACAGAAAAACAATATTCAAGAGTAACTCCAGAGAAGTTAATCAATATGAAAAATTAAAAAAAAAAACAGGATGATTAAAATTGACAAAGAAAACAACAACAAAAAAAACTAATGGATGCCAACACCCTAACAGCACAATCACATAGTAGGCATATGCATATCATGTTCCCTCAGATACATGGGAATGTGGCCAGTATGTCCCTTATGCACCTCTGAGAGAGAAATCACATTGATGGCAAGTGATAGTCACATTCTATGTCCGACCATAAGCACATGTCTGACATGTACCTGCCGAACGTGTCTAGTATGTTCTAGGTATGTTCCCCATGCCGTAAGCGTCAATAAACCACAAAATTACACCCCCAAAATATGTTAAATCGACTATATGCGTAATGTGTTTACATTAAGGTGCGTTTAGAAACACTTTTAAAAAGTAAAAAAAAAAAAGTATCCGGACGTGCGCGAACCACCAGCCTTTGAAATCCTAGACGCGTAGTCTATTGACTGGGCCACGAAAGCGATGCAGATAATGTCGCTTGTAGAGGGATAAATTGTTAAGGTCTTTCGAATTTGGCTAATCAGAGTGCTCCTTTAACCGCACTTATTCGACGATAACAGTTTGCGATCAGATAAAATCTACTCGCCTTGTACTTTTATAACAAAATGACGAGTGCCTATTTACAGTACTTTATTTCATGGTTCTTCCATATTCACTTTCAAATGATCGGCGACAGTTGCCATCTAATAAATTTGATGCGTTTGTTGCTTCTAGTACACAATCGCTTAGAATAAGAAGCAACAAATGCACCAAATATGGGAGATGAAATTAGAAATCTTAAATGTAGCATGCCTAGCACATCCTGTGCTGTTAGAGTATCTGAAACAGTATGTTCTTAAAGGACGTACATTGAACATGACAGATATATGTCCCAAGTGCCGACATAAAAATGAATGACTGTTAGAGTGCGAAACTGAGAGAGGTATATAAATGCTATATTTGTAGTCCATAGTCGCAAATATCAATTAGGTGTAACAAGCACCCAAAACCGTAGGTAGCTGAAATACATACTAAGCATATGAATATCATATGTGCCATATGCAGGGTATCAAAAAGTAGCTGGGACGCCTAAGTGGCATGTTGTACTTTTAGGGTATATATATATATATATATATATATATATATATATATATATATATATGCAGGGTGTAGACAAACAATATAAAAAAACACTTTATACAGGACACGTAAGTTTGGTCCTCCACTGTACAACCCGTGTTGCGATTGCTGATCGTTTTTTTTTCTTGTTTTCAATGTGTCATGTGAACCTTCCTCTTCCGTCAGCAGTAACTAGTTCACCTGTGAGTTTCGTAGTGTGAAAGTGGTGCGGTAAAATGGGTGACCTGAAAGACTTCCGAAGAGGCATGATCGTTGGTGCCGGTCTGGTTGGAGCTTCAGTGGCAACAGTGGCGAACATTGTAGGAGTATCGAAAGGCACTGTGTCCAATGTCACGAGGGCATGCACAATTCTTGGGCAAATGACGTCTGCAAAGCACAACAGTGGTCGAAAGACAATCCTGTCAGATAGGAACCGGAGGGCATTAAAACGAATTATAGCAGCTAAAAGAAGACCACTGCAATGAAAATTACGTCTGAACTCAATTCCGGCCTACATACCATAAATATTTATGTTTCAAAATATACTCGAATTCAAATAGTATAGCACTATTGGAGTCTTTGTCTAACGTGAATGGTTGTATTGCTTTCCGATGTAGACTCTTTATCATTGTGCTGTATAACCATATTTCAAAAGTGGTGATCAGGTTCAATAGGATTATACTTAGTAATAATTATCTTCTGAAACTAAACGCGCTAATGAGAATGAAGCTAATTCTGGAGGAATAATTTTCGGTGTTGTCTTATCCAGGATATAATATGTTCTACCTCTCTCGACATATATCAATATTTACCATTCCGTTTCCATTTCAATATATGCGCATGTATTAAAAAAATGATATATGTGCAAAGCACAAAGTTTTACTTAAAAAAATCGTACGTAGCAGCTTTGCTAACTACATTTAGTTCTTGGCTTCATCACACCAATTTGGCGAAGCTTTTACGAATGATTATTTTATCTAAACTTTTTTTTTTACCTCGAAGCTTGTTTTAGTTGTATTATAAGTTACTAAAGTAAATCTATGATGGACCAAGTTCACAGATGTATTGAAGAATCCTACTTAAGATTTAGAATAATTAAACATCATATTTTGTTGGTGATTGTTACATATACAACTTAAATATTTAGTAATGCATAATTAAGAAGTTGGGATTATCGAAACCCTATTATATATTTACCCTATCAATATGCCCGTTCATCCATCCTTTCACCTGTCAGTCTATTGTTCATTTTCACAGCCAATGAATCATCGAGACAAAAGGTCTCAAATACCATTTGATGAGCCCATCAACTTTGTTGGACCAAGTTTGTTGACGAAGGGAATATTTAAACCGGAAGTAATAGAAATAAATCATTTCCAGTTTTATTTTTTCATTGACCATTATAGAACAAAAACGGCAATAAACAGTGAGAAGTTGCATTCCTGAATCGATTAAGCATCCCAATATTATATTCTACATCCATTCTAATCTATTTAAAACGAAAGTGCTAGCAATACACTACCACTTCCTATTTCAATGTTAATTGACAAAATATCACGTCATACAAATCAAATTCCTTCACGTCATGTGCACGTGACACTGCTATTTGTTTTGTTTTATGTAATTGACACTAATTTTCCTCTTTATATCCTTATGCAACACCGAAATCACGAAGAAGGCACTACTTGCGTCTGCTTCGTACAGTACCGAGTATTGAACTGGGCTCAGTTGGCGAGTATGTGGACCATCAGGAAATATCGCCCTTCTTTATTGTTTACCAAGCACCTCATTTCCAAGTATATTAATATTTACTGTTTCATTGCTTTATGTATGTTGATATGTGCTAAGATTTTTATATACGATAATGCGATATTTTAAAAATATTTTGATATGTCTATCGACTTTCTTCCTTTGATGTTGATTTCTGATATTCAGATCTGGATATATCACGTACCTAGTTACAAAATTTAGCGAGGGGCTAGCTTGCTCTATGTAAGACATGCATGATCCTAGCTTGATGTATATGGTTTTTACCCACAGCTTTTAGTACTCACGTAACTCCGAGAAATTCTCCCTGCGTGGTGTTTGCAAACTGTAATTCCAATTTGGTGCAAGACGGAATCGAACCAGGGACCACACAATGGATGCAAGCAGTCTACTCTGAATAACCAGGACCCCATTTGTTGTTATTTATTTAGAAATCGAAGTTATGACTTTTGTTTCGTGTTGTTTTGTTTTCTTGAAATCGTTTCAGGTGATTAAGATAGTTGAGTTGAGTTGATTTGGAGTTTATCGTCCCGTTCAGCAGCGAGGCTATATGAGACGTGGACCTACTGATTAACGTGGAATCCGAACCACATGAGCTCCCGCCGGGAATCGAACCCGTGTCTCCCGCGCCAAAGGCGCGTACGCTAACCGCTTAGCCA
Organism: Thermobia domestica; assembly: GCF_964235325.1. Lineage (NCBI taxonomy): Eukaryota > Metazoa > Arthropoda > Insecta > Zygentoma > Lepismatidae > Thermobia > Thermobia domestica. The sequence continues at coordinate 141,179,314 of NC_137459.1, read as the reverse complement.
CGGAGGAGCTCATGTGATTAAGATAGCATGGCTATGACGTAGGCAGAATGGATTGATATGATTTAGATACCAGGAGGGTGAAACACAATGGTCATTGCTGATGATTTTAGCAACCGTCACCCAGATAAGGCATCCATTAATCACACAACAGTAAGGAAGATGATTAAGAAATTCAAGGAAACAGGGTTTGTGGCCAACAAACCAAAATCAGAAAGGTCATACACGGTGAGTGACGAAACAGCGTCAATAGCAGTGTTGGCAGGGTTAACCAAGACCAACTCTTATATTTCTGGTGAGGTGAACAAACAGAATGCTCGCTACTGATCGGACGACAATTCCCATTGGTGTGAAGAATCTGCAGGCAATCCTGAAAAAGAAATGTGTGGTTTAGTGTGTGGTGGACCCTTGTTGTGAGTCATTTATTTATCAATGGTACTTTAAGAGTAACTAAGTTTCGTCGAATGTTGGAAGAAGATTCTTGTCATTTCTCTTATCTGAAAATGGGACATTCCCTGTCTTCTGGCAACATGGTGGTGCCCCTCTGCATTATTGAAAGTGCGTTCCTGACTATTTGATTGTGCAGTTTTTCAACTCGTGGATCTATAGACGTGGTGCTGTGGAGTAGCCGCCACGTTCCCTTGATCTTACTCCCCTAGATTTTTATATTTGGAGACATCTCAAGTCAATTATGTATTGAGTGAAAATTCGGAGTATTGATCAACTAAAAGAATGCATATCAAATGCGTGTGTAAGCATACTTAAAAATACTTTGAGCAGGGTTTCGGATGAATGGAAAACAATGACATTGGCAATTCAACGGAATGGACAATATAACGGACACATGCTTCAATCGGGAGAAATGTTTGGTATGTGACTGATGTTGTGAGAAACAAAAACAATCAGAACTTACTTATGGTAACAGATAAAGCAAAAACATATCATTAAAGTTCTGAGAAAATTTCAGACGAGAGTAAAATATCACAACATGTGGTTTATGTTTAATAAACTGAAGGAATTGTGTTTAATAAAGAAAATTATTGATTGAGAAATTCAAGGTTTCAGAAACTTAATTATTACAGTGAGTGTCAGCTATGGTTTATATATATAATTTGGCGACTGGAACTAAAAATTTTCACAAAAGTTAGTCACAACATCTGACTGAGGGATCAAAACCTGGAACATCTCAATTATGAATCCAGAGCGTTAACTGTTCACCACCGCTTACAAAGTTTTATTTATTTTTTTTAAAGAATGAATAACCTGGAATCTTGTATCATGAATATTTTCCTTTAAACTTTGTTTTTTTTTTTTTGTTTTGTTTTTTTTTTCTATTTTCGTGTTAACCGTGTGATACAGTTGGATAGTTGGACTAATATATTTAGGAAAAAAATAATAATTATGCAGTAGCAGTACCTATACAACAGAATATTATATCGAAGTTCATAGAAACAGAACATGTCATTAGTTGTAAATTTAATGAGATCCTACAGATAATAGTAATTGCATAAAGCTCATTTGATTTTCGGAAACAATGTGGTGAGGAGTTCTATATGTGCTGTGATCAACGACAAATTTCATATTGCAGTGCAAGATTAATATGTATATACGCAACCATACACCGGGTTTATTACATGGATATGTACCTATTCCAAATTGAGCTGTGATTTTTTTTATTTACTTTTGTGGAACTAGTTTAGTAAGTTTATATTTTACGTACATTTTTAGTGATTAATACATATGGAAATTTTGAAGAAGAAAATATTGTCTGCGATGGAGAAACTTAAAGTACCACCCGTAAGTTTGAGTACTACACACACTCAGTGAAACTTCAGCGTGTACTTAAAGTAACGGCGATCGAAATGTATTGTTCCTTCCCTTACGTGATATCAATTCCGTGGCCACTGAAGTAGTGGCGATCGTAGATAATACTTTCTATTAGTATTTGTAATACTGTGATAACTTAAGGAAATTTAAGTTTCAAGAGTTAACCTTTGAGGAAAAAAAATATCTTTGGAGATTACCCCAATGCTAAGAACAGTATTGTGTGAATCTAGAATAGCAAGGTCAAAAATTCTCGAGTGACAATGGATTTTATTTTCTCAAAGAGGGTCAAGAACAAATTAACGATAATAAACAGTATGCCTAACCCGTGACTGCAATGAGACAGGAGGAAAAATGTGATCTAGTGTGCTTGCATGAATCGTCATTAAATAGTCGGAAACGTTACTAGCACTATTTGGTTTCCAATGGCTCTCTGAAAAAAATCACATTTTGACTGAAGATCGCATCGTGCGAGGTGTATGAGGAAATCAACTTTCGTCACGTACTTATTTTTTTAAAGATAAAGCGCTGAATATACCAGGCGAATCAATCTATAAAGCTGATAGGAATCATTATTTTTCATTATTATTTTAGAGAGAAGCCATTCCATGAAATTTAGTGTTGTGTGTTTGACGCGCTTCCTTCTAAACACGGAAATTGCATATAAAATGAAACTCGTCAGGATTGCAGCAAAGGGAAGATCATACGTGAGGTCTTATTTGGTTTTCATGGAGTTATCCATTCGTAATTCATTTCTGGGGCAGGACATTCAACAAGGAACAAGTGGCTGTTTTAAATCGTTGACGGGAGTACATCCGTCGTAAGTGATCTGAGATACGAGAAGTGGACAGAGCTACCTTCTTAATGACAAGCCTTTTGTTTTTTCGATTGTCCTTACGATTCAGAGATGTATTTGTCAAATATAGAACTTATATGTTGCAATGTCCGACCTGTTCATCCGGCGTAAACCCATGCAAACTTTACTCCTTTCCCTTGAAAGGAGATTGCAATGATGTCATTTTGTCCAAGAAATTAAAATAAAAACAACGCTTCTAGTCCTCAAATCTATAAATTTTATCTCGTACTATTATTTTTGTGCTATGTAAGCGCAATAATGACAAACATTGTATTCAACAAGATTTGGTGCATAATGTGTGCATTCTGAGAATTTACAGTTTCATTTATTTATTTTTTTTTTAAGAATTACTTTAACTTCATACTCATCCTCTTATTTCATCATTTAATATGTTTTAGGCCGCCTTGAAAATAAGATTTACTACAATTTGCTTGTGGTTCCTTGATTTGAAACCATCATTGCGTATTATTAATAAAAATTATTCTTCTTACTGTATTGTTGTTTAGTAACAAAGCTAACATATTCTGATTTTCTAGATTTTACGATTAAAGAAAAAAAAGTGATCCAGAAACGTCAATATTAACATTTCTACATTTCATTTATAAATTGTATTAAGTTACACTACTTTCTGGGTTATTAAAAGGATTGGTGTCGTTCTTCATTACATTTCAAATTTAAAGAAAGAGAGAAGTCGTTATGACAGCCAGTTTATATGGTGTCCAATAAGAATAATTATACACTTCAAACACCAAATACTTTGGTTACCTTAACAAAAGCGAAATATCATCCAAGTAAGGAGGCTCAACTTAGAACAATGTTTCCTTACGCAACACAATCCCTGACTCGATCTCAGAATGTCTTGACTCTGATAACCAGCATTGTATCTGTGGACTTCCATGCAATTTTCAAATTGTCTTCCGCTTCAACAATATTGCTCAGTGGTGTACGCAGATGCGGATTTCCAGATTTAGAAAATGAAATTAAATATTTCAGTTTAGAGTCTCAGGATTTGGTCTAGAGAACTCCTTGAACAAGATGTTATGGGAAAATAAGCATTTGCTATATATAAGCATTATCTAGTTGCAGTTTGCTATACAAAATCATAGAATTGCGACACAAGTGAAAAATTGCATCGCAGAATGTCATGCTTTTATGATCATTAATTTACTACCGAAATTAGTATTTGTTTTTTTTCTGGAGAAACAGCATTTTATATATATATATATATATATATATATATATATATATATATATATATATATATATATATATATATATATATATATATATATATATATATATATAAATAAAATATTTGTGATAATGCTACCTTTTGATCTCTTATAGTTGTGATAAATCTAATTTCGAAAACCTATTTTTACCCTTTAGGTGTCATTTTGGATTTTAATAATACATACCAGTTCACTATGGATTAGGCACGATATTGCTGGAGAGGTAGTCGTAGAATATATGCCAGAGATACCGTGTACACTTCGACATTTTATATGCAAATAACGCTTCTCGATGTTCTTTCAAAATCCAAGAACTTGGCTAACTTCTCAAAAATTATATAGCTAGTGAAAACACGAAAATATAGATGATCCCTTCTCTGTTTTAGTGTTGTTTCAAGGTCTGAGGTAAACAGTTCATAAATGACTATTTCTTATTTCATATCATTAGCTCAGCAGGCACGTAGCCAAGGGGTGGGTCCGGGGGGTCCGGACCCCCCCCCCCTTCGGATCCAGAAATGAAAAATATTAAGGAAGGATGAAACAAAAAGAAACGAGAAAAAGATGAATCAGAGTCAAAAATATAAAGCTACAGCAAGTTTTCGGTTACTCTTTTTTTATGAGGAGCTTTGTGTGGAGGAAACCGTAGGGGGAGTTGAAAATTGGTATTGTAACGAAGCATTCCGAATACCATCTATCTGCATAGATAACATAGACTCTCAGGTAGAACTTAAGAAATCCCCAGAATCGCCAATAATATGAGCCATTTTGAATTTCGCGGCACCTGTAATCCATTATATAGGATGTCTTTACTCCCGAAAGAGTATCTCGTTGCTATCCTTGATGGCATTAAACGAAGATAAGAAAAAGAAGAAGAAATAAGACAAGTACCGAGTTTGAATGACCTCGGAAGTCTATATCTTTTACAATACTTTTTATTTTCTTTTACTCAAGATTTCTTCATAGTTTTTCTTCTTAAATACTTACTAACATGCCCTCATTTTATTGTCCTAAAAGACCAATATGAGTATGTTGTCACTAAAATAGTTTAGATTGATCGATCCCCTGGTGTGTAACCATAGTATTTCATGTCAACTCCCCCCCCCCCGATTACGAAATCCTGGCTAAACGAACGAATATATGTTGCCACTAAAATAATTTAGAATGATCGAGCCCCTGGTGTGATAACCACAATATTTAGTCACGGACCCCCCCTATTTCGAAATCCTGGCTACGTGCCTGAGCTCAGAAGTATTCCTTTATTACTTAATTTTCTTTCTAACTGAAATGGCGAATAAAAGCTACTGTTCGGTTTACATTTTTTTTTTTTTTTTTATGGAAAACAAACTTGATCCGGACATCATTTGGCTACAATACAAGTTAGAAAATTAACGCTTGTGTGAAATCACGTTATTGTGCTTTTGTCACAGAAGTATAGTTCACTTCGTGGGTTGTGTAATGCCAATTATTACCCGTTAATTGATGGCATTACAAATTTAACACTTAATAAAAAGCTTCAAGCTGACATAAAAAAACATTTAAATCAATATGTAGAATGAAGAAGGTCTGATAAGATATAAAATTAAGTACTTGAACCCAAAACTCTATTTATAGATTATAAGATTTATTATATTATTATAAGATATTATTAAGATTCTGCGTATGCCACTGACCTTACTAATTTTTTCATCGACCAACATCCGTATTTCATGCATGTCATTTAGGCTAACACAGTATAAAAACTGGACTTTAAGATACAAATTTTATTTTATTTTGTTATGATTGTTGTGCCAACGTACAATAGACAGCAGTGAGAAGTACATACAATAATACATAGCAATCATCAACTTAACTTAGTTTACCTATTATGACCAATTTTTATTTACTATTCACATCCTCAAGACTCCAAATAAATGTTACACCGAGTTTTACATGTTCGGTTTTGAGAAACGATTGGAGAGAAGACAAGCAGTAAAATAGAGTCAATATTTCAACGCACTTACACGTTTAGTGGACTCTACATACAATAATAATAATAATAATAATAATAATAATAATAATAATAATAATAATAATAATAATAATAATAATAATAATAATAATAATAATAAACTTTATTTTACGTGCTGAGAACAGCTAAAATACAGCAAAAATACAGCACTTTGTCTTATTCTACATTATTTTAGCAATGAATATATAGTACTAGTAATAAAATTATGTTTACATCTATATCATAAATTATTAATAATAAATACATTGACAGTGTAGTGTACGTCAATCATTAAAACAAAGAAGTGTCAAAAATTAAAAGTAAAAAAAATAAAAATAAAAATAAAAACTACTAAGTTATATTTAAAATTCTAAAATAAAGTCATATTTTAAGATATGCATTCATTATAGCTTTCTAAAATCCTACAGATTAAAATATGTTTTCTATTATGCGGTTGCAATAAAATTTTTGCTCTTGTACCATATGTTGGAACTTTAAAATCAACATTTTTAAAAATATAGTCTGAGGTATATTGGTTGTCAAGTAACTTTTCTACAAATACAGATTCAATCAATTTTCTCCTGTCAGCCAGTCGTTCCAAATTAAAATACGTTATCCAATATTCATACGTGCTAGAATAATAGTCAAGTCCTAACTTAAAACAAAGTATTCTAAGAAAACATTTTTGCAACATCTCGAGTTTGTTTACGAGAGTTTTTGTTAGGCTGTTCCAAGTCACTGATGCATATTCTAGTTTCGACCTTACCAGTAATTTATATAAGAGTACATATGTATTTGATTGACAGAAAGCAGGCCATTGATTAAACAGGTAACCGATTATTTTTCTTGCTTCATTACATACATTTTGTATATGATCACCAAAGCGTAGTGACCTGTCAAATGTTACACCTAAATCCTTTATTGTGTCTACTTTCTGTATTACAGTACCTTGTATTTCGTATTGACTTACATAGTGTTGCGATTTGTTACTGTAGGTCATGCACTTAGTTTTCAGACAATTGATATTCATACCGTTATCCTTGCACCACATAATGATTCTGTTTAAGTCATCTTGTAGCCTATCGTTGTCCTCAATATTATTTACTACACTAAAAAGCTTAATGTCATCAGCATAAAGTAAAACATTTGAATGATTTAAGACTGTTGGTAAGTCATTAATAAAAATAGAGAAAAGTAATGGGCCCAGAGGAGAACCTTGAGGAACACCGTTACTAATGCTGGCTGAATCTGACATGACATTTCCTATTTTAATTTGGTATGTTCTACCAGTCAAATAGCTTTCAAAAAAATTTAGGTACAAGGGTGTTACACCTGTATTTGACAGTTTTTTTAATAGTAATCTATGGTCAACAGAATCAAAAGCTTTACTCATGTCAATGTATATGACATCAGTTTGTGATCTACTTTTCATTGCATAGTAGATAAAATCCGTTATTTCACAGAGATTGGTTACAACTGATTTCCCTTTATAAAAGCCATGCTGTGATTTTTGCAATATATTTTTTACATTAAAACACAAGTGTTTGTGAATGATGGTTTCAAGAATTTTAGAAAATATGTTCAATAAGGTTATCGGCCTGTAGTTGTTCGGATTTAACTTGTCATTATTCTTGTAAACCGGTACCACATGTACATGTTTCCATTTAGATGGAAATGACCCTGTTCTTAATGAGGTATTGTATATTTTTGACAAGACTGGAGCTATTTCTTTCGAACATGCTTTAAGTATATAATTTGGAAAGCTCCCAGGTCCTGAAGATGCTAATGGCCTAAGTTTACCTATTACTTCAGTAACATCATTTTCACATATTACTGGAATCGTTACATTATTGCTGTTCAGATTACTAACTACAGCACAGTCTAGGGTATTAACTTTTAAATTAAAATTATTGTAAAATACATCTTTAAAAACTTCAGCAATTTGCTTTGTCCCTGTAATGGTGGTACCATTGAACAAAATTCTATTTGGTACACTTTTGTCTTGAGACTTTTTAAAGCTATTCCAAAAATACATTTTGTTGGTACAAATACTATTCTCCAACTGCTCAAAATAACATTTTTTAAGTTTATTGTACATTCTTTTAACATTTTTTCTTAAAACCGAAAATTTTTCATAAATGACTAAATTACCAGTTTTCTTAAATTTTACAAAATATTTTGTTTTTTTATTAATTAATGCTTTTAACCCTTTAGTAATCCAAGGAGCTTTGTATTTCTTCTTTTGTATAATATGCTTTCTCGGTACATTTGCTTTCAATATATTTTCCAAACAATCTTGCAATAATACCGTACTGTTATTTACATTTCCTGAAAACCTATCTACTTTCATCTCATTTTTAATGTCCTCGTATAATTGATAAAAGTCTGCTCTTGCATAGTCATATAACTCACCTTGAGCTTGAGCTGTATCTGCATTTAAGAAATTTAACTTTTCGTCAACCTGCCATTCGAATACGAAAGGTGGGTGAAACCTATCTACCTTGACTAATGGACTCACATCAAACCATATTGAGCATTCAGTAATATCAGTTAGAACAAGATCCAATATATTATATGGCAACTGAGAGTCGTATGGTTGATTATACTGCTTTAAGCTAAATATAGACGCTAACTCTAACATCTTCTCAGCTTTTGTTTTTAAATAAGAATGCTTAGTTTTTACGATTCCATTATGCCAATCAATACCTGCAGAATTGAAATCCCCAAGAAGCAACATTTTCAAACTTTTTTCAATTAATAACTTATTCAGCCAATCACAATAATTTACAAATTCTTTGGGTGGCAAATTAGGTGGAAGATAGTGCAAACCTATTAATATTGGGGGATTATTGGGTATATATAACTTTATAATAATCACATCTAGGTTCGGAAACGGTATCTGTACTACGTCATACATTAATCTTTTATTTACAAACATAATACAACCTCCACCTGTACTTTTATTTGTCAGTTGAAGGTTTCTGTCTTTACGTATAACGTTATATTGCTCAGTAAGCTGTTCAAAATGAACTTTGTCATGTTTAAACCAACTCTCAGATATGCATATTAAGTCATAATCAGTGCAATTAACTTCGTCAATAAAGTCTGATTCTTTACTATTTAAACCATTTACATTTTGATAAAACAATATAATTGACTTATCTAATTGATTGCTCATTATGTTTCTATTTAGTTTAAACAGTATTTACACACACAATATTATCTCTGAGTCTTCCATAGAATTCAGTAAAAAGTACTCCTTCCGGCCATACTTTAGCATTCAAAATATCATCAAAATTATTTGACAAGACGGAAACATAAAAGGAAGAGTAGCTGTTGTATTTTGTTTTTAGTTTTACACATTTTTGTACGTCTATATCAGCACTGTCTTTAACAAAATTCGATAATTCTTCACATGTAACGGTCGGATCGAGTCTTGTAACAAAAACTGCTTTTGTTTGTGCTTTTTTGTTTACTTTTAGCTTATCACTCACCTTTTTTCCTTGCACCAATGTTGATCTAGTTTTGACAGGCTCACGTGCCTTCGTGTTATCAGAAACCAAATGCTTTCTTCTATTAACTCCTGCTTTTTGCACAACTTGCCACTCGGTGTCTGTGTCTTGCCTCGGGGAACTGACCTTGGCACTGCTAACCTGTATACCATTGCTATTGCTTTGGGGTTGTTGTCCTTGCACCTGAGTTGTATCCTGAGGCGGTTTGTTTACAATTTCAGCATACGTTGCGTTTGTTACTGTGTTGGATTTTTCTAACAACTGAACTAACTTCACATTTTCTTGCTTGAGAGAAATGACTTCAGCCTTAAGGGTTTCATAATTATCACTCACAGTTTGTAAAGCTGCCAGCACTTCTTTCAAACATACAGACACAACACTACAACATTTGCTGCAGTTCACATTTTCATTTTCTGTTTTGTAGTCGCTAATTGAGTTATTTTCAAATTCTTCTTCACTACACGACTCTATTAATGAGTTATCATTGTTTAAAACTTCAGATACTTTCGTTGTCTTCACAATAGTTGGGGTCACTACTGTGTTGTCGTCCCTCTTCTTGATGCAATCATGGCATTTATATGTTGAAACACCTTTTGCCATGTATATTTCATACTCAACACGTCCAAATTTCAAACAATTTTTAACATGAAATCGATTTTTGCACACACAACAAGATAAAATCAACTGTTTGCCAAATATTGGCTTCCTGCATAAAGCACATGGATCTTCAGCCGGCGCCATGTTGAATAATAATCATAATAATAATAATAATAATAATATTAATAATAATAATAATAATAATAATAATAATAATAATAATAATAATAATAATAATAATAATAATAATAATAATATATCCCCCTCTCGCTCCTAGTTTGGGATACGCATTTTAAACGCAGTAACATGGCATAAAATTAGATGGCGCCATGCTCCCGTCATGCACCAAAAATCGTCAGTCCAGCGGTTTAGGATAACTTCTCGAGGGAACATAGTTTAATTATATGACCCTTAAAACGGGACTTTTTTAAACTCTTGGATACGAGTCCGCTTACATTAAATGAGAAATCCATATACCAAGTTGTATCTTTCTAAATGGAGAGGATCGTAAAATAAATTCGAATAGATTTTGATACCCCCGCTCCACCGTGGGATATGCATTTTTAACAAAGTAATATCATTAAGAAAAAAGCTGGGTAAGGGCCAAGTTATGTGCCAAATTCATCAACATCGGGCAAGAGTTCTAGAACGAGTTGAGGGACGAATATCGTCACACTCATTTTATATTCATAAGTAGATACACGCATGTAAGTTAGAAGCAGTTATATTTATAATGTAACTATTTTTACTCATACTACACAAATAACTATTCATGTACTAATTTCAGCTCATGATTTAATTTCGTTAATTGGAGCAAGAAGACTCGGAAGGATGTACTTTTAGCTCATTCCATATAGGCATTATTTCAAACTAACAATAATACAATGAAATATAGTTATTTGTACAATAGATTGTGTTAAATATATTTTTGAAATGTCACAATATTGCTAAGGCTTTCGAAGCAAGTAATATTTTTTCCATTATATTAGGTTAACCCGCTTTTTTGAAAGCTCATGCTCATTGAGTTGGTTCCTTAGGTTCATGAATCAGAAAAAAAAAATTAAGGCAGGGAGTTAAAATTATTGTATTATGAACTAACTACGGAGTTAAAATTCTTGTATTATGAACTAACTATATCACAAAAAAGAAAAGAAAAGAAAAGAAAAAACTTAAAACCTAGTGGCTTTCTTGTTTTTGAAATCTATGAACGTTTCTGTCACAAAAAGGTTTTGTTTCCAATTTGATAGGATTCCGTTTCTTCTCGTTTTCACTTCTTTCGCGATCCTCGTACATGAAAGTGATGTATGAGATTGCTTTCCTTCGCTGGCCAGCTGGCGATGTCCTACGGAGAATCTATTTGTACGAGAAACGGCATCACGGAACCCACTTGTCTTTTCCTCGAGCTACCCGAAAACAAAGATACGTGCAGCTCTGCATGTATGGATTTCAGTCCTAAGTCTCATATCTTCGTAGCGCATATGCGAATTGTAAATTAAAGAGATTTTATTTCGAAACATTCAACACAGAACTTTATTTAATGCTGGCTGTCCCATGTTTTCTTTCAAAATACAACCATATTTGCTTTCTTTTGCTGCATGCAAACAAAACATTCGCAGAAAGTAACTAAAATGACAAAAAATGTATGAATTTCTAGATATATGTAGGTTGTTGAAATCTCCCGCATTACTAAAGTATTTCAAGTCATGTTGAAATTTATATATATATATATATATATATATATATATATATATATATATATATATATATATATATATATATATATATATATAAAACTAAGCTTTCAGAAGTTATGGCTGTTCAAATAACATTTAGTTCCGTGTGATCAGCTCATATACTCCCTTAGCTGTTATATCTGCTTCTGAGTTGCTAAGTCAATTTCTGTTTTAATTGTATCAGAATGTTGGGACATACATCAAATATTCTTCTGATTTGTCGGTAGAACATCAGTAGAACATAAAATGAAAAATAATAAGACATTTTGAGTAGAAGAGATTGAACTTTGCTTAGTTTATATAGCAAACTCTTTGATTTGTTTTCAGTTTACTGTTCCTTTCAGCAGTGAGGCTATAAGAGACATGGACTTACATCTTAACGTGGGATCCGAACCACATGAGCTCCCATTGATAATCGAACCCGGGTTTTCCACGCCAATTAATTCTTGTATTAGCATTTTTTTTACAATTATGAAAAAATGATTGAAACAATAAATAGGTTATTGAAGAATGTCGCCTGCCTCGAGTATTAAAACGGAGACCCTAAGTACGAGACACACCTCTTAGGTCCAGCCCAATTCCTTGAGTAATGGGAGCTCACAGGTAAGATGCTTATTTGTGGTGCGATGGCTTCCTATCCTAGTTCTTCTTTCAAAGCAATTGAGCTTATGGTAGACAATATCGTGCCTGCGACTTTTCCCAGAATTCTCCTGTTTTCCTCCCACATATTCATTCTAGCAATTTCTTCCAAATTATTCATTTTTTGTTAGCCATCAGTCTGATATCACCAAAGGCAGGGTGTCAAACTAAAAAAAATAATAATAATTAACTTGATTAATTATTTTTTGTAGCAGTAAATAGCAATAATGTAATCAACTGCGAGTAATATATTAGGACAAACAATCAAATCGAACATAATTTTTGGCAAGTTCTGTCAGTTCAGAATGTGTAGATACTGGATAATTATTATTTTTAATTCAATTATTCTTTAAGTTAAATGTTCATGTTTAAATACTATTTAGGTATTACGAATAGTAAGGATAAAATCAACAGAGACTTATTTTCAGAGAGGTGTCCTGCTGATTACATTGCCTATTGTTCTCTTATTTCTAAGTAATATCTTCTTTTGTAAAGTATGGTAGATTTCATGAAATGTACGCATAATAATTCATCCAGCTAAAAATCAATTTGATGGAGTATACTAAAGACATACAATAGTATCATAGTAAAGGGGTTTGTCCATGTTATCCAAAAATCTTAACTCATGCTATGATTCTATGTCGCACTGACACTAAATTATACTGGCAGATAACAAATAAGTACGCAATGACTTTGGTTTTCTGGCTATTGACGGTTAGAGTAATTTTTCTACACACCGAGGCTGTATAAAATTTGCACCTGCAGTTTGTGGTGAAATCCGATCTATCGTAACGGTCTCAGATTTTAATGATATCCTACTGGAATTAGTAGCACATTCATCAAAGACGCACGTTTTAGTTAGCCTTTTTTTTGTTTAATTCGCCTCAATTATATATATATATATATATATATATATATATATATATATATATATATATATATATATATATATATATATATATATCTTCATGGCCTTCTAAGTAATGGGAAACTTTCTACAGTATTTAACACCACAGAGACAATAACACAGAAAGCTTTGAGGACGGTTGAAACCGTGCGCATGCTTTTAAGGGTGATTCGATACTCCCAATGAGTTCACCTAACAATGGTGAGCCTAAAACCTCAGGCCGCTCGACTACGAAATGAAATGAAATGAAATTTTGAGTTTTACGTCCCGGTTAGGCTAAAGGAGACGGTGATAATGAGTAATGAATGAAATGGTGGAATGAAGAAAGTAGGAGGAAACGGGAGAACCCCGAGAAAACCCACGCACACGGTGTTTGTCCACCACAAAGTTCACTTGGCGGGAGCAGGGTTTGAACCCGAGACCCCTAGCACCAGAGGTGAACGCTCTACCACTGAGCCACCGCGGCCCCCGCTCGACTACGGTTCCCGTTTGGATAAAATTTTAGTAAGAACAAGATAAGATGCACTCATCAGCCAAAACGTTATAAAGTTTCTAGTGTATTTTGAAATATATATTAATAGGCCTATATTAGGATTTAATTAATATTTTCAAGCCGAATTTGGAAATTATATTGTTTAATCTTACATGCAAACTTAACTAACAAGAGCAATTTTCAGTACACTATATGATCCCATACAGCACTTACATTCAGGGAGTTTAATTATTTTCTATGTTTATATTACGGGGAAATATATTGGAGAAAAGAGGGAATATAAAACATTACAGTAGTAGTACATACAATAGGAAGTACTTTTCCTTTAGTGTTCCTCAGAGAGCTCAGCAAAATTACCTAATTATGCAAACAGTTGAATTGAATATTTCTTGTGTACGTATACTTGTAAATACATGGTAGTTCCCAAAACTAAAAAAAAAAACAAAAAAACAAAAAAAAAACGTTGTCTTCTTCAAACTTCCTTGGTGATCGTTATCTTTCGCGGACGACTAATCACAATTCTTTTCAGACACTTTTAATTATGAATATTCAAAATGACGATTTTTTTTCAACATGTAAAAGCTTTAACAATTAGATCATACAAATTCACTTCCATTTGAGATTATGTGTCGTTTAAAAACAACGTCTGTACGTTAGGCATGCTATTTGTTTTATCATTTTGAAAATTATAAGAAAAAAAATGTTCTTGACTAAGAAAGGAGTCAACATATGCACATTTTCTGCGAGCATTTCAAAATAAGTCTCTGATTGGAACTAATTGAGAAGTTTGAATGCATTATAAGCTCTTCTTCATTGTTTATCTACGAAATTTAGCCCAATGCTGGAAAATACATGGACAAAAGGAAAATTCTGCAACATCATTCTCATATCAGTAGGAAAATGCAGTGAAGTTAGAATGATATTATATAAAAATGCTCACCGTCAACAGAGCGTTAGATTTCAGGTTCAAATAAAGCGAACATTTAAGATATAATAGTATACCCTCCAGGACCTCGTGCAGTAAGGTATCAAATATTAGTTTAACACCTTTGCACTTTCACTGGCTTGAATGATATCTGTCAAGTAGAGCATACAAGTGATGCATATGCCATACAAGTGATATATATATAAAAACTTGTAAGATCACACTAGAATTTGGTTCGATAATGTTGAGCAATGTTTCTGAAACTTCTTACGAACAAGATAGAGTCTGTACTAATTTGTTTTAACATGACTGCTGACTTAAGAAAAATTCAACTCCTATGTTTTAAGATGAAAATGAGCTACTTTTCCCATAGCTATGAATATTGGAATGATTATTAGGTTTGGAGAGTCTTATAAATAGAAGAAAATATTTTGATAAAGCAAAGTTGCAAAAAAAAAAAAAAAAACTAGATAATGCATATATTAGTGAATAATGTTTACGAAACATAGAATCTAGGTACCATATCAAGCATAAGAAAGAGCACGATTTGTGTTTACCTATATTGAAAAGGTGGAACTTAAATAAAAAGATTGATATATTATTTGCATATTATATTAAGCAAGTGAAAAATTTATGAGACCTAATTGATATATTTTAAGCAACAGTTTTTAACAACATTAAGCTATAATGCAATTTTAAAACTGCTGTTCTAAGCTTCTCTTTGTTTTAGATAGGTAGAGAGCTTGACAATTTTTACAACGTTGACAAAGAATAGTTTCTGCTTATTGACTTTCATCTATACATATATTATGATTCACATTAATGCTCCTATATTACCGTTTCCTTATGTATTATTAGTAGTATTATTATTGCATAGCAATGTAGTTCTCTGATAACACAGAATGTGTTGTATATTTGCATACAAGTTGTTCGATGCAATGAAACAATAATAATAATAATAATAATAATAATAATAATAATAATAATAATAATAATAATAATAATAATAATAATAATAATAATAATAATAATAATAATTATTATTATTATTATTATTATTATTATTATTATTATTATTATTATTATTATTATTATTATTATTATTACTTTGACCCCATATTGTCCGTACAAGATCAAGGCCTGTGAGTTTTGGCTCACAGAGATTTTGTCCGGCAAGGTTTCGTCCACTCAAAGTTTTATCCACCCAAAGTTTTGACCTGCTGGATTTTGGAAGCGATGTGTCGGTCACGAGATGGTGTCCGTCTACGCTCTGAATTGTCACAAGGTAAGAACTACCGTTGCTGATTCATTTTGGTCATCATTTAATTTATTTACGATTACGGTTGATTTGATTCTGACTATAATTCAATACTGTAAAGCTGGATAAACAATAATTGTGTGCCTAAGGCAACATACAAATAATAATAATAATAATAATAATAATAATAATAATAATAATAATAATAATAATAATAAAACAATAATAATAATCTGAGAAAACATACTAGTGAAGTTGTTACAAAATCAAAGCGAAATGCAGTACTGGTACTCAACTTTTTCAATTATGCATATAGTCACATCGTACTCACAAGAAAGTAAACAATTTTGATTTTTTTTTTTTTAAGTCTTTAGTTTTGACGCATTAAGACAAGAAAGAAATCATACGCGCAGATTTGACAACTCCGTATGTTCAGTCTAAAATTTGTCTATGAATAGCATAAACTTTCTCGAAAGCAAGACTTGTAATACTCTTGTCTTAGCAAAACCAAGACGAAGACTAGGTGTGCAGGACCAAGACCCCCGGCTCTTGGTCTTTGTCTTGGATCTGCTCATCAGTAGCCCAAAAGGTATAATCGTGGGACTCTAAATTAAATTAAAAAAAAAATAACACTTTGTTCTCCAAACTAGGTATGACATGTTTAGCAAATTGCTGAATGAAGGAAAGAAATTCAGCGGCTTGCATCCATCCAAATATAGTTGCTGCACCCAAACAACCTGGAGGGCCACTTCTAACGAAACAATCACTATAATTCACCCTCGGGAACACAAACATTGGGGTGACAGTGTAGCCACAGGCATTCACAGCGAACCACATCGTAAGTAAACTGCTCCTCTCAGCACGTGTGATGGATTCTACTTGTTTCCTTTCTTTTGTCGCACCAATTTTATTGGGTGTTTGCATAGTAGTAATGTCAGTTTTATCATTCTGAGGTCCAAACTTGTATTTGTCTAATACGATTGTTGTATATTTATCGAACAAGAGACTGACATTTTCCTTGTTAAAATTCCTGGCTTGTTGATTCAGGTTTTCTGATTCAAGTGTCTAGATGACGCTGACTGCAAGATCAACAAATCTGATTGAGACAACAAATCAGCACCCACAGTTTCTGTTTCAGCCAATTGATGGGGCAATTTCAAATTAAACACCTTAGCAGTCATAAGCCCGTTTTCTTATTTCCTTAGGAGAGACCATAATACAAATCTGCAAAAAACGTAATATCATTAGTGAGACTAATTTCTTGTTCTGTGGTAAATATTTTACTGTGTAGATTGTTACCAATTTTTGGAAGAGCAAAAAGCTCGTTTTTGCCGACTGCTTTTTATATATAAAATCTGTGAATGCCTAAGTGACAAACACCATATTCCTTGGCACTAGAGCGAATATTTTTACCATTTTTGAGAACAGCATGGGCTGCCACTTCCATGACTTCTTGGTGCGTTGAGACTCGCTTTGCCGTTCTAGCCCTCGACCTTTGCATTCTGAAACAACTAAAATAGCAAAAATAATAATGTATGGAAACAATCATTTGGGCGTAAAGTAGAAGAAAATAATACTGATAGGTTTAACAACGGATGGGAGCAACAAACTAGGAGTATAGATTACATCCTCATATTTACAAGCTAATCTATTTAAATACATACAATTTTAACGCGTCAACAAGATGCCTACCCTATTGGTACGCCATTGATTCAAGTCCTAATGACATTGTACTAATTGACACCCACACTGTATTTGTAACCCCTATACACAACCCTCACACTATAACGGGAACAGAAAATATGCTACTGTGCGATTAAGTAAAACAAGTGAAAAGTTACAGACATTGTGGATTATTTCTGACGAGTCAGAAAGGGAGTTTATTCAACAAATGAGTCTTTACAAACTTACATTAAAAACAAATATTCAGTATTAAATCACAAGGAAGGAACATACTGAAACATAAGCTTAGTCCGATACAACATCGAAAAGCACTTATCAGCAGCCATCCACACACCTTTGTAAGGGTAAATAAAGAAGTTAGAGCTGGCCCCATAAAGAAATATGGGGTGAAAGTCTTATCTTTCCCTATAATAACCATAATGATATATTAGACACTAAGGCCGCCAAGAATTTTTGGGGGTCCAATCCCCACCCTTTAAGTACTTGTGGCCCTGGAAAAGTATACTTAATCCTACATTGTTTGATTAATTTCATCAATTGTACTATATTCGGTCATATCTAGGCTAGTTTATTTTCAGCATAGTTAAGTACAACCTTGTCTGGGACGATTGTAACATGTTACAATTGTTCCCGATCGCCACGTTACAATTGTACCCTTGTAAATTCCACGATTTCCCATAATTACATTGAGTGAAGCATCAAAAAGACTATCCACGTTGTCAAGGTTGAAAAAAAAAACATAGATTACACATGCATAGTGTATTTGTTTACAGTAAGCGCACATCTATCAACAGAAAATACAAAATGTCTGTTAAAAGTTACTTACCTCTATCAAAATCACGATTCACCTTGTGCAGTCTTCTATGGTACTTTACTAACGACCCTATTTTTTTTCTTCCCACGTACATTTTGTATGAGTGATTCCAATGACATCTACAAACAATATTTCGAAACTCACTTCTACAAGTAATAGCCAATGTTACAATTGAATTGTCCCCGGTCTCCCATACATATTTTCTTATACGGTTAATATGTGTGATGTTAGTTAAGAAACAAAGTTTTATTATTGTGGAAAAGCATACTCTAGTAACTAGAATGTACATATGAATTTTAGCATTGGCAATGTATGCATCATCATATTATATGGATGAAAATATGGATGTGTTACAGTAGGACTTACGTTATTTCAATTTGGATACTGAATGATGTAAAGTATTTTATATTAACTATTGATTGTTTTTTAACCTCAAATCTATATGCCTGAATATTTACATCTGTT
This sequence comes from Thermobia domestica, assembly GCF_964235325.1. Taxonomy (NCBI): domain Eukaryota; kingdom Metazoa; phylum Arthropoda; class Insecta; order Zygentoma; family Lepismatidae; genus Thermobia; species Thermobia domestica. The sequence goes on along the minus strand of NC_137459.1, from coordinate 141,160,392 downwards.
TGACCATCTACGAGATTTAATAGTCGCACGTTAGTACTAATATTCTTAATGGAGACAAAATAATGAGCTAATGAACTACTTTACATTTTGTTCATTATCAGTGCACACATCCCTTATGCATGTTCGAAAAAAGAAACGTATATTTTCACAATTCGTGATAGAGGAGCTGAGTACCGAATGCGTATGTGTATGTTCTAGTATGAGAGGGTATAAAAGGGGAATATGCATACATCGGTTGGGATCACAATGCATGCATGTATGTGACAGTAAGGTAGTTGTGGGATAGTAGGTGAGTGAAGCATTGGAATGAGTGGAGTTAATGGCGGATGTTGAAACTGAACTTGAAATCTGGTTTCAGAGTACTTGGGAATCCATTCGTAATTGTCGGAGAACAACAGACGACGGATCCCGTGATTATGAACTGCTCTGCAATTGGCATCATCGCCTGATCATTCGTTTGTCTCTCTTCCACTTTCACATTCTATATTCAATGTTCTCATTTAATTCGCATTTTCTTTCATTTCATCCCTCTCTGTCTCTTTGAGTTTAACAGTCGACCTTTGCGTATTGAATGAGGCTTTTACCCACGTTAGAGCAATTGGAGATGGAATGCAAGCACTTCTAATTAATTAAACAATTACCAGGACTCACTTGTTCATGTGGAAACTGGAACCCGTCCAATTGATGAAAGAAATATGGAAAAAGAAAGGAAAAAATGGTAACGTCAGACATGAGATTCCCTTTTCTATACTTATACAAAGATGTACTCACATAACTAACATGTTGTGCTTAGGTAACATCATCGTAATCATATTCAAAAACATTTTGCTAATACTGGCAAGTATTTGTTGAGAAATTGATTAACAGCTATATTTCACACGTCACTCATTGAATAATAAAGTTGAGAATACTTTGGTAAGGAGCTTGATACATTCCTCAAAACAAGCAACTCTCTATAGATTTCACAAGAAATGACTTATGTTAAAATTGAGTTTTGTTTTAAGTTTACCGTCCCTTTCAACAGCAAGGGTATATGGGACATGGATCTACATCTTAACATTGAATCTGAACCAGATGAGCTCACCCCGGGAATCAAACCCGGGTTTCCCACGCCAAAGGCGCGTACGCCAACCAATTATCCACGAGGGAACTACTGGTGTCAAATGTTAGGACTATTAACGAAATGTAGAATAACAACTAAATCACATGAGGGGTATTATACAAAACTGTCAAATAAACTCAAGCCAAGAGTAAACTACTTATTGTGGATGTTCTTATTGAAGTGATTTGTGCAACATTACATAAATAATAATGAAATATTTATTTATAAAATGTGAACAAAACCCTCAGAGTCGTTTCTGAGAAAATCGTCAAAAAAAAAAAAACACTTACAAGAATAAATTATCCCTCATATTTTCTGAGGTCAATTGAATATAAGTCATATTGTCAGGAATCCCAGGACGGGGATGGTTTGGAAATAACTATTGAACGAGAAAGCAACAATGTGCTGAAGATAGATAGCGGAAGAAACACATCCGAGAGAAAACAATTTGGAATAGAGACGTGGAACGTACGTACAATGTTGCAAGGTGGGGAATTAGAAACTCTTAATGCAGACATGAAACAAAATAATCAAGATTTGGTAGGAGTTTGTGAAGTTAGACGGGAAGGTGTGTGATTTTGAACAGCAAACAGAATGTTTTACTCACGTAATGAAAAGATCGGCTATACTTGTGTGGGAATAAATCTTGGCAAGAATTTAAAAGAGAAGGCAGTGAAAGTAGAATGTGTTGATAGAGATTGTTGATTGATATGATGTTAAGACTAAAAGGGGAAAATAAAACTAGTAGTGATACCAACGACTTCGCGTACAATGGAAGAAGTAGAAGAAAATTGTGAGAAAATAGAAGAAATTACAGACATGAGAAAAAGGAATGCATGTGCAATTGTAATGTTAGATGTCAATGCATTTGGGGGGAAGGCAAAACAAATTAAAGGGGAGAGGGACTGGTGAATTTCTGCAGACAGAATTCACTATTAATTAGGGACACGTTTTTCAATCAACACAAGAAAAGAAGATATATATATATAGGTAGATAGATAGATATATGGAAATCCCCATAGATGGCAAAATATATCAGATAGACTATGCTATCATTCAGAACAGGTATCGTAATAGCTTTAAAGAACGCGAAGAACCTTCCCGGGGCTGACATTTGTTTTATGATCATAATCTTGTGCTGTCCGAAGTGGATATCCAACTTGAAAATGTAGGCTGAAGAAAATTGAAAAAAAAAAAAAAAGATGTTTAATACTGAGAAGTTGAAAAACATGGAAGTAAAAAATATTTTTGTTCAGAAATATGAGGAAAATTGCTGAAATTAGGAAAGGATAGATGAGGGTGTAGACAAACGATGGGAACATATTAAACTTTGCATACAACAGCCGACAGTAGAAGTAGTAATTTACTGTGAACATCAAACGGCTTTAAAAATAAAGGGGAAAAAAGCTATAGGTTACAGAACAGATGTTGCACAAAATGAGTGAAAGGAAGACGTGGAAACAGGTTAATATAGAATATACCAGAAAATGCACAGGAAGCTAAAAGGAAGCGAGCTGCGAAGGGAAACAGACAGAACAAGGAAGAGATTTACAAAGAAAAAATGCGAAAACAGAAGAATAAGAAGGAATTGTGAAACATGAGGAAATGCAAAATGAGATGAAATCTATGGAACTTCGGATGAAGCAAGAGAGAATTACGATGACAGTACCAAATAAGAAAGAGAAGGTAGTCAGCGAAAAATGTGAAGCCTTTGGAAGATGAAAAGAATATGTTGATGACTTATATGAGAGTAGGGATATACCATGTGGCCTAGATGCTGACGTAGAAAATGAAATAGGCGAAGATGGTAAAGGCTTTAGTATTGTTCGGGATGAGTTTGAAAAATGCTAGATCGAGAATATATACCAATCAAATTCATCAAGAATATGTCAGGCAAAGGTAAGGAAGAATTGCTCCTATTCTGCAATGAAATGCATAATACATGAGACTGACCAAAACATTTCCTGACGACGATCATGACTCCGTTGCCTAAGAAATTGGACCCGAATAGATGCGAGGACTATAGAACTATATTAGTCTCATTTCCCTTGCAGGAAAAATGTTGCTTCTTATTCTGAACAGAAGGTTGTACGGAAGAAAAAAAATAATAAAAAAAAAAACGGTTGACGATGAACTGTTCAGATTCAGGAAAGATAAGGACACAATATATGCAATTCGATCATTAAGAGTGTCGGGGAAAGGTTAATAGAAAAATGCAAGGTGCGTATGTTGTATTTACTGATCTAGAAAAGGTCATTGACCTTTGGAAGTTGTTGGAAGTTTGAATGGCATTGGAATGGAAAGGTCGAAGATTCACAAGAAACTTATATATGAATCAACAAGTAAGTATTAGAATAGGAGAAGAAATGACAGAGGAGAGTGCAATTTGAAGGAAGTTCGATTAATGCTGTATCTTACCAACAATATCAAATATATACGCATCTAGAACAAATGGTGAAAAAGAGCCTGTAAAACGAAGACAGCATTTCAGTGGGAGATGGAATGATTAGATGTATACGGTTTGCAAATATGACACTTGTTAAGAAATTTGAATATAAACTCGGTAAGATGTTAGAAAACTTGAGGAAGGGCTGTGAAGAATGTAGGATGAAAGTAGATGCTAGAAAGACGAAATCCATGGTGATTGGGACGAAGGACTTGATGTTAAATATATAAGTAGGAAAGGAGAAAATATACAAGGTGATTAGTTTTTGATACCTGACAATGGCATATGCGAACCGTGACTGCTAGATATTTATGAGATTACTCCCTGAGTAATCGTGGATCGCTGATCATCATAGTGATATTCATTCGGTGCGGAAATCCCTTGTTTACCCGACACAGATAATACATATACCAAGCAGTGACCAGGTGAGGCTGTGCCAACTTATACTCCAAAAACGCCGGAAAAACGCAGAAGATGAAAAATATATGCAGGCAACGTGTTGCATACCGGAGGGGTACACGCCACCAGGAACACTACAGTTGTGTCACGCAAGCAGTGTTGTCATCCAAACACAAACTACTAGCTTTTCAAATAGATTTTTTTTTCATTTTATGGAATTAAAACAATATCATAAAACGTGAAAGAAAATAAGCAAAAAAATGTGTTATCAGTTTTGCCAAATAAGGGATATATAAGACTCAGAAGTTGAGAAATTATGGGGTCCGTACAATGAAACGAATAAATGCATAACAACAAGACTACGAAAGGATCAAATGTACAGTAGGAAATAAACCTCAGCATGCACAGCATGCAGTGACTAACGAACTTGGTATGTCAGTCGAGTGTGCAGCTAGGGCGAGAAATGTACGTATTTTGCCATACTATCTGTGGGTTTTCTGTTGTATGTATCGGTTTATATTAAAATAGTTTGCACCTGTATATTAGCGGCAACCTGAATTCAGTGTGTTTTATCTTCTTCGTTGTCTCACAAGCTAACTATACGTTTCTTATACTCTCGACTGATGCCTATCACAATTCGTTAATCTTTGAGAATCGATTCTGACGTACTCTTTGTCACAGATTTGTTACATTTCGTGCCACAGTTTTTCCATAATATTTTCAGGCGCTACGCCTTCGTTTCTCTGGTCTGGAAGGTATGCATGATTTTATACAGTGTCGCAACCACATACAGTTTTATTGCTTTCGGGAATGGTTTGATATATCGATTACACACAAACGTCATTGGAGTTGCTGCTCTACATGGGTACTTGTTGTTCACATTTCCACATAATGCATCATTTAACTTCTTCTTTCTACGGCAACTCTACCGTGTGCCCTTTTTGGGTGAATCCCGTATCAGCTCTTTAGTCACTGGATGCTGTGCTTGCTGTAGCTTACTCTCCATTGTACATTTGGTCCTTCTACAGTCTTCCTGTACATTGTCTATTTCTCTGTACAGACCCCACAACTTCTCAACTTTAGAGCCTCGTATCTTCCTAATTTGGCAACACTGATAACCCACCTTTTTGTATTTTATTTTACGACTTATACCAATCGTTTTAACGCCATAAAGTGGTATACGTTCTATCTTGAAAACTATAAATGTGTAATGGGATAGCAAACACTGTTTGTGTGATACTAATGCCGTCTTCTTGGTCACGCGTCCTTCTCCCGTAAGTGTCAGCCTACCTGCATACTTTTTTATTTTCTGCCTTTTTCTGGCGTTATTATTATTAATTTTTTTTGCATAACTCGGTACAGCCTCACACGGTCACTGCTTGGTATGTGTATTATACCTAAAGGGTAAACAAGGCATTTCCGCATCGAGCGACTATCACCTCGATGATTAGCGCTCCACAATTAGTTAGGGTACCAATTTTCATAATTATCTAGCGGTCACGGTTCGCATAAGTCCCTTGTGTGTAGTATAATTAGCGATGATATGAAGTTTGAACATGAAACTAAAAAAGTGCTGAAAAAAGCCTTTTGGAGGAAGAATATACTGTTTCGTGGGACTTTAAATGCAGAGTTGGGAAATAGACTCATGAAATGATTTGTGTGGAGTATTGTACTATATGTGTCAGAAACATGATTGATTATGAAAAACATGATGAAACACAAATGGAAGCTTTCCAAATGTGGCTGTGATGAAGAGTTGAGAGAATTAGCTGGGTGTAGCGAAAAACAAATGAACGGGATTTATAAATGGTGGGAGAGAATAGAACAATTTCAGATATTATTAAGAAGAGAAGGAGATGCTGGTTGAGGCATTGGCTAAGAATGAACTGTATCATGACGGATATACTAGAGGGTATTATGATGCAAAAAAAAGAAGAAAAAAAACGAAGAAGGGCAAAAAAGACGATAATTAATGTGCAATTTCGAAACAGAAAAGTTGTACGTGAAGACGAAAAAGTTAAGTGAAGACCCTAGAGCACGAAAAGTACTCATCTGCGGCCAGTGGCCTACCAGTAATGGTAGAATACCTATGATGGCGATGATCAGGATAATAGTGAGAAAATATATTTAGAAATGAGAACAAAATCTGCAGAATTGTTTGAAAACATTAAAACACACACACACACACACACACACACACAAAAGAAGATAAACTACCCTTTTCAATTTTTATGCAGAGATGAGGCCACCTAAGTATGGGACGTTATTGATTTTTTTTTATTAAATATTAACACAATTATTAGAGCTCTTTTTAAGAAATAGCATTTTTTTTATAATTTATCTCTTCAGTGAACTACCCTCAGGTTTAGGATTAAGAACAAAATTGGAAAAAAAAAGTTTTTTTTTTTAAATGGGCTCACACACACACACGCATATATATATATATATATATATATATATATATATATATATATATATATACCTCTTCCTCCTCCCCTACGTTGCACAATCAAAGTAAAATGATAAAAATCGTTCCAGGCCTGAACTTAATCTATGTGGAAAATTTGATCGAGATCGGTCGGTTGTTTCAAGAATTATTAAGTTTGATTTATTTTTTTTTATAGCTTCCCCTCCCCACACTTTTAAAGTTAAAGTGAAATGATGAAAACATTCCAAGGCTCAAACCGCATATATGTTAAAAAAAAATGTTCGAGATCGATCAGATTGTTCAAAAGATTAAAGTCAGAAATACAGTCGCTTTCAGTTTCATAATATAGATTTATTGTTATAGCACAATGTTATATATTAGGATGGAGCGTCTTGCACTTTTGTCGGAAATTCGATGACAGCTAGTGTGGAAAAGGTGACATTAGTGGCACCGACCTTACTGATTCTTATTTTTTTTTTTTTTTTTGGACAACCCCTTTACCTGCCCCAACGGACTTAGTTTTTTAAGTGTTTGGTTAGGCAACACGCACAACACCAACGACGAAAAAGCTACTTGTGGTCGTTTTTAGAGTTACCTGATGGTTATAATACAATTATTTTATTAAAAGAAATTTGTAGCAATGATAGTAAATAATTTTAAAATGCTTATGAGTCAGAGTACAGCCATATTAGCTCAGTTGTTGGGATTAATGCCCAGATTTTGTTTAGAATGCCACGTTAACGATGATTATAGTCATAGCCCTTGATATAACACAAATTTGTTTGAGAAACCCTTCGCTTATTTTGCTCTGTACGCAAAATAACCCAGAACTCACCTCGGGGAGGTGGTTGCACATCGACTTTCAACCACCCACGCACCCACCCAGTATGCATACGTTGACATTTGACTTTAGGTCACGTAGTTCTTCTTGGCCTCGAAGCGGGACATTATTGTTCTAGACTTCAGTTTGGCTCTAACGTAGATATATCTTGCGTTCTGGCCGCACTTTTTCGACGCTGCCTCGGACACCGGCTTCACTGTGCGTTCCACAGCTTGACTATTGCAAGGGAATGTTGTTGTTAGAGTATCTGAAGTTTGGATGTTTTCTTCAAGCTGCTGATCCGTTATGTTTCATGTGATTGGCGACTCTGTTAGATATTTAGGCCAATTAATCATGTCGTAGTAATTTTCAGCTGTAAAGTTTAATTTCGTAACAATGAATTAATGTGTGCGGCTTGATCTCGGAGTCTTCTGGCTGCGGCACTTTTTTTTTTCATTCCCCAGCCTAACGTTCGAATATGCAAATTTTCATGTGCTGTCACTGCTATCAGCAGGTTTTCATGACGAGCGTAGTATCCGTTTGTTTGTAGAACAGAATGAACTATGCGATGTAGATTTTCTGAAAAAAAAAGTGATAGCTTAACTATACTAAACAGATGCATGGCGCCCATTTCGCAAGAAGGATTTCGCCGTATTAAAAACCAGACGGGTGCGTATACTTTAACAATGTACTGGAAAAGTAGACACAAACTTGAACTAGGTTTATCAGTACTGATGGAGTGGCGAAACATCCTACAGGCCAATGTAAGCCATCGTGAATGTAAGAATGGTCCTGGTTTTCTGTTTGCTAGATCGATAGTACACATTCCTGTAGCAACAGCCTTACAAATTTCAGTGAGATAATTCTGGTCGCTGCTCAAACCATCTGTTTTTTTTTTTTTTTTCATTCCAGACACCCCATTCAACGGGAATGGATGTAAAGGAGACGATCGTTGAACGTTCACATTTTTTTTAAAAATTTCTTTCCGATGGAGCCAGAAAAAGCGTTGGGTCTGGTCGACCCACTATCCAATTCGGAAACCAGGTGTTGCAATGGCAACTTGCTGGTATTAAGAAAGCAAATGAGATGCTGCAGTTCCTTTCCTAGGAATCTTTGTATCTGACTTATCACGCCGTTATCCCATCCTGTGCTCGTGGCTTCACCATCGCTGCCGATTGCCTCAAGATTTGACACGTCGCACTGATTCTTCTCTAAAAGTTTCAATATAGGGTCGGCAATATCCTTGCCAGTGCCTGGCTTAGGTGTGGCATGACCCAAGTATTCTGAACCGGGCTCCGATAGAACTGTGATATGCTTTTCTGTAACCTCTCGTATCGTAGTTTGTCGTTATTTTATTTTCTTGCAGAAGAGTTGCATCATTTTTTTTCCGTCGAAGTAGATAGTTGTAATCGCCTGGCCTAGTTGAGCCTTTTCTTTCTGGATCTTCTCACCCAGTTTATATTTTCTCTTCGTACCTTAGATCTGTCAACAACAAGATTTTTGTCATCTGACGTTGTCGTCTGAAGTACGGCAGAGGCGATCAAAGCAACCTAACTGTCTGAAGCTCCAATTCAAAACGCTCCAATTCACGGCCTTAGCATTCATCATTCCATGCAGGGCTATGATGGGACCTGCAGAAAACCACGTTATCACTGCCCAAACTGTAACAGAACCACCCACAAGTTTTACAGTTGGGAGCAGACAGTCTATATAATAGGCCTGCGACGGTGTTCTCCTTACGTAAATACGACTGGTTATTGGAAACAAGGTGAAGGTCGATTCATCGGAACACATTGCGTGTTTCCACTGCTCATGAGTCCACGCCTTGTGGTCCTTGCACCACTGGATACGCCTCTTCGCATTAACTGCTGTAACCAGAGGTTTAGCGAAAGCGGCCCTGCCATGAATTTTCATTTTATGATGTTTCCGTTGCACTGTTTTCGATAAAACCGGGTTCTGTAGGACGGAATTGAGTCCAGACGTAATTTTCATTGCAGTGGTCTTCTTTTTAACTGCTACAATCCGTTTAAATGCCCTCCGGTCCCTATCTGACAGGATTGTCTTTCACCCACTGTTGTGATTTGCAGACATAGTTTGCCCATGAATTGTGCCTGCCCTCGCGACATTTGACACAGTGCCTTTCGATACCCCCACAATGTTCGCCACTGTTGCCACTGAAGCTCCAACCAGACTGGCACCAACGATCATGCCTCTTTGGAAGTCGATCAGGTCGCCCATTTTACTGCACCACCTTCACACCACTACACTCACAGGTGAACTGGTTACTGCTGACTTAAGAAGAAGGTCCACATGACACATTTAAAACAAAAAAAAAAAAAAAAACGATGTGCAACCGAGCACCTGTTGTACAGTAGACGGCCAAACGTACGTGTCCTGTAGGAAGTGTTTTTAGATTTTTGTCTATCCCCTGTATATATATATATATATATATATATATATATATATATATATATATATATATATATATATATATATATATATATATATATATATATATATCATTGTTTAGTTTATACCCTGTCATGAAACATCACACCCATTCCTCTAAAAGTACTACTTAAAGCATAAACCGATATTGTATTATATTATTATCATTTGAATTACAAATAATGAGTTGATTGTTTTTTAAACATTGTGAATACTGTTCATCATATCGCAGTATATTCCCTACTTATTTTATTCAGAAATGTGAAACTGTAGTAGGTGTATAATATAATGCTTATTCACATCTTTATACGATTAAATAATGCTTATAGAAATAATACTATCCAAGAGTTTTAAACTTTATGTGTTTGTTGATATTATTATTATTATTATTATTATTATTATTATTATTATTATTAGTATTATTATTATTATTATTATTACCTAGGTATTATTATTATTTAGGTGTTGAATCAGGTAACACAAAATTGGCACACTAGCCATCTGTTAACTTCGCCATGTATCCTAACCATTGTGTTATGTACTGCGGACAGCTGTTAGCGTCACGTCCATCAGTGAGGGACAGAGCCAGGAAATTCGCCAATTCAATGGACACGTAAAACAAAACGGTAGTGGTCAGAGCTGGGAAATGAAGATGAATTCTTGTTCAATTCACCGAAAATTTTATTGCCGATACAAATTTAAAGCCAGGCTGTCCTGTTTCAATGCAGACTTTTTTTTCTTTTTTTAAGTAATGACTAAAAATCTATCACACAATGCAGCAGATTGATTCTCTCTTTGTGTAACTTATTATCTATTATCGCATAATGCAGTCATCGTTTTTTTTCTGACATTTTCTCTCTACATAAAAAAAAAATCTTGACAATGAATGTACTAGTTGTTACTCAACGTGTGAAATTTATCTCGAAATAAAATCAAATTACAATGCATTCTGATAAAGGTTGTCACCTACTCTTTTGGTATTTTGAATTATATTCTTAATTCAAGAATAATAATATAATGAAACTAATTTTTTTGAATTTATTTTACCAATGACATAAAGTTATAATCACAATATATGCATATATGTTTTGTGACATATTCAATTAAGTTTAAATAAAAATAAATGCTGTCCAAAGAATCCATTTATTACTACTGACTTATATCAGTTTCGGGAATATAACATTACTAGACGCAGTACCTACAGTATAAGATTATACATTAATGAAACTGTAACAGTAATACTATGCTTTTGATGTGATCATAGTTTATTTTACTTTCAAGTGACGAAAGGAGATAAGAAAGAACGATGATCTTATATTATCTATCTATCTCCCTATTTGAAATTCGACATTCCAATGGATTTACACGTTTCGTGGGGCATTTTCCAAAAAAAAAAAGTTATTTCTGGACATACAGATGGTGATCAGAAAAATGGAAACACCTTAACGAAATTGCAACTTACCAGATTAATATGGTGTCGGGCCACCTTTCGCCTTCAGAACAGCCTTAATGCGACGTGGAATGGAGGCATAGAGGTCATGAATGGTAGCAAGTGGAATTTTACACCATTCCTCGTGAAGGGCATCGGCCAGTTCTGTGAGAGAGGATGGAGGTGGAAATCGTCGCCGGAGTCGCGTTTCCAAGAAGGACCACAGATGTTCAATTATGTTGAGATCTTGGGATTGGGTGGGCCAGGGAAAGTGTTGAACTTCATCCCGATGTTCCTCAAACCACGCTGCAACAACACCAGCTGTGTGAATGGGTGCATTATCATCCTGGAAGATGGCGTCATTGTCCGGGAACAACATCCGGATCATAGGATGCAAGTGGACTCCTAAAATTGCGACATAATCGTTGGCAGTGATTCGTCCGCTAAGTGTGACCACAGGACCCAATGAAAATCATGATATGGCGGCCCACAGCATCACCGAGCCGCCGCCATGTTTCACAGTTGGGCGGAGACACTGCAGATCATAAGCTTCTTTGGGCGTTCTCCACACATAAACACGGCCTGTAGTTGGGAATAGGGTGAAGTATGACTCATCCGACCATATCACACGTTTCCAGTCCTCAACGGTCCAAGTTGCATGGTCGCGGCACCATTTGCGGCGTGCGAAAGCGTTATGGTCCCTGATGAGCGGTTTGGCCCGTGCAACACGACCCCGTAAGTTCATGTCCTGTAATTCGCGGCGGACTGTGATTATTGAAACAGGGTGGGGGATGTGCTGATTGAGTTCCTCCGTCACTTGCTCCGCAGTGGCACGACGGTTCTGCGTGACAATGCGCTTTAATACCCGGCGTGACCTGTCACTCATGATTTTCTCCCGCCCACTGTTCCGCTTCCCCGATGTGGTTTTCCCGTGTGTTGTGTAGGCCGTCATCACTTTCGACATTGTCCCATGCGACACACCTAACACAGTAGCCACTGCCGTCACACTCACTCCACATAACCGCGCACCAACAATTTGCCCTCTTTGAAAATCTGAGAGGTCTCCCATTTTACACTAACCCCGTCTGCTGCAGCCACTGGACACTGCTGTTCCACTGCGCCTGACGTAGTATGGAGACTGACCTAACACACCATCACCATCGGTCCGGCGCTGCGGGCGCCACGACACCACTGCCAACCCATACATCTGACGTGTTGCCAACTACAGGTGTTTCCATTTTTGTGATCACCATCTGTATGTCTGTCTGTTCGTTCTGATGCACACTCACATGAAAGCTATACCGTTCTATGTATCTAAAGAAAATAATTAAGTGTGTGTGTATGGGTGTGTCCATTAAAAAGAAAAAACATTTTTTTTTTCAATTTTGTTCCTAATCCTAAACCTGAGGGTAGTTCAGTGAAGAGATAAATTATAAAAGAATGCTATTTCCTGAAAAGAGCTCTAACAATTGTGTTAATATTTAATAATAAAAAAAAAAATCAGTAACGTCCTATACTGAGGTAGCCACATCTCTGCATAAAAATCGAAAAGAGGTCGTTTATCTTCTTGTGTGTGTGCGTGTATGTGTGTGTAAAAAAAATATATATAAGTGACTGTCTTTGTGACTTCATCATTCTTGAACCAGCCAGTCGATCTCAATCAAATTTCCAACATAGATGAGGTTAGGGCTTGGAGTGTTTTATCATATCACTTTGACGGTAGAGCTTAGGGTTTGGGGGAGAGGAGGGGAAATATACAAAAATAAATAACACTTAATAATTCTTGAACCACCCGACCGATCTTGATCACATTTTCAACATAGATGAGGTTAGGACCAGAGATGGTTTCTGCCATATCACTTTGACGGTGCAGCTTAGGGGAGGTTGAGGGAAGAGATATTTAACCCTACAACTGTCTGGTTGAGTCTCTCAGACCCGTGCATACGTAAAAGTGCTGCATTTCTGAGTATTTTTTAAGCTAAAATCAAGTCCTTCTATATACATTTCAAGTTATGTCACTAGAGGACAGGGGTATGCACATCTGATTTCAGTTGTCATTAGGCTGTGTACAGCAAAGGATTAAAATTGCTCTGGGTCCGTGAGACCCAACCCATCCCTTTACGTCAGTCGTTTGGAATCACCGTTAGTTACCAGGATGAAATATTATTTGCGGCATATTGAGTAATGTTTCTCGTAAAAACTTCATCTAGTTTACGGAATAATTTACATATGTTGTATATATGTATGTGGGTATTCTTTGCAACATATTTCAGTGTTTGAAAATGGCCGAAGTCCTTGTAAATGATGATGAAATATGACATGCATTGGAAAGAGAATATAGTGAATTCGATGAGTGATGCAGGTCCAGATTTAAAGTTAGAGAATGAACATAACATGAATAGTGATTTAGAAGATGCTTCTGTTGAAGTGTTATTTTATAGTCGTAATATTTTCCTTCGCCTCGACAAAGATGCATGTTGGTGATGGTGAAAATGAAGTCTCTGTGAGAGTTGTGATTCAGCATCAAAATATGTTGGACAAGATAAACGAACAAAATGGAACAAATTCGTTTTACCTATAAATTGTCGAACCAGAAATCACAATATTTTCACCTATTTGCATGTATATGTCGTTTTGAAAGCAACTGAATCAACGGATCCTGAGTAACTCACACGTCGTAAATTCATCAACGAATTTGTATTGCATTTAATTAGACCTTAAAGTGCGCCAAGGGCTCAACATGCAAGACTGGCAATAAATACTAGGGATTTGGCCGGAAGGATTGCTGGTGCATGTGTTAACATCAGACACGCAAGTGAAACTTACGATCCCAAAAATGGGGACGTTACAAGTGTCGAGACAGCAAAATCAAATATTTTTGTAAATATTGCAATGTATGGCTGTGTCTGAAACACACACATAAATGGTATGTCGAAAATGTGTTAAACTTAAAAACTAAAACACAGAGTACAGTATAAACTTAAGTTAGAACATTCTGAAATTCAATAGGTTAAAAATTCCTGTATACTTTTCAGAGCTTTCTATATATTTGTAATAATGGGAAACGTCACGTCACATATCTAAGTTTTTTTTTTTTAAATTACTATATAAACAATAAATCTCAGCTTAAAATTACTTTATATACTATTTTGGGAAAAAAGAAAAGTACAATGTACAGTTTGGTTCAAAAAAATTAAAAAAATAACTATAGATGCATGTTCAAATAATATTTTTTTATGGCTCCTGTAGACCCAACCCGTCCGTTCATGTAATTTTTTTCCTGTCCGTTCTAGGGTTTAAAATGAACGAAAATGACCGATATTAGTGTAGAATATATAGTTTTGGAGGTAGCTGAGATAAACAGTGATACTTCCGATGCTGTTCAAATCCAAATTCAGTCCCGTAGCTTGGCGGAGAGACGAATATTAGTGTCGAATCCATAGTTTGCGAGGTCACTGAGATGAACACTGACACTTCCGATACCGTTTACGACCAAATTCAGCCTCATAACTTGAGGGAGAGGGAGATACATAAAAATGATCAAAAATGACCAAATATTAGTGTCGGATCCATAGTTTTCGGAGTCGCTAAGGTGAACAGTGATGCTTCCGATCCCGTTCAAATGCATATTCAGCACCGCAACTTGAAGGAGGAGGAAGAAGGATATATATATATATATATATATATATATATATATATATATATATATATATATATATATATATATATATTATCGAAAATGACCATTATCAATGTCGAATCCATGGTTTTCGAGGTCATTGAGATGAACAGTGACACTTCCGATGCCGTGTCTCAGAATATGAGGAAGGAAGAGATATATAAATTTATTGAAAATAATTTATATTAGTGCCGAATCAATAGTTTGTTCGGGATCTCTGAGTTGAACAATGTCACTTCTAATGCCATTTAAATTCAAATATATTTAAATCTAACTTGGGGAGGCAGAGGGAAGAGAAATATAAAAATAATGGAAACTGACCTTATCAGATAGCGCTTTAGTAATAGTAAAAGGTGACTGACTAAGGAAACATATTATTGTTTTTTTTTATTATTATTATTTAACAACAAACGAAGTGGGAATTGATGCTAGTAATCCATATTCACAAGTGAGACTGATTTTGTACAGTCGTTTCAAATAACGTGGAGTTTGATGCTGTTATTTTGTATTTCTAATATAGGTCAAAAATATTTATATAAATTGAGTTTACACAAAAAAGCATAGACAGTTGAGTCGTTTTCAGATTTCACTCAAATTGTTCTAAAATACTAACAGGTTTCATTATAATAATTATTATTTTATTTTTTTCTCTCTCTCTTTTTGGTCAATATTGCTAAACATATCATCATCATCATCATTATTGGTAGGTTACTTGCTGCAACTGAGAAGCTTCGATGTGCGGTGGTCCTCAGCTAGTCTCTTCGTCTTGACGTAGCAATTTTCTGCTTTAATACCTTCCTTCATCTACAGTCTCCTTCGTTCCCTCCCTATCTTTCCTTCCATCAAACCCTCTAGCACGTCACTCATAATACAGTTTCTCCTCAGCCAATATCCCAAACAGTTTCTCTTCCTCCTCTTGGCAATATCTAAAATTCTTCTTTATTCTCCTACTGCTAAAATTTCTAACATCTTCTCATTCGTTTTCCGTTCAACACAGCTAATTCTCTCCTTTTTTCTCATCTATGCCCACGTTTCGAAAGCCTGCATTTTTTTCATCGCTTTTGCGTAATGTCCATGTTTCTGCCCAATAGAGTACATATTGGAATCAGTAAAACAAAATCTCAATATTTAGTTGGAAGTTTGTTTAATATAAGGATTAGCTAATCGTGGTTGAAGAGAAAAATCTGACACCTTTAAAGTGTAAAAATAATTTTGCAATTCATGGTATTTCGATAATCTGTGCCGTCTTGATTTTCTTTCACGCGTCTCAGGGGTAGCATCTCCAGTTTGGGAACCAGTGGAGTGCTGGATCTGTTAAAATAATATAAAAACATTACGAAACGTTGCAATTTATCTTATAAATAGTGAAGCGTGGACACCCATTAAAAAAATAAAGGTCATCACCTATGTTGTACACTATCATCATACTTACACAAAGGTAAACTACTGTATATTACATTTAGAAACATACATTATATTTTCGTTACTATTGGCGCATTGTAGAATTTATTATCCCTTATATCCAGAGTAAAATTTGCCTATGAAAATCATAAAATTTCTAAAAAGCATGACTTGCAAGACCAAGACCAAGGCCACTCCAAAGCAAGGTCTTGGTCTTGGTCTTGCATTTGCTCATCACTATTTCTGGATGACAACTTCTTTCTTTCTTTCTTTTTTTTGTGATCATCTTATCCCCACCCCATCTATTATCTATATATACATTTGTCCCCAAAGAAAAGTTTATAGGTTTGCCTCCATCGTGCTAGAAACGTGTCAGTTTATCTGTCCGATTCCTACGAAACAACTTTTGTAGGAAACAATTTTCGATTTGGGGCACCATTTTCAAAATGGCCGCAAAAAGTCCTGTATCAGTTTGAAGTTGGCACCTAGGCCCCCTTCACTGAGTTTCCTGAGGGTCACCACAACAACACCACTTGATATGCTTTATCACCGTTTCTATCTCAGTTTTTGTTTCATCTCTCTATTATCAGCCGTTTCTGATTTAGGCCTAGAAGCACTGGACGTTTCATCTGATGCAGAACCCACTTTTTGCGGCCACTTTGAAAACGGTGGCCCAAATCGAAAATGGTTTCCTACTAAAGTTGTTTCGTTTTTCAAGTACTATGATGAAGTATGATTCAATACGTGTTCCCATTTGAAAATTTGAAGTTGGCCCCTGGGCCCCTTTGAAGGAGGGCCCTGGGGGTCTCCGCAACAACACCATGTGATGTTCCCTATGACATTTTCCTATGTCAGTTTTTGTTTCATCTTTTTATTCTCAGCCATTTCGGATTTATAACCACTGGACGTTTTATCTGATATAGGACCCACTTTTTGCGGCCCTTTGAAAACGGTGGCCCAAATCGAAAATTGTTTCCTATAAAAGTTGTTTCGTTTTTTAAGTACTATTGAATGAGGTATGATTCAATACGTGTTCCTATTTGAAAATTAGAAGTTGGCCCCTGGACCCCCTTGAAGGAGGGCCCTGGGAGTCACCACAACAACACCATGTGATGCGCCCTATGACGTTTTCCTATCTCAGTTTTTGTTTCATCTTTTTATTCTCAGCCGTTTCGGATTTATAAGCACTGGACGTTTTATCTTAAACACCCATATATATATATATATATATATATATATATATATATATATATATATATATATATATATATATATATATATATATATATATATATATATATATAGTAAGTTTGGGTGATTCCGGACAGTTGCTGAATCCGGCCATCCTAAGCTTACGATAATACTGTTCTTCGCATGTGTAATGTGGAGACTTGTTGTGATGCCTATTTGAAGCACTGTTCCTTCCTACAGTTCAGTGCTGAGTAGGAAGTGCAAAGAGCGTTATACGTAGTTTCGACGGTGAGGGAAAGAAGAAGAAACAGAAAAGTTCATGCACTTTCTTTTTTTTTTACCTGATGTAACTTTTTAGTAGAATATGTTAAAGTTTTACACAGAAGTAGTTATCAGCAAATGGTTAAGTAAGACATATATAAAAGCAAATACATTACTTTACTCGTTGCATATTGGAAGAACTCTATTTCTTTGTGAGTGCCTGTTCAACGCGTGCATAAGTCTATAGTGCTCAAACCGGGCCACTCCGCACGTTTAGGAAAGGGTGAATTCGGACACGTTTATTACATAAAGCTGAATCCGGAGAATGTGATAAATAAACAAAGACTGTTCAGAACACTTTCTTCTCTCTCGCTTTTTACGTTTGTGAGTGTGAAATAGTATGTGAGGTCTATATTTTATATGTAGGGTCTATTCATTTTTGCAATAAATGGACTCCGAGGAATCACCAATATATATATATATATATATATATATATATATATATATATATATATATATATATATATATATATATATATAATTATCTTCGGATCTACAAACACAACTAAATTACAAAATGCTAATTATAAGGTGCTCAAAAATTCTACACTACAAAATGGCTACATCATCTGGTATATTATCATTTGACACGCAACAAGTAGTTCGGGAACATTAATTTCTTTTGTGGAATGAACATGATCCGCCAGTAGCTGGAAACAATTCCTTTTCTATGTCATCAGACTCATCCCCAAACACGTCTCAATCGCCTTCAGAGTCCTCAGTCAAACCGTTCATACCTTTTCCTGCTGTTGCTTCTTCCAAATCCACATCCCAAAGGCCAGTTGTTGCTAAAAGATTATGTGTCAAGAACTGCAGTTTTTTTTTTTTAAAAGTGTCTCCTCAAAAACAATCGAAGGTATAAATGAAAGCAACTGTGGATTTTGTGGGGAGAATTATTATGCACCATCATCATGAAAATACGGTTCCTGGGTGTCCTGTGCTGTGTGTAAGGTGTGTGGAGATGATATGGAATTGTATTTTATCTGCGAACGATGTGTCTGAATTATGACTAGTGCTTCACGAAACTGACAAACGACATTAACGCAAAAATATAAATAAATAAAAATAAAAATAATAAAATTAAATTAAATAAGAATAAAGAATAAATGCTAGTCTCAGTGCATACATATTTACAGTTTACTAATAATCTAGTTGTTACTATTAAAAAAAATAGTAGTACAATGAAGTTCAATGAAGTTCTAATGGAAACAAATGTGATTACTAGTTTAATGATTAAACACGATAGTGATAGTTACACCACTATGCATTTATCTTACAGTTTCAACAGTAATTAGTATAGAAATTGCTATGTTAGTAATTTATATGATTTATCGTGCATTTGTAGTTATATTCTGCACTTATCATGTTAGAACATGTTAGTGTAGCAAGATAGTAAGCTATAATATATATATATATATATATATATATATATATATATATATATATATATATATATATATATATAGGGAGAGAGAGAGAGAGAGAGAGCTTCCTTCAAAGTTGTGTCCGGATTTACCAACCTACTGTCCAGATTCACCCTTCCAAATTTGCAAATCAAAGATTTTGTCAACTTTCAGAATTTTTTTTTTTTATTTCTGAACACACCATTCCAGGAAAACTATTTCTGTTGTACAGCGGTGGACACTTCTAAATGGTACAGCCATATGGAGATTTACGGCTAAGGTGTACCATTTAGAAGTGTCCACCGCTGTACACGCATACCAACATATCATTAAATAATATCGCAAATATTGAATATTTTCGTTTAGCGGGGTAGTAATAAAATAAAGAAACATCAGAACTGTCCGGATTCACCCAAACTTACTTTACATATATATATATATATATATATATAAAGAAAATGATTGTATACAGATGTCATTACAAGCTATGTGGATTTATTATTTCTCTTTTGTGACTTGTAATTGCATTAACTTGTTCAGATGTACACTTAGCTTGTATTCCTTTTTACCACGACAGATAATATTACTAGGATGCAACACTCGACCCTCAGCTGTCTCTCGTCTCCCCTCGAGGGATGCCTGTCGGATGCTTATAGACATGAAAGTGAACTTCTGCCAGACGGCAACGTTTGAGCGGTAGTTTCACGGTTCGTTGCTAGCTGCAAGTTTCCCCCGAACTACCATAATCGGATGAAGAAGGGATGTTGCATGTTCTCTTCGTCATGCTATGATGATGTTGAGTCCAGCTACTCCCTTGCTACATTATCTTGATGCTTCAGAGAAATTCTACGCATTTCTCTTCCCACACTTGAGGCAAATTGTCACCTCTCCGACTCTTGCGGAGAAAATAAGAAAAAAATATCAAGCACCATAAAATGTATTTCACCTCGAGTGATGCTCATCGCCGAACCTATCAGGCAGAGGAAATTGTACATGTGAAACTGCCTCGGAAAAAAAATATTTAACAATGAATTTTATGTATCATGATTACACAATAATTTTGATAGGGGAGTGACAGATAAAATTTGTAAAATATATTTATACAAATATTGGTCACGCAAAATATGCACATGAGAACAGATGAAAATAAAATTACATTTCGGTATAACTAGTAACAGCATAGCTGTGTGAAATTCTTATCTCCTGTTGCGAGGAAAAAAAAGTTGCAAATTAATTTCTGCAATATTATAAACGTATAGTAGGATAAAATGTCTAAATATGATGCGTATACATTGATGCATAGTTAAGTGTAAGCTTTAACGCTTAGTTTTCATAAAAAAAAAATGAGAAAATAACTTAAAATAATTTTCTTGTAAATCTAAAACTGAATAGTCCGCGATAATTACGCCCCGTACGGGATTAAAATGACACAGAACTATATTTTCTTTTTTGTTTTATGATAGCACCAATACGATAATATAAACCATGATTAATGAGGCTACCAAAATTATTATTAACTGTTAAACTTTAAATTTTAGTTTAAATGTGGCATTGCCCAAATATGAGAAATATATCAGTCGATATATCATTTCAAGTTGAATAAAATGAACGCTTTAAAGTAAATTATCATTCTTTTCTTTTTCAAAAAAAAAAAAAAAAAATTACTTTTATAGCGTTAGAACTTATGGCTTTAGTTCCTAATTCTATTTGGAACATTTTTTTTTTTGAGCATTTATATGCTGAATGTGAATACAAGGAGCATGCTCCAAGAGCATTGTGAGAGCCAACTTAAAAAAATAGTATGTTTTCTTATTAACTTATTTAAACTTTATGACAATTGTTCTATGTACTTCATTATTATACTCAGTAAACAATTCTTGTAATATATCAATCCATTTATAATTTCCTTGAGTACTAAATTTTTCCACATATTTTGTTTAAAAGTTCTGTTAAAACTTTCTACAATATGTTAGTTTAGGAAGAGATATGCTCAAAATTGAGGACGCAAAATTGAAAAACTCGCAAAATATAATTTCTCTATGATTCGCGGTTCCCGAGATATGACTCCTTAAATCTCGCGAAATCAGAACTTCTTTGGCAATATCTTGGTAACGGTGAGAGTGTCGCAAAAATGCCATCACTTTCTCAGATAGTTTTCGATGCTCTACCGAATGGATGGCTCAAAATTGAAACAAAAAAATTGCAAAAAAAAAAAAAACACACACACACACACACACACAGGCGTTCACACACAAGCCCAGAGAGAGAGAGAGAGAAATCCAGTAACGAACTTTTTAAGCTTGCTGAAAATATTGACTAGGAAATTGCAACTATGATTGTCTGTGTTGTAATACTAACACGGATACTACTTGTAAGCAGATGTAAAAGTGGATTTGAAAATGTAGGTGGATGGTAGGTAGTGGCACGGTGTCACACCGTCCCCCTATATATCTTTGCACATTTTTTTAAAGGAATTGTTGGACACCTTAAATATTATTTTTGAAGTGGGGGACGGCGTCTCCCCGCTTTTCCCCGCTCTTTTAACCCTGCTAGTAAGTAATTATTGGGAGCAATAATACACGCCAAAGTAGCGAAAATGGAAGAGACAATATTAGTATTTGATATTATACGTTCCATCCAAGTGTTATATTACCACTGATGCAAGAGCACACTGAGGAGAATGTATAGTTCCTTCGTAGTGGGGGGAAAATAATTTTATCATTTTAACGATTTTTAAGTAATTCACGTACCTACTTAGTAACTCGTTGGAACATTATCCAGCAAACGTGGGTACAATTGGTTAGATCAGGTAATATGATAAATTGACAAATTTATTTTCTTGAAGTGACGCAAATAGTGTTACTTAAAAAGAATAAATCAAACATATATATTGATCATTCATGAACAGATGGGGACTTGTTTTATTTTAAATATAAGAAAAAGGAAATGTGCGTGAAATGTAATACGTAATGACGTGAGTGTAATATAATGCTGTGATATGAGATTTAAGCTTGTCATAGTATTTTGATAATCCTGTGGTATTGTGAGTTTTCTTAAAATAACTTATTTCAACACTTAACATGAATCGCTTTCAGCTATATGCTATTATGCCGCTCACAGGTGAACACGAGCGTGTTCTTACTCGCATTTCCACATTTACAGTGATACCAAACATCACAAAAACTACACTAAATCCATTTAACTCTATTTCTCTTTTTTCATCGTTATTGTAATATTTGTCATATATTCCACATAACAAGTCATTATCTCTCGTTGTTTTTTTGGATACTAATATTGATTTTTTTTACATTCCCCAGCGGTATTCTGGAAGAGTATCGTAATCCGCTTGAAAAACTTTGAACTGGAGACAACAGCTTGCAGTATACTTAAGTACATCATATTTGTATATTCGCACATATCGTCTGTCTGTCATACCAATTCATAATACTACACAGTCAAGGCAATAGGTAAAATAAAAATAAAAAAAACTGCCTGTCTGATGGCAATAAACCCAGTGAGAGTGCATGTAATTTGCAGATTTAAAATTGTCTTTTGGTGATGCAATTGCAACTTAAAAACTGCAAACTTTTTCAATGATTCAATTTAATTATTTCAAAATAGGACACGGACCGTAACCGCATATAGATGCGTGTATTAATATTTGAGTATTCTTGCAGTAATGTATTGTCACCATGTGAGCCTACAGCCCCCTTGGGTTTCCAAAAGGAGCTCAGTTCTTCGAAATACATGTGAAAAAATAAGATTTTCTTATTCATCTGCTGTAATAGTTAATACATTTCCTGTAGCTAATAAAGCCACACAATATGCAACAGTAACAATTGATTTAAATGAAGTATTATGTGCACTGAAGTGTCTATATTCGCAACTTCGCTTGTTTATCAGTCTCCACCCCTCTTTGAAATGAGGGTGTTTCTGATTTTGATGATTTAACTGGAACTTGAACCATGTTAATTAAACTTAAACCACTTCAACTTAATTGTTTGAAAATTGATAATGATGATATTAAACATAAACATGCTTTGTTATACATTGTTATAAGCAAAGTAAAAAAAAAAAAAACTTTTCGTGAAGCATTATTTTAACGCATAATACGTTTAGATTGCCAAAGGCTTGGGACAACTGGTTTATATAACTCACAGATAGCACAGTATTTTCCCAATTACAAGTAACCGGAGTTTGTGTGGGTCAATGAAAACTTAAACCCACAATGAACAACTCTCACCCTCTATGACCCACTCCTACCCAGCAAAACCCATCGTCAATGACTCTGATCCATAACCCACGCCCTCTTCTCTACTAACTAAAGAGTTTACACTTATAATAAAACCAGGCTGTGAAATTCTAACTAATCGGAGTTTGAATTTTTATGGTCAATCGCCCAAACACTGTTCTGTTACGATAATGGTGGATCTGACTCTTACGATATAAAATTGTAAAGTGTCTGGCATGGAACAAATTACGATGAATTTCAATTAAATTATCATGTTATAATTATATCCTTTTTGAATTACCGATACTTTTCAGTAGAGAAAATAATGAAATTTAGAAGTCCCAAATCAAGGTAAGTACACCAACGTAAAGGGGAAAAAAGTACAAAATTATCCATATAATTAAACGTACGGAACAAACTTAAAATGTCCATGTAATTAAGCTTACAGTATAAACTTAATGTATAGTTTTCTCACAACTTTCTGAGTTCATTGCCTTGTGCTCTAAGAGCTCCATATAATAAACACAAGCTTCAGCAATTATTATAATATAAAACAATGGCTATATAAAACGAAGCATTGTATTATTTTTTTTCTCAATTAATAATGGTTTCAGAATTTGTTTCTCAACTAATATCGATCGTTTTCGATTATGTTTTACAAATCAACGCACTATCAATTTTCCATATATAGAAAGTGCACAACATAAAATAAATTTAAAAAAATACTAAGACACATTATGTTTATTTTTAATAAAGAGTTAATATACTGATTTTCAGCTCCCTAACTTGAGCGGCTTGTGAGATACTATTTTTTTAGCAAAAAATTGGATCCCCACTACTTTTTTAAAGGATATTTATTAAATGAAAGCAATATAATAACATCCCCGTTTTGATTAGTGCCTAACTATATACCAACAGTCATTTCATTTGACTTCACAATTTGACGTGATGGTCAAGCACACATAGTTACATTCATTTTTCATGTAATAATTCATATATTACAGGTGATTCAAAAATATATTATTAAAGTAGTTACCTCCTCTAAAAACTCACGGGTTATGCTCATCGGAAACCAAGTAATAAGTCCTATTGCTATTAAGTCCTATTGCTATTATTACAATTACAAATATTCATATCCAAAAGTGCCTGAAGTTATATTTCACATTGATATGCTCATCTTAGATAAGTAACATAAACAAATGAGGAAAGAAAAGAAATGGAGGCATTAAAAGTAAAACGTAGACAAATTTACCAGTGTTCAGAAGATGCTGTTTGCAATGCACTGAGCAGAGTGGGTCGGTAGGCTGAAGTGAGTCGGTGAATCAGAGTAAGTCACGGTGAGTGGTGGGTCACAGTGGGTCACATCATGTTGACTCACGACCCACTGACAAATCTTGACCCACCGACCCACTGACTCACTCCATCTCTGGAAGTAACTACCCTAAAATGGAATATTTTACCTCAAAGACATTAATAGAATCAATAGCACATGCGAATAGATTTTTTCGATGACCTACTACCTTCAAGGATAGTGCTGAAACCATTTGATTTAAAGTTATTGCATAACGTTAGTACTACAATGGGGAATGCCAACGTTACCACGTGTAACGAAGATTCCATATTATAATTTGTAATCAGTACATTCATTATGAGAGCAATTCTAGCAAGTATCTGACAGAAGAATGTACAACCGCAGTCTTAGGAAATAGTACGTCTTATATATGAGCAGCTTAGGGAAAGACAATGATAGGTCATTTCCGTCGGAATTTAATTATTAGATGGAATGAGTACGGATCGGACCACAAAACCGTATCTAAGTAGTTAATATTGGGAAATTACCTGCAGATACCAGGGGAAGTTTGTTCAGTATTTCTTATTCAATTGAATTGCATGGAAATATAGCATTATATTTTCCAGTTTACTTGATAATTAAAAGAAAACTACATTGTATCATTTTCTTTCCGGAGTTACTCATACAAGTTATTCTGTTCATTCTTGTTACAAACTTAGATATAATGACATTATACAGATCATATTACCTAAAATTATTTATAAATCTTCAGTTTTCCTTATTGCAGATTGAAGATATTCTCTTTATCAAGGACAACACAGCATTGTGAATATATATGTATAAACGAAATGCAAATATACAGGGTGTTTAGAAACAACACCTACAACGTTTGGGAGGTGATTAATGACACAAACATAAGACAAAAAAAGTATAGACCAACTTCGGTGCACAAATGTTTCCTTTCGGAGTTATAGGTTGAAGAAAATGTAAAATAAAAAAAAAAGTGAACTTTAAAGGTCCATAGCTGCAAAGCTATGAGACCTACTGCAGTCGGGTCAAGACTTCGCTTAGGAACTAGTATTTGGCATATCCCAAAATTCATGTTTAAGAACCCTGCGGCAATTTCGCAAGAATTTTTATAGAGGTAGTTGGTGAGTACTTCAAATTGTATGCCAATAGCCACACTCCATCGAAAAAGATTTTGCGTGAGTACCTTGAGATTCTGAAACATGGATTTTTTGAGTGGGGCCACCAGTTCCACCACTTCACCAGTTCCTAAGTGAAGTCTTGAGCTGACTACAGTAGGTCCCATAGTTTTGGAGCTATGGATTTTTAAAGTTCATTTTTTATGTTTCCGGCAGTCTATAACTCCGAAAGGAAGCATTTGTGCACCCAGGTTGGTCAATACTTTTTTGTCTTATCTTGGTGTCGCGAATCACCCTCCAAACATTGTCGGTGTTGTTTTGAAACATTCTGTACATATAGTACCTTGAGGTGAATTCAATGTAAAATATTTAAATCTCTATAAATTAAAATTCATCACGACAGGAGAATTATGATTATCAGAAAGCCCAATATTTATTTCTAAGAAATTCATATATTATTTTAGTATGCTTCCATCACTTTCTATTTTAAATTCATGAAACGTTTTCCACACACATTTTTTGATTACCTAATTCAAATCGCACTTAATGCTATAATGGAAAACAAAATGACGGTGGAACATTACGAAGAAAAGGAACATTCCAGAACGGAAAGCAAATTTCATAACTTATTCTGCGTACAAAGTATGCGGAAACATAATAAACTGAGAGAAAGGAAGACCGCAACGAACCTACCTACAGAATTGTAACTTCTAAAGTAGAAGAGCAGTTTGAAAATCGACAAAATTCTTCTCATTTTACCTTTGAGGCAAATAAGAGCGCGTTCTTTGGTTGCAATGGGATGTACAAGTACAGAAAAAAGTCGTTTCTTCTTAACAAAATAATGATGTAAATAACGAGTGTTTCCGTTCTAAACAGTATACATTACAATAGTCAAAACCCAAAAGAACCTGTCCATAAATTATTTCATTCCGCAAATTAATGAATATGGATTAAAACATTTATGCAAACAATTCAGCTTTAATCGCTGAATGCATAAGCACAGCACCTTAATACCTTTGTTATGCTTTTTAAAATAAATAAAATAGTAAACGAAAATGGACGATGCTGACACTAGGTAAACGCTGATTTGATTCTCAAAGCTACTCTAAGCGAACTATATTACAAGCTAATAGTTGTGTGAAAGCTTTCTTCCACACATCCATTCAAATATAGTTATCTTATGTGCGTAGCATTTTTACTAAATTTACGTTCTTTTTCTTATTCCTATAAGTATAAATTCGAAGCGTTTATATGTCTGCGTGCACTTACGAAATTTAATTGGGAACGATATTTCAGTTTATAACAACATTTCCTTGTCCAGTTTGGATATTCCGTAAATAATGTGTAATACAATTGTATATAATTAACACAGGCTTATAACTAGGAGCTGAGCTTCCCTGCGGCTATCCATAGCTCCCCTTGAAATTTCAGTTATTTGTTGGTATCCATGTATTAACGTAAGATGAATTCGTTACCGCTTAAAAATGATTTCGTCTCCCTTGTCTTGGTACTGTTGCTACGAGGTTCGTTTTATGCTTACGTACACAGTAAAATCGGTCTATGTTAGTGGCGAATCTAATCTGGGATCGGAGGGCTTGCCCTCGGTTTTTTGAATGACCAACATAATTTAAGCTATTATTTAAATATATTTCAAAGTTTATAGTATATTATAGTATTGGTTCTTGATGTCCAGAGTATTTACCTTCTAGATCCGCTCTCTGATATGTGTAGTTGTAATTATCAGCAATGCATACTATCTCGCATGCAAAACATCAGGATTATTGTGAAGAGTCATTTTTAACCTTGTATTGTGAGCTTGACTAACACTTGATGCTAACTTTCGCATTTGGAAACATGCGTATGAAGTTAACACCGAATTACATCGTAGAAGGGAGTCCACGACTTCTCCTCAGGGTTGTCCTAACACGATTGGAGAAATCAATATAAAAGAGAATACGTCTCTCTTATCTTAATTTCTCCCAGTGTTTAGTCACTCCTGTGGAAAAGTCGTGGCTGTTTTTTTTTTTTCTTTTTGAGATAAGACGATGTTAACTTCACTTATTTGTTTCCAAATACGGAAGTTAGAATCTCACGCTAGTCAAGCTCTCAATATAACGTTAGAAGCGACTTTGCTAAAGGTCTGATATGTATGGATACTTTAGGAAAGGTAAAGATCTTTAGTCTTACGTTACCAGCGATATGTTATATATATATATATATATATATATATATATATATATATATATATATATATATATATATATATATATAGGTTCGTCAAAAAATCTAAAACGTTTGCGAAAGTATGAAAATCATACTAATATGGTGTGGGTCCTCCTTTTGCGTCCAAGACAGCTTGGATCCGACGTGGAATTGACGTATGCAGCTCCTAAATCGTGGTGTGTGAGACCATTGTTCCTCCAAAACATGCTCCAGTTCCTTAAGAGATGCCGGTGGAGGGTAATGAGACCAAACACGCCTTTCTAACTCAGACCACAATGGCTTAACGATGTTCAGATGTAGTGAGTGTGGGACCCAGGGGAGGTGTGATAGATCCTGGTCATGCTCCTCAAACCATGATTTCACCGTTCTTGCAGCGTGACAGAGTGCCAAATCATCTTGGTAGATGTCATCACCATCAGGGAACAATATTTGGGGCATGGGTAGAAACAGGTCCATCAAAATGGCTTCATACGCCTTAGCATTCATCATTACATGCAGGGCTATGATGGGGCCTACGGACAACCACGATATCACCGCCCATACTGTAACAAAACCATCCGCAAGTTTTACAGTTGAGAGCAGACAGTTTGTATCATAGGCCTGCGACGGTGTTCTCCATACGTAAACACGACCGGTTGTTGGAAACAAGGTGAAGAATGATTCATCGGACCATATTACGTGTTTCAACTGCTCATGAGTCCACGCCTTGTGGTCCTTGCACCACTGGATACCCCTCATCGCATTTACTGCTGTGACCAGGGGTTCGGCGATAGCGGCCCTGCCATGAATTTTCATTTTATGAAATTCCCGTCGCACTGTTTTCCATGAAACCGGGTTCTGTAGGCCTGAATAGAGTTCAAACGCAATTTTCATTGCAATGGTCTTCTTTTCGGCTGTTACAATCCGTTTTAATGCCCTCCGGTCTCTATCTGTCAGGATTGTCTTTGCATCACTGTTGTGCTTTGCAGACGTTGTTTGCGCATGAATTGCGAATGCCCTCGTGACATTGGACACAGTGCAATTTGATACCCCTACAATGTTCGCCACTGTTGCCACTGAAGCTCCAACCATTCTGGCATCAACGATCATGCCTCTTTGGAAGTCTGTCAGGTCGCCCATTTTACCGCACCACTTTCACACCACGACACTCACAGGTGAACGAGTCACTGCTGACAGAAGATGAAGGTCCACATGACACATTGAAAGTAAACAGCGATTGGCTACCGCAACGCGCGTTGTGCAGTGGAGGGCCAAACTTACGTGTCCTGTATGAAGTGTTTTAAGATTTTTAATTTTAATTTTATTTTATTTTTGTATGAGCGTAAGCTATCGTAACGTTCCTCCTGGAAATTTACTGCAAGATAACCACTCTTACTGTACAAACAGTTTCAATCTAGTTTTATCAATAAGAAAAAAAAGCAAGCAAATCAACAATTAAATATTTAAACAAAAATATTGAAGCTGATAATTCTAGGTGTATGAAACACTTCTTTTAGCAACTATTATTTAAATACTCAATCGATTATAACGACGCTACTGCTACTTTGAAACTATTTACTCTATAGCAAATGTCTTCGTTCAAAACGTGGTCAATATAGTTCAAACCGTATTGCACTAGTTTTTGATTATTTCGAAATAACGTAAATTTGTTGAAGCTGCTACTAATGCAAACTACAGGATGTTCCACATAAATCCCGTACAACTCACTGTATCTTTTCTTCACGAGATAAAAAAGAAGGCTTCATATGTAAATTGCAGATTTACAAAACATGCGTCACTATGTTGTTACATATCATGCAAACTTTCCATATAAAACTTTTCCGTTTGTAATGAATGTTGAAAGTGACATTCGCCAATATGCATGTATAGCTGCGCTTGTAATAACGTGTTCTAAGAAACACGTCACGATTTTTGAGGAGAGAGGTTGTATATTTCATTTGTGATGTCCTCTTTCAATCGATCTATTGTCTAACGATTTTCAGCGTACACTGCCGTTGAAAATTTCTTATAAAAATAACTGCGAAGTCCGGCGATAGCGGAGGCCACAGGTTTTTATTTTTTTATGACAATCCTTTATTTGAGAAACACGTCACTGATATAGGTTACACTCTAGTTGAATGGATAGGAGGTGAAAGGTCTTGTTGAAAGACGCCGCGCAGCTTTTTTTTCTGTTAATTGTACATAGATGACTCAAATATCACCATATATCTTGTGTTGTTGATTGTCTTTCAAAAAATAAAGTAAATAATCTAGTAATTCCAGAAACTCCATACTAAACATATACATTCTTTGCGTGAAGTTCTTCGTGCAAGTTTTCTTGGTTATCCTCCGACCACTATCTATAATTCTGTGAGTTAACATTACAATACATATGAAGCCAGGCTCCATATATCATGCGGAATGTTCCACTTCCAGGTGGTTGACTTCTGCACATCAAAATGCAACAATCTATCCCACGTTATAACAGGTGTGTGGATTGTAATGATGAAAAAAGTTGGGAAGAATTGTCAATCGCATCCTAACATGGACATGACTTTTTCTTTGGAGGGGATTGCACTCGTGGGGATAAGTTTTCGGCGGATTATCTTCTCAATAAGCGACTCGGGCGATTTTGTTTATATTTCATAAATTGGCATTTCATTAACAACCCTAGAATGTGGCGTAAGTTATCCCTCATGAAAGAAATATAATTCTCAAGGAATAAGATTGTCTTGAGATGAAGCTTCCGTGAGCTATATACATCACGGTTAAGTAAGATCATTTGATTGGTATTTACATATAATTATTACCAACGAGCTGCCACCTACATATCAGAAGGTGTCCTTCCTAACTCTGTCTCCGCCCCCGATTCACGAACCATGAAATTAAGACAATGTTTCAAGATATATATATATATATATATATATATATATATATATATATATATATATATATATATATATATATATCGATAATCACGTTTATTGTTCTGTACGGTTCCGAAACATGGTCGCTTACTCTGAAAAAAGAACACAGGTAAAGTATTTGAAAATAAAATAAAACCGTTTTTTTTACTATTTACCACAGCAGTACAGTGTTTTTCCTCATATCGTTTTTTCTGCTTAGTCACCCTGCTTTTCAGTGCACCTGTTCCACCGTTTCACAAACTTTCCGATATCCTCTGGATGAAAAAGGTTTCTGGTTGCGCAGCAAGCCGTGAACACATCGCTTCCTTCAGCTTTGATCTGAGCTGAATCGACGACCTCTGAGAGCATCTTTAAGTGGACTAAACAGATGGTAATCTGACGGAGCGGGATGGGGACTGTATGCAGGATGCTCCAATGCCTCAAAACGCAACATGTAAAGAGTTTGAGTAATGTGGGTTGTGGTATACGGATGCACATTCTCATGCAACACAAGAACGTCTTCCGACAATCAAGTTCTGCGTTTATTACGAATTACAAGCTTCAACTTGCTTACCAGCATATCACTGTACATTTCACTGTTTATTGTTGGCCCCTTTTCCAAGCAATGTTCCAGGATTGGCTATTGTGAGTTTTTAAACACTGCGAGCGTCCCTTTCCCTGCAGAAAGTTTACTCTTGAATTTCTTCTTGATGGGAAATCCGAAGTGCTGTATTCCATGCTGTGGCGTTTGATCTCTGATTCAAAATGACGAACCCACGTTTCATTTCCACTGATGATTCGCCTGATAAACCCTTTACCTTCCTTAGCGTAACGATCTAGTAGCTACTGACAGATTCTCACAGGGTTTCACTTAGGCTCTTCATCGATTTTTTTTTCGGAACACATGTAGCACATACTTTGTGAAACTTGAGTCTGCTACACATGAAGCGGTATGCAAAATCATGAGTAATATGTATATGAGTTGCCACTTCATCAACAGTCACTCGCCTATTATTCACAATTAAGAGACGGACTTGTTCAATAATGCCATCAATTGTTGTTGTAGTTGGCGCCCTGCCATTTCCTCATCCTTCACGCTCATTTGATCACTTTTGAACTGTTGTATCTACTGGTAAACTCATCGCTGGGGCAATAAATTGTATCCGTATTGTGCTGAAAATCTATAAATTTCCGCTTCAGGTATACCTTCAGACTACAAAAAGCAGATGATACAACGTTGTCCTTCTTTGCTGCACATAGAGAGTGGATCGGCCATCTTTACTTCGAAACAGCGCAAAGAGGACTGATATGATAACGCTGCAATCTACCCTACTCTCGCAGATTCCCTCATTTTATGCCTCGCTAGAGACGCCCGAACAAACAACCCGAATGTTGCGTCCGTGGGCTATATACGTGCTCGTGCTATTGATTGACACCGAAGTTTGTTCTAACGGATAAAAACCTGAATATATGTTAATTAGGATAGGAGCAAGAGATTCCTAAGCGTGTGTCTACAATTTCATTTTTTAATGATATATTAAACGGGTCAAATTTAATAGTTTTAAGGTTGTTCGAGATCAAACCCGTACATATTCGTGTAGTGCCAAAGAAAGTCAAATCTATTAAACATTTTTTTAAACTAACAAAGTAGCATTATATTGAAAAGCTAACAAAAAAGAAATCAATAATTATTAGCAAACAATTATCCTGAAAAAAAAAATAACTCGCAGCCAAATTGATCTCTGCACAGTATTTCAAGGGTTATGGTTAAATGTATATAATTCTGTTTTAGGCCTATTCCCTGTAGCATTTTTATTGTTTCTTTCTTTGGTGACTAAACTATAGTAGATATTGTAAATATTAATATTCTAGATACAGTTTGAACATTTGTAAATATTGACAAAGCTCGTTCTTCTGTTGTTTTTTTCTTTATTATTAATGTTTGTAGAATTATTCTATTGGAAACGAAACATCGCACATTACAAACAAAATAAATGTTACTTAAGCAAACAAACAAAAAATATCCGTAGGCATATCGTTTCCCGTTTCCCTTTTGTTTGTTCTTAAAAAAGAACAAAATAGAGGTAATCATTGATTGTCATGCTTATCAGTACCGGATTTAGACCATGTAATTATTTTTTAGGTTAGTAGTAATTTAATGCTGTATTAGCTTGTTTTCGTTGGGAATTCCTGTGCTATTAGTATTTAATCTCTATTCCAATCTGTTTGGCTTTTGAAAGGCACTGTCCTGTATATCAAACCTTTAATAAGAGTTCTTTCTTTTTCGTTTTTTTCTTTGAATTCTTTATTTATTTACAAGAGATCGTATTTCCATAGACTATCAAGAGAGAACGGGGCAAGAGAAGGAAAGGAACACGCACTTGACTGACTCATTTCTCTGTTCCCAAGAGCTGTTCAAATTTTCCCGGATCAATTACTTCATTTCCGTTTCGTTTCCCACCATGTTTGCGTCCATTAGTTTGGGTGCGTAATTTCAGCAATCCCTCGCGCTGTCTTCTTTGCCTTCGGGTGCTGGCTCTCTGCTAATTAACCAGACACGAGTACCGCGAACCCCCGCAATGACAGCGCCCCGCCACTTGCCGTCAGTTTTGATTAGGAAAAGTGGCCTGCCGCAATCTACAGAGGAAACTTTCTGGTGGCCAAACTGCTGGAGATCAAATTCACATTACGAGCTCTTCCCTCTTGCCACCATGTTTTATACGCAAAAAAACTAAGAAAGAGGCAATGAAGTTACGAGCGAGCAACAGTCCGCTGCAACTCATACCTCGTGAAATGGGTTGCCTGCAAGCCGTTAGTAGCTTCTATTCATCTGAAGTCAAAGAATAAAGGACTTCGGATACTAACTGACTGCTTCCCTTCAAGAGGATAACTTCAAGTAAATAGGATAATATTTTCGTCTTTGCTACGAACGTAACCAAATGATTATTTAAGGAAATCGTATTCCTATTTGGTCCAATAGCTTATTTTTATTTTCCTTATTTTTTATTTTATTTTATTTTAATTAATTAATTTATTTTTGTTGTAAAAGTAGCGAATAATGAAAAGTACTGGGAAACAACCTTGAGCAAATTTGATAGCCTGAAATATATGCATACCTTTATTGACTTTAAAGATAAATTTTGTAAAGAAATATATTTCTAAATTTAGATAAAATTGTATCACAACAATTTTATTTATTTATTTATTTATTTATTTATTTATTTATTTATTTATTTATTTATTTATTTATTTGGAAAGTTCAGCGTCGCTTTCGGCATGAGACGTGAGAGGTGGATGTACAGCTCAATACATGAGATGCGACTGGGAATCAAACCCAGGTTTGTCGCGTCGAAGGAACATAAGTTAACCATATAGCCGCAAGAGAGATATATAGCTCAAAGAGGAAAAGATTATACTGGATATTCTACAAGAACCAATATGTTAAATTGTTATTATTAAAAAAAAAAAAAAAACATAATCTGGAAGCTGTAGTGCACTCCTACAATAAATGTCTCCTGGAAATAGCATAATGTAGTACAGAAAGATAGTATCTTATGTGATAATAATCTGATGAGCAGCCACACCTAACTCTTGTCAAAGCCTTGCTTGAAATATGTGTTCGCTTATCGCTGCCGTTCATAACTTGGGTCTTCCCTGATATTATTGCTCCTTAATGATATAAAATAAATGTTAATCAGCTTATTCAGTACTTTCTTTACAAATATCCATCGCCCACGTAAAGGAAAAATAAATGGTAAGTCACGACATTTATCAAGGACATCATATTTAAGACTTCAAGATTTCAAGACACATTTTCGTACTTGTTTTTTTTTTTTTCTTTCATCAATTTAACAATATACTTAGTTTGACATATATTGCATTGAATAATGTATTGTATATTTCAACTGTATACACAGTAAAATGGTTGTGTTAATTCAACTCAAATTTAATACAGAACATTGGTTTCAGCGTGACTAGCACTATGCGGTGTTAATTCAACACAGATCCCACGGTGTTAGCGTTTAACGCAGGCGGTGTGTTACGTTTTTAACACACAACCGGTGTTGAGCGGTGTTAAATTCGGATCTGTGTTAGTATTTCCGGTGTTGATTCGACACCATGTCAGAGTCGGTAGTGTGGGTAAAAGTGTCGAGTGTTACTTATGGTGGGGTTGCACCAACACGAAGAAAGTAACACAGTGTGTAGTGTGTTAATTATTTTCTGTTAATATTACAACATGTCAAGTATTAACATAACACAGTCCCTGTGTTATTTTAACATCATTTTCTTATTGTTTCAACATACAATTTGTATCATAATTCAAGGTCAAAGCTGTATAAGCAACGCCATTTTGGTGTTAATTCAACACTCCGTGTGTTAAAATTCAAGGTCAGATCACCAGACTAACATCGTTTTTGGTAAGAGTTCGACTCCATTTCTGTGTTACTACGATGCCTATTTCGGTGTTGAAATAACTCCGTGTGCGCTGTTGATGGAACCATTTTTCTGTGTTAGAAAAGCTTGTGGTGTTCATGCTTACGATTACCTAAGATTCTACTTTTAAAATAAGAATAGTAAACTACAGAACACTTCATTTAAAAATCCTTCATAAACTTTTTTTCTCGTCCTCCTCAACACTTATTGTGAAGTATTTCTTGATGGTTCGAAACACAACCTTCACCAACAACTTGTTCAATAATGGTAGGAAACTCTTACCTAGACCTACATATATTTAAAAGACCTGGTCATTCGTCGCAATTCCCATATACTGAAGTGTCCTATCGTAGTTTCGCGCCGGACCGCTTGGTGCGCTGCTTATCGGCCATCCTTCACGCCCTGATTTCGTTCGAGCTTTCTAACTGTCGATCGCACACAGCGTATTTGTGTTCATTTTTTTTTAGTTCTTACAAAAATCGAAAATAAAAAAAGTACAGACAACATACATAAATAGATAAATAATAAGAAATACAATATTTCAACTATTGAAGAGCTTACCTCATGATAATTTTCGTTTTTTTTTTTTTTTATATCCATTCTTCACATATATATTGCTTGTCACTACACTATAGTATATAACTTGCTTGCCACTGTACAATATTCACAAAATTGTCCATCAGTTAAAGAACAGAAAGTTATCCATCAGTTTAATAATATCATTATGAACACATTTGTCAATTAAGCTGGAAGCACTATTTAATGGAAAATTCACGATTTTCGAACACAGTCAGTTTTTTTTTTTAATTCACTACAAAAGCGAAAGCGTGGTATGCATAAATTTTATTGTATATTCTGTTTTGGTATGCAAAAACACTCTTAAATCCCTCTGAATATTTTCGAAGACGAAATTAATATCTGGAACACATCTATACTATTTAGTTTCTACACTTTCAACACTTTTCTTGATAATGGCTTTGTATGAATATCGCGCTTCGAAAGTCTTTGGTATTCGTTTATATTTTGACAATAATTACTGATGTACGGTCGCAGAAATTTATTTAAAATAACACTACACAACTTTTTCACGTGATTTTCATCCGCAGAAGGGTTCCTGCAGATCATGCTGGGATTCTTACACAAGCTGCGTTCAAATAGAATTATAAGTTTGAGGAGAGGTTTCTGCTGCTTATAAACGTGAGGAATTGCTGCTGTAGCCGCTCGATCTAATGCAGACACTACTTTCAAGAACTCTGGAGTGGGAAATACATAACCACCATGATCTAAGTTTTTCAGAAGCTGTAGAATGGGAAGACCAGAACTTGTCGACACGAACATAGATTTGCAATCTTCGCAATTGATATTGTCTTTCACTGTTCTTATAAGATAGCTAGCAATAACGGCTAATGTTGCTGACTGTAATTTCGGTTGTAAGTCAATATTGCTGCTTTCAAGTAATTTCAACTGAGGTTGAAGTAAAGTATGAAGGTCCTTCTCTTCATTGTCCGTGTGGGAGGTTTGAATTTTACTCTTTCTTGTGTAATGAAAGAGAGTGGTATCTACTCTTTCCTCTTGGGGGCCAGTAACATTTGCGCTGTGAGAGGAAGCAATAACTCCGGTAGCCAGAATTTTTTGCATAGCTTGAACAACCACAACAGCATTTGTTTGATCATTGCTTCCCCCAAATCTTCTCACAGAACTGAACAAAATTTCGATCTGATCGCTTGAAAATTTTCTGGTAAGAACAAAATGAAATCCATAGCTTAAAAGGTATCTTACGCAAAGAACTGTAGAATTTGTTGTCAATATTATGGCATCATGTTTAGCTTTACTGAGAAATTGCGTCTTAGGAAATTTGCATGCGTTTTTCCACTCATTTAAGTAATTGAGGAAGTCTCTTTGTAGCCACTCGAGCCTAGAATCGCTGATTTCGAACAAGTGCATTGATGTTTCATCGCGCGAATGAACATGGTACGTCGTGTTCTTCACATTGTGTATCTTAAACCATCTTCCCATTGTTTCTAAGAATGTAATTGTTGCGTCACATGTTTGGAAGCCTTCTATGCCGAATAATTCCCCATGATCCTTCAGGACTTTAAGAGATGCTGTTATCTCTTCTGAAAAAAGATCTGAGTAGCTCTTTTGACATTCATTTTTTTCAAAATTGCTCGGATTTAGGTGTTTTTTTCTGATAAAAATCTAACAGGTTTCCACACTTCTTTTTTCTGAATTTCGTAAAGCATCCTAAGATACTTTGGAGTAATTTCTTGTCCTTTGTTAGTTAGAGTTCTTTTGGAATCAAGAAAGAGGTTCCTAACATTTTTTATTATATGACAGTAGTCAAAGGATATAAATAAGGGTCGTTGGGGGTTACAAGGATGAGGGATTTGTGCTTTAACGTCGCCTTTACACATTTCTGCAAACATTTTAACATTAGTGGGATGATTATCAGTAACAATTCTAATTACTTTAAATCCAGAATTTTCTATACTTGTAACAACTCTCAGAGTAAGCTCATGAAGTTGCGTCCCAGTTACATTGTTGGTAAAAAAAAATATTGAACGGGGAGTGCGAAATGAGTTCCTAGCCCTTGGAATACGAAACACGTTAAGTGAGTCGCAACATTAGCTTCTTGCCCACTATTGTTTTCAAGTTCATCCATCTCAACTGTACCAATAACTGAGTCACTTGATCTTACGTATTGTACTTGTGGTCGAATTGTCATATCATCTATTATTAAGGATCCTAACGTCTCTTCATCTCGAGCAGACTGACGCAGATCAGAGAGTCGCTCCGATACTAGAGTCATTGTATGCTCTTTAGTGCAAGTTCCTATGTATCGCTTAAGAGTAGATCTACTGTGAATAGAAAGTAGGGGTATGTCGCGAACAAAGTCATAAGCAGACGGGGACCTACTTTGCCACAGGACACAGTATCTAATATTAACCTCACTCCATTTATGTTTAATTTGCCCGAATGCTTGAAGCTGTTCTTTGAGAAAGATTGCTTTAATATCTCCCTCCTCTACTGCCGATTTTAATGCCGAAACATTTACCATTTCAAGTTTATTTGACAGTTCACTGCATGACTTTTTTAGTGTTTTCACTGTGGCTTTTAAAACTTTAATTCTACCTTTTAACCTGCGATTAGCACGTTTCAATGAAAGAATTTGTCTGTTTTTTTAAGGCAAGAGCCAATGATCGGTTATGAACTAACGTCCGCTGGTAATTTCTACCTGGTTTCGTTAATTCAATGGAATTTTCATTGTTTATGTCGTTTATGTCGTTCTCATGGGAAGTGACACAATTAGATTTAAGTTTCTTTTTTTTTTCGCACGAACATTTTGAAGGGAAGTCACTCCGTTTCTTTTTAAAGGTCTTCTCGGGGATTTACGAGTATCTTGCATATAACTAGGATAATTTTGAAATAGGGATGGAACACTACCTGTTTTTAGGATTCTCCTCTTACAGTCACTTCTATAATCTTCCTGTCGAAAATGTCTGCTACAAACTACACTACGATCGGATGGCTGCCAATGTCCTTTGTCAACCGTACCTCTGGAAACAGCCTTCAACCATTTTTCTCTTAAACTTAAGTCGCACGGAAATTCGTGAAATGAAACATCTTTTTCCTTCCCTTTTGTACTGTTGCACCGCGGAACACAACAATAAACCATTTCACTTTTATACAGAAAGCAATAACAAAATTCAAAAAAAGAAAAAAAAATCCCCACATGCACTTTGGATAAACGCCTTCTTTCACTTCCCACAAGCACTATCTTGCATGGCTGAACAGTAGCGCCACGGCAAACAGAGGAACTACTAAAAGCCGGACACGTTTAAATGTTGAGTGACCAGGTCTTTTAAATATATGTAGGTCTAGCTCTCACCTATATCATTATAATATGTTTGCCTCTTAATCGTGTTTCTACTGGTTTTCCGTCATTTTTGAAAAGACAGTCCCCGATGTTGACTGGTGAGTTCTAGTGCAGTGTAGAATTGCCACTGTAATATGGTGTTGTTTCTCGCTTTGACATATTTCTTCAGAAACATTATGTAAAACAATTGAGAACACTCACACGGTTTGCACGTTGAAATTTTGCGTATAACTGGATTTGTATTTCTTTCTACTGTGTTTGACTGTAGTTTCAGTACATAACCCTTTATAATTAGAGGACCAGCATATTTGGCAATCACGCATAAAACAACACCGAAGATTCTACAATTGTGTTAATTTAACACACAGGCTGTCTATCATTTCAACTACCGGCATTTGACACAAAGCTCTAAATAGAAAGTGAGTTGTTCTAACCATCTGTTTGTGTTAAATTTTAACACAATTGTGTCAACACATAGGCATGTCGTTGAAATAACACAACGATTTTTTTGCAGTGTATACACTACACTTAATTGTTTGAAAATATTCCGGATTAATATTTTATTTGGACTATGCAGTTTCTTGAAATGGTCTATCGAACACGACAGTTTTGTTTCATTGTTCACTATAGACTTTTATTGTAGAGCTTTAAATTAACGTTTTCTTTGTTGTTTTAAATTATTATTTTCATTCAATTATAATGTGCTAAAATCGAAATAAGAAATTTGAGATCTGGCCACTGTTATGGGCCTAACATTAAGGCATGCTCCACATTTGGAACAATTTAATAGAAAAATCAAACGGGACCACAGTGGTTGAGTGCTGTAGTGCACAACTTCGATGTGCGGGATCCCTAGTTTGATCTCAGTTCGCGCCAGGTAGTCTCAGATGACAAAAACCGTATGCTTTTTTTTCAGGATTCATCATTTCCTCCCATTTTCTTCGTTCTACCATTAAAATCATTACCACTACCACAATCTTTCTTTGCTTTGAGCATAATCGTAGCACGTTAAATTCAGAGGCAACGGACAATGTGGAGGTAAGGATACTCACTACTGTGACCTTGAAATTCGGGCTATATTTACCGAACAGGCAGTGGCGTCGGAAGTATTTTTCAGCTGGGGGGGGCAAACTGCTGTCTTGAAAGTAGACACGGGAATGTAACATAGTTAAGATAATACGAATATATATTTGTAATGTAACAATAATTTGATTTGATTGGTTAATAATAATAATAATAATAATAATAATAATAATAATAATAATAATAATAATAATAATAATATTAATAATAATAATTATAATAATAATATAATGAAGCTGTAAACAGTTTCGTGAGAGTGAAATTTACATCTATTAGAGGCATCTTAGTTTACATCTTTAGATTAATTAATCCCGTGTCAGTTTTTGCTGGATTTTGGTGTGGTGTAGAAATTTTCAACCACTGAAATCAGAATTAAAAACATATAAAATTGTAAAATTTGTACTGCTCGCAATGACTGTTTGTAAAAGAAATTTTACCATTTTATATACTGGTACCTGTACATATTTTTAACTGTATTGGACATGGTCACACGGACACTATTAAAGAATCTTAAAGCTACTTAAATCACTTGGAAACGAGGAAATTAAAATTATATTTTTAAAAATCCAGTTCTGGTGTTGCAGTACACTGTAATATTAGAAATTGCTATTTAGAACTACAAACTTTGTAGCACTTTGTAGTAAAAAGTAACTTGTACATTATAAAGCAGGCTACATAATTAAGTAAAAAAATAAGAAAATATGTTTGTTTTCTACCTACCTGTTGTTGCATATGTGTAGCGAACCAGAAATGGAAAAATGGAATTTTGACTAAAGACTTCATAAAATTTATATAGAAAATTCAATTACACCAATTATCCAGAGTTATTTGTATTTTTTACTACACTTACTTCAGTATATCTAGTTTGTTATTATATTCACCTGTCTTCCTAATCTCATTTTATTCACTTCACTTCACACTAATAAAGTACGACACAATTAATAAGAAATAATTCAAGTTTATATTGAATTTTAAGTGCTATTTTGTAATTTAAATAATTGGTTATAATACGCATAATATTTTCACTTACGTAATTCTACATTTATTCCTTTTCAAAATTGACCAATAGTATATTTTCTTTCGCTTGTCTTTGATATGAATTCTCTTCCAATGATGTTTAAGTCTGGTCGCTACACATATGCAACAACAGCAGATGAGCCAATCTTTCCTGTGTCATGGACGTCCTCAAATATGTCTTTAGACGACGCAAATAGCTGAATGATCTTTCGCAAATGCTCAAGAAGCTGGCATAGTGAGAACGAAAGTCCCTAGACAAACAACTTGGTCGAAAAGGCTGCGAACAGTTGGGGTTTCAGCACTAATAGTTTTTAATATTCTGGTGGTCGTCAGCGACTCAGTCGTCATCAAAGTAGGTGGAAGCAACCTGAGCTGAGCTCATAATCTATCCAGGTTAAAATCCGACGCATGAACTCTCAATTCCTGCTTCAAATAATCTCTTGAGAGAGACCCACCAGCACATATAGCTCCTTCACAAAGTATCTTCTAGAATTTTATGAGTTGTTTGAGGCCTGGCTGATTGAAACGACGCTGCACTTCATTCAACAAATAGTCAGTGATTTCTAAGTACAATTTTGGAAGATCTGATACAGGTTCTGGGGTAGCTGCTATAGAAGGATTATCAGTCTGCTCCAACCTAATTGGTGTTCTGTTTGATCTTGATGAAGTGGGCAATTTAAGTGTAGTCTGTCTGCATTTTCCTTTGCTTCCTTATAGATGTTTTCAAATGCACTGTCCGTTCGTAAGTTTCTCAGAGTATCCTCTAGATAGAATCGCTGCTGCTCCTTTGCTCCAGAAGCAGAAGCATCAGAATTTTGAAGCACTTTCGCCAGTTGTCCGCAAGGTACAAAAGCACGTATACTGACTATCACAAAAAATATTCCGAATTTGTTCATTCTTTTCAAATATCCTTTTAGAATTACTTTTTGACCATCATCTGGACCACTTGTATTACTGATGATTTTTTTCAACGTGATTTGAATTCGTTTGTAGTAGATTGAAATCTGATTAGAGATTTTCGCCTAATACACCAGCGAGTAGGACAAACAGGCAGCAAATGTTTAGGATTACCTTAGTTGATACTTTTACAGGGTTCAAGAACAATGTTGGCGTGCGTATGTTGTCAATCGTTTTACAGAATCCAGGTTAATGTTTCAAACGTCTTTCACTATGGCCCGCACGTCACACAAAGATTCGCATTTTCGTGCTACATCCTGAAATGGAAGATTTAACGCATGATTATTGCAATGAGTGTATACAGCTTTCGGATGTTGAGTCGAGGTTATCTTCTGCACACTATTCACTCGTCCTGACATGATAGCTGCACGATCATGACACTGTTCGCGTATATTTTCTGCATTCAGGTTAGTTTCGTTAGAATATCTTTGATCGTGAATTCTGTTTCCGATTTTGTGCCATGTGGGGTGATCGTTTCCATAAATATTTTGTTGGGTTTGAGGAATCAGAGTCAATACAGTGCACACCCAGACAACTGTTTTTTTCTTTGAAATATCAGTCGTGGAGTCGGCTATGATTGCATAAAATGGAGACTCTTTAGATTCTGCTACCAAGTCTCTCTATATTGCATGTCCCATAATCTTTAAAATTTCATTCTTTCAATCAGCACTAAGCCAGATATCCCGTCGATTAATCCATTGATTGAGAACAGGCACATCCATTTTTCTTTCAGCCAGGAGTGACATCAAATTACCCGTACTATGCAAATGTCCACTGATTGCTTGACCACTGCGAGCTAAATATCTACACTACTAGTTATTATAAGCAGTGACTGTCTTCCTTATTCTTGTTTACAAACTTGGTCTGAAAGGAGAGCTGAAACACGTGTCATATCTTAACCCTTTCACTACCACTGGGACATATGTGTCCCACGATACATTCTCAGAGGACCCCTGGTAATTTACCACATTTTATTGGTATGAATCGATGTTCCACTGGTAAAGAGAAGCCTGCTAATGGTTCACAGAATTCTTATTAACATTATCAAATAGACAGTAGTGGAAGTGAACGTGAACAATGAAAGTGATAATGGAACAGATGAAAGTGAGGAACAATGTGCTAGTGATAAAGCAGTGGTTGCATGTACTGTAACTTGGAAAAGGATGTCGAAATATTTGTAAAATATTTGTAATCATAAATACGACCCAATTGTTTTTCTGACAATGTACGTTTCATAATTGAAAATACAAAATGATCGTTCTTGTCAATACCACTGGGACATATAGGTCCCACGTAAAAATATCAGAGGGATACATAATATCCCACCCTTCCCAAGTCGAAAAACGAAACGGTGGAAAATGTTTTTATATATATTTATACGTTTGAAAACAACTTAAAATAGCCATATATTAATGTTTCTCACTCTGAAAAAATGGTAGTGAAAGGATTAAACGAACGGAACGACAATAGAGTTCACATTTTTCATATGCTCTGAATTATTAGTCCTACTTTATACATTTTTCCTCTTCACTATAAAACTTACTGCACTCTGCATATTGTTTGTAAGAACATTAATTTAACTTTATGGAAAATGTATTTAGGCCATAAATATCCTGTTATTCATTTAAACTGTTATATT
The DNA here is from genome assembly GCF_964235325.1 of Thermobia domestica. Lineage (NCBI taxonomy): Eukaryota > Metazoa > Arthropoda > Insecta > Zygentoma > Lepismatidae > Thermobia > Thermobia domestica. Next base: position 141,116,543 of record NC_137459.1, on the reverse strand, counting down.
TTTTAAACTTTAAAATCTCGCTCAACGACTCGTTTCATATTGCAGACTTACGATTACTTAAACAACAATTTTAAAAGAATTTACAGTGTTTTGAGAATGTACACCGATGGAAATAAAGAGATTTTTCAATTCTTTTTCCTAACTCTTTCTCTCTAACATGGGGGCAGAAAAAGTGTCCGGTCCCTTGTTTCAAAGAGAAAGATGAATCTGGAATAGGTTTTTTTTTCATATTACTATAAAAAGCAAAATTTAGTTCATATAATCAGTGTTGTGTGATGTTTCTACAGTCTGAAAGTGAGGGGGCAAAACGAGTATCTTGCCCCCTTTGAAAATTTCAGGAGGGGCAACTGCCCCCCTTGCCCCCCCGGTTCCGGCGCCCCTGCGAACAGGCTCCCGTTTGTGAGAGGTTTGGCGAATAATTCCCTCCCCAGTCGAGTAAACCTGCTCTGTCCGCTTGGTAGGTAAGACATATGATCTACGCTCCTGTCATCATCATCATCATAGGTATTCTGCCGTTACTGCCAGGTCTCTTGCAGCAGCTGCGAAGCTTCCATGTTCCGCGGTCCTCCGCTAACCTCTTCGTCTTCATGTATGATTTTTTTCTGTTTCTTATATCATCCATTAATTGTAGTCTCCTTCGCTCTCTGCCTCTCTTTCCCGCCACCATACCCTCTATGACGTCCCTCATATTACAATTTCTTCGTAGTCAATGTCCCAACCAGTTTCCCTTCCTCTTCCTAACAATATCTAGAAGTGTTATTTTCTCCCCCACCATTTCTAACACCCACTCATTCATTTTCCGCTCGACCCAACTAATTATTTCCATCCTTTTTCACACCCACATTTCGAATGCTTCCAGTCGTTTTTCATCAATTTTACGTAATGTCCACGTTTCCGCCCCATACAGTACAGCACCCCACACGAAGCATTTTATGAGTCTTTTTTCTCAACTTTCTATTCAATGTCCCACAAAACAGACTTTTCTTCCTCCTAAAGGCTTCTTTCGCCATTCTCATCCTTGCTTTTATTTCACGTTCGCACTTCATGTCATTATTAAGAATACTACCAAGATATCGAGAACTATTCACTTGTTCTATTTGTTCCCCTTCCACTTTTGTGTTTGACACAGACCTCTTCGTTCCAATCACCATAGTTTTTGTCTTTCTAACATTTGTTTTCATGCCATATTCTTCAAAGCCCATCTTCACGTTTTCTAACATTGTATTGATTTCCTGTTCAGATTCTGCAACAAGCGCCATATCGTCTGCAAATCTTATGCACCTAATCATTCTACCACTTACCGAAATGCCGTCATCATCATGTAAACTCTTTTTCACTATCTCTTCTAGATAGCCATTAAACAGTGTTGGCGAGAGGCAGCATCCTTGTCGAACTCCCCCTCCAATTCCACTCTCTCCCGTCAGTTATCCCCATATCCTAACACTTACTTATTGGTTCATGTATAAGTTTCTTATGTATCTTCGATCTTTCCATTCCAACCCTATCTTCTTTAGAACTCCCAACAACAATTCCCAATTCGCACGGTCAAAAGCCTTTTCTAGATCGACAAATACAACATACATCTATTTCTCTTTTTCTATAAATCTTTCACCGATCGCCCTTAATAATCCAATAGCATCTCTTGTGCCCTTACCTCTTCTGAACCCGAACTGCTCCTCCTCAACTTCTTCATTTGTTCTTCCATATAACCTTCTGTTCAGTATTCGGAGCAAAATTTTAGCTGCATGAGATATGAGACTAATAGTTCTATAATCCTCACATCTCTTTGGGTTCGATTTCTTAGCCATCGGTATCATGATCGTCTTCAGGAAGTATTTTGGCCACTCCCCTGTATTATGTATTTCATTGCATAGTCGGAAATATTCTTTCTTTCCCTTGTCTCCTATATTTTTAATGAATTCGATTGGTATATTACACTGTTCGACAACATTCAACTTCATTTTTTTTCTGCATGAAAGCAGGTGTTCTTTATAGTTTTCGAGCTGCTGGAAACGAATATGATCTTAATTTTGGTCATGCACCCTCAGATTTTGAAATAATGTCAGTTATAATATATTTTGGTTAAAATTTTAAGGAAATCGCAGAAGGGCAGGTTTGAAGCCTCTCTGCTCCTTTCATAACTATCCTAGAATAACAAAGTATACATCGTTGGAAAGGGAATCTAACGCAAATTCCAACGGTAAACATTTATTACCCATCGCGCTCAATGTGTAGAAGAAGAAGAAGAAAAATATTGAAAAAAAAAAACTTGCGAAAACGGGTTTTTTGAAGAAATTTAGAGACGTTTGCAACACTGACAGTCACGCTACGCAAACATAAGCTCAGTAACCTATATACCATGCATTCAGATGTGTTATATTAAAAAGTCAAAGAGATATCTCAAGCACAAAGTAAGTAAAACAGTGTGAAAGTAATTTAAAAAGGAGGGGAAATTTAATATTTGGAGAAATTGAAACAAAAGTTTGCAACACTTACACTTGCGATACTCACACATAAGCTCAGTAACGCACTTCCAATATATTCATTATATTAAAAGAGTTATAGAGATTGCTCTTTACTAGGCGAGAAAAAAAATGGTTAACTTGAGTGAACAAAGAAATGCATGCACAATATGGATATTCACATTGTGATACAGAAATATATATGTGACCAAAGAACACCACATATGATTCACTTAGTTCATTGTTTTGCGTTTGACCTTCTTCCTGTGAGTGTCCTCGGTGTTCCTAACCAATCCCCAACAATAGTCCGCAAGCATATTCGGTTTCCATCCACTTTGGTAACGTCTTTCTATTGCTGCTATTGTTTGGTGAAACTTTTCGCAATGCTCATCATTTACGTCGCCGAGGTTCGGTGGAAAGAAGTCTAGATGGCTGTGTAGAAAGTGATTTTTAGCGACATGTTGTATGCATGCTTTCCGTAATTATTCAACAAGTTGTCCAGGAGTGTTTTTGTAGTTCTCATCCTTTGTCTTGCCTAAGAAACCGGAAGACAAGCTCTTGAATAATACCCAACACTGCAGCTCAAGAGGGCTAAGCGCTGCATCAAAGTTATGGTCCCGCATTAGATCTCTTACCTGGGTGTCTACAAACACACCAGCCTTCACTTTGTTAGCGTTGAGATTCGTAAACTTAGTGTCAAATACTAAAATCCAGCTCCACTCTTGTCCATTTCAACCACAAAAGATTTTGTAAGGCCAAGTTTTACGTGGAGTGGAGGGAGATATATGTCTTTAGATTTAACTAGAGAGGGGTTGCAACATTCTTAACACCTACTTGCATTGTACTGCGTCGTGGTCATTCTTTCCTCTGGTAGTGACTATCTCGGGTTCAAGAGTCCCATTCGCATAACAAAACTGCAATGTTTCGTGTATCCATTCTGTAGTCCTGTAAGTATGCTATAACTTTGAAATCGGCAACAATGTGCAACTTAAGAACATTGTACTGAACTTTTTCTAATATAAGTTTCATTATGCCATAGTTTCTTTCACCTGTGTGTCATAAGCAATTGGTACAGTTGGTAGGATTGCCATTATGTACTAAAACTGCCTTAAGACTGCTCTTTGAGGAGTCTATAAAAAGTATCCACTCCCGTGCCACGTGTGTCGTACCAAGAGCAGAAAACAAACCATTGACATCAGAACAAAAACAATGTATCTTCCTGTTGAAAAAAAAAATCTCTGAATGGTGCATGTCGTTTCCTGTATGAACAAACGGTGGCACTTACGTCAAGTAAATTCCATTGTTTAAGTCTGAATCCAAGAATTTAAGTCTGCCACTAGGTTAGTTTCAAATCTCGAACAAGGTCATTTAAATCACTTTGTGTTACAAAATGTGGGTTGTTTCTCTCTTCAAATTCAAAATCTGACTCTGAGCTCTCCGATTCTGAAGAAGCTACGTTTGTTTTCTTCTCTTCCAGAGACCATGTTGCTGGAGGTACAGGAATTGGAACATTATCACCGTGTTTGGCAGATCTTATTGCAATCGAAATATTGCCAGCATTTTTTTTTCTTCCCTTTCATGCCTTGAATGTATACAGCACAGAAGTAGCAGTCACTTACGTGGTCGGCTGGCTTACGCCATATCTTCGGAACACCAAATTACATTTTACCTTGACGTTTCTTATTCAACCTCGACCGGAAATGCCGAACACACTTATTACATATTGTACTAAGTACCCACTGCCTATCTTCATCAATTTTGATGTTGAAGTATATAGTTCGTAAGCCTTATTTGCCAAAAGTATTAATTTTTCTCTCTTAGCCTGAACTATGTATTCTCCACAGATATAAAAAAATATCTGAGTGGGTAACAATCTCGAGGCATTGTGACAGTCACAAAAACACTTACACGATAGGAAGACATGTACAAACTCCCTGTCCCACGCTCAAACCTTCAGACAATTGAGCAACAGTAGAGTGGTGACTGGGAAGGAGGAAAAATACAATGTTGCCAGGCTTCAGCAGGCCACTTTTTTCTTACAAATTGAAATATTGGATGTAATTGAATAAATTCTGATCATGTTTCTTTTTGCCATAAACAAGCTGAAATTTTTCAAAACAATCGTTGACAATTTACATACATTTTAACTTCATTTAGCAAAATTTTCTAAACTTCTGTTCAGGTAACATATGTGAGTATTTTACCTGAATGTATTAGATGTTTGTTAATGAGCTTATGTGTGAGTGTAATGTTTCAAACTTTTCTCAATTTCTCCAAATATTAAATTTTCCCGGTTTTAAAAAAAAATACTTTCACACTATTTTACTCCCCTTGTGTTTGAGTTCTGATTTTTTTAAATATAGTACACCTGCATGTATAGGGTATGGGATACTGAGCTTATGTTTTTGTAGCGTGACTATAATGTTGCAAACCTTTCTAAATTTGTTAAAAAAGAAACGTTTTCTCCAGTTTTTTCAATATGTTTTCTTCTTCTTCTACAAATTGAGCGCGATGGGTCCTAAATGTTTACCGTTGGAATTTGTGTTCCATACTCCTTCCAAAGAGGTATCATTTGTTGTTCTTGGATAGTTAGGAAAGGAGTAGAGAGGATTCAAACCTGCAGTTCTGTGATTTCCTTAAGATTTTAACCAAAATCTACTATAACTGACATTATTTGAAAATCTGAGGGTGCACAGCCAAAATTAAGATCAGGTTCGTTTTCAGCAGCCCGAAAACTATAAGAGACACTTTGTTTCATGAAAGAAAATGTGTCACTGTCGAGCAGTGTTATCTATCCCGGTTACCTTTCCATTCCTAATCTGGGATATAGCCTTTTCAATCTCATCCCGAAAAATACGAAATCCTTTATCATCCTCGCCTACTTCCTTTTCTACTTCAACATTTAGGCTAAGGTCTCTCTCTACTCTCATATAAGTCTTCCACGTATTATTTCCATCTTTCTATTGCATCATTTATGTCACTGACTACCTTCCCATTTTTATTTTCTACTGCCATCGTAATACACCCTTGTTTCCTCCGAAATTCCACAGATTTCACCTCCTTATACATTTCATCATATTTCCTATTTCTTTCTAATGCTTCTATGTCCTCGCATTTTCTTTTGCAAAACTCTTCCTTCGCTCTGTTTCTCTCCGTAACTTATTATTCAACTTTCTGTACATCTTTCTGCCCTCTTCTGTATCAACCTGTTTCCACGTCTTCCTTTCCCTCATTTTCTGCAACATCTGCTCTGTAACCCATGGTTTCTTAGCCGTTTTTTGCTCGCGGTAACCTACTGTTTCTTCTGCAGCCTGCTGTAAGCAAAGTTTAATGTATTCCCACTGTGTGTTACTATCTTCGCCTATTCTTTTCTGGTTTGAATATTTTTCTTCGAATTTTTCAACGAATTTTTTTTTCTTATTTCCTCGTTTTTCAACTTTTGGTATTCACTTTGTTACCTACTTTTCTTCTGACTACATTTTTCGGTTGAATATCTACTTCGGAAAGCACAATATTATGATCAGAGAAAATATAAGCCCTCGGAAAGGGTCTTCGCGTTCTTTAAGGTATTCCGGTAACTGTCCTGAATCATAACATAGTCTATTAGATATCGTCAACCGTCTATTGGCGATTTCCATGTATATCTTCTTCTCTTGTGCTGATTGAACCAAGTGTTCCCAATAACTAGAGAATTATGTCTACAAAAAATCACTAGCCCCTCTCCCCTTTCATTTATTCCGCCTAAACTATATTTGCCTACGATACTACCTTCCTGTTTTTCTCTCACAACTGGATTGAAATCTCCCATTACAATTACGCACGCTCCCCTCTTCTTCCTATTTATAATTTCTTCTATTTTCTCATAATTTTTGTCTACATCTTCAATTGCATGCGAAGTCATCGTTGCATATGCCTGTATCACCACTAGATACTTCGTTTTCCCTTTAAGTCTTAACATCATAACTCTATCATTAATAAATTGTACTTTCATTACCTTCTCCTTTAAACGCTTTCCAAGAACTATTCCTACGCCATTATGACCGCCCTTTTCATTACCTGAGTAAAACATTCTGTACCCTTCGTTGTTCAACAACCCATTACCTTCCCATCTAACTTCACAAACTCCTACAAATTCTAGATATTTTCTTTTTCATTTCTTCTTTAAGATTTTCTAATTTTCCTCCCTGTAACATAGTACGTACATTTCATGTCCCTATCCTAAACCTTTTGCTCTTCCCTGTCTTTCTTGCTCTGTCTCTCTTCCCCCCATTATTACTTTTTTGTCCAATAGTCCTTCCCAAGCCATCCCCCACCGGAGATCCGAATGGGGGATATTTTACATCCGGAACAATATTTTGACTTGCGAAAGACCAATGTACATATGTTCTATTTTTGCTGCCAGGAAACTAGGGAAAATAGAGTGGTGGTTTCCCGTTGCCTTCCACCCCGCAGTATCCCAGCTGTTAAAGTCACTCTGACCACGACTGGGACTAAATGTCCAAGTTGCCGTGCCAATCACTATGATTCCCGCCAACTTGGCTACTGGAGAACTGCTGTCTTCTTCCAGGACACTCTTCGTCTGGCTACTCCATTTAGACCAATTCGGTAAGGTGGTCCTTCTGGTAGTGAACTACCACAAACCTAGCTCTAAATTTCACTGTAGCACGCAATCCTCCTCACCCGAAACATAAGTGTCTTCGTAAAGGTTGTGTTTATCGAAGAGGTACGATCCTGTAAAAAAAAAAAAAAAATGTAGTGCTTTTATTAAGATGAGAAATTATGTGTCTGGACTTTCGAGATCTGTGACCATGTTTGCCTGTTATACATATGAGAGAGTATGCCCCTCAGCGACCACAAAGTTCAGTTTATTGAGGAGGGAGAAATGAATGTGAATGGAAGGAAACTGTCTTGGTCTGTTATGTTAGGCACCGTACCAGCAATTTTCTGGTGTGAATGAGTAAAACCCAGGAAAACTTCACTCAGGTTGGCTGGCTTGAAGAATAAGTTTACACATTTGACGGATTGTCATCACTGGTGACCGAACCCGGAACTGCTCACACGATAGGGATAGCATTTTTAGTTTAACGCCACGCTTTAATGCTTTCAGGACAAGGAAGACGGTGATAATGATAATGAAAGAAACGGTGACGTGAAGATAGTAGAATGAAACGGTCGAACTCCAAGAAAATCCACGGAAATTGTTTATTCAGCACAAAACCCACTTGGCAAGAGCTGAGACCGAAATAGAAACCCCATGCAACCAAGATGAGCTTTCTATCACTGATTTACTACGTTTCCTATATGCATTAATGTATACCCATATACGAGGGCTACGACAAAAGATTTTTTATCAAGGTAGGAACTAAACAAGACATTTTGAAATGTGCAAAAGAGATGTTAGTCTATATCTCAATATGATTGTAAAGGACGTGAATATCATCTTTTTTTCTAAAAACAACACAATTTATGTTAAAACAAACTAAGTACAAACATGAATAACAACATGATTCAGTAAACTATTATATATGTTTCTGGTATAAGTGGGTTGTTTATAAATAATATGCAAAATACACCGTGGTCTGGAATTGGGCGTACCCCTAATTGGTGTTCTCTGACGGTTTTAGGTTGTACCCACATTTGTTTGGTAACATTACTTGGCATTGTCTGATAACATTGCTTGGCATTGTCTGGCAACATTGTTATCCATGTTCTTTTGTTTTCTGCTTAGTAACATTTTTTATCAATTAGAGGTTTGATAAATCAGACGTTTCCTGGCTGCTGGATTGGAAGAGGTTGTGCATCTTCACCAGCTCCTTTTGCCTGACCTCCAAGAAGTCCTGATCTGACAATACCAGACAATACTCTCTGGGGTGTCATAAAGCAACAAGTAAGACTCATTCGGTATCACAGAAGGCAGGAATTACTAGCAGCTGTGGAACACGCCTTCATCCTCGTAACTCCGGAGTATATCTGCAAAACATCTGCGAGAACTTGCCGCAGAATTCAGCTGTGTTACGACTTGGATGGTGATCGTACCGATGTTTATGACTCTGAAGACTTCAAGCTAACTACGTACAGACGTTCTACCATAACTAACACTATACTGTAGAAACTAAAGGGGGTACGCCTATTTCCGGACCACCCTGTACTTACGCAAGTTCCCTTGTGGTTAAGCGGTTAACGTATGTGCCTTTGCTGTAGGAGACCCGGAATCGATTCGTGTCGGAAGCTCGTATCTAACAGCACAAGTACATAGCAGAAAAATGCCTATCATCCCCATGCCGTAAACTTCGCCAACACTTAGTGGCCCACTTGCGGGTAAATATCGATCGTCGTTATAGCGACGCATCGAAGGACTGCCGCTAGTGTGCCAATGGCGGCAGGGTTTCGTCGAGTCAAAAAATATATCTAGAGTCGGGGTATTGAAGTTACCACCGCATAGCAGCGAGGACTTCTTCGATTTGTCGCTGAGAATCGCGAATGGACCAACACGAACACTCGCCAGTCATTTACATGCGGTTACTATTTTTTCCTGACGAATTGTTCCTAAAATGAGCTACGGGGGTCACGAGTAATCCCTGACTCTACATCATGAAGTGACAAATTTTGAGATGAGTGCGTACAATTCTATGGATTTAGTTTACAACTGTAGCCGATCATTTGAAAGCGAATATGGGAGAACTATGAAATAAAGCAAATAGACGCACTTCATTTTGTTATAAAATTACATGGCGAACGGACTTTATTTGATCTCAAACGGTTATTGTCGAATACACATGGTTACAGGAGCACTCCGATTAGCCAAATTAAAAATACCTCAAGGATTTATGCCTCTTTAAGCGACTTTTTATTCATCGCCTCCCTGGCCAAGTCGGAAGAGCACGCGTCTAGTAATCCAAAGGTTGTTGGTTCGCGCCCACCCTGGGACACTTTTTTAAAACTTTTAAAGTGTTTTTCAGACTCTTCTTAATGTAAACAAATTACGCATATAGGCGATTTGACATATTTTGGGAGACTAATTTTGTTATTCATTGGTGTTTCGTTGCGTCTCTGCCGCTGGTGGGCCGCCAGTGGTATAATTTTCGAAACGATTGTGGGGCCACCATGGATCGTCGCTGCGGGCCCGCCAATTTTCGGCAAGATATCTCTAGTTGCCCATCGGTGGTGCACCAACGCTTACGGCATGGGGATCTTCCCTCAGGTACACGGGAATGTGACCAGTATGTGTCTTATATACCTATGAGAGAGAAATCACATGGATGGCAAGTGATAGTTACAGTCTATCTCCGCCCATAGACACATGACTGACATGTACCTGGGAAACGTATTTAGTATGTTCTAGGTATGTTCCCCATGCCGTAAGTGTCAATGAACCACAAAATTACTCCCTCAAAATATGTTAAATCGCCTATATGCGTAATGTGTTTACACTAAGGTGAGTCTAAAATATACATTAAACAAATGAAAAAAAAAATATCCCAGGGTAGGGTGGGCACGAACCATCAAACTTTGGATTACTTGCCTCGTGCTCTTCCAACTTGACAACGGAGGCGATGAAAAGAACGTCGCTTGCAGAGGGATAAATTGTTGAGGTCTTTTAAATTTGAACAATCAGAGTGTTCCTTTAACCGCGTATATTCAACGATAACCGTTTGGGATCAGATAAAATCTGCTCGCTATGTAATTTTATAACAAAATGACGAGTGTCTATTTACTTTATTTCATGGATCTTCCATATTCACTTTCATATGATCGGCGACAGTTGCGATAAATTTGATACGTTTGTTGCTTCTAGTACACAATCGCTTAGAATAAGAAGCAACAAATGCATCAAATGTGAGAGATTAATTTAGAACACCTAAATGTAGCATCCCTAGCTCATATTGTGCAGTTTGAGTATCTGAATCAGTATGTACCTAAAAACGTACCTAGAACATGACAGACAATTTGCCCCACGTGACGACATAAGAAGAAATGACTGTTAGATTGCGAAACTGAGCCAGGTATATAAATGCTATGTGGTAGTTGCAAATATCAATTAGGTGTAAAAGTACCTAAGACTGTAGGTAGCTGAAGTACATATGATATGTATCCTCGTCGCCAAAAGTGCATTTACATCGCCGTGACGGGTATGTGACACCGCGGTACTCTAAGGAAGGGATGGTTGCATAAGAAATTTTGATTAATTTTGAAGAGTTTTTATTTTGACTAGGGAAATAACGTAGGTATAGGGAGTAAGGGAATAGATTTAAAGCATCAGTGCACTGTCATCTCTGAAAAGATTTGTATTCTCAGTTTTTCAAATTATTGTCTTATATGTTAAGTTAAAAACTGCTAACAACTGCTACTAGCGCTTTTCACTCTTCAGGAATTTACTACGACATGTTCGGGCTTGAATTATTTCATTCGCCTCACTGTAATTATTTGTGAATGGAAACTGATTACGCTGAACAAGAATATGTTTCGTTGTCGTAAAGCAAGGGCCGTAATAAATGTAGATCAGGTTCTTATTATTATATAAAACACATAAGTATTTATTCCGTGTATAGAATAATATAATACAGTAACTAAGCAACATCATAATCACTAACGCCCGCAGGATTTTTTCTAACGGGGGGGGAGACCGATATAGAGTTTTTCGTTTTATTCCCTATATATATTACGTTAACAGTCATAACACTGATAACGTATATCGTCTTTCGCCGCTGTAGGCTATTAGTCAGAACACTGATCTCCAGATATGTCGAAAGAAAAAATAAATTGATATGAACAGTGATGTGATTAATTTTACTGCGCCCTGGATCGATCTACCTTCGATTTACTCATACTCCCCCAGGCCCCCTGCCCCAGGTATTTTAGCTGCTGCGTTATATATACGGTTCCATGTCAAAAGGGCCTGACAAAAGGGAAAAGACCGAAAGGCCAGAGTCAATATGGCCCGCAACAAAAGGACCCGAGTCAAAACGGACCCGGGTGGAAAGAGGCCCCGCTACAAAGGGGCCCGAGTCAAAATGGACAATGTGAAAAGGACCCAGGTCGAAACGTCTCCGCAACAAAAGGGCCCAAGTCAAAAGGGCCCGAGTCAAAATGGACCATGTTTTAAAAAAGCCAGACCACAATGACTCCGCAACAAAAGTGCTCGAGTCAAAAGGTTTCCGAAACAAAAGGGCAGGAGTCAAAATTGCCAGAATCAAAACGACCCTCATCTAAAGGGTCCATGACAAAAGGGCCCGAGTAAAAAGGGACTTACTTCAAACGAGCCCGGCTGAAAAAGAGCCCTGCTACAAAAGAACCCGAGTCTAACGGCCCAGGCTAAAAGGCCTCCGCAACAAAAGGGCCCGAGTCAAAAGGGGCCGAATCAAAACGGCCCTCATAAAAAGAGCCCGGGTCAAAAGAGACCCACGACAAAATAACCCGAGTCAAAAGGCCCCGGGTCAAAAAGGGGCATCGCTGCAAAATGGCCCGAGTCAAACGGCTCGGCGTCAAAAGGGCCCTGTTCAAAAGGTCTCCGCAAAAATGGGCACGAGTCAAAACGCCTTTCATTAAAAGGACCCGAGTCAAAAGGGTCCCACGACAAAAGGGCTTGAGTCCCAAGCGACCTGCGTGAAACGGGCCCGGTTCAAAAGGTCACCGCAACAAAAGGACCCGAGTCAAAAAGGGCCGAAACGAAACGCCCCTCATGAAAATGGCCAGGATAAAAAGAGTCCCGCTACAAAAGAGCCCGAGTCAAAACTTTCCCACGTCAAATGGGCCCGGGTCAAAAGATCTCCACAAGAAAAGAGCAGAAGTCAAAAGTGGCCCCTCTACAAAGGGCACGAGTCGAAAGAGACCCGCGAAAAAAGGGCTTGGGACAAACTTCTCCGCAAGAAAAGGGTAGGAGTCAAAAGGGCAAGAATCAAAAGCTCCGCGTCAAAAGGGTCCCACGACAAAAGAGCCCGAGTCAAAAGAGACCTGCCTCAAATGAACCCGTGTCAAAAGGTGCGGCGTACAAGACGGCCCGAGTCAAAATGGAACGAGTCAAAATTGCCCGGGTCAAAACCTCTCCGCAATAAAAGGGTTTGAGTCAAAAAGACCCGAATCAAAACGCCCTTCATTTAAAGAGCCCGTGTCAAAAGGGTCCCACGACAAAATGACCCGAGTCAGAATGCCCCGCGTCAAACGGACCCGAATCAGAACACCCCTCATCAATAGGGCCCGAGTCAAAGGTTCCCAGTACAAAGGGGCTCGAGTCGCAAGGGCTCTGCGTCGAACGGGCCCGAGTGAAAAAAAGCCCCATTACAAAAGGACCCGTGTCAAATGGCCCCCTATCAAAAGGGCCTGGGTCAAAAGATCTACGCAACAAAAGGACCCGAGTCAAAAGGGACCGAATCAAAACGCTCCTCATGAAAAGGGCCTGGGTCAAAAGAGTACCACGACAAAAGGATCCGAGTTGAAAGGGCCCTGCGTCAAACGGGTCCGAGTCAAAAGGGGGCCCGCTACAAAATGCCCGAGTCAAAACAGCCCCGCGTCGAAAGGGCCTAGGTAAAAAGGTCTCCGCGACAAAATGGCTCTGCGTTAAAAGGGCCCGGGTTAAAAAGGATCTGCAACAAAAGGAGCCGAGTTATAAGGACGCTGCGTCAAAAGGGTCCGGATACAAAGGGTTCTGCGACAAAAGGGAAAGAGTCAACAAGAAACTTCGTCAAACAGGCCCTGATCAAGAGGAGCACCATTACAATAGGGCACGGGTCAAAACGGCCAGGCGTCAACTGGGTGCGAGTCAAAAGGGCCCTGCGTCAAAAAGGCACAAGTCAGAAAGACCCCGCGTCCAAAGGGCCCGGTAAATACGGTTCCACGTGTAAAAAGCTTGAGATCAAAGCAAGAGTGGAGATCAATCATGCAAAAGAGGATTGTGTCCCCTTAGTAAGTTGAAGTGTTTATGCAAATGAAGGAAATATATCTGTGGTTATTAATAACAAATAGGAAATTTGAATGATAATATTAGTTTTGTTTGCTTGTTGATTGTTTTGGAACAATCGCTATCGCTTAAGTCGTTCTTCATGAAAGGTTGCTTGCACTCCCGTCATAGTCGGACTGGGTGTATTAGGGCCTAGGCCGCGGTTACTATGGAGGGAGTTCAGACTATAACACCAATTTCTAAAATAACGTACAATCAGTGGCGCAACGAGCTATGAACTCGGGGGCCCATGCCCTCTCCGAAGCAAACCTGATCTATCTTATACAGCAGCGTTGCAGACAAATTTTGGTGAAATTTCGAAATATATCAAAGCATAAATGAATATTGAATTGTCAAAGCGCTGTACGACAGGAGAAATACCCAGTGAAAACCCCTACATTAATTTCTTAGAGTAATAAACGTTAGTAAAGAGTGCGTCATTTTATGCAAAAATAAAGATGTTCAAAATATTTATTATAGCGCAACTTTTAAAACTTGTAACCGTTAATAATAGGGAATTTGTGAATTGGAATTTTCATTTTAAGGTTTTTTAGCATGTTAATAATAAGGATAACTAAATTGCTTGTAATGAGGAGAATTCAAAATTTCAATTTTGTCCACATCAAATGGTGCAGCACGTCGTTTGCAGACTACTGTACTGGATATTCTTGGCCCCTCCCGAAATAAAATCCTGGTTGCGCCACTGCGTACAATCAACATCTGCGATGAGCCATCGCGTTGTGCAGTTGTAAATTGGTTGTTACTTGATAGTTTTTGCAAGCTATAATTTATCATTGGTCGGTGAAAATTTGATGACACAGCAAGCACAGAATTTCCAGAAACAAACTTTCAAGAGAATATTTTATAATTATTATTGCATTGCCACACGGGGTGTCTAAAAAGTCCCCTGACATGGATAACTCTGTTGTTATCAGAGTTACAACAAAATGTAAGAGAGGAAACCGCCTACAAATATAATGTTTTTAATAGACAGTAACTTCATTCATTTATGTTGTGGGTCCGGGTAAATGGTAACGTTGCATTTTCATGTAACATTGGGCGCATATAGTGTACAGCCCAAACGGCTTGTCCGATTTGAAAAATTCTTTCACTTTAGATTGAAAACATCATATTTGGAGACCGTTTCCCCGCCTATATTTTGTTGTAACTCTGATAATAAGAGAGTTACCGTATGTCACGGGACTTTTGAGACACTCTGTATAGTAGCTGAAACACTAAAAAAATAATAGCGAATAACTTTTACTATGGAATGAACAGGGCAGCTTACTAAAAATTGTAACACTAAACAACTAATAATAACTTTTGACTGTGGAATGAACACGACAGTTTTACAGAAAATGATAAACACTGCTGAACCACGAAACAACTAATAATTTTAAAAAGTTAAGATTCTTTGCAGTTCAGCTTATGAATCGCGGAGTTTCTGAATAACTTCGTTCACAGACACTAAATTTAACATGCCTCTTTCCATATTCATTAGCAAAAATGTGTCCAAATGTCTTCACACAAACTAGCTCTGAGATTTGTTTACTCTAACTTTGAGAAGCACCTTCCACATGTCACTTGTGTGCATGGTAGAGACAACGTATGTTTGTATACAATGTATAAATTATTAAAGCAACTAGACTGACGGAAATTGGTGCAAAATTTCCCCTGCACATGACAAACAATTTTTATACAAGGTGTTTGCAGCATCATTATCACTCTTACCGTGAATCCCGTCCAAAGATGTTCCATCTTCCATAGCATGCTCAGATGCATAATCATCATCATCTTCTACGGATTCAGGGGCATCATTCTCTTCAGGATTATCAAAAACGAGAACGTTTTGTGACAGGGAAATACACGACAGAGAACTGCTGGAGCTCTTTGTATATTTTCTCCTGTTTTATATTTAGTTTTTTTTTTTTTTCGGAAGAACTCTGAAAGCTCTTGCAGATACACCATTCTTCTTGATTTCTGAAAAGTCCTTAGGTTCCAGTATTTGGAATTCTTTCGGCTGCTGAAATCTATCACTGACACATGTAACAGCTGTATTCAGAATTTTCGTTGAAGTTTTTTTATTCTGAATAAATCATTTTCACTTATATTTAAGTTCTTTTCCAGTTCATCTGCACTCCTGGCATTTTCTTTTTCTTTAAGATTCTTCTGTGCAAAAAGTTTTTTCCATTGCTATCTCTACACCTGATTGCGCAAGCTGTTGATTTATTTTCACACAAAATATTTTTGTGTTTTCGTAAAGCATTAAACAGACATCTTTTGCCTCTATTTTCTTCTGAAGCTGCTGCTGCAAATTGTCTAGAAATCTCCAGGTAGTAAGATAGTCCAATCCGTGAGACTGCAGGTATTTTGAAACAGGCTCCGTTTCCGTAAATAAGTCCTGAAACATAGAAGTCCTCATTACAGTGTTAAATTCTGCCCATTTATTCAGCAAAGTTTAGCTTAAAATTTTCATTTCGCATTAAAACCCCTGTTCTGTACATCATCACTGAGGAACAATAAAAATGAAAGAAATCTTGATGATAGACAGTCATCCTCGTCTTGGTTTCATGTTTCGTAGCGAAACTCATTAGTGTGCACTACTGCATTCAGTGCCTTGTTTCTGCTCCATCATCGTGTTGTACCAACTTGTTGAACTTTTCGTAGTCTGTCATGTCCCTCGTGGCTTGCATCAATCATTTTCTTACAAACATCCTTTCTTTTGTAGTATTCAGACAGAACATGGCACTGGTTTCAAATAAATTTGCAGCTTCAGGTATCTACTCAGTCGAATTTGTCATAACGAAATTAAGAGCATAAGCCATGCATTGGGTGTAAATAATTTCAGGATTATCCTTCTCCAGTAATGCTTTAACTCCTTAATAGCATCCACTGAAGTTAGCAGCTCCATCAAAAAAGCAACTTACAATATCATCACAAGCATCAAAACATTTTTGTCACAAAGTACTCTTTTGATTTCATTATAAGTTACTTGTCTTGTAGTGTCATTGTTTACCACTGGCGTCTCTGGCATATACAATTTGGGGAGGACATCAAAGAAAGTTATTTAAATGGTACTATCTAGCCCAACCTGTTTATTATCTTTAATTCCATTTGTTACATTTCTGCTTACCTTCACGGACCCCGTGAGGCATATGAAGAACTTTGTTACACAGCATGAATATTATATGAAAAATAAATATAATTATTATCATTTATATGTTATTCTGCCGTTAGTAAATAAATTAAATTAGAACAAAATATTGAATAATTTGTACTTCAAAATATTGGAGGGACGCGTCCCCATCGTCCCCCTGCCAGAGACGCCCAAGCTGTTTACGACAACTACTAACAGCCGCTCAAATACTTGACCGTTTATAACGCAGAGAATTACTATAGCCAGCTGATTAAGCCCTGAAACATCTTGGATAGAATCAACCATTATGTTGAAATGCCCGCTTTCTTGGCGTCTTCCACTGTTTTCTCCTGTTATTTTGTAAACTTTTTGATAGAAAATAAATTTTTAAAAATGCGTTGTTTTCCCATTTTTGAATTATCAAATATAGACCTACAAGGTGTATTAACATCCATAAAGAACCAACCAGCCTGTGGTTAAATATGAACCCAGCTACAAACCAGGCACCAGTCTTCAACCGTGAAAGGGATGCAACTACCCTACATTATGAAAAAAGGTCCCAGGTCCCAACAGCTCAACATGATGAAAAACATGCCTAGGACCGCAACTGCTCAATGAAATGAAAGAAGGGCCCCAACTGCCCAATATAATGAATAAAGGGCCCAGGGCTCCAACTTCTCAATGTAATGATAGAAGGACCCAACTGTCCAATATATTGAAAGAAGGGCCCAAGGTCCCAGGTACAAACTAAATCACAGTTTCTGATAATAAAAGACCATAGTGAAAGATGGACCTAGCCACAAATCTAGTAACGAAAGGACCCTATTGAAAAAGATAACTTACTGATTGATGGAAGGGTGGAAGAGGAGTGTGTGTTGGTAGCATAATAACACTGAGCTACCGAATTATTTAGCTCTCTTTTGTTTTAGCTTTTCTTTCTCTTTCTTTCTTTATTCTTTCATTGTTTTCTTAGAGGGCCTAGGCCGCGATTGCGACCTAAGGGCCCTGGCCAGTCCGCCCCTAACTACCGTCTTTCTGAGTTTGTATTCTCGTGACATAGCTCAATCAAACTTTATCTATTGCTGACTTTTCCCTTACTTCTAGAATTCCATTTCTACTCCTGGATCAAAGTATAAAAATACATATTAGTATGAAAAATATTCTGTGGAAAACATTAGATTAATTTTGCTGTGAGAAGACATGTGGATCTGTATACAGGGTTACTGAAAAGTATTAAGACAGAACAATAATAACGACATAAATGATTTAGTGCACATCATAGCAGCCATCTTGAATTCCGAATATTGTATACCACACAATATTTTTAAATAGAAAGAGGTATGTGTTGAGTTTTGATTTAGAGTTTAACGTTATCAAACAGCGATGTTATATGAAAAGAGGTATGTGTGTCACATAAATTGATGCTAGAATCGTCGTACAAACTACATTCATCGTCCGTTTCAAAAGCATCGGAGTCTACATTATTTATTATTTCCATAATTTCTCCGGACGAAAATGCGCCACTATCATAAGAACCACGACTTGTCGCGGTGGTATTCATTAGGGATGGCCTTTTAAAAAATCTGATTTTCGGAAATTTCATTTCTCGTTTTTTCGTTCGTTTTTCGAAAAAAAATGTCTTTCGTTTTTCGGAATTTTTTTCGTCTTTCATTTTTCGAAAAAATTTGTTTTCCGTTTTTTCGAAAGATTTTTCGTTTTTCGAAAAAAATCGTTTTTCGTTTTTTCGAAAAGATTTTTTTCGAAAAATTCGTTTTCCCTTTTTTGATGATTTTTCGTTTCTCGAAAAGTTTTCGGAATTCGTGGAATGATAATGTGGGAGGAAATGGGAGTACCCCGGGAAAATACACGGACACGATGTTGTCTGCCACGAACTTACTTGGTCTGGGATCAAATGCACAAGAGGTAAGCGTTCTAACGCTGAGCTACCGTGCTCCTTGGATTTGGATCTAATGAAATGTTGAATTGATTTTGAGTTTAACGTCCCGTTCAGCAGCGAGGCTATATGAGACGTGGACCTACTGATTAACGTGGACGTTCACCTCTGGTGCTTGGGGTCCCGGGTTCGATCCCAGCCTCCGCCAAGTGAACTTTGTGGTGGACAAACACCGTGCTCGTGGGTTTTCTCGGGGTTCTCCCGTTTTCTCCCACTTTCTTCATTCCACCATTTTCATTCATCTCTCATCATCACCGTCTCCTTTAGCCTAACCGGCATAACCGTGGGACGTAAAACTCAAAGATTTCATTTCATTTCATTGATTAACGTGGAATCCGAACCACATGAGCTCCCGCCGGGAATCGAACGCGGGTCTAACACGGCAAAGGCGCGTACGCTAACCGCTAAGCCACGGAGGAGCTCGATCTAATGAAAGGATAGTGTGTAGTGCTACTATTGACGAAACTCATCCAATCACGACCAAAATTAGTATGGTTATGGACTGCAATGTATTTAGTACACATGTTAAATATTATGGTGTTTGGGACTTCGGTTCCCGAGTTATTGCTAATCAAATTTGTGTTTTAAGTTAGTGATATCAAGAAATTTCACCAAGTCGCATTTGATTAAACTCAAATGATCTTGACTAAAGTTGGTAGGATCGTAAATATTGACAAGCTTGGTATGCATGGAAGCTCATATAAAATATTATGATGTGCAGACTTTTTGTTCCTGAGTTATTAGCTATCAATGTTAGGTTTGGAATCAGTGAAATCAAGAAATTTCATTAAAGCGCGAAAGATGGAACTCATCCAATTTTTACCAAACTTGGTAAGGTGGTAGATCTTGACGAACTTAGTAACTATAAAGGTAACCAAGAAAGATCTGTCGCTTTTTCACCCAACACCTTCAAATATCGATATTTAACCTAAGACATACCTGGAAGATCAAAAATAGTCTCCTTCTGCCAACGTTTTGGAAGGCCATGTATTCCATCGCGGTAGAACTTGGTGGGCCGTGAATCGAAAAAGGTATCAAGTGCATTTTGCACCTCTACTAGGGATTTCAACTAGTGTCCTCTAAGCTGATTGTCCAAGGAATGGAACAGGTGGTAATCGGACGGTGCAATGTCCGGGGAGTATGGCGGATGCAATAGTGTTTCCCATCCAAAGTGTAGAATGGTGTCCCGGGTTATCCTAGCCACGTGGGGCTTAGGTTTGTCCTGTAAGAGGAGGACCCCTTTGCGATTCAGAAGTGCTGGCTCCAGAGTCTTTTTTTTTTTTTTTTTTTTTTTTTTTTGAACACGGCTCAACTGTTGACAGTACAGAGTTGCATTGATGCTCTGACTAGCCTGTAGCAGTATTTTTTCTCAAAATACTGTTCAGAAAATTTGGACTTGAACTTAGTTAAATGAATAAATTTCATTAAAACGCGTTAATCTCATCCGATATTGGCCAACGTTGATATGGTCATAGACTTTAACAAGTCTAGTACGTGTGCGAGCTCAGCATGAAATATTGTGATCCACAGACCCTTGGTTCTCGGTTCTTGAGGGATATAAATTAGAAATAATAATTCACAAAGGTAAACAGTGTAAAATTTATATTTTACAGAATATTAAAAAAATAATTATTTACTAGTGATTATTAATGTGTCATCGACAATATGGCATTACTGCTGAATCGCCGGATCAATTTGAAAATCGAGAAACTGGAACAAAATATACTGCATTCGGTTATATTTGGTTGGATTACATTAAGTTACGTTAGATTATGTTATTAGGTGCGTAGGTTTACTATACGGATCCATAGTATAAGTAGGAGTAGCAGTAGTAGTAGGAGGAGGAGTAGGAGTAGGGGTAGTGATAGTAGTAGGAACGGATTAGAAGCCCCACAGGGGTTTGTTGGTTTCTGTTCTCGACATGAAATGGGAAAATTAAAGATTTGCTCAAATTTATCTATACATTTTACAATCTATGGATTCGTATAGTAAAACAAGTGTACCTCTCCGCGAAATAGTCCATCCGTCTCCACATACAGTGCCGCTTACAACATCAAAAACAACCAGCAAATGCAATCAGTATCAGAGCTTTTGCTATTCCCCTTACCTGACTTTCAATCACTCTTCCTCATAAACTTAAATAAATTCTCCAATTGACCCGGTAAATTTCCTAAAATTAGTCCGGCGATACAGCAATTAGCCCGACATTATATTTTATAATGTAAAAAAAAAAGACTAATAAATTACCAAATAGAAGGATGCTGTATAAACTGATCGTGATAGTATCAGGCAACTCTGTAATAAATTGACTTTTAACAATTGATTTTAACAAAATATGAAACATGAAGTGATTATATGTACTGATACTAAAGACTTCTCACTAAGATCCCCCATTCATTTATCTTATTTTCTATAACTAATTAAGTCAGTCTCAAAAACAATTTGATTGCTTTCAAAAATAGGCAATTTAATACTAACAAAATACTATTGAATGGTTTATTTGTTCTAAAGATGTTTTATATACGGTAAGACAAAGAACTAAGTATCTGACTATAATAATCTCATCAAACGAGAATTCAAATTTTAAATAGGTGGGTCTTCGTTTTCGTATTAGTTTTTACTGCTACTAACTTCAGTAGAAGAATACTACTAAGATAAAATATTTTTTATTTGGTTGTTTGTTGAAGTTTAGCGTCCCTTTTCAGAATCGAGCAAGACTATACAAGACTTGGACCTACATTATAAAGTGGAATCCGAACCACCATAACACGTTCAATGTTTTCCCACTCGGGACCCTGTGCATCAAAGGAATACGCGCTAGCCACTAGACCAGTTGCAGGGCTTGAAATCTTTTCTTGGAATTATAAAATGATATATTGAAAAGAAACGTTTGTCGCTTCCTAGTACTTCTCTCGTTCTATGAGAAAGAAAGATTGTAACCAGAGATATAGTAAGTATTTATCACACTCGGTTGCATTAAACTTAGAAATGGAAACTACCATTGTGGCATAGAATCCATATCAAAAACTGCTTCCGGTTATCGCCTTTTCTTTACTATGAAATCGGAAATGGTAGTTTCTCACTATTTCCGGTTTACATAGAGGGATAGCGATCGATATGACAATCTTCGAATCCTGGATTCATATATATAAACATATCTCATTATCTCTTATTAGTTTTGCTCTATGGTGATCACTATTGAAATTAGAAGTAGTAGTAAATTTCTACCACAGGATAAAACTTGGACATAGTCTATTGCGAAGGTACTGAATTCATGCTTCTCGCTTGCTCTATGATGATCAATACTGAAACCGGGGGTTGTGATCAGGGGCGGATCCAGGACGGACTTCTTGGGGGGGGTTGTAATACTGCTACTTAGAGCTATTTTTACGAGCTCCAACTCTGGGATGGGTTTTATTTATATATAAAATAGGAGTGTTCTCTTCTGGGGGGCGATCGACCCCTGGATCCCCCCTGATTGTGATACATTTTTTCCTGTTTTTGTAGAGAAACAAATGAGATTCGTTTCACAGTGTAAAACTGAGGCAGACTTGCAATCCATGCGAATTGAATATTCAAAACTTCAGTACAACAAGTAGCACAACTAAAACTCTTGGTTGGAATAGGTTAATAAAATCAAAGATAGAATCTGTTCCTCGGATGCTGAATCCATATCAAAAAGCCATTATTAGCTATCACTTATCGTTTTTGTTCTATGGCGATAAAGATTGAAAGCAGGAATGGCTAATTTGAACCACTTCCGGCTTGAATAGAGGGTTAAGGGAGGAGACGGAATCTATTTTTAGGACGCTGAATCGATTTCAGAGAACTTCTCGATATCTTTTATAGTTATTGTTCTATGCATATAAGTATTGGAACCGAAAGTAGTAGTAAATATCAAGCATTTCCGTTTCAGAAGAGTGGTGCAGGTTATGAAGATATGTTCTCTTAAAACCCTGAATTGATTCCAGAAAATTGCTTGTCGCTATCTATTACAATTTTGTTTTATCGCGACAAGTGTTAACACCGGAAATGGTTAATTTGAACACTTTCGGTTCAAATAAAGTGTTAACGAAGAAGGTGGAATCTATTCTTGGGATGCTGGATTAATTTTAAAAAATGCATCTCGATATCTCTGACCGATTTTGCTCTATGGAAATTAGTATTACCTATAAAATCAAAAATAGTAATAACCTTCAACCATTTCTGCCTTTGTGGAGTGTTGTGGATTGTAATTGTATTTCCTCTTGAGAACCTGAATCGATTGTAGATGAACCACTTGTCGCTATTTATTACCAATTTTCTTCTGTGGCGATTAATGTTGAAACTTGTAATCGTTAATTTGAACCACTTCTGGTGTAAATAGAGATCAAGGGAGAAGGTAGAGTCTATTCTTAGAACGCTTAGTCGATCGCGAAAAACCGCATCACTATTTCTTCAATCTTTTGCTTTATAAAAATCCGTATTGAATCCCTATTGAATATACTAGTAAATTCAGCCACTTTCAATTTCGATAGTATTGTGCGTTGAGATGATATATAGCTTATATACTCTTGAGACGCTGTATAGATTCGTTTTTTTAAAAAAAAAAAACACTTGTGGCTATCTATTACCATTTTTGTTCTATATCGATCAATGTTAAACCGAAAATGATTATTTTAAACAACTTCCGATCTGAATAGAGGATTAATGGAAAAGGTACAGCTATTTCTAGGTAGTTGAATCGATTGCCAAAATCTACATCTCGATATCTCGTAATTCAGTATTAAAACCGGAAATAATAGTAAATATAAACAATTTCTGGTTTTGATTAAATGTTGTGGATAGTTGTATGTTGTCTAAGACGCTAAATTGTTTGCAACAAATCGCTTCTCGCTATCTATTACGATTTTCGTTCTATAGCGATACAAATTGAAACCAAAAATGGTATTAGAACCACTTACGGTTTTAAATGGAGGGTTAATTTAGGAGATCGAACCTATTTTAGGGGCTCTAAATCGACCGCAAGAAACGACTTCTCAATATTTGTTACTGTTTTGCTCTGACACCTCTCGACAGACAGACGGACAAAGCCATTCTCAAGATTTTCGACACTTATGCATAGCTTAAGCTGCAAGTGTAATAAGGGCGAACATTGAATATATTCTTGGGACACTGAATTGGTTCTGGAAAATCGCGTCTTTCTATATGTTACCGTTTGTGTTCTGTGTTGATCAACAATGTAGCAGAAAGCGATAGATCTCTACCACTTCTGGATTATTAAATAAAAGTCAAATGCATTAGATGAATCTATTCGTGTTGCAAACTTACATGTATGCTTCTCGCTATTTCTTGCCGCTCTTGCTCTGATACCAGCTGACAGACGAACGGATGGATAGGCAGACAGATGAACATAGCCCTTCTATAAGACTTCCTATACGTATGCATAGTATACTATAGTTTGGAAGTACTAACAAATGAAATAAACTCAGTTTGTTTTACAAAAATTATCCGTTTTCCGTTTTTCGGTAGTTTTCGTTTTCCGGTTTTCGGAAAAATTTCGTTTTCGTTTTTTCGAAAAAAAAAATCGTTTTTGAAAAATTCATTTTTCGA
Source organism: Thermobia domestica (assembly GCF_964235325.1). Taxonomy (NCBI): domain Eukaryota; kingdom Metazoa; phylum Arthropoda; class Insecta; order Zygentoma; family Lepismatidae; genus Thermobia; species Thermobia domestica. Next base: position 141,092,466 of record NC_137459.1, on the reverse strand, counting down.
AAAAGTATTTTTCGAAAAAATGTGGCCATCCCTAGTATTCATAGCCGAAAGCTCAACTAAAAAGATGAAGTGAAAGTGCTAAGCAAGCTACAAGAAGGATGTTGAGTTGAGTTGATTTTGAGTTTAACGTCCCGTTCAGCAACGAGGCTATATGAAACGTGGACCTACTGATTAACGTGGAATCCGAACCACATGAGCTCCCGCAAGAAGGATGTTGAAACAACGCTTCCACGCTAATAGAAAAAGAAAAACAAAAGTAGCTACAGGCTTTTGCCTTTTGAGTACTCATATCTTTTTGGGAATATATACTTGACACAGCATGCCTTTTAAATGTACGCCAGACGTGATCTGTACACATGAAGGTGAAAAATATTCGTGAAAAGTAAACAGATGAGACTAGTTATATGCTTCTGTTTTCTAACAGTCAACTTCGTGTTCAACTGCAGGAACTGACCTTGATACTACCTGACTCAACACCTTGTAACAAGAGGGCAACTATAGTTACCCATAGGTCTCTTGCAGGTACACAGCGAGGTGCGTGTTCTGTGTGTGTGTCTCTCTCTGCCCCTGGCTGTGTTTGCTTTTCATGCTTTGGGGGAAGGGGTAAGACACCCATGCACACCTTCGAACATAAAATGATCGAAAGACGACCTATGTTAATGTAGACTTCATAGTTTCAAACAGTGGCGTATACTGGTTTGAAGGCATGGGCTACCACTGACCTTGCATATTATTATTAATAAAAATGGTAATAATAATAAAAGTAATATAATAATAATAATAATAATAATAATCACAATATGCATAACAATGAACAAAAAGTGATTGATGTGTTTTGTTTAGTGATGAGCAAATGCAAGATCTTGATCTCAGCTCATCCGTGGCTAAGCGGTTAGCGTACGCGCCTTTGGCGTGGGAGACCCGGGTTCGATTCCCGGCGGGAGCTCATGTGGTTCGGATTCCACGTTAATCAGTAGGTCCACGTCTCATATAGCCTCGCAGCTGAAAGGGACGCTAAACTAAAATCAACTCAACTCAACGCAAGGTCTTGGTCTTGGCCTTGCACATCGAGCCTTGGTCTTGGTCTTGCACATCGAGTCTTGGTCTTGGTCTTGCACTGGAACCCTTGGTCTTAGTCTTGGTCTTGCATGCAAGAATCTTGCAAGTCTTGCATTTAAGAGTTGAGTTGAGTTGATTTTAGTTTAGCGTCCCTTTTAGCAGCGAGGCTATATGAGACGTTGACCTACTGATTAACGTGGAATCCGAACCACATGAGCTCCCGCCGGGAATCGAACCCGGGCCTCCCACGCCAAAGGCGCGTACGCTAACCGCTTAGCCACGGAGGAGCTCTTTGCATTTAAGAAATCTCAAGCTTTTCATAGGTAAATTTTACTATAGATATAAGGGATAATAAACTCTACAAAGCACCAGTAGTAACGGAAATACAATGTATGTTTCTAAATGTAATATAATTTAACGTCGTGTAAGTATGATAGCGTACAACATAGGTTATGACCTTTATTTTTTTTAATGGGTGTCCATGCTTCACTACTTATAAGATATGCCTAAATCACAGGGTTTCGTAATCTGTTTATATATATATATATTTTTTAACAGATCCAACATTCCACTGGTTCCCAAACTGAGGAGGCTACCCCTGTTTCGCATGAAAGAAAATCAGACGGCACAGATTATTGAAATACCATGAATTGCAAAATTATTTTTACACTCTAAAGGCGTCAGATTTTTCTTTCCAACCACGATTAGCTAATTCTTGTATTAAACAAACTTCCAATTAAATATTGAATTTTTGTTTTACTGATTCCAATATGTACTCCATGGGGCAGAGGGGGCCGCGGTGGCTCAGTGGTAGAGCGTTCACCTCTGGTGCTTGAGGTCCCGGGTTCGATCCCAGCCCCCGCCAAGTTAACTTTGTGGTGGACAAACGCCGTGTGCGTGAGTTTTCTCGGGGTTCTCCCGTTTCCTCCCACTTTCTTTATTCCACCATTTCATTCATCACTCATTATCACCGTCTCCTTTAGCCTAACCGGCATAACCGTGGGACGTAAAACTCAAAGATTTCATTTCATTTCCATGGGGCAGAGACATTCACATTACGCAAAAGCGATGAAAAAATTGCAGACTTTCGAAACATGGGCATGGAGAAAAAAGGAGAGAATTAGCCGTGTTGAACGAAAACGAATGTGTTAGAAATATTAGCAGTAGGAGAAAAAAAGAAGAATTTTAGATATTGTTAAGAGGGGGAAAGGGAACTGTTTAATATATTGGCTGACGAGGAACTGTATTGCAAGGGACGTGCTAGAGAGTATTGTGGAAGGAAAAAGAGGGAGGGAGCGAAGCAGACTAGTTGAACGAAGGTATTGAAACAGAAAATTGCCACATCAAGACGAAGAGACCAGCTGAGGACCACCGAACGTCAAACCTTGTCTGTTGAAGCAAATAACCTGCCAATAATAGCAGAATAGCTATTATGATGATGATATGTTTAGCAATATTGACAAAAGAAAAAAAAAGAGGGAAAGAAAATTAAAATAATAATTATTATAATCAAACCTCTTAATATTTTAGAATAATTTGAGGGAAAACTGAAAACAACTCAACTGTCTATGTCTTTTGTGTAGACTCAATTTATATAAATACTGTTGACCTGTATTAGAAATACAAAATAAGGGCATCAAACTCCAAGTTATTTGAAGTCTCACTTGTGAATATGGATTACTAGCATCAAGTATCTACTTTGTTGGGTTAAACTAAAATAATAATAATAATAATGATAATAATATATATATATATATATATATATATATATATATATATATATATCGTTAGTCAATCACTTTTTTTACTATTAGTAAAGCGCTCTCTAATATCGGTCATCTTCGATTATTTTTATGTTTCCCTCTCTTCCTCCTCCCCAAGTTGCCGGGCTGAATTTGGATTTAAACGGCATCACAAGTGTCACTGTTCGTGTCAGAGACCACGAAACTATGGATTCGGCACTAATATTTGGTCATTTTTAATCATTATTATGCATCTCCCTCTTCCCCAAATTACGAGGCTGAATTTGGTCGTAAATGGTATAGGAAGTCTCAGTATTCAACTCAGCGACCTCGAAAACTATGGATTCGACACTAATATTCGCCATTTTCGATCATTTTTATATATCTCCCCTCCCCTCCGCCAAGCTACGGGGCTGAATTTTGATTTAAACAGCACCGGAAGTATCATTGTTTACCTTAGCGGTCCCCAAAACTATAGATTCCATTTCAATGTCGGTCATTTTCCATCATTTTTAAATATCTTTCCTCTCCCTCTCCCCGAAACTTCAAGATCAAAGTGATTTGATAAAAACCATCTCAGGCCCGATCCTCATCTATCTTAAAATAAGATCGAGTTCGGTCAGGTGGTTCAAGAGTTATTAAGTTATATATATATATATATATATATATATATATATATATATATATATATATATATATATATATATATATATATACCCTTTCGCTCTTCTCCCCCTAGGTTCTACCAACAAAGTGAACTGACATATAACATTCCAAGCTTGAACCTCCTCTATGTTAAAAATTTGATCGAGATTACTCGTTTGGTTGAAGTTGTTAAGTTTTATTTATTATTATATAACTCCCCCTTCTCCCCTTTCCTAAGCTTACCGTCAAAGTGAAATGATGAAAACACTCCCAGGCTCAAACTCCATCTGTGTTGAAAATTTGATCGAGATCGGTTGGTGGTTCAAGAGATTAGGAGTCACAAAAATAGTCACTTTCAATTTTATGACATAGATTTATTGTTGTAGGATAATGTTATATCGCTCAACCCTCGATGTGTCGTATACCTAAGGATGCTAAAAGTTATATTGATAAACAATTATTCAACGTATAAGCATCCGCCCATGAAATCAAACTTGCGGTTACATGTATTAAGTTTTTTCAATGTCATGAAAATGTTATTTCGATATTAATTTTATGGGCACACATTAAAAATTCCCAACGGATGCTTGAGTCTGGGAGCCAAGGCCATACCTATGTAGTCGACACCTATGGTGTACGGTATCACCAATGTTCAATACTACATTTCACTTTAGTTTTGGAAGAAAAACACCACTAATATGTTTTAAAACGAAACGAAATATCTAGTTTAACGTCCCACGATGCATTGGGGCTAAGGGAGACGGTATTCATGAGAAATGAATGAAATAGTGGATTGAAGAAAGTAGGAGGGAACATCAAAACACCGAGAAATAGAGACCTGCACGGGCCGAAGTTTTTGGCCCGAGCCCAATCCAGCCCGAATGTATGTAGGCGCGGCCCAGCCCGGACCCGAAACGTTTTGGAGATTTTCGGCCCGAGCCCGGCCCGGCCCTATAAGTTTTTTAAAATTCTTGGCCCAAGCCCGGCCCGGGCCCGATAAATTTTCGAAGTTTCATTTTATAACATTTTTCACGGGCACACTTCTTCAACGTTTGCCTTTATTCTAATTATCGTTTAACGAATGTCAATAATTATTAACCCTCGAGTAGTCGCGCCGCGGTCAAAAGCACCACAGGGAAATTATTTTCGATCGTGTGTCCATTCTGTTTGTCCGACAGACTTCTCCGTCTAGCTAATCTTGCCCCTCACCTTCCCAAACATTCCTTCTCAATCACTCTGTTATCCGTTGTTTAGTTTAAGTACTAGTGATTGTTTAGTGATTCTGCGGTGCTTTCCACCGCGCGCGACTAACCGTGTAATGTTTTTTCTCAGTGTTTCGCTCTGCACGTGACCTTTGCTTTGGAGGTGTTTAAGCTTTATAAGCATAAATATTATTTTAATGGACGGAAGAGAGGTCGACAGAGTTAACAAACTGATACCAAGTATGAGAAAAGAGAAAATTAGAACTGAACAGCTTAAAACAACGGAGGGAAATGTTAGGGATTGACTATTTGGATAAATCAGCCGACATGATCTCGTGGAAGCTTTGTCTGAGGAAGATCATAACGAATATTTATATATGAGTGAACACGAAAGGTCAAGTGAGGAGTCTGCGAGCGAATCTGAAGACCTTAAACCCAGAAATGACCAGCGATTCCCCGAATGTAGTCAGAGCAAGAGGGGACGAAATAAGCGACGACGAAGTGTGGAACAGTGTAAATTTGAAGATAACTTAAAATAATTCAATGTAGTGCTGTATAGGTGAACTTTCAAAATAACAGGACATTAAAATAATTCAATGTAAATTTGATTTGATTTCAATTTAGCGCCCTTTTCAGCATCAAGGCTATGTAAGACGTGGACCTACTGCTTAACGAAGGATCCGAACCACATGAGGTCCCACCGGGAATCGAGCCGGCAGTCCCACGCCAAAGGCGTGTATGCTAACCGCTAAGCTGCGACTGAGCTCTAATTCAATGTAAAATGCGCTGTGAAGCTTTGTTTTATTGTTATGTTTATATAGTATATTTTTAACTAATTTACTATTGCATTTCTAATTTTAGACGAACCAAAGTTGACAAAAACAAAAGATCATCATCAGGTTTAGAATTTTCAATAAAACCAGTGCGTAGCTATCTATCTAAAGAAATATGTAACGACAAAAACATTTAATTCCAAATGAGAAATAAAAAAATAACATGTCTAGTTGTAGGTTTCTCTAATAGTTATTACTGTAAAACTTATTATAATAATAAAAATGTTATTCCCTCTTAATCAGAAAATATACAAAATTACGTTTCTAATACAAGAAAACTGTTTAAAACGATTTTTGCAACACATTATGTTCGTTCGGTCCATTTGACCGCGCGCGACTACTCGCGTTACTTTTTCAGCGCGACTTCTCGAGGGTTAAATAATTGCAATTAATCGGCCCAAGCCCGGCCCGACTCAAATAAATAATAGAATTGGCCCGCCCAAGCCCGGCCCGCGGGTAGGGCCGGGCTTCGGGTGTCGGGCAAGGCTCGGCCCATGCAGGTCTCTACCGAGAAAACCCACGCACACGGTGTTTGCCCACTAAAAAAGTTTCCATGGCGCATGCTAGAATCCAACCAGGGACCCGTATAACCACATGTGACTGCTCTACCACCGAAACGGTACTTGTGCAAGACTCTTGCGCAAGAGTCTTGGTCTTGGTCTTGGTCTTGGTCTTGCAGGTGTGGTCTTGGTCTTGGTCTTGCACCCCTTGGTCTTGGTCTTGGTCTTGCATCGGGATTCCTGGTCTTGGTCTTGCATGCAAGACTCTTGCAAAAACTGCAAGACCAAGACTCTTGCGCTCATCACTAGTTTTGATTGATCTTTTGTTTTGAGACCGTTAACGTTTTCCACCGTAAATGAAATTCCATCATACATTTGTGCAGTTAACTTCTTGTGGATTGCGTTCGTAAAATGTTAACTTTTACCAATGTCACTTCCCTCAAGAGTCGCCTCTGTTACTGACGTTGGTTGTCATTCCGTACCAGTATACACAAAAATTCTGCAGATATCATTATAATTGTTATGTTTATTATCGCTATTTAAATCTCAAATTTTTGCGTTGTGTTAACAAACGATTGTCAGGCCCTTTTGTTGCGGAGACATTCCGACCCGGGCCCTTTTGATGAGGGGCGTTTTGATTCGGGCCTTCTGTCTCGGGCCCGTTTGTTGAGGAAATATTTCGACCGGGCCCTTTCGACGCGGGCCCGTTTGACTCCGGCTTTATTTGACCCGGGTCCATTTGACGCAGGGCCTTTTGACTCGGGTCCCTTTGTCGTGGAACACTTTTGACTTGGGTTCTTTTTATGAGGGGCGTTTTGAGTCGGCCCCTTTTGACTCCAGCCCTTTAAACCAGCACCCTTTTGACGCACGGCCGTTTGACTCGGCCACTTTAGTAGGGGGACCCCTTTGGACTCGGCTCCTTTTTATGAGGGGCATTATGATTCGGGCCCTTATGTTGTGGAGACCTTTTGAACAGGTCCCTTTTGATGTGGGGCCGATTTCACTCGGGCCCTTTTGTAGCGGGGCCCATTTCGACGCAGGCGCGTTTAATGCAGGTCCTTTTGACTCGGGTCTTTTGTCGGGAGACTCTTTTGACTATGGCCCTTTTGATGAGGGGCGTTTTGATTCGGGCCCTCTTTGCTCGGGCCCGTTTGTTGAGGAGACCTTTCGACCCGGGCCCTTTAGACGCGGGGCCGTTTGACTCCGGCTTTATTTGACCCGGGTCCGTTTGACGCAGGGTCTTTTGACTCAGGTAACTTTGTCGTGGAACCCTTTTGACCCGGGCTCTTTTTGAGGTGCATTTTGATTTGGCCCCTTTTGACTAGGGACTTTTTAATCCGCGACCTTTTGACTTACGGCCGTTTGACTCGGGCCCTTTCGTAGCGGGGCCCCTTTTGACTCTGCTCCTTTTTATGACGGGCGTTTTGATTCGGGCCCTTTTGACTCGGGACTTATGTTGTGGAGACCTGTTGACCCGGGACCTTTTGATGTGGGGTCGTTTTCACACGGACCCTTTTGTGGCAGAGCCCCTTTTGACCCGGGCTCATTTGATGCAGGGCCTTTGACTCGGATCCTTTTCTCGTGGGCTCCTTTTGACTATGACTCTTTTTATGAGGGGCGTTTTGATTCGGCCACTTTTGACTCGGTCCCTTTTGACGCAGGGTCGTTTGACTCTGGCTCTTTTGTAGCGGAGTCCCTTTTGACTTGGGCTTTTTTATGGGGGTCGTTTTGATTCGGGGCCTTTTGACTCGGGCCCTTTTGTTGCGGAGACCTTTCGACCCGGGTCCTTTTTATGAGGGGCGTTTTGATTCGGGCCCTTTTGATCCGAGCCCGTTTGACGCAGGATCTTTTGACTCGTGCCCTGTTGTTGCGGAGATCTTTTGACTCGGGCCCTTTTGTAGCGAGGGGGCCATCTCGACCCGGGCCCATTTGACGCAGGGCCCTTTTGACTCGGGTCTTTCTGTCTTTGCCCTTTTGTTTGGCCCTTCTAACATGGAACCATATATATAACGCAGCAGCTGAAATACCTGTGGCAGAGGTCCTGGGGGAGTATGAGTAAATCGATGATCGATCGATCCAGGGCGCAGTAAAATTAGTTACACCACTGTTCATATCTATTTCTTTCTATTCTCTCGACATCATGTCTGGAGATGAATGTTCTGAGTAATAAGCTACAGTGGCGAAAGACGATATACGCTATCAATGATAAATGTTATGACTGTTAATATATATAGGGAATAAAACGAAACATTCTATATCGGACTTCCCCTCCACCCGTTGAAAAAAATCCTGCGGGCGTTAGTGATTATGATGTTGCTTAGTTACTGTATTATATTGTTCTATACACGGAATAAATACTTATGTGTTTTATATAATAATGAGAACCTTATTTACATTTATTACGGCCCTTGCTTTACGAGAAACATTTTCACGTTCAGCGTAATCAGTTTCCATTCTAAAATAATTACAGTGAGGCGAATGAAATAATTCACGCACAGATTTAGGACTTAGAATAATGTTTTGCGAACATGTAGTAAATCCCTGAAAATTAAAAAGCGCTAGTAGCAGTAATTAGCTTAGTCGTTTCCTATAGTCCCTTAGTGAATTACATAAATCTTACAGATGTTGTATCTCTTTCTTTCTCCTCTCTATACATTATGTCTGGAGATTAATGTATGGACAAATAGGCTACAGAGGCAATTTTAAAAAGTAAGATGATCTACGCTATCAGTGACAGATGTTGTGGTGTTTAACTTAACATATAATGCAATAATACGAATCTTTTCAGAGATGACAGTGCACTGATGCTTCAAATCTGTGTCTTTACTCCCTATACCTACTTTATTTTCCTAGTCAAAATAAAAACTCTTCAAAATTAATCACAAATTCTTATGCAACCATCCCTTCTTTAATGTACTGCGCTGTCACATACCCGTCACGGCGATGTAAAGGCACTTTTGGCGACGAGGATACCAAGTGTCGGGTACTTAAAAAGGTAGCTGGGAGACCTAAGTGGCATATGACTAGCACATCTTGTGCTGTTAGGATATATATATATATATATATATATATATATATATATATATATATATATATAATCTTTTTCCTCAGAATCAGAAAATAATTTACGCTCGTATAGAAACCGGTTACAGCGGTCCCTCGAGCAGATGGTCTTCCTCTTTTAGGTAAATTCGTCTTCAGTTATTTCACAAGAACTATGTCTGATGAATATACAAAGGTGATGGAGGAGCTTAACCGGGCCTGGTTTTGTCATCTGTTTCTTTGTCTACTAGAAAGTCATGTTTATCAACAATATTTTTATTTACTGGAAAAATACCTACTTTTTGAATATGTTTACAACAGTCTTGTCTGTGGTTTTGATATATGCAAAATTCATTAGACACTTTGACAATGAGTTGCAGGTCTATTCACACGTCCCTCCTAGTTTAATCATATATCGTATTTTTTCGTGCATGCCACGTTCTAGAGGGACCCTTCAAAATTATATCAAGGGACTATATTTTGTATGTGCAAGCATACTATGAACAAACATGATAGCTAGATCGATCATGTTAAGATTTCTGGTGTGCGAACAATATCGATTCAGAATTAAGACGACTGGATCATCCGGAGTGGTCTTCATAAAGTTTACAAAATGATGAACCCACTGCCTCAACATTCCAGTTTCTACTCACCCACTTGGATACCATGCTGCTATATTCCAGGTGGATATCCGTCTAATATATATATATATATATTTTTTTTTGTCTTTTTCTTTCTGAAGCACTCATGCACATTACCATTGTAACAAATATTCATCTTTCTGTAGAAGAAACGGACTTGACATGTTTTTTTCTCTTTTGCAGATATTACTTTAGTTTTATTATGTAGTACCATAGTAACCCCGTCTCTTCTACGCCAAATAATCGGTCCATGTTGTAGTTCATTATCAGAAGTGCATCTCTAAGTATCTCACATACTTTGCTAACACTTTTCTTGGTAGAATCTTTGATTCGCTCTGCAGAAAAACAACGGGCTATCTCAACGATAATTGTGGGCGTCTTCGAAGAAAGTTGAGCAGCAATTTTTTCCGCTTCTTCTTTGTCTGAGGAAATTGGATGTGTAATGTTATTATTTAAAGCTAATTGAAACTGCATTCGTTTCACGTATCGATAAGTTAAACTGATGTACTGTTTGTTTGTTTGCAGACAGTAACCTACCAACGTATTTTCCAGTGTAGAGGGTAAACACATTTTTGTTTCTTCCAAGAGGTGCCTTAATAAGTTCCTGGTCTGTTGTTTGACTGTTTTGCGCGTAATATTTTAATGCATCCCTTAGAATACCAAACTGTTTTGAAACTTCATTCAGGACCATTTTATTTTTGTGAGCTGTTTCCACTACTCTAACCATAGCTTATTTATCCCACAGCTTCCTTTGCTTTGTTGGGCCAGAGGATATCTGAAAAGATGAAAGTGCAATTTAAGTGGGAATCTAATACAGTCCAGGAGAAGGTATTTAGCATACACAGAGCAATGATATTCGCATCTATCATACAAGAATTATGCTGTTCTGATTTAATATAATATGATACGAAAAACCACCTGTCCGATACATTTAACTATACCTAACAACCTTTATATTAGCTAACTAAATAATTCTACGTCGTATGGGACCCGGAGGTTTAATGAAGCTTTCGCAAAAAATACCCAATGATTTCTATCCTTAGCCAACTAGATCCAGTTTCTACTGTGTACTTCTATTTCTACTTTATATATATCTTAATATTGTCCTTCCATCTGCGCCTAGGCCTACCTAATTTTCATTTTCTTATTGGACTTGCAGTTAAAACTTTGAAACCGTTCCTACTTTCTTCCATTCTGGCTACATAACTTGTCCATCTGAACCACCTAGATTTAATAACCCTAACAATGTTTGGTAAACTGTATAAGTTACGTAGTGCTTTGTTAGGAAGTTTCCGACATTCTATATACCCATTCCTCTTGTATCCGAATGTTTGTCTCAGGATCTTGTGCTCAAGTACCTTCAGTCTACGTTATTTTCTCAGAGTAAGCGACCATGTTTCGCAGCCATACAGAACAAAAACCGTGATTATCATTTTATATATTTTAAGTTTCAAATTCCTTGACAGAATTCACCTCTTTACTGGTGTACTAAATTAAAATAAACTGAAAGGCGTATCTTTCTGAAGGGCGGTGGAAATGAATACAATACTCCTTCATTTTGAAAACAGTAAAACAAAACAAAACAAAAAAAGCATATTTTCAACAGCACAATCGGCAGTGTACACACAACAAATTTTGTACTCTCACTGGATACTACGCAGGCCACGTTCGAACAGTTCTGAGTGTTCTTGGTAGTTGGAAGCACGTTACAACCATAGAAAATGGCACTTTTAGACGGGAAAATAATCGGATCGTTTAACCTACATGTTGGAAGTTAGATGAACATACATACCCCATCGTGGTATAGCATGATAAAAATGAGTAGAATGAATCGTTAGTTTCATACGTGCTTTAACTTGAATTGTACCTCTGCAAACAATTGAGGACCGTTTGTTCAAAACTCGATAGAGCAAAATTTGAGAAACGGAGGTATATATTGGATAGGCATGATTTTTATGCTACCAACCAAGCTGTGAAATCAGAATTTGCAAATCTCGAATTGTGCAGAGTGTACAGAATACTAAATCATAAGCGTTTTGTTATAACTCGATAGAGGTTATGTACAATAATAACAAATATGCAATTCCAAAGGATGCAACAACAAAGGATGTTTTGTGCTCTATCGAGTTTTTTTTTTTAACTCAATTAGAAGTGCAATTACAATTAAACATAAAGCCCACAATGGCATCCAGATACATCCAAAGTCACTACCACCCACTGCCGACGATGTGGACGGCGCTGAATACCTATAGCCTCGCTATGAGCGAATCTTCTCATTTTAAGTCTCAATACTGTAGCAATTAATTCATGTGTTCAAAATAATATTCCGTGTAATGAGTATGCTAGTTTTGTTATGAGGTAAAAATAACAAGGTGATGAAAAATGAAATGAAATCTTTAAGTTTTACGTCCCACGGTTATGCCGGTTAGGCTAAAGGAGACGGCGATGAAGAGAGATGAGTGAAATGATGGAATGAAGAAAGTGGGAGGAAACGGGAGAACCCAAAAAAACTCACGTGCACGGTGTTTGTCCACCACAAAGTCCACACGGCGCGAGCTGGTATCGAACCAGGACCCCAAGCACCGGAGGTGAACGCTCTACCACTGCGCCACCGCGCCCCCACAAGGTGATGAGTCTGGTGAATATGGTTAATGCCCGTTTACATCGCATCCTTATCGCGTACATCCCATACAAAATGCACATACACATTCTTACTGTTTCGTCATAATCCTGCCATCTAATGAATTATTTGGAAGAGTATTTCAAAGTGCTCTACATATCTTATGTCCCTTACGTATAATTGTAATTTCACTCGTTATGTTATAATTCGAGGTAACGCACCTATGAGACGAACAATTTGTTGTACTAACTTTTCTCATGTTGCATCCTGATGGAGATATTCTCTTGTAGGAAGTTGTATGAATATACATGTCTTTCTTCGTTCTCATTTTCATAATAGAAAGCATTTGCCACACACACACACACACACACACACACACACACACACACACACACACACACATATATATATATATATATATATATATATATATATATATATATATATATATATATATTGATATATACTAAGAAGTTGAAAAGAGAGTAAGGATGAAAAATACCAACTACATTTTGTTCTAAAGTGAAATATCTTTGAAATTCAAGCTAGAATATCCTATCGGACTCGTCTGCTCTTGCACTATTTTCATTGTTATATCGTAAATTCCGCCACAGGATGTCGAGAACAGCCCCTGAGTAACTTGAATTTCTAATTGTTTGTAGAAACTTGTGTACCAGAGATGCGATGCTAAACTTCAAACAGAGATAATTCCAAATGAGAAGAGATTTGTCCATTTGGACAGATGGAAACTAGAAAGTTTGAACAAATGTGTTTTCAAGCGAGATTCGCAAACAATTGTAACCATTACCTCCGGGAGTTGTATAAAGCGAAATTCTATTCATACTACAAGTCGTAGAACAGAGAAAATGTTTTCATCTTCCGTTACTGAAATTTAAAAGATAACCAGCGTTTCTTTCTCTTTCTGTTTCTCTTATATGGTCGGAAAAGTTGCTGTTCAGCTGCGATTTGAATGGAACATTGTCCAATTATCTAGAACTGAATGCTTCCGAAGAAGTCAATGTAAGATTGTAGTTATGTATTATGTATAAAGTTAACTTACCTTCTAAGTTTATACCGAGGGTATTGCTATTATGATAGCATATCATTCTTAATCATGTAGTTTTGTGAATTCATTTCAATAACTTCCGCAAACATGCATATATATACAATAGTATATATAATTATATAACATTATTTCCTCTTCGTAGCTGTGGATTTTCAAATTGTTTATAAGGAACAATTTTTAACGTTCGATGTTTTAATGTGTAACACTTTCGTTCTTCAGCTTACATAACAAATTCCAGATCTCTGTTAGTTTATTGCAATTCTAAAAGGTGTACACGGGATAGAAGAATAAAGTTAGGGATGCGAAGCGGATGACAAATAAATATTTAAACCTTATATTTTGAATTGAATGTAACATTCATTAGCGTTGCTGATAGAGTTGATTCATTGTTACCAAGCAAGGTTCGTTTGCACTAATAAGTTACCCGAGTCCTACTCGAGCTTACAATTGGAAATTTTAAGCAAATATTTAGCTATCTGATAGGAGACCATTCCGATTTGGTGAATTCAATTGCTGAAAACGATTGTTATCACTGGATGTAGCACCAAAAGAAACAGAGAAAAAGAGGGTGTTTAGTGGCAGACCGTATACAGGGTGGCAGATAAGTGAAGGCAAAGTGGAACGTAGAAAATGTCTTGAAATGCCATGCTAATTTTGAAACGAGTAGAAAGATTGAGGTCAAATGTTGGATACAAGGAATGCATTTAGAGTTCCACTGAGTTTTTTGTAATGTTAATCATAGGGGACACCTGAAAAGCCGCCATGTTTGAATTAGCGCAAGAAAAATATAAGGAAAAGGCATCATATGGCATATGGCTCTTGACGCACACCGTCTATTGAAATCAATAGTGGCCAACACAGTTTGAGACCTCTGCAACAGCAGGCGTTCCTCGCTATGGCAATGTAGCAATACTGTCGTAAAGGTTACGTGAATGAGGCCACTTTCCAGCCAACAAACGTTCCGATCCATCCAATATTCGTTCAGATGCTGGTAAAAGTGCAAATATGACCAAGGACAACTTGAAAGAGCTCATGGCTGACGTTTTCTGGCCTCCCATATAGCAAATACAACTGCTGCTCTTCGCTGATTCATGAAGAACCAATAAAGATGAAGAGTTCGTGTAGAAACCGAACAATGTTGAACTTACCCGACTCCTTATCCCTGGTGGTTGCTCGTCACTCATACAGCCCTTGGATGCGTTCTTCTCCCGTACGTATACGAATTTCGTAAAATATATAACATACACCGTATTTTCTGTTATCTGATTTCAAAATATAACAACGAGACAACTTCATTAACTTGCAATCATTAACCTACTTCCAGTTTACAGTACCAAGGTTCCAAGCTATGATTAGGTATGCTTTCTACAAAACTGGATATTTGCAAACAGCACCTGGCGCATTCTTGACACCAGTCGACTACTGCTTCAATTTTAATACCCGTGACAGCTGTGACGAGCCCGATTGTCCATCTTTATCATTTTTCAAATGTCCACACTCTCTATTTTTGTATCAACTACACGATTGTTCTTAAGTTCCATAACAGTTGCAATTAAAAAGAGGTCTCAAACTGTATTGGCAACTATTGATTTCATTAAACGGTGTCCGTCAAGCGCCATATGTCACATGATTCCTTTCCCGTATATTCTTATTGCGCTAATTCATACATGGTGCCTTTTCAGATATCCCTCATGATCCACATTACGCATATTCAGTGGAACTATACACGTATTCCTCATATCCAACATTTGACCTCAATCCCTCTTCTCGCTTCAAAATTAACATGACATTTCTAGACATTTTCTATGTTCTATATTCGCGCTTTGCCCTCACTTATCTCCCACCCTATACACTGTCTGCCGCTAAAACCTTATTTTTTTTTCTTTCTTTATTTTGATACTGAATCCAGTGCTAGCAATCACTTTCAGCACTTGAATTCACCAAATTGGAATGTTCCCTTGTGAGCATTTTCGTCTAACATAAAGTATAAATATTAAATATGTCTCCCTTGAAAAGCAAGACTGCGCTCATCACAGCTTTAAACACTTACAAATTCAAATAAAATATTGATTCGAATTTCATTGTGACAGTACTGTTTTCCAGACTGTAAACATGTGTACTATGTTTGATACAAATTGTTTCAATCGTTCCAGGTATTATACAGGAACATACACTTAAATACACACACATAAGCATTTACATTTTTTATATACTCTAAGTAAAAATGGCTGTATGCATAGGTAGTTGACATTGAAACTGAAACGCCTGGTAGAAAGCCATAATTTGTATTTAATAAGGCGTTTGGTTGTCATTGGTGACCAGTACAACAGTGACCCGACGCGAGAAGGATTGATGGAGGTTTTGCACCGTTTTCAGACACATTTTCAGCCATTCCTGTTGAAGCGTAGTTGGAAGTTCAGCACGTGCATGTGGTGGAGGGAAACGTGTTCTTACTCGATCTTTTAACAAATCCCATGCAAGCTTAATAACTTTGGGATCCGGCGATTGAGTGGGCCATGGCAAATGTTCAACCTACCTGTCACTCTCACCGAACTACTCTGTGGCAAGTTTAGCAGTATATATGAGTCGACAATCATCCTGGAACATTGCATCGCCATCCAGGAAGAGTGTTCTAACCATAGGTTTAAATGGTCGTCCAGAATGGTCCTACAGCCTCTTGTAGTGACACTACCGTTTAGAAGAATGAGAGTGACAAAGTCTGTCATGATATTGCACACAAACCATCAAGGATCAGCCAGCATGTTTGGCTGTGGCTCCCAAGCAGTCTGGGTTGTGTGCATCAGAGGGACTTATCCAGACGAACACTTTCTCTGTTGTTTGGAAAACAGTGTAGCTGCACTCATCTGAAAAGTCATCCTACGTCTAGGTTTTATGCTTTTGGGACGACTGAACTCGCTTTGCGACATTTGCACTACTGACGAAATACGTCGGTATCACAACCCTGCCACGGATGTTGCCCTTATGCAGGATCGGCGGACTGTTTTCATTCACACAGTTTCTGTGAGGTGTGTATTCACTTCTGCGGTGATCGCCTATGCTATGGTTTTCCGTTTTCGTGCAAAAGCCCTACTCATTGTCCTGAAATGCATTTCATACAACTTTCACATTCCCCTGTAGTTGCTTCTCCTGGATTTATTTCATTTTTCCTGTTCACAGGCATATATCACTCTGGATACTCTAGCTCGTGAGACATCAGAAGGTGTTGCAGTTGTGGACACTGATGTATCTGGTAGACACCCGCAAACTATTTTCGCTCTTTTGAAGGCGGATATGTCGCGTATTATGTCGGTCTACACACAATATGACATTTACTGAGGAACCTCTTCTACTAGAGTGACCACCAAGCACACACACGTGACTCACTGACCAAAAGTACGATATACACTACCAGATAGCTCCGGGATCCCCGTGGACATTCTCTGCTATTTGCGCAGACGTTTCAGTTCCAAAATTCACTACCTGTATGTGTGATATACAAGTAACCGAATACAATAACTGAATGAAGCGTACAAAGCGAAATAAATTACGGTTATTAGCATATCTGAGTGATACAAATATCGCACACGAGGCATATCATGTGATAATATAAACAACAATAAGGGGAACGTTCATGTTGTCATGAGCTTCTTTGGGTTTCGTTTAAGAGCAATGATTCCGGAGTTTATAAAATAGAATCAAAAACGACCAATATTAGAGTCACATCTATTGTTATCGGGTCCTTGAGCTGGTTGGTGACAGTTCCGATGCTTTCTAATTCCAGTTCCCTCAGTGAGGATAGGATACCCTATCACACCTAGTGGGAGTTGGAGGGTGTCATATAAAACTAATCGAAAACTGTCGATATTAGTGGCGAGTCCATAGTTTTCGGGGTTGCTGATGTGAACAATCAGTTCCGATGCCGTTTAAATCCAAATTCAATTCCATTAGTCACCTGAAGCAGGAATTCTAACATGTAAAAATAATTCAATACGACTGATATTGGTACGCATGCATAGTTTTGGGATCGCATAGTTAAATATTGGCATTCCTGATGCCGTTTGTCCGATTCAAGTCCCCATTAGCACCAGGAGGGGATGAAATTATAAGATGTAAAATTATCGAAAGCGACCGATATTACGTTGAATTTTTAGCTTTCAGTGTCGCTAAGTTAATTGATGGCGATCCTGGTAACGTTGAGGTCCAAGTTCAGTCAGCTGGTGCAGGACCCTCTTAATATTCCTAGGGGAAATGGCAGTTACAAACACAAAATGAATTTAAAAAAACGAGCAATATTAATGTCTTATTCATAGTTTTCGGGGTCCCTAAGTTGATTGATAACTATTCGAGGTTAGCCTTCGGTGAATGTAAGATCACATAGCACTTTTAAGGAGAGTGGAAGGTTGTAAATGATTCGAAATGATAAATATCAGTGTAGAGTCCATGGTTTTCGGGGTCATTGAGTTGAATAAGAACACTTTCGATACCGTTTAAATTTAAATTCATCCCCAATTAGTACACCTGGAGAGGAATGTAGACATGAAAAAAACAATAAAAAACGACTGACATTAATACCGGATTCATAGTTTTTGGGGATTTTAAGTTGATTGGCGACACTTGCTACACCATTGAAGTTTGTTGTGAATCCCATTGGCAGCCTTGGAGTGATGGAAAGTGGTTGACATGTAAAAATATCAAAAACGACCGATGTTAGTATGCAATTCATAATTCTCGATGTCGCTGAAATTAATAATTACACTCTCAATAGCGTTAATTTCATGTTCAGCTTCTATTGGCGTTTGAGGTGAGAAGGGGTGAAAAATGAAATGTTTTAAATGACTGAGATGAGTGTTCAATCCATAGTTTGAGTACGTCATGCTATTAGGTTACAATTACCACAATATTTAATCCTAACTTTAGGCATGAACGGGCAAATTAGCTGGATTGGGAATTTGCAGGGCAAACACCAAAGGCTTTCCTCGCACGTCTATGTATATTTGGAAGTGCATGTATGAATATATATTCCAACGTAACTCCGAAACGTCCGGAACAATTTTAACCAAACTTGGCAGACACATGACATACAATCTAGAAAAAAAAAATTGTGGGAACAAGACGCTTCCAATTCCATTTATCCATATCCGTATTTATCCGTAAGTCGATTGGACAGGATAATCTCAGTTTTCATAATTTTAGCATTGTTAAGTTTTATGTTTTCGAAACACATTACAATACATACATATGTATGTATGCATGTATGTATAATGTTTTCGTTCTTAACTCACATCAACATTAATTTATCTTTAGACATGACAGTTTACACTTCGCTTACATAACATTCACTCATTAAGCCATTTGATGGTGGATTTATTTATCTTAAAAATAAATCCACCACGAAATGACTTAATGTAATACAAAATTTTATGGAATATGAGGCTTCTACCGGATCTGGATTCCGTTACCTGGATCCTCCTTCACATTCTACTGCAATTGTTGCATGAATTTCTGTGTGTGGCGACAATCAGGCAGTCTTCTGAACCCTTTTCTCGCAGCCACGGCTTCGTAGTCCCCGTTGCACTTCTGCATTTCACTTCGTATCGCTTTCACAGTGCTTAAGGAGCACTGAGCGGCTGTCGTGATTGCAGAATTTGGGTGCCCGGTGCGAATGATCATAATGCGCGTAACTCTTTCTCAATATTCTGGTGTCTTCCACTGGTCCATTGCAGTTCTATGCGACTTCACACCTGTATCTGAATCCAAAGAGAAGAAATATGTGAAAACGCAAGCAACACCCTCCGTGAACGCATATTTATATGGAGTCAAACCAGCCGTCAATTTTATCCCGAACAACATATATATATATAATTACCAATCCTTCTAGACAGCTGGACATTGACTTACGAAGCGAATGATCAATAGGGTTCGAGCCCATTTTACCGGCTTATTAGTTCGAATTTGGGGTGATCTACCCTAGTGCATGGACGGATCAGGATGGTCCTCACACATGGGCTACACGATCTGCGCGAATTTTGATCAATGTGGTTATTGTGTGTTTACATATATGAACATACTTGTGTGCGCGGGATCTGTGTTAAGTCAGCAGCACCTACACCAAAGTGTATTCGAGATGTGCGCTAATAAGACATTTGCTAGTATATTCCTACGTGTACAGCAGTTGCTGGTGCTACGTCCCATGGATGGCCCTTTGAACCTTTTGTTGTGATACATGTAGAGAACAGTGTATCCCTCTTCATTATCCACAAGTCAATGTATCATTGCAGCTTCTTGGGGCCTATTCTCACTCTTGTCTATGCCGTAGTGTTTCAATGCATGTACTTCGACGGTTCACGATCAATAGACCACTCTACTTGTGTTGCTGGATTATGTAATAGAATTGATTGTGCGTGCTCTTATACTCCGATTAGTAACTACGTTTATGCCATTGGATACACAAATTGCACGTTCTTTGTGGCTTGACAATTTTGCATTGCTATTGTGACGTGTACCGCTTGTTCATTAATGGTAACTCTCATGAGCCGGTACCTTGCCAATCCTTCTTTCTGCCTCAGGGTGGTTTTCCGTTGCCACTGGAAGTCTATATTTTCATATCTGTTTGGATTTGCTCCTTGCACATTGTACTTATATGTGGATCTCGTCACCAGGGCTAATTTTTTTTGTTGGAGAAAAGTACTGATAATAGTGGGTGGAAATGTAAAAAAAAAAAAAAAAAAAAACACTGTTTTGGTTTAATTAAAATGTTTTAATCAATTATTATATTGCAATGCAAATACAGATGTGATATGCTATTCTCTAAATTATATAGTTCTAGATATTTAGTTACTAGGATATATATATATATATATATATATATATATATATATATATATATATATGATTATCAGAATTTGAC
Source organism: Thermobia domestica (assembly GCF_964235325.1). Classification (NCBI taxonomy): domain Eukaryota; kingdom Metazoa; phylum Arthropoda; class Insecta; order Zygentoma; family Lepismatidae; genus Thermobia; species Thermobia domestica. Next base: position 141,072,209 of record NC_137459.1, on the reverse strand, counting down.
CTTCGATTTGTTGACATTTCAAAACAGAAGAACGAAATATAAACATGTTAAATTTAGCAACATTCATCACCTCAATGTTGAGAAATATCAGACGTCCTTTGTTTGCCAGCAGTACTTTATATTACGAGAAGGAGCGTAATATTTTGTTATGACATTTTCTCAAGGTATTTTATTTTTCCTAGGTTTATGATTTTACTCGTTTAAATCAGCAAACTTTCAGTTTTAACATGTTTCTAAATTGTCGCGTTACTAGGTATTTACATTACCCGCAAGCTAAGAGAGGTGAGGGATCTTTTTCATTTCTCCATGTCATGCGTTCTTGAGCTTGCTTTTCGATATAATTTCTACAATGTTGCTACATTTGTAAATAAAATTATGTGTATAGCTGTAGATAACGTAAGGACACCATAAATCAACGTTAGTACTAGTGGGGAAATAAAGAATTGAGACCTACAAACATAGAATATTTACTGGTAACGAACGTACACTGAATTGGTGGTTATTTGGTGAGAATTTCTTGATTTTGCGGAGCAGGTTCTTTTTTTGGTGGTATACATTTCGCGTTTGGAACTCCAAACGTCACCTACTGTCTTGAAAACATTGTTTCAGGAATTCCTCCCATCAAACTATGATTTGGTGGAGCACCAAAAATCCGACCCCTACTCCTCACCCGATATATTGCTTTGTATGTGTGTATGTGCGCCTGGTAGTTACTTTTCGTTTGGGGTTCCCTTTCTGAGGCATACTGCTGCGCTTCAATCTGTACGTCCTTGCACTTGAAGAGTTTGTCTTTCTGTGTAATGTTTTGAAATGTTAGTGATATTTTTCATATTTCCCTAGATATTCTGAACTATATAACTATCTTATCAAACTTCAAACGAGATTTTCTCAAGAACACGACAATATAATGGATGGCTTGTTAGTAATCTGTATGATGAAGGCTATCTAATAAACTTATTGTCTCTTCGATTCTGTATTGGGATCTCGTGATATTCTTGTTTGAGCATAGTATATTTGAAGTATCGAGTTAATAAAACACTACTTCAAACTTAAATAATTACAATTCCATACGTTCACAGTCTATATCTTCCCAATTATCATTAGAAATGTTTCAAACATGCGTCGTGAATATAACCCGAGCCCATTCACAGTAAATATGCTAACCATAACTATTATATTGTTCGTGTCAATATGTGACTATATATGCGGTTAATAAATTATAATTTGCAGTCATCATGGTAATTGATGTTGTGTAAAGGAACAATCATTTCAGGTTGTATTTAAATACTGCTACTTGTATTGCTTTCTAGGTTATGATACTTACATTTGTTGTCCTCATAAACTTCCAACCTTATGAATATTTCACTTATAATACACTTTTATCAGTAATTGAAATATAAAATTTTTGTCAATTTATGTGGAAGTGGTTTAACTCTCGAAAGTTAACAGACAGTATTTGACACAAAACGTTTAACATACTAATGTGCTCACTGTACCTAAGCCTAGTAATGTAATATGAATATCCACCCGCAATCGCACCAGAAAGTGAACTGATTTTTTTTCTTTCTTTCTTTTTAAGTTTGAGAATGTGTTGATACGTAAGTGAATAAGGGAACTTGAAAATGAGAAAGATGGATAAAAGTCGAAAGCCTGAGCATCAATATTCAGGCAGACTGGTAGTGGAATTCCGACATCCGACCCCCATAGATTCAGTGGACAATATAGCACGCTCTGAAAATTTCATCAATGCTGTGCATAGTAAATGAAGCTCGTCCCATTTCCAGAAGAAAGAATGATAAAAACGAGTGGATACACTCTGCATAAGCCACATAAAAATAGAGGTAGTACCACAGAACGCGAGCATTGATTATCATTTTGCCTCTTCTTCTGTTGTATTACGCCAATGTACCATATATGCTGCAAGCAATAAATTTAGGGGAAAAATACTATCCTTACTTGGTAATTATCTTTGCGCTATATTTTTACACTTGGATTATTTCACATTAAAAAAATAGAAATATCGTTGAACGTTATGAACAAAGCAGTTAGCAGTTTCGGTTTATCCTCTTTAGCAGTGATTTATCTATACCCCTAACACCCCCAGCGCCCCCTAAAATTTTCGGACACCCCCCGAAATAAATTTCTTACATCCCCCAACTAGGAGGGTGCAATATTAAAAAAGATTCATTCTCGTTCTGCCTAAAGCCCTCCAGGATGATCTTATCTTTAGGCATAACGGAAATTCCCATTCTGCCTAATTTTTGGAGATATTGAATTCTATGCAAGGAGGAAATTTTTAGGGAAATGCAGCATCGAAAAGCTTCACTCCTAGCGTGTTTATATGGAGATCGGAACTCACATAGCTATAAAATGGCTGTAGTAACGAGGGTAGGAACTAAATCGAAGCGGTCAAAATGCGAGAAAAATCTGACGAGGACAAAATCCAAGGGACAAAATCACAGGAGTATATATTGAATGTACCAGTGCACACCCTATATGATTATGTTTTCCTTCAATTGTCATGTATTCTAAATGTTGTCTGTATTTTTTTTTCAACTGAAATACTTTTTTCTTTCTTTTAAAATATTTAAAACTCAATAAAGCGTAAAAATGTTATAATAAAAGGTCAGATTCGCTTTAATTACTTTCACACATACCCATATGAAAAGTTATGGGTATTCCTATTTATTATATCTTTAATACATATGAAATACGTTTAGCATATTATAGTAAGACCATTCATTTTAATTAAAATAGTAACTGTGATGCTATTTGATTTTTAAAAAGTCGTTTTTGTATGGTAGCATATATCAGACTTTTGTTTTGAGCAATATATACATATTTATTTTAGTTCTGAAACACTGATCAAGATTTTTTTTTTTAGCAAAGATGAAAATGTAAAATATATACTTGCTATAACAGTCTTACATATTTTATTGGGTTTTCAGCATTTTTTAAATGTTATTTCCGTAAACTGATGAATTTTAGATAGCATTATAGATGTATAACAGTTGAAGAAAAATAACCATTTTTTAATTAATCTGTGCCTATGATTCTGTCGCTTCAATTTAGTCCGTTTTGTCTGAATTTTCCTTGGGATTTGTCCTCTTGAATTTTGTCCTGAATTCGTAATAATCTGTTTGGTAATTTTAACAGAGGCTGTAAGAAGAATAACTATTTCTTTAAGTTTCATCATAAAATTTAGATGTTATTCTTCCTGTTCTTCTCGAAAAAATGACGAGGATACAGTTCTTTATCAGCAGTGTTATTCAAATATATTTTGGTAAAGATGAATGTGATTTAAATATATATATATATATATATATATATATATATATATATATATATATATATATATATATATATATATATATATATATATATATATATATGCGGGCAAATGGAAAATTGATTGACTCAGTTGTAAGAAAGCCGTTTGACATTGTAACTGAAACGAACCTAAAATAAATTTAATTCGGTATGATATCAAATTATTTCACATCACGATTTTATTCACTTTTTCCGTAGTTCTTCCCTAACATGCTAAGAGTCGCAATACTTAAAAGGACCCAGTCCACGTCCTCAAGACATGTTTGGTCAAATTAAGTAAACAATGCAAGAGGAGGCATAAGTCGACTCTTAAGAAGGAATGTTAGTGCTCTACATCAAAACTCCTTTATAGGCTTCACCTTACCAGGTGATTTGTAGTGTTGCCACGAGACGAGACATTTCTCGTGTCTCGTCTCGTCTCGTCTCGTAAACGAGACGAGACACGAGACGAGACGGAACCCTTTTAGACGAGACACGAGACGGGACAGACTACTTGTCCCGTCTCGAAAACGAGACGAGACGGGACGTCTCGTGAAATGTCTCGTCCCGTCTCGTGTCTCGAAAATGCAAACGCTGGCGGGAATGGCCAAGATTGAAATTGCCAGTGGTCATATAGATTGCAAAAGGAAAATCCCCTTTGTGAGAAAACATGTTGAAAAGCCTTCATAGAAAAGTGTCCTCTGTCTATTGAATGAATCAATCGTGATACATGAGCTTCCAGGAATATCATCTTTAATGTCTTGTCCCCAATTCCCCTTGCTGTAAACTGAGGAATTCTCATTTCTTTTTTTCTTTTTTTTTTCATTTCTGGCTGGAATGATGACAAACAAAATCAAAGACAGGGAAGATTTTTACAAGGTCAAGAAACCGAACTACCACCCCATCTATTCAATTTGAAAACTGGATAAGGTCTACACTCATTACAGGCTGTAGTTGAAAGTTCTGGTTGAGATTGCGGATTCTCTGGTGGCGGTATTCTTTTTGCTATATGAACCGAAATTAACCGAAAACGGCAATTGAAGTATGTCATCTTGCAACTAATATTTTGTCTTCTCTCTCGTTCTCTCTCTCTCTCTCTCTCTCTCTCTCTCTCACACACATACACATAAAAATACACTTTTACCATTTTACCAATCGCTCGCTTATTATACAGCAGTCATGTTGTAAAATTCACCTCTTCGTTTGGAAGGCGGGCGCAGGACAAAAAAAGCAGATATTATCGACGAACCCTTCAAATTGTTTGCTTTCAGCAAATTTATGATACTAACAATAACACTTTAAATGAAGAGGTTTTACAGGGGGACCTTCGTTTTGTTACGCGGAAATGTTTGATCTGACCAGTGTGCGAAATTGCCCTCTGCTTCCAAGGTTCGCCGACTCTACTGTTCCTTTCCTCTTTTAAGGTCGCGTCATAACTACCCTTCTTTGAAAACCGAAGATGCAGTAAAATTGTGACGTCACGGCGGGAGCAGAAACAGCTTTCGCCCAAGGTCCTTGTCATTCACCCTTGTTTGTTTCTTTGATTTTTGCAGGAAAGTGAGTGATTCTTGCTTTCCTGTATTAAGAAAACATTAATTACTGTAGTGCTCGTGTTAGCCTATAAGCATGTCGAATTCTACACTAAGTATTTGTCGCAATTATAGTAGAAATGCTACGGGTTCCAAAGTTATTTATCATATATTTCCCTCGGTTCCTGTGCGGAAAGTTTGGCGAAAGAAATGCTGTCGGAAAGATATCTTTAAAGTTGAAAACGCCAACGTCTATTCCGATCATTTTATTCCCGAAGCTTATGGACATAATTTAAAATGTGAGCTTCTAAATATTCTACCCAAGAAAAAGTTTAAACAAGACGTGCCTTCACTAAACTTACCTTTACTATACGGAACCGTGTTGATGTAAATAATGAAAGAATTAAATGTACGGAAGTTAGGTGTTTAAAGAAAAAACAAATCAGACATTGGGGTGCAGCCAGATGAAATAACTATTGTGACTGAAATAAAAAATAACTCTTTGTTTATGTTATTTTTCGTTTGTTTTGTGGAGAGTGAGGGGCATAAACCAAAGGAAGAGCTCTCCTTTTTGCGTAAAGAGAACGAAAAACTGAAGTCTAACAGTAGGCTATGTACAAAGCCAAAATAATATGTTTACAAACGAAGTTAATAACCGGTGGTGGATATATTACGAAAAAGTTTTATACAGGGCCAAGTAAATATGCTAATGAATGGCAAGAAAAAACTAAGATGGGTTGATTAAGATATCATTCGTGCATTAACACAACATGCCTCATTGATAAATTATACAATCATCTGCGGTTACAAGTTCGAATCCCCGTACCCAATGTGTCAACATTTCGACGTTGTATGATTGCGAATAGATCACGACAATATAAGAAACTTTAATCCAAAATGGCCACCCAAAAATCAACTTTTTTTAGACCACTAGCTAATCTGGGTGTACTGTCATGAGTTTGTTACACAAACGGGGCAACCAACATATAGTGGCACACACCCTGCGTTTATGGGAACAGATTTGTACCATGGAGGTGAAGACTGGCCCCAAGCATTCTTTGGTCCGATGTGTCGTTCAGCTCCCATTACTATGGCACTGTGTTAGAGCTTACTGTGCAGTAACATATAAAATTTCAATCAAATACTTTCCATTACTCAATAAAATTATTTGGTTCCGAGCTTTTTTTTTTTTTTAAAAAAAATAATAACTGCAACAAATCTAAACACGCTAAAATGAAAAGTAGTTTTTGGATTGGTATGGAAACCTAAAGGCTGGAATATATGAAATCAAAGTGTACACACATATTTATCTCCATATCTCTCTATTTATCTATATATCTTTCCATCTGTCTGTCTGTCTGTCTGTCTGTCTGTTTCTCTCTCTCTCTCTCTCTCTCTCTCTCTCTATATATATATATATATATATATATATATATATATATATATATATATATACGTATACAGACACTATAAAGCAAGTGGGCTGATAGTACACAATAGTGTCGGGGATGGTGACACCTTTACATCGAACTTTGCTTGTCGTGTAAACATTATTTGACATTAGTGTCTTCATCTTCAACGTACCTATGAGCAATTTACTGTGTATTCGTGTATTGTAACTGGTGAAACAAATTTCAATGTTTCAGAATGTAAAAAAAAAATAAAATAAAATAAAAAAAATAAAAGCCAGGGTCGAGAAGCCTCAGACAACTAACAGCAGAGATATATTATCTTGTAAACTATTTGTCCTTGCCTTGTGAGCTTATTTGAATTTATTTTTAAGACCTTTAGGCAACTTTGGCCCACCCCGAATGGATGATGATGGGGAAATTAGTGGAATGAAGAAAGTGGTAGGATACTAGACAACTTCGAGAAAACACACACATTCGAAAAATGAAATGAAATGAAATGAAATATTTGAGTTTTAGGTCCCACGGTAATGCCGGTTAGGCTAAAGGAGACGGTGATGATGAGTAATGAATGAAATAGTGGAATGAAGAAAGTGGGATGAAACGGGAGAACCCCGAGAAAACCCACGCACACGGTGTTTGTCTACCACAAAGTTCACTTGGCAGGGGCTGGGATCGAACCCGAGACCCCAAACGCCAGAGGTGAACGCTCTACCACTGAGCTACCGTGGCCCCACACACATTCGATGTTTGTCCACCACAAAGCTTACATGGCACTAACCGAGATCGAACCGACTACCACATACACCAGAGGTGAAGGCTTCACGGTGTAGTTACCGTGACATTTCTTGTCTTTGTGTTCTGGTTAGTACTTTTAACTTAGTTGTATCTTGATTAGCATGGTGCAGCCTGCTACATTTAACTTTCATGGTATGCTGCCATATTTTTTACGAGACAAGACGAGACAAACGAGACGAGACGAGACGAGACGGGACAGAACCTCTCGAGACGAGACACGAGACGGGACGAGCGCATTTTTTCGAGACGAGACACGAGACGAGACACGCTTTACACGAGACGAGACGAGACAGCCTGAAGTCTCGTCTCGTCTCGTCTCGTGGCAACACTAGTGATTTGCCTTATATACATAATTTTATACTATATGCAACAGTATCATACATACTTCTACTTTCATATTTATATTGTCAATGTAAATAGCGGTAATACAAAATATAAATATCAATATTGAAATACCTGTATGTTTTTGTAGTTTCAATCAAATCAAAAGGTCAGGTAATCGTGGATAAGGGCCGTCTTACGCATCCTTTTGCATTGTTTGCTTAAATCAACTGCCCACACCTCATCAATCGCCTGATCTCAATCCGGTTGAGCGTTATGGTACTGACTGGAAAAGAAACTTCGCAAGCGCAGCATTACGAGTAAAAGTTCTTTGCAAACTGCACTTGAAGAGGAATGACTTTCTATAACAGTCGAATATTCTCCAAATTTGGCGTACTCGATGCCGAAGCGCCTTCTAGGAGTAATTAGTGCCAAAGGGTACCCATCCAGGTATTGAATCATGCACAAATCATTTTCTTTCTGGACGTTTCGTACGTGTACGAATACTTTTGACATATCAAAACCATGTCCACTTTTGTTTCTTTTGCTATTATTTATCTATGTTTCCACATTCACGGAACGTTTGTTTTGTAAATACTAAAGAACTTAATGCAAAATGCAGTGCCGTTTGTTTCAATACTCTATCACCAAGGAAATCAGAGCTACAGGCATTTATTAATAGTTTGCAGTCGGTGTACGAATACTTATGACTTTAACTGTATATATTTGCAAGGGCATAATTACATGTTTTAACTTTAGTAATTGTCTTGATGTTGGCGAAAAAATATTTGAAGACGCAATTAATACTACAATGCATTTTATGTCATCATTCTTTGTTCATTCCTTTTCCACTTATTTGTTCGTCTGAATATCTAAATTTAGTCACTTTCTGGACATCATGGGAATGGATTGCGATGTTTACACGAATACAATCTCGACTTATCCCTGCACTTTGTATTGTGCGTAAATGTATTCATCATGTGACAGATTTCCTGGCACACTGACGCATGTTCTTTTTTTCTTCTTCTTCTTCTTTCTCCTCCTCTCTTTCTTATTTTCTTCTTCTTCTTCTTCTTCTTCTTCTTATTATTATTATTATTATTATTATTATTATTATTATTATTATTATTATTATTATTATTATTATTATTCCAATGGTTCAACTATAGAGTAGATTTGGAAAGACCCTCTGATTCCCAAAACGACTTTCTTAACAGTACAAACACAAAATAATAATAATAATAATAATAATAATAATAATAGCCTAGAATATCATAAGGTTCAACATCATATACTCACAAGGGACAATTCTAATTTGGTGAATTCAGTTGCTGAAAGTAATTGCTAGCTAGCACTGGAATCAGCACCAGAAGAAACAGAGGAAAAGAGGGTGTTTCGTGGCAGACTTTATACAGGATGGGAGATAAATGAGGGCAAAGTGCGAAGATAGAATGTAGAAAATGTCTAGAAATGTCATGCTAATTTTGAAACGAGTAGAGGGATTGAGGTCAAGAGTTGGATATAAGGAGTGCGTGTAGAGATCCACTGAATAGGTGTAATGTGAATCATGGGGGACATCTGGAAAGCTGTCATGTTGGGCTTAGCGCAAGAATAATATACGGGAAAGGGGTCATGCGACATATGACTCTTGACGCACAGTGTCCAGTAAAATCAAAGTTGTACTTCCTGTTATACAGGTCTGAAACTGCACTGGCCACTATTAAAATCAATACTGGTCAATGCGGTTTGGGACCTCTATAACATCAAGTGTGTTGCCAAACTGTAGTAAATGTGACGTGAATGAGGAACTAGAGACCCTGTAGTACGGTCCATGAGTATATTGTATACACGAGGGGTAGCAAGAGATAGTGTGAAGATATGTGTATTTAGACACATGGCAAATATCTTATTTTGAACAATGGGACATTTTATTTTAAAAGAACATTACAGTGAAAATAATAACCATTCATTTTAAGTTAAATCACCTTTCGACTTTTTTTTTTTTTTTTTTTTTTTTTTTTTGCTAAGTTCATTTGCCTTTGCTGTCTGTCATTTACTTCTTACGTTTGCAATTTATCAATTAATAAAAATAACAGATTGCTTCCCCGTGCGCATTCCTACCATCACCTTACCTTGGTTAATCTACGAACACGCACTTTTTCATCGAGACGCAAATCAGAGTGAATAATCCAGAATATGAACCCGGAAGGAACGTTATACAAAATCGATTGAGAGACTTTTGAAAGGGACAGTCGACATGAAGTTAGAAACGAGTTAAGATGTAGACCGCGAACCTCACTTTGGAATTTACGATTGAAATAGCCTTGCTCTGTCCTGTAGAGCACCTTTGTTTCAGCTAACGTCAGATAGATGTTAACGACGATGCATTGTTTCTTTTTCTTTCTTTCTTTCTTTTTTTTTTAGAAGAGGTTTCGACTCTAACTAAAATTGTGGTCTTCGTAAAGTTGGTTTCTCAGTCCTTTGGTTACTTGAACGACCAGCCAACCAAACAGAGAGATGGACGGACGTCGGCCCGCTGGAGGAATCGTCAAGAGGGCAACAATCAGACCTGCAAGTAAGTGCAAATAGGTTAACCTTTCCTGAAAGTTACTCCCTTCTTACCCCTTTTCACCCCCTTTTACATTACAGTCTGTTTCTTTTGTACATGCTAGATTTTATTTACACGCAACCCAGGTCGGATCCCGTACCTCACATTTTGTCAAGTTCAATGTATACAATATCCTGGGCGCAACTTGTCGGTTCTGATATCCCCTATTACGTTTTTTGTAAGTGCATCATCTGAGCTCCCAGACCGACAAGGGGCGACTGCACAATAGAATCGAATCCTGGAACATCAAGAATAATGTTTGCAACGTATAACGCAATAAGTAGTTCCACTGGATGAATGGGTTGGGGTGGTACCTTGCACAAAGACACGCCAACAGAGTTCTGATATAATGACCCACTCCAACAAAACATGCTGGTTATAACACTGGTGACTCTTCTCACAGCCAGTTACATAAAATTGGCAGTTAAAATACTGCTCACATCACGCCTATTCAGTAGAGCTCTACAAGCATTCCTCATATCCAATATTTGATCTCAATCCCTCTATTCGTTTCAAAATTAGCATGGCATTCCTAGACATTTTCTACGTTCTATCTTCGCACTTGGCCTTCATTTATCTCCCATCCTGTATACGGTCTGCCACTAACACTCTCTTTTTCTGTGTTTCTTTTTATGCTGAATCCATTGTTAGCAATCACTTTCAGCAATTGAATTCACCAAACTGGAATGGTCCCTTGTCAGAAGGCCAAGTGAGTCTAATTAGAAATAGAAAAAAATCACTCTGAGTCATTATGAAATACTTTGGTGTATAAAATTGGATTCTGTTCTATATAGTATTAATTAATGTAAGGAAGTTGATATGCATACAAACATTAAATAAATCTTTCAAATTTGTCGAACTGAAACAATAACTGAACAAGTCGTAGCAGAATTAAAACTGACTCTTGTACAGCCAAACTAGGAACAAAAGAATAAATAGTAGTGAGTAGGTACATTATATGTTAATATTCTAGTGTTCTGTAGCTCCAGCAGCTTGTCACGTGATGCTAGAATATTTGACAACACACTAGATACCGATATGTTGATTAGTCAGAGAACTAATAAATAGAGATTATTGTAGTTATAAAGAGTTGTGAAACATTTTATAAAGATGGCAGCCTTGTATCGATAACTCCTTGTAGAACTCCAATGGAACAAACATTACGAAAGCGGATAGAATCGTTGAAGAATATATACATATGCACTCATTAGAATAAGTGATATAGAAGTAATGGGTGAAAACAAGAATTAAAGTCATTGGTTGAAAATTTCACCCCACTCATTTTGCAATACTATTATGACACTTTAAGACTATCGTTGGTTTTAATAGTGCCCTATATGCCAATGTGCCCTATATTCGAAATCGCACTTACTAAAAGCTCTAATTGTTTGAATTTACATTTGATTTGAGTTTGACTATTAACCAACAAACTCCATATCATATATTTTTTTTATGCAATTATCAAAGGATGCCGTTATGCAGAACAATAAGACAGATATTGGAATCTGTTACCGTCAGGCAGACAAGTAATTATGCATGCGGGAACATATATTAACGTGATAGTTTATTATTAGAAACTAGAGTGACACACTGAGATGTTTGCCGCTAATTATAAGGAATCATCATGGTGCCTCTTTTCTTTTTACAACCAACATCACAAATGTTTTAAGCAGTGTTATATATAACATTCTAGTATGGCGCGACACACAGATTGACAATTTCCCTTTTGTAATTAGGATGTTCGTTTTGACTTGAATATTATAGTTAGTTTCTAGCCCATTATAAACTGTTTTCAGCCCGTTATTAACCGTTTTCAGTCCAAAAATAAAGGATATGTGCTTAAATCATTACGAAACTGAATTGATCGGGGCGATTCTTGCATTTTTTTTTCAACTGATCTTTGATCGAGGGTGTAGTGAATACTATGTTTTATTTTTCTGTCAAGACTTTTTTTTCCTAGCTAATTTCAAATTTTATGTATTTAGTTATAATAACAGAACTATGACAAAATAATATTATACAGTAATGGATGAATGCTTTCCTGTAGCTACATACTATTCCTGAGTATTGCTCGAGAAAGTGTAGCATATCCTCTTCCCCTCTTAAAATAGCTACACGCAATTTAATTTCTTTATCAACTTTAATTAGGTTCAGAAAACATCGGCAAGAGACAAGAGAGAGAAAGTAAGAGAGAAAAAATGACTTTTAAACAGGAACTTGTTCCTCTACGAAGAACTGACATTCAACAAGTGGTGGATTCTCTTAACTTTTGAGCACATGTTGGTCGACGTCAATTTCAACGAAGTTGAATCTTTTCAAAAGCCGTTAATTAGAATGCTAATATTTCTCATACGGTAGCTGTAGGCGATTTGATAATGGGGAATGTCATTAGTGTGAATTATTGAATGATGAATACTTAATATTGTAAGCTGAAGTGATTTTTTCTTCTTTTTTTTATCTCAAATAGAATGTTAGCCAGATATACTCTTCAGGATAGAGATGTACTGTCAATACATTAAATTCATTATTTTGTGAACCGAAATTATTTTTTCCCCAATTGATGGAAGTCCAATTAGTCCATTCTAGCCATATATATATATATATATATATATATATATATATATATATATATATATGATATTTTTTATTTCTTTTTTTATTGTTGAGTCCTTTTCTGTGATGAAAAGTATAGAATGAAAATACAATTATCCTTAATTGACCGTAATCAAGTGTAAAATAATAATAATAATAATAATAATAATAATAATAAACTTGTTGAACACATCATTTTGGCAAATGATATTCACGGTAAATGCAAAAAAGTACGATTTTGCTGATAAGATTGTGGTTACAGACATGCGTGTGCGTGTCAACTCAAAAGTACGGTTCATCACTCAAGATATATATATATATAAAAAAAATATTCGTAAAAGTATTTATTAAACTGATATGTTTGCGAGGATAGGGATTCAAGATCTGAGAGTCCTCTATTATCAATAAAATTGAGAGTTGTCATCAGTAAAATAAAAATTTGCGCGCATCGAGTATATGCACTCAAATTAGGTTACAAAGAGGAAAGTTGATTTATTTCATTCGCTTATTTCCAACTGACCGATGTATGATGTAAAAGAGCGGTTCTGTGATCGCAGAAATGACAGTGAGAAATACGTAGAGAGAGAGGGCGACGTAGGGATGTGGAATAAATCAAGTGCTAGTAGTGTAATAGTAAACAAGTGATAGCAGTGTAGTACAGTTTACGGAAAGCTATTGGCTACGCTGTAAATGCTGTTGTTTCCCTTTCATCACTACAGCTTTCGACTCCATGTTTGATAGCTGACCTCTTGTTCTCTCTGTGTGGTTTACTGAGAATAACGAGAAGAAAACTTTGGCGATACAAGGCAGCCAGTTTAAATAACTGGTAATATGTGTGTAGTTTCAAATCCCTTCTCACTAACGATATTCTAAGAGGCATGATATTACAGTTTAACGTGATATCCACCCAATGCATGTAACCTCCGACTGGATATGGAATCTGGGTCTTTCATGCCGAAGGTGGAAATGCTAGTCATTGGGCTACCAGAAAGTTAAATTAGTTTGTTTAGTAGAATGTAATTTATTATTATTGGGCAACTTTCTCATTTTCGTCTTTCGTTTGATTACATATAGAACCAGGCGCGCACCAAGATTTTTTTTTTTTGTTGGGATTGGCCTAAGCTTTGCAGGACTGCTACATCTATGTGCTATAGAACGGGTATTATTCTGCACCCGAAAAGACGATAGGCAATTGTAAAATAATTCAACTTATAAAAGATTTAGAATTTACATTTCTGGGCTGTCGGCATCCATGTCCATTTAGCCTTTCTCGTTTGAGGGATGAAGTACCTCGGTGAGCACACCATCCGAAGAAACGGAAGGAGGAAAGAATTGGAGATAGAAGGAAACAGCCTGAGACCTATAATTTAGACACCACCCCGGCATTTGTCTGGTGTGAATGAGGGAAACCCAGAAAACCTCTCTCAGGATGGCGGAAATGGCAAAAAAAAACATCTTACACTTTCTGGACCGAGTAACCTCCCGGTAATCGAACCCAGGACCGCTCGCGCCAAAAGGGAGAGCGTTAGGGACTACGTTAGTATATAATAATTAAGAATATGTCTTCAATGTTATGGTATGCAAGCCTTTCGTTTCCTAGTTAGTTATGAAAACAGAGAATATTTATTTAATTATTTTGAAACACCATATATATATATATATATATATATATATATATATATATATATATATATATATATATATATAATATTAGGGTGGTCCAAATTTATATGGGGAGAAATAAATTTAGGAATTTCTTTGGACTCACCCCCTAAAATGGTTCCGTATGGGACCAAATTAAGCCAGGAGAAAAATTAGATCCATTGAATATATTTAAATGGTGCCCCAAACGACTTAAATTTTTGAATGCGTTTACAATACATAGTGTATGGGGAAAAGCTGGAATAAACTCTCGTAATTTAGAAACGGCTCAAGGGAATGAAAAGATGTCTTGGATAATGGAACTAGAGGAAGAGACCAGCCTAATCTTGTATACGTTATCATGGCGTCCGTCTTAAAGTCCGCCATTTTGAATTCAGGTCAAAATTTTTGAATAGGAAGAGGGTCATGTGACATATCTTCTTGAGGTAGCATTTCACCAGATGTACAAATTTGGTATTATTTTCAAGTTGCTTGTATTCTTGTAAGAGCATGAGAGCGTGTGAAAAACAAAATGCTTCATGTAATGCTATTTTATTGAAGTTATGGAACACAGATTTTTTGGAAGTCGAAGATAAGAATTTTGGAAGTTGTTTACATAAACTGAAAGAAAGTGCTTGTTTCGCTTTTTACTACAAATAAGTTTTTTTTCCATCTAGATGATTCATGGACCATTATGAGGTAAAAAAATATAACTTGGAAGAAGTTGAAATATCTCTTATTTATGTAGTATATTTTTGGTAAGTTATGAATCTTATTTGCTACATAGTTCACTTTGTAGCATATAGGAAAAGATTGTCTGTATTATCTGCAAAAGAATATGTTTGTGCTTCTCATTTTTCGTAAGAATGTAGTTGTAATCTTCTATTAGCTACACACCCCTTTCTGCACACCGTTTGCTACGTGGATGAATTAACCCTATTATCTTTCCTTGAAGATAGTCATTGTTATTTGGCCATGAAGTCGGATCACACTCAAGAAACCCTTTGGGTATTTTAAATATCTCGAGGAAAATTTGTTTGTTGTAACAAAATCACTGATTTCTCTTTTCACAAGAATTTTTATGGTATCGTCTCTTGCGTCAAGCCTCTTTGCTGCTTCACGGTTTCCCCTTATAGTTTTAATCCTTTCAACCATTTTTTTTTTTTTTGCTTTTCCATTATGGTAACTCTATCATCAAAAAAAACCCAATGCTACGTGTTCCTCCGTCAAGTACTAGAGTCGGCGTGAAGAGCCGAAAGAAAGAGCCACTTCAGCATCTATTTGTCTTAGCTGTACAAATATTTCAAAAATTGTAGATCTTGTAATGGTGAATGGGATGTTTGATCACATTTAAGCCAACTGTGAACATATAGTCGGATCAGAAAGTGCGTACTCTCCGAAGACCCGTTTCTATTTGCTTCGTTAAACGAAATAGTTAGCGAAAGAGAAATATTTTAAATAGTATCTTGCCTTTCCCATCCACCTTACATGGTGAATTCCTCCAGGCAAACAAAAGAAAACTCCTCAAAGAGGTATGCCACCCAAGAATATGATGGTCAGTTCTAAAAAATCCCTGCAATCTTCTTTACAGTGTTCTGCTTCTAGAAGTTTGATAGCAAAATTCAACATTTCATTTCTTATATCGGAAATATTGTTTGTTGCATCCTCATCATCAATTCCTGGAATAAAGTTAGGGCAATCTATTCTAGACCACTCGTTCTGAAAACACTTCAATAGGAGAACGTCCGTTTCAGATGCAAACGAAACACAGCAGTTATCAAATACACATTTTAAAACTAATTCATAAATGTGGTGTCTACAAGGAAGGTATAGAAGGTTATTTTGGAGCTACTGCTCTAGCAGAATGCAAGCACCATTGACAAGATCCATATTGCAATGAGTAGTGTCACAATAAACTACCTGCACGAACTTTACCAAGTTCCATTCTTCAAGCGAATGTACTATAGTAGAATCAATATGTTCTTTTGATGACGAAAAATGGGAACACCAATTAGCCTCTCATGACCATCTCCTGTAATAATTATTGATAACCTGCCGACAGTCTCTCTGCCGGTCAAATTCAGCAGTAGTTTTCCGTTCCAATACGCAACTAACGCACTTGATGCACTCTGAAATTGTTTCTTGTAGTTCTCTGCAACTTCACTACAGGTTTTCTCTCAGCATCGGTGAATGAAAGACTCATTTATTGCTAGTTCCTCTACATTATGGCCTAATGCCTCTGCCGTCGCTGTCAAAATATGTATTGCTGCTCTATGAATGATATTTTATCGATTAAGAGCAACACCAGTCTTTGACTAATAAAATTAGTTTTCCCCCGTTTTTACACTTCTTGGACGGTAGGGACACACACACATTCGTATTTACATTTTCTCTAAGATTCTCAACTGGGTTTTCCTCTTCATTACTTGAACTGCTCCATGTCTTTTGGCGTATAAAGTTCAAACAAATTATTTTCAGAAGTGCATTTTCTTTCGCGTTCCCCTTTCGTTTGAAGCCGTGCATATCCCTTTCGTTCTTTTCACGCCAAACTCATGTCTTTACTTTTAGTCGTGTAAGAATTATTAATCTGAATAAGAGAAATCTTTTCAGAGGTAATAATCCTTACATGACTAAAGCTATCTTTAAAATAGTGCCAGATTTGTGCTTCTGGTAAAACGATACCTCAAAACGATATGTCACATGACCCTCTTTTTATTTAAACAAAAATGACCTGAACCCAAGATGGCGGGTTTCAAGATGGCCGCAATGGCAGTACTATACAAAGTTGCATATGTTTCTTCCCCTATTTCTATTATCCATGGTATCTTTGCGTTACCTTTAGCCGTTTCTAAGTTACATGAGTTTATTCCAGATTTTTTCCATATACTATATACTGTAATCGGATTCAAAATTTTAGGTCGCTTGAGGCACCATTTAATATTATTCAATGAAGCTAATTTTTCTCTTTTCTTAATTTAGTCCCATATGGAACCAATTTAGGGGATGAGACCAGCCCGATCTGAAAATGTATATTTATGGACCACCCTAATATATATATATATATATATATATATATATATATATATATATATATATATATATATATATATATAGATAGATAGATAGATAGATATGGTGCTTCAAAATAACACCGACAACATTTGGGAGGTGATTCCTGACACCAAGATAAGAAAAAAAGTATAGACCAATCTGGGTGCACAAATGCTTCCTTTACGTAATACGTACTCTATTAATATTACTAGCTGAACCTGCGCTCTGTACACATCGTATCATTCACATGTGTGCATGAATCTCTTTGTACTTCCTCCCAACATCTGTACGTTTCCCTTTACAGACCCAACTGAAAAACGTCTTGATAAAAATCGGCAAAGACTATCATAATGGGGAGATTTTTTTCCATTATTTTTTTTTTCAATATCTCGCACCGTTTCCAAGATTTGTGCCTACTTCCTGTTGGTGTTTTTAATTCTTGTATGATTAGTGTTTTCTTTCTTCGTATGTGCAGTATGTAATATGCAAACACATTACATACAAAAATAATTATAATTTAAGTGACACGATGTTCATTGGGGTAAGATATATTCCAAACAATAAAGATTTGTTTTATACTGTACACATGGTTATCCTTCGTTTTTCACTATCATTTGGCCATGAAAATAACGCCTGAGAGACACGTAACCCATGTGCACAACTATATGGTGTTGGAATGTATAACACGTAGGTTCTGGTGCTTTACTTAAAAAAAAAAAAAAATCAACAATTTCGTGTACCCCTAAACATGTAATAAAGAAGTAACGGTATTTTCTTTAACATTCAGAAAGAACTGGACAATATGCGAAATTTGGAATCGATCAGTGAATACTGTACGTTTCTCGCATTTGTGGTTTTCGAGATCTTATTGTCGAAAAGCCTGGAGACAAACATACAAACCTAGCATCACTTACAAACCTAACAAAGATACCGTACTGTCCTCCCGCTTTACTATAGCACATTTAAATGTAACATATTGACATTCAATCTGGAAAGCGATATATAACTATTTCCGTTTATTCGCATTAATAATACTTTACGTTTTAGACACTATTTTTCTTTAAAATGAAAACTTCGACAAGATGAAACTTTTAAAATTAACTTGGGCTAGTCTTACCACGAATCATAGCTCATGTAGTCCTTACCATTGTATATGTATGATGCGAAGTAAAATTATATGTATACAGGGTGTTTCAAAACAACACCGACAACGTTTGGGAGGTGATACCCCACACCAAGATAATACAAAAAGTACAGACCAACCTGGGTGCACAAATGCTTCCTTTCTGAGTTATAGGTTGACGAAAACATGGAAAAATGAAATTTAAATGTCCATAGCTCCAAAACTATGGGATCTACCGTAGTCGGTTCAAGATCTCACTTAGAAATTAGTATGTGCCCCATCCAAATATCCAAGTTTCAGAATCCCGCGGTACTTCCGCAACAATTTTCATAGAGATAATTGGTGAGTACTTCAAACTATATCCCCGTAGCCAAACTCCCTGGAATATAAAATTTGCGTGAGTACCTTAAGATTCTGAAACATGAATTTTTTGGATAGCGCACATAGTAATTCCTGACAAAAAGTTTTGACCCGAGTACTTCATATCCCAACCGAAGGGAAGCATTTGTGCACCCAGGTTGACCTATACTTTTTATCTTCTCTTGATGTCAGGAATCACCTCCCAAACGTTGTCGGTGTTGTTTTGAAATACCCTGTTTATATTTTAACACGCTTCAGGATAAATTGTAAAGTGGTGGATATATATGTATGTATGTGTGTGTGTGTTCGTGGATAATTTGCTTTACAACTGTTTGATTTTAGTGTAAAATGTTGTACGGTTTCAAGGTTTCACAGTACTTCACTCCAGAAAGTTGAAATTGGTAAAGAATAACGTAGTGCTATTACTTATCCTCCGATTGTTATCGAGTTCAATGACAAATGAATCAAAGCAGATTATGCTTTGATATAATATTATGCATATTACTTTGAATCTTTTTCTGTAAACCCCTGTACATAGGATTAAAATCAATCAAGAATGAGTGATGAATTTCGTTCCCAAATATGGTATGGATTACTTCCCCGTACCTCTCTCAATGCGTATATATATTTATATTAATGGGAGAGGTACGAAGAAGAAAAAATATTAAATTTCCATGGAATATGGTGTGTAACTTTTGAGGCTTCGCAATAATTACTAGGGAATTGAGAGTTAGAGAGTGAATGCCCCCCAAGCTTATATATATATATATATATCATTCGTAAATATCATACTGTGATGCATATGTGTTCAGTGAGCTTTGTACAACCCCAGCTCTTGCAGTTGAAGCCAATCAAATATCAGGATTTGCTTATCCTTGCCTGAAGATTTGAATAAAAATTATAACTTTCGTAAAACATATAATTTTGTGGAATGTTGTATTTTTTTTCTGAGACTTTTCAATGATCTCAATTGTTTGTAGTTGAAGAGGTGAAATAGTGATGTATTGCGATCTCCCAAGTTGCGGATTGCATATTTGTCCTGAATATGTTTTAAGACAATCTTTTTTTTTATATATATATATATATATATATATATATATAGTAAACGTAGTGGACCTTATGAAGAGTCGTTCTGACGCATGATTTGTGTCATACTAAAGAGTTCGACTAACATATGTTTTCTGCTGTAATCAGGCATTTAGTATGAAGCTAATAATACGTCAAAACGACTCTGCATAAGGCCAGTGTGTTTTGTCGGACATTAGATATTTACTGTATAGTTTTGGGTTGAAATTAGTGAGAGTGAAGATAGTTTGTTGCAATAATGCACATCACCACTATTTCGTTAATCAAATAAAACACTCCCACTTGAATATACATATATTAGCATCTAGGAAAACGAGATCAATGAACGTAATTATACTGATACTAACCATCACCAAATGTATCCACGATTATTACCAGGTGGTTTGCATCAAACTGAGAAACGTTCCTGTATTACGGCCCTCATTTATATTTTGCAGTCAATACCGTTCTTTCCTCCTCTATATTTTACGGCATTGTTTATAATATGGTATAGCATTCTTAAATGCTACATATAACATATCCATAATATTTGATATTTAGTGATCTGTTTTGTGTTGGAGTCTTTAAAAAAGTGTTTTGGGGAACATAGAGAAAATAATATATATTAGAACAGCATTAAAGTATATAATGTGTACGAACAAACAACATTAAGATATTCAAGCAAAATTCTGTTAAAAAGTATTGTCATTTTGTGTACTGTATTACTGAAAGAAATATAGAAAACTTCGTACTTGTGTTATCAGGGATTTCTAGACGACACAACTTATTTTCTTCTCGGAATGGTGCTTCTAATATCAGAGTATGATTACATTAAATTAGGCTTAGTATTCTCTAGTGTTTTACTGTATTCAAAATTCTTGTCTTAAATAAATAAATCATATGAAATAAGTCCTTCTCTTTGTCCCCTGTGTTTCACAGATAACAATTCTTTTATTGTAACCGCTGCTGTTATCAAGAATAAAATGCGGGAGTGACGCATATGAAATTTCCATATTTCAGTAACCTTCGTAGAAAGGATGCATTGTCCATAAATATCTCTCAACTAGCCTAGTGGGAATTTAAGAGTGTCTGTCTTCTTCTGATATTTGTGTTTTTCTCTCTTTCACATGTTTGTTTTTTATTCATCCTTTCTTCAACCTTTCTCTATCCCTTTTTCTGTGTCCCAAGTTACTGAGAACAGCTCGAGGACGTTTTCTCTTCATTTTCCATTTATGTGTTGGGAGTAGAACCTAAGGTCCGACAGAAGGCGAAAGAGGTTTGACTAGGTTCCGCTCCAATACACTAGCTTGGAATTGGGCGGGAAGGCAAACAGGGGGCTATTTGATTATCGACCCAGCTCAAAGTAAGCGGGTGTTCTAAATCCAGGAACCAAGGCGACAAGAATGACTTCGGATTTGCGCAGGCCAAAGCTTGGCAGATCAGAGGGGGCCTCAACAAGATGGAAGAGAAGATGGAAAGTGTCACCGTGTGAGATGCAGTTCAGCGTCTCTCCCTTTCCATCAAAGTTTCTAAAGTTCTCAACTTCCACGTCAACTCTTAATCTTCCAGCTAAATTGTCGCCGTCCTCACATTGCGATTCGCGGAACCTGAACTGCTGACATGTCTTACGGCTGTGTCTACTGTGATGCATACATGCAGGAAGTTTTCGATTGAATCCCTGTAACAACTGAACAAATGATAATTAACGTCTTGTGGTGATCGAAGTATTTCATGTTTCTCCGAATTAAACAGGAGAAACGAAAAAGGGAAATATCGTTTATGTAATTAATATAACATGAGATGAGTGCAATAATGTTTTGAAGTTGAGAATAATATACTGTATAATAAAATTGCGACTTATTTCTATGTCAAACTGCGACTTCATTGAAAGAACTTTTTTTTTTTTTTTTTTTTTTTAGATATATCACTAATATACCGAATTTTTCGGTTTAACTTCACATCATAACCGTTAGAAGAAATGTAAACTTGTTCTTTTTCTTTTTCACTTGAACATTCCACGATTATGCTCCGAGGTTAGCCGTGAATTTTCCCAACTGTAAAATATGTGTAAAATATGTTTGGCATATTCTGAATGCATATTTAAATAGCCCCTCCAAAGTTGTAGTTTCTTCCAAACTTTTAACTGGTATTATGCATAACTTAATGAGGTTATGATACAATTAAGATTTTCGAAAAGTGAATCCAGACAATGGTAAAATTTTAAGATAAATTCAAAGGCATATGAAAAGCATTATCACAAATAATGTAAGTAATGCAGTTTTCAACTTAGTATACGTTTTTTTTATAAAAAAAATAAATAAAATGACGCTGCATTCAATAAGGACACTGAAGGACAGTGACTTTGTACTTATACCACAATTAAACAAATAATGCTAGATTGAAGTAATAACTTTGGTACTTTGTTGTATAAATAAAAGTGTAATGCATGTGTAAGCTTTCAACAAGGTACAAAACAAAGTATATTGTCGCAGTAAGAATAACGTATTGAAACTAAATAACTAGCTCAATATGGTCTATTCAACTCGGAGGTTCAAAAAATACTTCGTTCGCAAATGCTCTCCATTGACTTCTATCTTTAGCCAACTGGATACCGTTTCTATTTTGTATTCCTATTCCAGCGATATTCATCTTAATATTGTTCTCCTATTTGCGTCTAGGTCTTACTAATGTCCGTTTTCCTTTTGGATTTCCAGTTAACATGTCGAAAGCGTTCCTACTTTATTTCATTCTCGCTACATGAAGTGCCCATCTGATCCTTCTAGATTTGATGTTTCTAACAATATTTGGTAAAACTGTATAAATGATTCAGTTTCTCATTATGAAGTTTCTATTATTCCCCACTTCCGTCCCTGTTGTGTCGTCCATATATTGACCTCAGGATTTTATTATCATACACTTCTAGTCTGCGTTCCTCCTTCAGAGTAAGAGACCATGTTTGGCAACCATACAGCATAACAGGCATGAATATAGTTATATATACAGCTTCAAATTAAAGCTTCAAATTTCTCGACAGAATTGACGAAGACAAAATATTTTGAACTGAATAATAACACGAATCGTTTGCTTCCAATCAATATTTAATTTATTCGTGGATATGGATTTGGCAAGAACAATATATTAGTGTGTTCAAATGAAAACTTGATAAGTTTCCAGAAATGTTACGTAGGTGTCACACAGTAAAGTAATTCATAGATATGAAGCTCGTATGTGTAAACGAAGCAAGAGAATATTTGATGCAAACCAAAACAACAACTTTATTTTACGTTGATACATTTTATACAAAATTTATTAGAAGCAACATAGTCAGTAATGCGTTTCAAGTGTACATTCATTAAAATCCATATCCATTCATTAATTTCCAAAAATGAAGTGTACATTCATGAATTCTTGTTCTTTGAGGATCAATGCACACCGGGCTCCAGGTCAAGACCGAGTGACGCCGCAAGCACTGAAGCACCTCCCGAGAAAGGCCCTGGTCCTACTCTGTAAGTTGTGCAACGCCATTATGAGAACCGGACACTACCCAGAAGCCTGGAAAGAAGCAAAAGTCATAATGCTGGCCAAACCAGGAAAGAAAAGATCAAACCCGGCCAACTGCCGCCCTATCAGCCTGCTCTCGCATACCAGCAAGGTGTTTGAAAGAGTACTGCAGAGCAGACTTCAGCAATTCATAGAAGATCATGACATCATCCCGGACCACCAGTTCGGCTTCAGGAAAGGACACTGCGCGGATCAGCAGCTGGTACGGGTGGTAGAGAAGATATGTGACAGATTCAACGAGGGAGGCCACACCTTGGGGCTTTTTCTCGACATAGAAAAAGCATTCGACAAGGTGTGGCACGAAGGCCTCTTTCACAAGATGATGCTCCAGGGCACTCCGCACTACCTTCTGAGAATCATCAAATCCTTTCTTCAAGGAAGAACCTTTCGTGTTGCCCATGCAGGACACCTAACACCCTCCAGACCTATCCTAGCAGGAGTCCCCCAAGGATCCTGCCTATCCCCAACCCTCTACGCCATGTACACGGCGGACATTCCCACAACCCCCAACACAGCGGTAGCAACATTCGCAGACGACACGGCAATCTTTGCCAGCCATGGAAACATCAGATACGCTGAACTATACCTCAGACGACACGCCGAACTTCTCCACCGATGGTCTGAAGAGTGGAAGATCAAAGTCAGCGAACAGAAGACCTCAATAGTAAACTTCACAAGAAACAGAAGAAGGGTTCACGTCAGGATCACCATGGCTGGAACACCCCTCCAGAACCGAGATGATGCCAAATACCTCGGAATAATACTGGACAAGAAACTTACATTTGCTCACAACATACATTCCATCGCCAAGAAAGCCAGTCAACGCCATCAAGCCTTGCTATCGCTACTCCTCTCCCCATCCCTCACCATGAAAACCAAACGCCATATATATCAGATGAGCATTCGTCCCATCCTGATGTATGCCCACCCTGCATGGCAACACGCAGCAAAAACGCACCTCAGCCAACTACAAGTCATCCAGAACAGAGTAGCCAGGGCTATCACTGGACACTCGAGAGACACTCGCCTCGAGCAAATACATGAAGATTTGGAACTCCCATTTCTACATGACTACAGAATTCACAGATCACCCAACTTCTGGAGGACAATCAGAGCCTCGCCACACCAACACATAGCCACCATAGGAACGGCCAACCCAAGAAGACGAACTTACAAGATGCCGCACCCCTAAAACGCACAACCACTAAACTGACATAGGAACAGCAAAAGAGGAGCGCGACAGTTGCGTCCTCTCTCACAACAAATACGCACGCAAAACAAACGACAGTCAACAACACAAATGGAAGGCAAGGGCCCAAGCCCGGTACTTAAATCAACCACAAAAACCGCCAAGAAATCTCTGCTCTGCTCTGCTCTGCTCTTGTTCTTTATTCGTTTCTTATTGTGTCGTACTACATGTTCATCCTTGTTTTATGGATATGCCTCCTATCCGTACAACTCATAGTATTTTTGAAGGCATGTTTCAATTGTGTACTCCTACCAGTGTGCGACTTACCAGGGAGGATGAGGGGGGAACCCCCTTTGAAGAATTGTATATATCCCATAAGTTTTGAACTTTTCCCACGTTAAATTTCTCGGATGTGCTCTTCATGTACAACTTCACAATAGAGTTATTAGGGAATACATTTTTGTGACTTATCCCCAGTTTCCCTCTCCGCATGTCCCAGAACAATATGCGTGATAATTATTGCAACGTTTGCTTCATTCCACAGAGAATGTGGTACAATTCTTGATATCAGGATAAATAGTACTGAGTATATATATATATATATATATATATATATATATATATATATATATATATATATATATATAGTGTTCTCTTTCTGGTCAGGTCAAGATTGGTTTTGTATGTACAAAGCTTACCTATCCTGTCTATCAAAACAAAACTTGGTACACTCATTTCTTATCCCCCATAGTAATTTTTGAGATACATTTGAATTGTGTGCTTTTATCCGGGGCCACTCCAAAGGGGGCCAAATTTGATGATAGGGGCTTTTGGAGGGAATTTTCCCGGCATTCTCCCAATCTTCCCAGTTCAAGTACGTTAAAGGCCCCAATACATAGCATCTCTAGAAAGCCCGTTTTATGCTGAACAGAATGAACAATAAACCATGATTTTCCAATGAATAGTGTTAATGCAATAGCTATTTCACTGCGAATCTACGATTTTCTTTATACAAACACGGCTATATAAACAGGGACTTGCTTCGTTGTCCATGACACCTAATTTTACGTGCATGAACATATATTTCTTATGTTTATCGAATATACTGAGTTTGATTCGAATGTCGGGATGACACTTTCATGTCCGTCTTTGCCAGATGAAAAGTAATGGATGAATATAGTGAGTACAAATAGAGGGAAAAATTAAAACCCTAGTCTACAAAGTGGAAATTTGTTATACTAACCACTTTTCTGCGGTAAGAAAATACAAACTATAGTTATCTTAGTGATTTTAACGTCACACAAACTCTCTGTCTCTCCATTTTTCTTTATGGTCTGATTTATTTATTATTATTTTATTTATTCACTATTATATCCTACGGTTGCTATACTTGAAACATTTTAATATGAGAGATGTTTAATTCATAGACTATTGAATGCGGTATATGCTTTAATCAACTCTTTTTATGCTGACAACACTGCTGGGACAGTGTATATATTTTTGTCCCTGAGATTAGAATAGTCTTCTTTGGAACAATTATCGTTAAAAACAATTACTTGTTTTCATACATTTTGCAATCTATGGATCAAAGTTGTAGCAATCCATCTTCTCAACTAACTCACAAAGTTTGCAACACTGCTACATATTAGGTACACATGTTTGTGCATCATTATCTTGCATGCATTATAACATGACGTAAGGCCATTTTCTAAATGAATACTAACTTCATAACACTGCATTACTAACATTATTTGTGATAATGTTTTTTAATAGCTTTTATAGTTTACATAATTTTACTAGCTTTTATAGTGTGCATACTTTTACTAAAAATATATGTTGAACTGCTTAACTGTGTTTGAAATTATTTGAATTTATCTTAAAACTCTTAGTATTGTGTGGGTTCACTTTTCCCAAATCTTTGTCGCCATAACTTCATTATTTATACGCATTAACAGTTGAAACTGCAATAAACTACGCCATTGGATGGAATATTTAAATCCGTTTTCAGAAAATGCATAGCCCATTTTAGAGTTAGGAAGCATTTCTTAAAAGGGAGATGGTGATGATTGATACTCAAACCAAAACCCACTTGCCAAACTGTACACACAATTTGTAATTTGATGGCAGAACGCTGCTCAAACCACATTGCCGGTCCATTTTTGGAACGTACCTGAAAATACAATTCCACATAAACGCTCTTAACAATCGTGTAGAAAGTAAAGCAAGTTCAAACTGGTACTAACTCAACGGAAATGATTAGCTTAACTGCTGTTTGGATGTGGAAGCAGAATCATAGACGGTTCGCACAAAGTGTTGCTAGTCTCTTTATTTTTCCAACACACTTTTTTTTAGTGAGTGTAGAAACAAAATGGCCACTGAAGAGACTTATATATTTTTTTTTATTTACTGAAAAATTATACACAATAAATTCAGGTCCTCTCAGCAACGATCGATTCAAACAGATATACATAAATGAAATAGAGCAAAGAGTTACATATTTATAAAAATAAAAGAAGAAGAAAAAAATATGTTCTCTTAATTACGTGAAAGTACTAATGTTTACAACATTATCTAATATAAATAAAACAAAGAGATTGTTAGTGTGTTTGTCTCTCTGTGTGCGGCCTGGGGACCAGACGAGTGGACCGAGAGTTACCAAAACTTAGTGACGGGTACCTTGGTCCAGGCTCCAAATCAAGACCACGCGTTTTTCTTCTTCAAATTTAGAAACAAGGGGGTCTCAGGTGGAGGCGTTTAGTAGATAATGACCGATATTAGTGTCAAATTCATAGTTTTAGCGGTCGCTGAAATCAATGGTGAAACTCCGATCGCATTAACTACCAAATTTACCCCATTCGGCTGCGGGCCTGCAGTCACAGGAGGGGAAGGAATACCGAGACATCTAAAAGTAATATTAATGTCAAATTCATAATTTTCGCGGTCGCTGAGATCGATGGTGAAACTCTGATCGCATTAACTTCCAAATTCACTCCATTCAGTTTCCGGGATCACCGGGGGAGGGGATACCGAGACATGTAAAAACAAATAATCCAAAATGACCGATATTAGTGTCAAATCGATAGTTTTGGCGGTCACTGTGATGAATTGTGTTATTCCCACAGGCGTTGACTTCCAAATACAGCCCCCATGCGAGGAATGAGTATTTTCAACTAGTCGCAAATAAAATACCCTAATCAAAGCTTGTAACAAGCTAAATAATTACAAGAACTCTGTATACTTGTCTGCAAATTTTAAATATATTGAAGTTTAGAACAACAATGTTATTTTGTTAGAGGAATCAATATCGTACAACAGCTTTAACACTTAAATATAAGAACACACTTTACAGGTGTGCCAGAATAAGGTTGTATGCATTATAGACCAAATACTGCCTTATAAGTAGATGAAGGAAACTGAAGTATAACAAAAAGAACAAGCGATGAAAGTAAGACAAAGAGAGAAGGAGAAAAGAAAAGAGCTGGAGCAAGATAAATTAATTATTAAATCAAGCCATACTCAGAAGAAGCAATCAACGAACTGGAAAGAAGTTCTTCAACCGAGTGAAAATTCCCCCGTGCCTTCGAAAAGTCAGTGTAATTGACAGCTTCAAAGAGAAGGGAAATAAAGAAAAAGGACGGAATAATAACACGTCAAAGAAAGTTAATTTTTATACTATTTTGCATTAAAATTTTCAATGATTAATTTGATCGATTTTTCACATGAAATACAAACTCTACCTGGAGTTTTTTTTTCAACTTTAAAACAAAACTCATTGTATTGTACAAACAGTTGGTCCAAGTTGATTACATATATTGGTACACATTATGTTCAAAGTATAATGTATAAAAGGATTTATAACAATATACTTTCCATTCTGTTTCTTCCTTATTTGCATTGAAGTTCCAAAAACTGAACTGTTAATCTGTAAATAAGTAAGTAAATAAATAAATAAATAAATAAATAAATAAATAATAGGAAAATAATCTAATTAGAGAGAATAGAGTAAGAAACAATAATAATACTTTTAAAAACTCTTCTGATGGACTGCCTACAGAGGATATGTTCTTGAGCCATTGGAAGTCAATTTTTACTATCTCTATATGGTGTCTCGTAATACCCTCTCCGCTGTACGATTTTGCTTTTGCCTCTATGTTTATACAAATATTTCATTATGTTAGTATAATTTCTTCATGTACTATGTTTTTATATACGTAAAATGCTTCTATATACAAAATGCTTTATTCGCTCTCTACGTAATACAACATATTCATGGGACCTCTAGTGGTTATTACGCCTGTCTCATACATCTGCCGGAACATTCACGCTTCCAATAGAGAGTATATAAATGCATTGCAAATAATGCAAATACTCTGAATTTAAACTGGATTTCAATTGTATTTACTTGTCAAGGAAAATATTTGGATGTCCTAAATTCTTCGTGCGATTATTTCGCAAACACCCTATCAATATTCTCGTTTCTGAGACATAAACGAACATCTGGATTTTCATAGGGCGACATTGCGACATCCATTAATAAAAATAAGGTCCTCATGGTTAGCATAAATTAGCATATATTTGGGACGTTTTATATGTATATTTTACTGTCGTACTGGTATGATCTAACGCAGTCTCAGTAACTTATATGATATAGCTTTAGAACTTAGTTTTAAAATAATTTATTTGTCGGTGTTGTATGAAAAAAAAAATAATATGAATTTCGGTAGTTTCAATTCAATTTGCCTAATTTTGGAACTTCTAAATTTTAATAATTTGTGTGCAATGGTGTTCAAATTAGCATATCATGAAATAGAAGAACAGAGGTAGAAGAATAGAATCGGAGCCTTCAGTTTGTACTATGTAGAGATCTGCAATCTCTATGGAAAATAACAGTGTGTATATGCAATAACTATAAAAGTGTTATCGTAAGTTGAATCTTTGTTTACTTAAATATGTTGAGTTCTGCCACTTGCATTGAATGGAAGAGAACCCGAGTTTGAGATTGAGCTTTGTTCTTCACGACTTCATGCAACATCAATGTTATAAAAGACATAACCACGCAATGTAAGTGGTAGAACTCAACAGTTCTTAAATCAAGGGCTTAAAACTGGTGCAGTTGTAGCGTTCACATGCCGTCACACAAGGTAAAATTTCACACTATATAGGCCATTCCAGACGGCATTATATTGACTGCGAGTGATCTGGATAATAAGACCATACTACTGGTCATCGTTGCTCTCGAAATAAACGAAATTATCCCATTAATTTTACGTTCCTAAAATATACCATATAAACTAAATACAGGGTGTTTCAAAACAGCACCGACAACGTTTGGGAGGTAATTTTCGACACCAAGGTAAGACAAAAAGTATATACTATCCTGGGTGCACAAATACTTCCTTTCGGAGTTGTAGGATGCCGAAAACATGAAGACATGAACTTTAAAAGTTCATAGCTCCAAAACTATGGGATTTACTGTAGTCAGCTCAAGACTTCACTTAGGAACTGGTATATGCCCTATCCAAATATCCATGTTTCAGAATTCTGTGATACTTCCGCAACGAGTTTTATAGGGACAGTTGGAGAGTACTTCAAATTATATCACCGTAGAAAAACTCCCTTAATAAAAATTACTTCGAGAGTAGCTCAGAATTCTGAAACATATGTTTTTCAATAGGACACATACCAATTCCTAGGTAAAGTCTTGACCCGACTTCGGTAGTTCCCATAGTTTTGGAGCTGTGGGCCTTTATAATTATTTTTTTCATGTTTTCGGCAGCCTATAACTCCGAAAGGAAGCATTTGCGCATCCAAGTTGGTCTATACTTTTTGTCTTATCTTGGTGTCAGGAATCACCTCCCAAATGTTGTCGATGTTGTTTTGAAATACCCTGTATATTAAATGAAATTAAATCTAGGGATTGTTGGTATCATCATTAGGCTTGTATGTGTATGTTTAAGTTTGGGTATTTTGAAAGTTGTAATAGAAAAAATATTGAAGAATAAACTCTATTACTGGAATGAAATTGGGTAATTGTTAGGGTGCCCTGCCCGCTGATATAGAAATTAGCGTACACTTTTGGGAAACATTTTCCAAGTTCGATTCCTGGTGGGGTAATATTTAAACCTTTGAATTATGTGCATTACAATGGTTCAAATCCCACTTCAAACTATAGGTTCACGTGTCGTATAGCTATGGTGCTAAAAGTAATGCTAAACCTTAATCCATGCAACAATCGTTAGGGTCCTTTATCCCATGAATCACAATAAGAAAAAAACTTTGAAGCTGTTTGCATGCGCATTAAAATGACCTGTGCTAGCAACAAAATTAAGGAGCAATTATACAGCAAACTTAAAGCATGTAAAATTTTATTAACAGTAATTCTGCATAATAATATTTATGTTAAAGTTTGAATAAATCAAAGAGTACGGACAATGCATTCCACAGATATCCAACATCCATCACTTACTTCCATAGCATTTAAATCGACTGTGACACTTCATATTAAAATATTTCTTTGCGACACAAAATGTTGTATTCCATGCGTGGATGGTTCCAGTGCTTTCTAAAGTCACTTTGCAACACTTCTCTTCCAAGTCCTATATTACACTTAATGCTCTTCTTGTTTTCTCTTGAGTCTGGCATTCCGACTGCATCCGGACTCAGAGAGGTCAGTTGAACAGCTTCCGTTAAAGTATTGACCACATCGATGCCATAACACTGTGGTCTCCCCACTTGTGCCATTTTCCAAGACAGAGGTGTCAATGTTTCATGGCTCTAATGGTGAAATACATTATTTTGGTGCATTTTTTATTAGACGGAAAGAAAATGAAACAATGAATAAAAATAAAATAAATAGAACTAAAATAAATTGAATTGCTATCTGAGACGCATTTTTCCAGTCACATAAAAATGAAGCTGATGTAGAATGCCTTGACATTTTTAGCAGAACCTTATTTAATGTACTAAATAATAATAATAATAATAATAATAATAATAATAATAATAATAATAATAATAATAATAATAATAATAATAATAATAACATAACGTAAGCATCTCTTATAATTATAAAACATATCTATACTCACAAAACTTATTAAAATATGCACAAATTTTGCACGAGTATAAAAGTAAGGTACGTACTTATTATATGCACTAACACTTAAAAGATAGCACGCATTTAATCTGTTATGAACTAATTAATGATACAAACATGATTATCGTTACAAATATAATCGGCATTTTGTCAAGACTATTTCTTTACTTTTAAGGAAGTAAATACACACACACTACATAATTTACTCTAGTGCTTCGTTGGGGCCGAAAAACAGAAATGCATGACCAAATACTTCTGCAGATTTTCCCTAATATTTTCTTTCCCTTGATCATTCATAATAAATTTACTTTGACTTGAATGGCCAAGCGATTAGAATCAATGATGGAATGGGTTATGTGTCATGGGTCACTTCGGTGACGACTTTCGTATGGGTCACCCGGGTAAGTGTCTCACTCCTTAGACCCGGTTTTGACCCGGTAACCCATACAAATCAGGTGACCTGGACATATCGGAATACTCAGTCAAATACTGTAGCCCATACACATCAAGTGGCCTAGATAGACTAGAAGATCCAGCCAGACTCACTTGTCAGTAGCCTATGCAGATCAAGTGACCTGGGCAGACCGGAGACACCAGACACTGTGACCCTTACATATTTGGTAACCTGGACAGACCAGAACCCTTAGGCAGATCCGGTGGCCCGAACAGACCTGGCGGCCTAGAAGAAGCTGAAATATCTGTGGAACATTATTGCAGAATTATATAATTAATAAATGACATCCACTGCTTGAGATGGAATATTCACTTGTTTGACTTTTGATGTGACATTTCTTAATGGAAATAGTATAATTTGAAAAACAAATGAAATGAAATGTTTGAGTTTTACGTCCCATGATTATGCCGGTTAGGCTAAAGGAGCATAATTTGAGTAGCTCATGTTTCCGCAAATATAATTTCATGATTATTCGTTTCCCATACGTCGTTTGTAACACATTCTATACAAAAAAAAGAATGGCAAAACACTATTTGGGCACGTCTGTAAATTTTATATTCTAAATGACATGTTTTACAGGTTGTTTGAACGTTAACGATCGATTATAAAAAAAAAACAATGCGATCCTTACTTTCTTTTCGGTGATTCTGGCTCGTTTGGACACTGATATAGCCTGTAGTTATAGTTCAGTGCAATGTTTGACACACATACAGTCGTAGACGACAAGCGAGAAAGGAAACTATAATTAATGAAAAGAAAATAATGAAACAGGAGAGAATCTCTAACAACCTCACACATATTTTTCCCTGTGTATGACGACATTTCGTCTCCGGTTTGTATCAGATCACTCCGGGCCATGGGTCTGATTGAGTCACCCGGCCACACCAGGTCAGTCAGAGTCAGGTTTTTGAGGGTCATCGGGTCTGATGGATAGAAGTTCATGACCCATTTCATGACTGAGTATAATCCCGAATGTTTGGATCCAATGAGATATAGCTTCGGGTTCAATAATATATAGGACATCCGTTTAGACAGCTCCTCTTCCAATTTCATCAAAAGAGTCTCAAACGTTTGTATAGTTTTTGTGCTAACAAAATCGGTATTTGCGTACAAAGCAATTTTAAAATATTTAAAAATAAACTTGGTGGCCTGTCTAAGCGTCATCCTCAACCTCCGCCAATTGGTGCCAAAATAGTGTCGATCGTTAGTACATCGTTTGTGTATGTTTTTATAACAACAAATCTTGTTTGCGTACAAAACTGAATATGAGAATTCAGTACATCTGTTTAGGGTATCCAATATACATAGGAAAGCAGAGCCATAACCCATCAATTTTGTCATAATGAAATAAAACTTCCAGGGTTTGCTCTCCATCAAGCTCTGATATTAAGCTAGAATTCGGCTTTCGAGTCCAGCATAGAAGGGCTGAGACGTTTGGAATCAAACTTGCAGTATAAATAATTCTTCACCCTACAAGTTAAAACAAACTAATAATAATAATAATAATAATAATAATAATAATAATAATAATAATAATAATAATAATGGTAATAATAATACACTTATGTATTTGCATATGCAAGGGGACAGAAAGCATACCCACAAAACTTCACTAAAAGAAACAAGATTTACAGTGTTTACTCTCTATGGCACTGCAAAATAAAATAAGCTTAAAATATATTATAAATAATTATTTTTTATCCTATTTTTTTCAATTTTAATCTACAACAATTACTTGAAAACCAGTACGCGCGTTCCTGTCACCACGTCGTGGCGCATCCTCAGATTGGGGATCGAGGAGAAGGACTCTAGATATAGAGGCTAGTTAAAAAATATACTGAATAAGCAGTCGCGGACAGACGACTACGAGTGGTCCTCCAGCTCGGGGGTTTGGGTAAGGCTAACAACCTCATCCTGCAAAAAGAACTCACTTGTTCAGAAACACTCACAAAAGCCTCGGACAAGGACTGATAAATTGTCAGCAAAAGAAAATGGACATGCGATTTGGAACATGGGATATTAGAAGTCTTTATAGGGCAGGCGCGTTAAAATCCGTGACGAGTGAGTTATAGAAATACAGGATGGACCTAGTAGGAGTTCAGAAGGTTAGGTGAAAGGAAATAGATCTGTGAATTCTGAAAATTTTACGTTCTCTTACGGGAAAGGAAATAAAAATCATCAATCAAGAATAGGGTTTTTCGTTCACAAACGAATATTACCAGTAATTAAGCGGGTTGAATGTGTTACTAGTAAGTGTTAGTAAGTATACAATTGCTTCAAAGACATATTGAAGTATGGCGTCTTAAACTACCGTGGTGGAGTGTTTTCTGGAGTTTCTAAATGCTTCAAGCGTCGAAACGGGTGCTTCCATACTTGTATAGAGTATATTGTTTTTCTATATGCACATGCTTTTTTCACTTTTGATGTACCAACATTTAATAATATTTAAAATGAATTTCATACGTTGGAGATCCAATTTAAATAATTTTGGAAAACTCATGCATTTTTTCTTCTCGATATATTTATAGATAACTTTTTTTTTTTTGGGCTGGAACAGAGGGAGCATATTCCCCCATATAATATCGTAATTTTTCCAATGGGACATTTTTTGTATTATCCCTTCCTATTGAAATCATTTTGGCCCTAATGGGCGAACATAGGAGGCTGCTGTTTACATAGCTCACAAAATTAGTTTTTGGATACATTAAAATTGTTTTGTGTATGAACACCAGTTTTGCGTGCAAAAACGGTTGAGACTATTTTGGTGAAATTCGGGAGAGATGAGGGCTGTCTAAACGGACGTAAATATTTTGAATACGCAAACGTACACAAACAATATACTAACGATTACGACCAACGCCAATCGGGGATGCTTGTGAGGGCTGGCCTGTAATTAGATACACCAATATGTCACCATTCATGTTGTGCACAAGCTGTCACCTAAACTAATACTTCAATATTTCACATTTGGTATTGCGCACAAACAGAAATATTAAATGCACAAAATGCACAAGTTATACACTACAGATTTAGAGCATTTCGGTGTTGCTTGTTTCCCCTCCTCCGTCCATACTTCCGAGACTGTTACTCTCTTGCTTAATAATCCTTGTCAATGTATCTCCCTCTCCGAGATCAAAATGGGATATATTTGAACTCCCGGTCTATAAGTTGACCTAGGAACGAAATTTTTGGAACATTTGAAACAAGAGTTATCTTGTTTCAAATGAAAAATTGATATACCTAGCTCCATCTTAGCATCTTTAGAGATTCGTGACATCCACTATTATTGGCAAAAGTAACCCCCGTTACCACGCTATAGATGCACATTTCAACAAATTGTTCCTTTCCCTTTCGTGAGGAGATTATTGTTATGTTCATTTTCTACGTATAGTGGTATGGGCATGGGTGACGATGAGTCAGTCACTTCTGCTCTTGCATGTAAAAGTGCATACATAAGAAGTCCTGACTGACTGATCAGCACCTACATCAAACTGCTTAAACTAGAAACTTCATGTTTGTGTAGTACGTAGGAAAGTGATGTAAACTACTACTAAAATTATTTTCTTGAAAGTATCACGTATAAAGTTAGAAATGGAGTTGCATTTCTTATAACAATATATAAAGATTTTGGAATTTCTTAACGTCAAAAATTCTGTACTCAGACTTTAACAGGCTTTATGATCTGTAAAGGAAGAAATGTGGCTGAAGGTGCTTCACTAATATGATAATACGACGTGTTCGAATGTCGTGATAGACTTCCATATGAACGACATTGAAATTGGAATGCAAAGTATTGTCCGCAGTAACACATGGCGGTATTTGTTGTGTATATATAAATCAATTATATATATATATATATATATATATATATATATATCCGTACTACAGTTCATCTCCTCTATCACCGTCTTCTGTGGCTTAGTTGAACAGATTGACATTTTAACAAACTCTCTCGAAAGTTGAGATAAGCACACAATCTACATTACACAGCTTGAAATTGTCCATATATATATAATATTACGGTTATGAAACAAGTGTTATTTCAAATTAGCTAATCTCTTGAAACCGGACAAACGTACGCTGAAATATGGGTTAATGTTTTCTCTTCCTTGTAGTAATGATAAATCACTTCTCGTTATATCACATATCAGTTCTCAGTTTTGTTTCAAAGTTCAGTGAATGCACTGTAATATGTTGACAGTTAACTTTATCATTTTCACTTGTCTTACTGATAGATGAATTATAGTGTGATGTGCAACATATATATAGTATTTGTAGTTGTGCTAAGAATAATTTTAGCGGAAAAAAAGTTTCTATGCTAAAGTTCTATGTTTCTATGCTAAAGTTATATGCTAAAGTTTCTATGCTATATTCACTACTAAATTTCTGAGTATTTTGTTGTAGCAACGTGCATTCAGACTTACACGAAACGGATTTTAGCAAACGCGTACCCATATATGATTTACTACATCATGCAACGCATCAGTTTATACATTAATTGTTTACAATATTACATGGATTGCTGTTTCTGGTCACTTAAAGTAGTTTGTACTAATAATTTCTATGACTTCTTTTATGTAACATGTTGTTCTTCACTCTGTCAAAATTGCCGTTAATTCTGATCAAAATTACTTCTAGTTTATACAAAAGATGTTGTTATGAAATAGTAAATGATTAAGTTACGCAAAGAAAATCATGTTTGGAACATCTGTTTCTATGGCATGTTCTCATCGCAACTATTGTTAGTTACTTAGTTTATTGATAATGCTGCTCCTTACCACGGTGATATTTGTCCTAACATTCTGCGCAATTAAAAACTTCATCATTGTTTCAAATATGAAAAGGAGAAAATATCCCTCAGTAACTAATCTTGAGTGTAAATATAGTATTTCTTCATGTTATCGCGTACACCATAACAGAGAAGAAACTCAAGCAGGAGATAAGATTTTCGTTGTTCTCTTGTTTCATTAAAATCTGCTACTGAGATTTTATTTTCTCCAAGTCGTAACTGGAGAAAAGCTGTTGGGGGAAAATGAACCGCTATGCTCCTTAATTTTACAGCATTCCGTGCTCACAAAAAGGACATTTCAAAAGTCTATCTGAATTGCTTGATATAAGGAAAGCGAGCAAGAGAAGTGCACCAGAGATATTGCTATTTTGTACGTACGAACGTAGGTATTTCTGCACATTACAACATTTTTCCATTTCTACCACTGCAACTAGTTTCAGGGAGTTTACATTTATACGGAAGTACCTCGAAGCGTGCACTAATTAAAACCGAATTATTTATTATTCTTCATAGTAATTTAGCTACTCTTCTTTGTTACTTACCTGAATACGTTACGTGACAATTAATTAATTAACTACTCCTTACCTGACGCTGTAAGTACTGGCAAATGCAACCAGGAATACAATAGTAATTTTCGAATTGAGAATAATGAAATAGAGATGAAATGTGAATGAATACAATATAATCACATATATGTTATTTCTAAATTAATTACACTAAACAAAATAAGAATTTACATACTAACTAATGATGTTCACTGTTCGGTCTCGTAAGTACATAAATGTAGTGTGATAATACATCTCTGCCTGTATTATTTGTGTTTCTACGCAACATTGGATGAAAACTACTACCATGATGAAAAAAAGAGATGAAACAAACCTTAAAAAACTACGAGAGTTATAGAAAATAATTTAATTAATGATGTTTGTCGTCTCAGAATTGATGTAATGAATGTATATACTATGTATTAACTTATTTCTTAAAGTGTAATAAGACGTAGGGTTATACTTCTGCATGACTTGGGCGTAACCATTCAAAAGTAGAAATCCAAATTTAACACAAAGGCCTAGATTTATTGTCAAATTTTCAACAGATGCTCAAGTAAGAGATAATTGCACTATTTACAAGGGACAAGTGTGGGTTCAATATATATATATATATATATATATATATATATATATATATATATATATATATATATATATATATATATATATATATATAATATGGGTGTTTCAAATCAACACCGTCAAAGTTTGAGAGATGATCCTTGACATCAAGATAAGACAAAAAAGTATAGACCAACCTGGAAGCACAAATGCTTCCTTACATAGCTACAGGTGGCCAGAAACATGAAAACAATGAAATTTAAAGGTCTTTAGCTCCAAAACTATGGGACCTACCACAGTCGGGTCAAGACATCACTTGGAAACTAGTATGGGTCTTATCCAAATATTCAAGTTTCAGAATCATCCGGTATCTCTGCAAGCATTTCTATAGAGTTATTTGATGAGTACTTCAAATTGATTTGATTAGTTATTTGATGAGCCGTAGCCAAACTCCCTCTATAATACATGTGTGAGTACAGCAGGATTCTAAAACATGGGTTTTTTGATAGTGCACATATTAGTTCCTAGGTAAAGTCTTGACCCGACTACGGTACGTCACATAATTTTGGAGTTATGGACCTTTACATTTCTTTTTTTCATGTTTTCGGCAGCCTATAACTCCGAAATGAAGCATTTGTGCACCCAGGTTGGTCTATATTTTTTGACTTATATTGGTGTCAGGAATACCTTCCCAAACGTTGTCGATGCTGTTTTGAAACACCCTGTGCAAAATAAGGTATGCTTATCATTGTTTATTAGGCCGTAATAAGTCAACATATAGTGCCCCTTCCAAAATGCGCTATAGGCTCGGTATAGTGCCCTTTTACCGAGCGAATTAGCTCAAGTGGTAGAGCGTTGACTTTGCATTCGGGAGGTCGTGGGTTCGAATCCCGCTGCCGACCATCCTGACTTAGGCTTTCCAGGGTTTCCCTCAGTCCTACCAGGCATGTGCCGGGATGGTACCTACTAAAACAGGCCCTGGCCGATACCTTCCCAAATCTTTTCCATTGTTATTGTTGTTGTTGAATATCCAGTGTAAAATGGACTCTGAGCTGTATCTGGTGATTGTTAAATAAAATAAAATAAAATAAAATAGGTGTAAACCCATTAAATATCATTCGTCTACTTGTTGTCTATTTTCTTATTGTAGACATTCCAGAACCACCTCCAAACAGGGCAGAGGTACACCTTGCGAGCTACATCCAGGAATTGATCAATGATGCTGCAGATAGAGCAATGCAAATATACAACGAAGACGTTACTGTACACTTTGATTTGGATCATAGAACGAAATGATATCACCGACTCTGGAGAAGTGGGTGAAACTTACGAGGAATATGTGCGAAGGAGAGCATCAGGGACCTACTGTGTTAGGAGTGATGAGTCTGTGGACTTCGAATGCAAGAGGAACGCAGTTGAATTATGAAAGAGTTGAAAACGAAAGAGATTGTCGTAACATTCGTTATGCGACACTAAGTGAAAGTAAGTCTCGAAAACAGTCATATCGTTTGGAAAAGGAAGTCTGGAAAAGGAAGTTTGGAAAAAAAAGAAGAAGGAAGGAAGGCAAGAAAAAAAAGCGTGATGTGTCGCTCTCCGTGCTTAAGAATTTTCAAACCGTTCTCGATGTAAATTTACCGCTACAGGACGTAGATCTACAGCGGGATGCTCCCCAGGCAAATCAGGAGCATAACCTTGCTTCATTTACGGCCTCAAAAAGATAATTGTGAGCATTTAAGTGGGCGCTAAATATTGTTTGACGTGACTGACCAAACTTTATATGATTTTCAACATTACCAAATGCGCATCTCTAACGGCGTAACTAGTTACGCTCTTGTTTACAGGCGTAATGCTGCGTATATTCTCAGTTTAGGTGTGTTTATCCTCTTCATCCCCCACTTTGAAAGATATAAAAAAAACACGCATGTCCTACTTGGGACATTCCATGTGAAACCAACCAATGAAATGACAAAATCTGACCTGACGATCTTAAATTTTTGTAAAACTTGGTGCACAGCTTTATTACAGGCAGAAGTGAAAATATCCCAAATATTACCTCTCTCCTCCTGAAAGTTTCTCAATACAGGATGCTAAAAAAACGCACTTCTTCAGTTACAGTGATTATTAAAAATTGCAAAATGGTTAATATGTGCACTAGAGAAATGAAGTGACCACCACTGGAAAGCATAAATATTGCTCTACAAGTGGTACTTTATTAAAAAAAAAAACTGTAAAATAAATATTATAAACACTTCAAAAATAAATATTAAAATTTGAGTTTGGAATTTTGCATAGAAATGTCCCTAAAAATTTGTTCAAAATTGTCCAGATTAGAGTCTCACATGTGTACTAAAACACCACAAAGTTGCGTTTTGGGCACTCAATGGGATGCGATTCAACATTCAACATAAACCAAGCATTGCAAGATATTGACCATGTGAATATCTGGGTTCAGATCGATAACCATTTGCTTGTAGCTATTTACTTGCAGCTTCAAAGGAATTTATATTCAACTTCATTTGTTTCTGGATGCATTCATTTGAATTTATACAATTATTCACCTTTCGAGTTATTAAGAGAGATGTTACGTTTCCGAACAACCCTCAATACAGGTCTATATTGTTGTTAGTCAGTATGGATGTTTCTAAATTTATGTTGGCTTCATTGGTACATGTTATTTTCATTCTTTTGTTTCAGGATTGCTGTTACAGAACTTATTATGAAAGAAAGGGAGGGATATATTTATTTCCCTTTCACAATATTTGTATCAAATATTATGAAACACAGTAACACTGTTCACAATCACTTCACACATTTTCAGCACAAACAATTAGCCAATAAATTATTTTTTCTACTTCAATTATGCACTTCCATACGTCTGTGACAGCAATTCTCAAGCAAAGGCATGAAAATAACTTGTATCAATGTAGTCAATATACATTTAGAAACATCCCATGCTGACTAACTGACCTGTATTGAATACTGTTTGGAAACGTAATACCTCTCCTAATAACTTGAAAGGTGGATAATTGTGTACATTGAAATGAATACATCAAGTAACAAATGAAGTTGAATATAAATTCTTTTTGATGCTGCAGGTAAATAGCTACAGGCAAATGGTTATCGATCTGAACCCAGATATTCACATGGTTAATATCTTGCAATTCTTGGTTTATGTTGAATTTTGAATCGGATCCCATTAAATGCACAAAATGCAACTTTGTGGTGTTTTAGAACACATGTGAGACTACAATCTGGACAATTAAAACAAAAAAAAAAAATCACAATGACATTTCTATGCGAAATTCAAAATTCAAATTTTAATTTGAATTCTTGAAATGTTATTTTTTATTTTACAGTTTTTTTTTTAATATAGTAAAACTTGTAGAGCGATCATTAAAGTTTCCAACGGTGTTTGTTCCAAGTCTCTAGTGTACATATTAATCATTTTATGACAATTTTAATAATCACTGTAACTAAAAGAAAAAAAATCGTTTTTTGACATTCTTGAACACCCTGTATGGGGACACTTTCAGGAGGAAAGAGGTAATATTTGTATTTTTTTTTCATCTCCCACTGTACTAAAGCTGTGCACCAATTTTTACAAAAAATCTGAGATGGTCAAGTCTGATGACTTGCTGATTTGATATTGAATGCAACACTTTTGATTCCTTTATTCACTTCAGGGGTTTCAAGGAAATAAACACGTATTTACCAATTTTGATCCCTTTATTTACTCCAGAAGTTTCAAGCAAATCTCCATTGTTTGTTACTAGTTATGGCCTTGCCAAAATGTGTCATATTTCCCTTTTTTACGCAGTTTAAGGCGTGCCTACTCACTTCATTCCTCATGTTGTAAATTATATATATATAAAAAAACTATATGTGCTAGTTTTGGTCGTTTTATTCACTTCAGGAGTTTCAAGCAAATTCCAATTTTACGTTGCTAGTTACGGCCTTGCTAAAATGTACCATATGTCCTATGTTTGTACTTTAGAGGTTTTATCCATTCATTCCCCGCGTTGGAAGATATAAAGAAAACATGTATGTCTTACTTTTGATTATTTTATTCACTCCAGGAGTTTCAAACAAATTCCCATTGTGCATTGCTAGTTATGGTCTTGCTAAAATGCTTGATATTGACTTATGTTCGCACTTTAGGGAGGTTTACCTTCTTCATCCCCCACATTGGCCGATATATAAAAAAACACGTATATTATACATTTGATTCCTTTATTCACTCCTGGAGTGTCAAGCAAATCGGAGTGTGACACTTGAAAAGCCTTGCTTGTTAGAAAAAAAATGCCGACTACATTCCGTTGCTTGTCTTTTGTAGGCGACACTAAAACAAACGTGTTTTTTAAGACGTTGACCACACTTATTTCAGCAGTGACATAGAGAATCCAGCTACACCATTATCTAGTATCAACTAGTTACATGTCCATGTTAATTTCTTAATTACTTCTATCCCACAAAAGTAAATAAATAAATAATATATGCTACTTTTCGATCTCGCGTAATATGCACTTATGCACAAGGTTCTGCAAGAAATGGGCAGTGCTGAAGCTCGCATTGTGCAATTGATGATGACAGACAATTGTTTATGACGTGTGATTAATGCTATAATATTATTATTTTCCAAGACATATATACAGTTCGTAAAGAGAATATACGTAACCTTCTAAATATGAATCATCAAATACACCTTGCTTCCTACTGCCATGCACTCTTTGAACACCTATGCCTCGATCATCGAATACACCTTGGTTCCAATAATCTTGATTTTTTGTTTTAAGTTGATCAAAGATTGAACATTAGGATTTGTACTAAGTTAGAAAAATGGGCAGGATAGACTTGCAAGATAACCAGTACTCTTTACGTGTGAATGTCATGTCTGTGGTCGCGCGATTTAAGTTACGTTAGATTTCCTGATAGTTGTGAATACATACACCGTTAAATTACAACTTAAACTACTTATACAGAATGTTCCAAAACAACACCGACAAAGTTTGGGAGTCGATTCCTGACACCAAGATAAGACAAAAAGGATATACCAACTTGGGTTCACCAATGCTTCCTTTCGGATTTACAGGGTGCAGAAAACTTGACAAAAATGAATTTTGAAGGACAATAGCTCCAAAACTATGAGATTTGCCCATAGCCGGGTTAAGGCTTCACTTAGAAACTAGTATATGTCTCATCCAAATATCCAATTCTGCGGTACTTTCGTAACAACTTTTATAGGGGTAGTTGGTGAGTACTTCAAATTATATGCCAGTAGCCAAACTCCCTCTATAAGAGTTGTCGCGTGAATAGCTTAGTATTCTGAAACATGTAATTTTGGATAGCGCACATACTAGTTCCTAAGTGAAGTCTTGAAAAGACTGGTGTATCCCATAGTTTTGGAGCTATGGGCCTTTAAAAAACGCTTTTCATGTTTCGGCAGCCTATAACTTTGAAAGGATGCATTTGTGCACCCGGGTTAGTCTACACTTTTTGCCTTATAATGGTGTCAGGAATTATCCCGATATTGTTTTGAAACACCCTCTATAGTACGTAGAACCAAATACGTTGTTCTTATGCTTGGCATTCAGAAACTGAAGATATTTTGGCACACGCGTAAGTAAGCAAAGTAATATTAGACTTAGTAGGGTATCCTTGCTTCCATGAATGCGGGTGTACAACTGCAGTACCCATTACGTCGCATAACGTTGTTATGGCTTTGTTTTCGTTCTGATTTGTAAAATGTCCATTAATTATAAAACACTTTTAATTCACAATGCAAAGCAAGTGAATTGCCAACATGCGTTTATGTGTTGTGCAGGTTTGAATAGTAGAAGCAACATAAATAGATGTATTCTGATCAAAAGAGAGAGATGAATAGATTCCCATGTTTTGCAATAATGAGTGTTTATTCCATAGTCGCGCAGTTTTTTTTTTAAAGGAAAGAAAAAAACACTGCACATTCTACCAAACAATACTGCAGGTGTGTGTTTGGAGCGGGAATTGCTTACGTTCATATCATTTATAACCTGCATAAATGAAGTTGGGTAGTTTGAAATCAGCAGCGACCTTCATTATCTCTCTCACTGCAATTTAACCTGTCATAATATCAGCATTTCAAATCTTCAGTCCATTTGCCTTTCTAAATTGGCCTAAATCTTAATAATGGCCTCGTTTGTATAATTTATCTATCCATTGTGTGTATGGATCGCTTCATATCTGTTTCTCATTGTGTAGATTGAATATTCAAGAATAGCTATTATTCCCAAGCATAGGAATGAATTTCATTGGATGAAAGCTAGCTAACTTTGTGTTACACAGACTGTTGCTTTCAGTTAATTGTCATGCAAGAAATTAACCACAAAGCTACTCAAATAGTGTGATATGAATCCTCTAGTGATCATATGATCACACTCTTCTACGTAATAGAAATGATTTTTATTCTTAGATTTACAACAGCAACACGTTGAATTGTTATACCCAGATAATTTTCAGACTTACATTTTGTTTGATTGTTGTTTTTACGAAACGGAAAACTATAATGGTGATGGTCTACTAATATTAAAATAAATATTGCATCATTACTTAAAATAGTATTCGAGGAGTTATACTGCAAGCAATGTTTCAATTTACCCCAAGGAACTTTGCTAGGCATTGGGCTGTGAAACGCCGATTTCAATGAAAAAACAATTACTTCGAATGAACCGACCTACACTTCAGTGTTCTACCCAGTGGCGCCAATTTATGTAAAAAAAATGTCGATTTTTCGTTTCGCTATCGAATAATAAAGCATAGATCAAAATAAATATATCTAGATACTGGGTTGTCAAGAAAAGTTTCTGGGGCACGGACTCCCGTGGCCCCGCAGGATCGACCACAGCG
Organism: Thermobia domestica; assembly: GCF_964235325.1. Classification (NCBI taxonomy): domain Eukaryota; kingdom Metazoa; phylum Arthropoda; class Insecta; order Zygentoma; family Lepismatidae; genus Thermobia; species Thermobia domestica. Next base: position 141,027,323 of record NC_137459.1, on the reverse strand, counting down.
GACTCGAAAAGTAAATGTGTTTATTAGTTTTAAATGCCCTGTCATCACAACACAGTATTTCATATGTACCTAATACGGTATGTCATAATTATATGCATAAATTGTTTGATCTATGCACTACAGTGTATTATTCCCTATATTTTATGCACGTATTTGTTAAGTGAGCTATTTCAGCAATTTTCGAACCAATTTAATTCATCTATTATAAATTGTACAGTACATCAAGTATATGGACAGTAAAATGATCGTTTACTAATAATGTTAATATTTGAGTGTAAAATGTGTTTATAACAAAATAATAACATTTTGGTGTGTTTGCAAACTGTCATCCGAGATATGTGTTCGTAATATTAGGACATAGCTTAATTTCTCATTTTCATTATCAACACTCGATTTTCAGAGTTGTTCTAGTTTATTTTTCTTGACAAATATACAATATATATTTAAAATTCAGACAGTCAAGATATTTGCTAAATAAATAAATAAATTATCCATTTATTTTCTAGACAGTTTGTACTTCACTTTCAAAGTGGAAGTACGGCGTACAAAGCAATGATGCGATGATCCCACGGACGATTATTTATAGTATTTCATTTTCAGTCAGTTTCGATGTTATTTTGCAATTTGTTTACCACATGAAATAGATAGTAAAAAAGAAAAGAAAAAGAAATGTGATATGTGATATCAGATTTTCAATTTTCATTAACCCAAATCTCTAGCTGACAAGTAAACCTTACGTTTGGGTGAATCGAGTTGCTGACTGAGACACATATGAGAAAGTAGTACTAAATGTGGTCAGTTTTTCAGTGAAGTTGTAGGTGCGAAGCTCCAGAGGTTTAGGAGATATAGCTACCAGAACATCACATGGAAGTACAGAATAGTCTTCATACAGTTGGAGGTAAAAGCTCTGTAAGACCTCTTGTAACGACTAAAGGTGAATAATAAATATATGGGTACATATTAGGACTAGGGGGAAGTCATATAGTAAGGGTATACCTGACGGCGGCCATCTTGAAATCCGCCATTTTAAATTAAGTTTAAGTTTTTAAAATAGAAATAGGGTCATGTGATACATGATTTGAGGCGCAAATTTAATCAGAAAAACAATGGTGACGTTAATTTTGATTTACGCGCAATTGGTAAAAAGTTACAGGGAAATTAAATATTGTTGCAGCATATGTATTAGTTCTTTACCCCACTTTGTAAATTTTGTGTTAATGATAATAATTAAATAAAAAACAGGTGGATAAATATTAGGTCTATGGTAAGAGTTGCCTTGATGGCGGCCATGTTCAAATCCGCCATTTTGAATCAGTCAGGTGTGCTCACTGTGAGCAGAGCATTTGTGCAAGTCATGCACTCTTTTCTGAACTACATATTGATTGTACTAATTGAGGACTTTTCTGGAAGAAAGCCCAAGTTCAATTATGACTCAATTCAACTTTGGTCATTTTTCCTTAAATTAGCAACTTGTTTATGCAATAAAAAATGCTGGTTAATGATAAAGCAAAAATGGTTATACCGTTGGATTTATGGTAAAATTTGCTATTAGTAAGGTGTCACTGTTATGCGTTTTGTTTAAAACTTTTGTCTGATTCAAAACCGTGGATTTGAACATGGCCGCCATCAAGGCAACTCTTACCATAAACCTAATATTTATCCACCTGCTTTTTGAGTTGACTTGAGTTGAGTTGATTTTAGTTTAGCGTCCCGTTCAGCAGGCTATATGAGACGTGGACCTACTGATTAATGTGGAATCCGAACCACATGAGCTCCCGCCGGGCCACCTGCTTTCTATTTAATTATTATCATTAACACAAAATTTACAAGGTGGGGTAAAGGACTAATACATATGCTGCAACAATATTTAATTTCCCTGTAACTTTTTACCAATTGCGCGTAAATCAAAATTAATGTCACCATTGTTCTTCTGATTAAATTTGCGCCTTAAATCATGTATCACATGACCCTATTCCTATTTTAAAAACTTAACCTTAATTCAAAATGGCGGATTTCAAGATGGCCGCCGTCAGGTATACCCTTACTATATGACTTCTCTCTAGTCCTAATATATACCCATATATTTGTTATTCACCTTTTGTCGTTACAAGAGGTCTTACAGGGCTTTTACCTCCAACTGTATGAAGACTATTCTGTACTTCCATGTGATGTTCTGGTAGCTGTATCTCCTAAACCTCTGGAGCTTCGCACCTACAACTTCACTGAAATACTGACCAAATTTAGTTCTGCTTTGTCATATGTGTTTCAGTCAGCAACTCGATTCACCCAAACGTAAGGTTTACTTGTGAGTTATGAACCCTAGACGAGATTGCTTAAGCTAGAAACTTGAATTTTGGAAAATGCCGTAAACAATCATTAAGTTTAAAAAAATCAATTCAAAGGGGGGGGAGAAGTTGAAATTATTATAATAATGCGTCTATACATCACACGCCTAGAGAGGCAAAATTTGATCTGCAATAAAAAAAAAAGTTTGGGTTGCTTACTAAGACTTACATGCGAGTTGTTCGAAATTCGTGGGATACTTTCAGCTTAGACGAATTCTATGTGGAAACTCAGAAGGAGGACTTATTGACTTAAATCAATTTTTGGCATAAAGCTCAGTTGTATTTTAAGACTTTCAGATTTACCTAATGCTATATTACAAGGATACAGAAGAAAGATATCACACCCACAAACACATCCATACATTTCAAACTTCCTCGAAAGTAAAACACATGTCTTAAAGGGGTCTTGACACTTCTCACCAGTTCGCTTGGCATGTTGAAAGGAACGACAATGTTGAAGCAAACAGAGGTGTGCTTATCTGTTTCACCTTAGAGGATCAGCGAGCAGTAATAATATATTTTTTGTTGTTGTTGGTGTCATATCATCGACAGGGAAGTGCCAACCTTTTCTCAGATCATATATTTTCCCTTCGCGAAACTTTGAAACACTTTTAGTTTTCCTTTCGCATTACACTGTAAAAAGTGTGCCCAGGTTTAGCCCCAATTTCGTATCCCAATGAATTTGCCCGAACGTATTTGCAATCGATAATTTCCAATTCGTAGAACACGACTGTGAAGGAACCAGAATGGTCAGATGCACCGTTCCTGAGATGCGTCTCAAAAGTGTGGGGTGCCTGGAGATGGCGCCAGCATCGAGGTTGAGATCGATGTGACACTTTAGTTTAAGAAACACAATCAGAAACATCCTCATTATCGGAAGCATTTTCAATGCGCAGAGAAACGTTGGACTATCGGTGACAGGGCGCAACAAACTCATAGTTGTGGTAGTAAAAGAAGTACCAAATAATGGTGGCCATGTGCGAACAACATCCTACTGTACGTGCTCCAGACTCGCAACAACAAGCTTGATGAAGGAGCTTAACACCATACGGAGTTATATCTGTGGGCAAGTCTTTACTTTGACTCCAACTGTGACTTTAATCGGTTCTTATAGGTTCAGTCACTTCCTCGAACTGTTTGTGCGTGAGTCACTTTTTGTAATTGTTCGTGCCTTTGGTGTGACGTCTTAGTTCATATTTTTCCCACTAGGTGTCTGTGCAGTCATATGGTAGTTTGTTAGTGTGATGTCACATGTTCTGTGTGCATGTATGTGTGTGCTGCTGTTTGTGGCATGCGGGAAGCGCGTAATTGAATTGGTTGAATTGAGTTAGAGAAAAAGTATCATGGTTGTGGTCTAAAGCTGAAGATATTTTCGACGTATTGTAAAAGTGGACGTTTATTGGTTTCTTGTTTGTAATAATAGCAAGTGTGCTCGGTTTAATAAAACGACGTGTGTGCGGAAAGAAACATTTTTCAGTAATGTTGAGTATTGCGCATATGTTCTTGGTATCTTATTTTTTCGTGTGTGGAATCAGCGGTTATGAGTTCATTATTCATGAGTCTTCTCCTATGGCGAAATGGTGAGTGTTTTCTTTTTTTAATTCATATTATTTTTATTCTTGATTTGTTTTGCATTTGAGTATTAGGCAAAGTATTTGGTTTGCTGCTGCTTGTCCTATTGTCTTGTTGAGATGTATTTTTTTTCTTTGTCATGCACTGATTTATGATTAGAGACGAGTGTTTTTTTTTTTAATTTTCCCTTCTTATCTTAGCTTTATAGTAGTGGTGTGATTATTTATTATTATTTTGGATGTTTTTATGGTACTTGAGCGGGGGGTTTGGGGGGCGGTAGCCCCCCATTTAGATCTCAAAATTCATAGTCACCGCTTCACCTGAATTGATGTTTAGTAACATTGTGGCCCTTCTACTTATAGTATAATTCTTAACATCGTATAGTAACATTGTGGCCCTTGTACTTATAGTATAATTCTTAACATCGTACATTACTTTCACTGTGTTAGTAATTGTAATCGATTCATGTGATCCGGTTCCGGGAGCAGTTTACGAATGATTCCTACACTGCTCCGGGAACCGGATCAGATGAATCGGTTGAAGTCACAGTTGGAGTCAAAGTAAAAATTTGCCTATCTGTGACCACTATGACGTGATAGCTTCACACTTTATACAAGTACCCTCGAGGCACTAAGAGGTGATCTCACAGCTTCGCCTCGATACTGGCGCAATCTCGTGACATTCCACACTATGGAACGCGATAACGCAGGAACGGTCCATCTGACCATTGTGGTTCCTTCAGAGTAATGTTCTATGAATCGACTATGTTGCTTGCACTAAAGTTCGTGCAAATTCATGTCGAGATGAAATTGGAGCTTTGTTGGCCGGGCTCTTTGATGTTATTTTTTGAATCACCTTCGTAAGTGCTGATATTGCTAATTTACTGAATCCCAATTGACGTCTAAATAAATAGGAATGTTTAAATTCAATTACTGTAGGAAGCTACAAGAAATACAATAGATGCAGGCTGAAACACCCTTTACTAACAAGGAAATACATTCATGAACCTTTAGACCTCTGCCGTGCAAACGGAAATAATATCCTACGAATTGCAGCCAATGCATGCCCCCAGATTGCTATAGTTTAATATATTGTCAGCAGATCTGCGGTAGCGTAGTCGATAAGGTGTCTACTTATCAACTGTTCGATCCGGGTTCAATACCCAGTTCTGGCGTGAAATATTTTTCGTTCCAGTGCTGAGCCCATGTTCGCCTAGTCTGTTGAGAAGAGTATATCTAGAGCCAACTGGGGAAGAAATGGGGGCCGGAGTATAGTGCTGACTAGTGAGCTCATAAGTGCCAAGGTCAAGAAAGTACACATTGGAGATTTTACCTCCACATATATGCCCTTTGGACTTCAGAGCATGTTCGAAAAGGAAATAAAATTAATTTTGTACTTCTACATCAGACACTTACGGCCCCAAGTGATTGACTAAAGTGAACCATTGTAAATTATTTGGTAAATTATTTGGAGTGATGTGAGAGGAAATGGAAAACGTCGACAATTCCACGGACGTGATGTTGTCGTCCACAAACTTACATGGACTAGGATCAAAGGAGGGATGTCTTGCACTAGAGATGAGGGCCTTTCCGCTGAGACCCCTTGTCTCCCACGTCCAAAAAGGAAGTCGACTTTTACAGATGTATTATCAGCATAGTAAGGGGCTACCAAGAGTCGAACCTGGGACCACCAGTGCCATGTGAATATGTATTGGTATTCGGCTATTTCATTATTGCAATCAATTGATTAAATTGTATAATTTAAGTAATTAGCATATATTTACCACAATTATCTACAGCTAGAAATGAACATACTTGGAAATGAATAGCGCTTCAATATTTTGTTACCTGTCAATGGAATAATGCTTCTCTCAATGTCATGTTTTATTTCGTAAATCATGACTTAGTAGTTAATTTGAAACACACGTAACCACCGGAAACTAAAATAAAATAAAACGCGACTGCCAATAAGAGCTAACGTTTTATTTGATCAAATTTTGCCTTCTAATCTCACGTTCCCCATTTCATAACTTGCCTCGTATTTCTTTTTTTTCCTTTTCTTTTAAGTAAAGGAAGTAAAGCATTGCATATCGTCATATCGTTCCTTATTGTGGAACTCAAAGTTCTTTCTTCCACTTATGCTGTTTTACGATTGGTCGGTAGAACGTTTCAGAGCCTACTTCTTTCAAATGTCACCCAAATCTTGGGAAAATAAAAAGAAATAAAAAAATACAAGTCTTGAGCTCTGGAGCACTCGATGTTTTCGTAGATCGCGAGGTCCGTATTTCATTTGTTGTTATGAGAATTTTTGGAAGATGGAAGCAGAAGGAAAAAAAAAAGGAAACTATAACACAGAGCGGATAAGAAATCCTCAGTTTGCTTTCTAAAACTTGAGAAGTTAAGAAAGTGATTCTCTATGGGCAAAGGTCCAAAAAGAAAGAAAAAGAAAAGAAAATCAGAAGTAAGTCGGGGCAGGGCAAGCAAGCAACTTTTACTCTGTTTTTTTTTTATTTTCTTATTTTCTTCCTGGCCACAAACCTAATATTTTCCTGAAAAGTCTTAGGTCGCTTGGACGGCTGGTCATTGAGTTGCTGAAAGAAGTTTATTTATATATATTTTTTTTTGTTTCAAATGTCCTGTCTATATTTTTCTCTATCTTATGGCACAAAGTAGTCACATGGTAACTTGATTTCGTTCTACTAATCACGAGTATGTAGCATAAGGTAATATATATATATATATATATATATATATATATAAAAATCTATTAAGCATTTACTTTCATTTATTATTACCACTCTCAATATGTTACTTTCTCACATCAATTATAGCTACTTTATTTACCAAGTGAAGTCAGTCAAAATTACAAACACAGTGACATTAGTAAATGATATACCCTATTTTACTAACATGGCATGCCTTTTGAGCCAAAACCTGTGATTGATTGTTCGCCCACTTAGCATTGTCCAACTGACTTAATATTATCAACACAAAAAATAAATAATTTATATATTTACATAGAATAACTTATATACGTATACAAATTATAAATTGACGTATCATATAGTACAGTAGAATATGACCCCACGTTTTGGTTTCCTTTCAGAGTATTTTGCCCCCGAAGGGGAAACAAAATCAAAACTTAACGATAGTTCATAGGAGCAATGCTAGCTACATTATGAGCTCTACAAGATTGACATTTAATAGAAATTTGATTCATTATAGCTCCAGGACAACAATCCCCAGAACTAAGCCTGAAGTTATTACTCTCCAATTGTGTTGTCAAGGACAAGATTTTGTGCTGGTCATCTTTGTCGTTCGTACTGAATTCGTGCAACAGAATGATAAATTCATATTGTAAAAAAAATAACTAGGGGGTAAGTGTGGGCGAATCCGGACAGCAAAAAAAAAAAAAAAAAAAAAAAAACTGTAACATGATCATGTAAGTTTATCGCGAAATTATGCATAGCAGCGCAGGGAATCAACTTAACGTCTAAGTGGCACGAATCACGCCAGGATAAATCTCGACGGCGTCCCCTGCACGCTTGAGCTCGTAGTACAAACGTTGTGCCTTTTCAGATTAAAAAGAACGAAATAAATAAACGAAAAAATCATGTTTCTTAGATTTTATTTAATTCTTGAAATTAAAAAGGAAAAATCTATTTATATTTTTAATTGGCATAGTTAAGATAATAATCGAACATCAAGCAGTTTTTATTAGCCAGATTTAGCACTCTACTCGTATATATTATCCATTTAATTTAGATTGTATAATAATGAATGCGATCCTAAACAGTTATATGTTTCTTCTTTTCAGAATATGGCGATAAAATAAATCTTTAAAAAAAATGTTCATTTCTGACTAGTGACCGATAAAGTAAAATAGAGATAATATTGAGCTAATAATATAAAGAACTAATTCAACTCATGAAAGCAAATTCAAATTGTCTGTTTGCATCAATGTTTGCATCTTACATCGTGACTCTCAAATGGTCATATGTTATCTAACTCTGCTCACATACTATATGATTTCGGTTCAAACCAGTTTATAGGTCTGCACTCTTCTTTTTGAATTGAGAAGGACATATTAGCTTAAGGGAAATTGATATCTAAGTGAGTTAAACTCAAAATTTCATATAAAACCCATAAAAATATTCAAAAATGTGCAAGCCATATAGATAAAGCCTTTAACAGCACTTATCATTAATTTATCTTTTGTTCACCGTTTCATGGAAATATTATAGGTTCGTATACCTGGTAGTGTGTTGTTTGTACCTAGAAAGTTAGTATATCCTTGATGACCTTTTAATTGAATTAATATGATTTCATTGTTTATTCGGTAGAATGTGTCCAGCTAAGCTAAATAAATTAATCTAAATATTTGTTGTGCAGTTTCGCAGCAAGAAAATTCATTTCATCTCTTAAATTGGTAACTTTTGATCAAAATTAAAAACAGAAATGTCAGCGTAACGGAAGTTGTTGCTAGAGAATTGGCTTCATTCCAATATTACGCTACAAGCAGAAATGCGAAACCCAATCTCAGGTAATATAACAAACCTTATGTTTCGAGAGCCACCCTCGAAGCGGAAACATGCATCAGAGCTCCGTAGAAACCTTCTAATTGTTGTGTTAATTTCGTTGGAATCCGGTGGTAAAACCAAAGGAAGCCATAAAGGGAATAAACAAACAGGAAGACAGTTTTTTTTATCCTTTTCCTCAAACAAACTGTATATACAAGTACGCTAGAGAAAAACTAATGATAGCAATATAAAGAAGTTGCACAAGGTAAATCCAATACTAAAATTTGATTACTCACATTTTTTTTTTTCATGAGATCGTATTACTACCTACATTATGGTTTTAATTGTACTCAAATATTTTATGGATCTTGCTCGGTTAGTTAACCCAATTTACAACCACGAATTAAGAAAAGTATTATTAATAATAAGGAAGTGTCCATATATCTTTGTTAGGGCGGTTATATTCTAGCAATTGTTATATACCTCGGTAGGGCGAAATAAATTCGCATTGCTTTCATTTAATTCTATCTGCAAATAATCATACTATTGGGGGGGGGTAGCGCAACAGTGGTCTAACATACATTTTTTTTTAAAATTGAGACAAATCAAATGAAACTTAAACACATGTGTTTTTGTACAATATATGTATGTACACCCAGCCACAAAAGTATCCCCCCTAAGTGCTCTAATTCAATTACTTGGGGTCCAGGTAATTTGCAGTTGTGAGAACGCCTAGAGAGATGCAACTCAACTTACACGTAACATTTCTCGGCACTGACAGCAGTTTGTAGACCTGATCCAGGTGTTTATCCAGGTAAAATTGTAAAGTAGGTGACTAACGAAAGAGTTCTCCATTCTAAGATGAATCTCTATGGTTCGGATCGTGTTTTCCAAAGAACACCATATATTTATCTTAATATTGCTGTGTATGTAATGTATTACTTCTTTATATACTGTATGTTTAGAGAAATAAAACTACTGACCACACATGAAAGAGAAAATGCTTGAAAGTAGCTGAAAATATCAAATCTAGAACAACTGCTGGAAATAAGTTAGTAAATGATTGCCTTCATTGAGACACGTTATCCAATTCTCCTCATTCCAACATATTTTCTTTCTGGAGGAGAGAAGATCCCTCTTGTCCCACTGAGTATGTATTGAAATTGAAATTGAAACATTTGGAAAAGTTTCAACGTGGCCGGGATTCGAACCCGTGCCCGCCGAACAAAAGTTCAATACGCTAACCACATACCACATGCCGCGTCACTTAACCTTTTATCTAAACTTTTAGCTAGTTAAATTGTAAGACTATACAAACTACTAATGTTCGTATGAGAAGACGTTCCTTATGAGTGTCGCAATGACTTACTTGAGATTTCCTTCTCTAACTCAAAAGCAAGTTATATAGACCTTCTTCAATGAGGAAACTATCACGAAACGTTATTCAAGTTGAGGCTACCTCATCGTTTTTAACTGCTCCCTATTTACATTACTACTATTTTTCCTCATCGTAACTTCTAATTTCCAAAGAAGAAAATCCAGCAGCATTTACGCCGGTCCCAAGAGTTTCAGTATTCGCGCGCTACCCTAGCCAGCTTTTTGAAGTTGGTCATGTAAAATGCACAGAAAAATTTGAGCAATAGAACAAAACCTAACCAAACCCTGCGGGGCTTCTAACTCGTTACTACTACTCTACTACTATTACTACTACTAATGTTGCTGTTATTATTATTATTATTATTATTATTATTATTAATATTATTATTATTATTATTATTATTATTATTATTATTATTATTGTTATTATTATTTTACTATGGATCCGTATAGTAAAACTGCAAGCTTATTTTAATGAAAAAAGTGTTACGAAAATTTTAAAAAAAATCCTTGGGCAAGGTTTGAACCCACACCAAAAACTGTTTTCATTACTAGAACGTTGCCCTAGAACACTCGGCCACGAGATCCGACAGTAGTTGGCCTTAATTTCCGCTATATGTAGGTCATGACTCTTGATGTCCTATTTGTATCGGTCAAGAAGATCAGAGGATATCTGGAATTCTTGAAATCTCCCGCACACCAGGGTCTGCGGGTTCGTTAGTTGCGCCTCGGAGCCCGTTCCATACACGACAAATTAATTAAGGGGACAATATTGGCAATTCTGGGAATAATATACGAATATATATTATTTCTAGTACCACTATTGGTGGACATTTCATTTACTGATATGGGCCTAGGATTCGTTATTGTTTTATTTACTTTAGAGTGCTGTTCTGTTTATGTAACGTACTGAGCCTGTTTGACGCTTAACTTATAATTTCATTTTCGTATCGTACATGAAGTAAGACAATTTTGTCTTAAAATGGGAACCCCTCGAACGGCAGGGAGCTTCCCTGAGTAGGGCAGCGGCCCCCTGCCCCCACAAGTTACGACCCTGCGTCGTGGCAATCATTTCTTCCAATTGGTTTTGGAAAAATTAATTTCGTAATAGATTTTGTAATTCTGTTATTCCTTTATTATTATTATTATTATTATTATTATTATTATTATTATTATTATTATTATTATTATTATTATTACTATTATTATTATTATTATTATTATTATTATTACTATTATTATTATTATTATTATTATTATTATTATTATTATTATTATTATTATTATTATTATTATTATTGCAAAGTCGATACTTGGCTACATATTTTATATTTTATGAATTTTCTGATTGGATTTCATGTCTTTTTTTTTTTTTGAATAATCAACACACTTCACTTTAGGGGGTTTGGAGGAGGGAAATATTATCCTGTTGCTCTTCATTTGTTTACTTGCACGCTACAGCAAGCCTGGATACTACATTTCACCTTTCTACATCTACGGAAAGTACGCTAAAGGTTATGGTGATCACAAGAGAATAAATGAAGAAGTGATGAGATCACTGAGCTTTGTGTATTAACATTCAAAGTATCAGGTTGTCAGAAAAGTCATGACATATTTCGGTAAAATATGACAAACGATGGTTTGTGGATATACCAGAGTTATTCGGATCATGCAATAGTTTGTCATGAATAGCTAAGATGTACAGCGTTTTGTGTAGTAATATTGCTCTTTGTTTGGTTTACTTTTACAGATTTAATCAGAGATGGCGAGGAATAATGAAAACTTGACCCACCGCGACCCACTCTGACGCATGATCCACCACCCACCTTGGTCCACTCTGACCCACTACCCACCGTGACCCACTCCGACCCACCACCCACCATGAACCACTGACCAACCAAACCACATCGTCATTAACTCTGACGCATGATCCACGTCCTCTTTTCTACCGACTAAACCCCATCAGGAAGTCGCGGGCGGAAAGAGGGATTACCAATCTTGACTTTGGTGGGCCGCCGGATGCAGCCTGCACCCTTGCCCGGCGGCACGACGATCTACTTGTTCAAAGTTGCCGATTTTTTGCCGAGGCGGCAAGCGATCGAAAATCGTAAAACAAAACGCACTTTACCGACTCTTTGCGGTCTTTTATCGACCATCAGAGTCGGCAAAACAGTTCAAAAGGCCTCTTTCGGACTCTGTGCCATTCGTTATGCCGGCCTCTTTTCGACTGTGGCGCCGGCGCATTTACTGCGCTTTTACGGCTGTTAGCCGACTGCTGGGGAAGGCAACTTTCCGACGGCGGCGCCGACGCATTTAATGTTCATTTGCGGCTGTTTGCTGACTGCTCGGCAAGGCAACTACCGTCGCGGTCGAAAATCGCGCGGAAAGACGCCATTGTCCGGCATCGGCAATCCGACCGCAGTATCTGGTCGGAGTGGACAAATTATCCGACTGGTGGCGGCGGGATCCTGATGGGGAAAAAATAAACTTGTAATAAAACCAGGTTGTTGAATTCTAAATAATCGGAGTTTGAATTTCTACGGTCAATCCCTCAAGGACCGCTCTGTTACAATAGTGATGGATCTGACCTTTACGGTATAAAATGGTAAATGTTTGTCATGGGCAAAATTGCGATGAATTTCAGTTAAATTATCATGGTCTAATTATTTCCTTGTTGAATTATCGATACGTTTCAGTGGAAAAACGGATGAAATTTGAAAGTCTCAAATCAAGGTACGTAGATCAACATACAGAAGCTTACATTACAAATTGTATGTTTATTTTTCTCACAAATTTATGGGTTGATTGCTGTGTGCTCCAAGCTCTCCATATAATAAACAAGCTTCAGCAATTATTATAAAGCGCATGGTAAGCATATATGGATATATGATGCGAAGCACTGTATTTTTTGTTGAGTTGAGTTGAGTTGATATTGAGTTTAACATCCCTTTCAGCAGCAAGGCTAGATGAAACATGGACTTACCCCATGCCGTAAACGTCACCAACACCTAGTGGATTACGTGCGTGTAAACGTCGATCGTCAATATAGAGACGAGTCAAAGGATTGCCGCTAGTGTTCCACTGTCGACAGGGTTTCGTCGAGTCGAAGCGGATATCTCGCGTCGGGGTGTTGAAGTTACCACCGCGTAGCAGCGATGACTTCCTTTTGGTCTGCGCTCCTTCGATTCGTTGCAGAGAATCGCGAAGGGACCAGCACGAACTATCGTTAGTCATGTGCGTTTGGTTATTATTATATATTATTTTTTCCTGACGAATTGTTCCTAAAGTGAGGTCCGGGGGTCAAGAATAACCTCTGCCTCAACATCTTGAACTGAAAACTCTTGAGATAAGTGCTATAATTATATGAATTTAGATGGCAACTGTCGTCGATCATTAGAAACTGAGTATGGGAGAACTACGAAATAAAGTAAATAAGAACGCGCCATTTTGTTATAAAATTACATGGCGAACGCATTTTATCTTATCCAAAACAGTTATCATCCTCATATATACGCTTAAAAGAGCACTCTGTTTGACCAAATTTAAAAAAAAAAAATCTCAACGATTTATTTCTTTACAAGCGACGCCTGTTTCATCGCCTCCGTGCCGAAGCCGGAAGAACACTCGTCCTGAAATCATAAAATTGATTGTTTGAGCCCCCTTCCTTTTCTTTTTTTACTTTTTTAGTGTTTTATACTCACCTTAACGTAAACAAATCACACACACAGGTGATTTAACATATTTTGGGGGAATCATTTTGTGGTTCATTGGCGTTTTGTCGCGTCAGAAGATGCTATCTACAATGCAGTGAGCACAGAGGTTCGGTGGGTCAAAGTGCGTCATAGTGAGTGGAGGGTCACGGTGGATGAGGGGTCGCAGTGGGTCACACGCTGTTGACCCACTGATTTACTCAGAAAACCCGATCAATTTGACCCACTGACCCACTCCAACGATGGATTTGACACCACACAGAAAATCCCATCTTCCCATTCAGAAAAAAATACTAATTACCGCGACGGGATTTGAACCCAAGTAGCTGCAATGGGAGTTTCCTGCTTTCACATTTTTTTTAAAACAAATCGCCCCAATCGGAGTATTGTTCGCCACTGGCACCTCATATCATTTCGACGTATTCCAAACACTATAGGAACACGAACACAGACATACTGAGAACAATTAAAATTCCGACCTTGCTCTTCAGAGGAATTTGAACTCCTAGTGGATTGCATCTCATGATCAGAAGCCGAACTCCCGGGATCACTCGGCTAGTGCCACTGGTTATATTTGCCACAGACTCCTCATATGAATATAAGACAATAAACTAGTAGTTATGGAACATAAACATATAACTGTCTATTTCGACACGTGTTGATACAATTCAAAGAATGTGAAAACAATTTATGTCGTCTTTTCTTCTTTGGAAATTAGAAGTTATGTCAAATACGAAATGTAACGTAAATCCTGACCATCCCTGCAACCGATGAACAGTGCCATAACTTAGATTCTTTTCCGGGGGGAAGCATTAATAAGCATATTTGGTCCCCTAGAAAAAGTTGATTTTCTGATTATTGGACCCTTTCTCCAACTTTTTCTTAATCTTTATGCCACCCCGGAGCCTGTGGGCCCTTCCGCATGGCAAGGTCTGCAGTTCCGTTAGTTACTCCCTGGGTCCATTCCATACATGTCAAAATTATTGAGGGGACAATATTGATAAATCTCAAAGCCATACGAATAAGCATTATTTCTAGAGCCCCTAATAGTAGACAATTTTATCTGAAATGGGCCCAAGACTCATTTTTGTTCTATTTACCTTTTGTGTGCTGGTTTGTTTATGTAATGTAGCGACCCTATTTGATGCTTCATTTCTAATTTCATGTTCGTATCATATATGGAGTAAAAAATGCCTCAAAATGGCCCCCCTCGAATGGCGGGGAGCTTATCTGTGGGGCAGTTGCCCCCCCCCCCACACACACAAGTTACGGCTCTGCCAATGACGTAGGCTCAACTTCGAGAATACTTCGTGATATTTTCTTCATTGAGCAACGTCTATACAACTTCTTTTTGAGTTAAACAAGGAAATCTCGAGTAAGTCATTAAGACACTCACACAAATTGCTTATATTTTCTTATTTATATTTTTATATTTGTTGGTTTTTGTTATATTTGGGTATTTTGTTTATATTTTTCCATGAAACGATTGCAACTACGTATTAGTTTGGGTGGAAGTTTAAATTGTGCGGTGGGTGAGTGGTTAGCGCATTGAACTTCACT
Source organism: Thermobia domestica (assembly GCF_964235325.1). Lineage (NCBI taxonomy): Eukaryota > Metazoa > Arthropoda > Insecta > Zygentoma > Lepismatidae > Thermobia > Thermobia domestica. Next base: position 141,012,240 of record NC_137459.1, on the reverse strand, counting down.
TTGGTGGACCCGGGTTCGAGTCCCGGCCAAGCTGAAGCTTTTCCAAGTTTTCTAGTTTCAATTTCAATTCCAATGCATACTCAGTTGGACAAAAGGGATCTTATCTCTTCCAGAAAGGAAAAGATGTTGGAATGAGGAGAATTGGAGAAGGTCTCTCAATGGGGGCAATCATTTACAAAGTTATTTCCAGTAGTTGTTCTAGATTTGATATTTTCAGTTACTTTAAATCATTATCTGATTTATATGTGATCAGTGTTTTTAATTCTTTCAATATACAGTATATAATGAAACAATACATTAAATACACATGCAATATTGAGATGAACATATGATGTTCATTCGACAACACGCTTTGAACCAGAGAGATTGATCTCAGAATGGAGAAATGTTTCGTGCGTCATCTACTCACAATTTTACTTCCATACAGACTTGTCTCAGTTATACCAACTGCTGTCAGTGCCGAGAACAGTTACGTGTAAGTTGGGTTGCATCTTTCTAGGCGTTCTCACAAATGCAAAAGACCTGGACTCCAAGTAATGGAATTAGAGCATTTAGGGGGAATACTTTTGTGGCTGAGTGTACAATGTATGACACATTGAAGCACTTGTGCTTTTTTGTTATATTGTACAAAAAACACATCTGTTTAAGCATAACTTGATTTTTCTCCATTTTTAAAAATGTGGGTTAGACCACTGTTGCGTTAGCCCCCTCAATTCTTTTCCAATAGATTTAGCTGATAAGTTTTATTTTCAAACAATGTTGTGCCCTCTGTAGCATTACCGATGTTACACAATTTCATTTCGTTTGACTTTTACATTCACATAGTGTTAATAGCATATTCTTTCTTTTCAGGTGAGTAAAATGAAAGAATATTTTCATCGTCGACAGCAGATTTTGAAATTGTTGTAAATTTGATACGTGGTAAGTATGATTTTTTTTTTATTTTGCAAATAAAAATGAGCTTCAATGCTAATATCGTAAAAAATAAATAAATAAAAACAGTAAAAATCAATGCGTGTTCCTGATGAACTTGACATTAAGAACATTTAGAGATTGAAAGGTGAGTAAATAGATGCTACTTATTACTCAGCATTTGATCTTTGCTTACACTATACTATAATTACGTTAACTATTGTTTCTTTTCGACAACCAAGTATAGAGACGATTTCCGTTGCTGTAACATTGTAGAAATGCTTCTAAATACTTTAAAGTAGTTCATTCATTATTATCTTATGTAATGAAATTAAGTATTGTCCACAGAAATAAGCAAATAAATTATACTAATCCGCAAACCGAAAGTGTAGATGAATTACATGAACATTCTGCTGATTGAATGCCACTGGCAATATATACTCTTCTTCTTCTAAGCCTTTTTCCCAATTAACTGGGGTCGTTTTTTCGGATCTATTTAATGTCCCACGACTAACACTAAGGGAGTGAATGATACAGTTAATTATTATGGGAGAGCTGGTGGAATGATAATGTGGAGTAAACGAGAGTGTCGCGAGAAAACCAACGGACACCATCTTGTCCACAACAATCTTAGTTGGAAGGGGATCGTATCAGGGATCCCACGCAATAGACTTAAGCGCTCTACCACTGAGCCATCGGTTGTGATCAAGCCACATAAAATTTAGATAGTTTTGTGTCGGAAATGTACCTCCAGAAGGCATGAAATCCTTGTCTGGTATTTGTCGCTGCATTGGGTTGCATGGAAATGGTCGATCTTCTTTTTTTTCTAGTTTCCTGGAACGTTAGAAAAGGGTACGAGTGGTCTGTATTGATTATCCAATTAACGTTATTTTAACCCTCAATTCTATATTTGCTAGGGAACAGTGTTTGCAAGCATCATTGATTTCTACACTAAACATTTTAAAACTCTTCACAGAGTATCGTAATACATAAATGCGTCGTGTTCCCTTCAGCTTAGAAAACTGAAATGGTTTCTACTTAAAGAACAATTGACGGATACTTGAATTAGGATTTTTAAATATCTTTTTTTTCTAAAAGTTAAGAATACTGAGGAAAGGTATTCGACGTTGAATCTCATTTCAGACTAATTTTGGTGTTGGTTATGTTTTGCGAATCGTGTACTTTAGAACAAAATTTGGATGAGAGATTTAAGTTTCAAACAAAGTGGTGGGGAACAGCGCTGACAGTCTGCAAATTTATACTAAGCGTTGGGGGTTGGTGGGAATTGGAGTTTTAATGGTTTTACAAGTTTTTATGGCAAATGTGGGCTCTTAAGCTGTTGAAGCAGAAGGTCGATGGAATTGCGGTAGCTCGATCTTTCGTGGCAACGTTCCCTAAGCTCCAAATGGAATGAAACGCCCTCTTGACCTCCCACCTAATCCTGCTTTGAATAGCTGCTCCTTTCACTTGGAGGGAACGCTCACGAACTGCTAAAGAAGCAGATAGAAGAAAACGTAGCTTCATGGAAGAAAACATGATGTAGCTGAAGAAAATTCTGTTGCTGCGTACTGATAACACTAAAGCGCTATTCTGTGCACCAATACGTAAAGAATGGTTAACGGCAACCACTGGAAGTTTTATTTACCCAAATATTGTTCTTAACTACATGCAAGTCTTACGTAAATTAATAGTGTCGACATTAAACATTAAACTCCAGTATCGTAATTTCTGTTTTATTGTTAAGCACAGGGTGAGTCAAAAGTCCTTGGACACCTGCATAAGTTTGAAAATCGACGGGAAAAGTAAAAAGTGATGTTGGGAACAGAGGTTTGATGAGAGGCAGCAACTTTTGTAGTGTATGTCATTCATGGCCGCCATCTTGAAATCCGCCATATTAGATTCAAGTAATTTTTTTAATGGGAAAAGGGTGTATGACGCATCAAATAACACTACCTTGAAATCAGGAATTTAGTGGTGTAATTTGTTTTTTCTTTCTATCTTGTACAGCTTAGAAGTTATTAATTTTAGAAGTTATTAAATTACCTTGATACTGACCCAGTTCTCTCTTTGTTCCAGGTGATCTAAAATGGGTCTGACACATGAACAGAAGATCGAAATTATCCTTATATAAGGGGAACGCAGCTACCGAACAACAGCAGCTGACTACAACAGACGGCACCCAGACAGAGAACCAGTATCACACAGCACGGTGGCTCACGTGATCACCAAATTCCGGGAGGCGGGCTCTGTTCAAGATAGGGCACGTAGTGGGCGACCAAATACTGCCAAAAATGAGGAAACTGCAACGTCGGTTGTTGTGTCGTTTGTGAAAAGTCCTAAACGAAGTACCCGTCGTGTGTCCCTAGCACGTGCAATAAGCCAATCCTCCGTTGTCCGGATATTGCACGCCAATCAGTGGCATCCTTACAAGTTGCACATACAACATAAACTGAACGAGGATGACCCTGATCGCCGGCTGGAGTTCTGCATGTGGGCTACTGAACAACACGAACTGGATCCTGCGTATGCCAAGGGCATAGTGTTCAGCGACGAGGCGTATTTCACTTTGAACGGGGAGGTTAATCATATAATTGTCGATACTAGTGTGACGCAAATCCGAACTGGGTTGACCCGAGTCGAGAACATAGACCTGAGAAGGTGATGGTGTGGTGTGAAATATGGGAAACCCGCATCATTGGGCCATTTTTCATTTACAACACCTTAACTGCACCATATTATCTGTAGCTGCTGCAGGACCTTGTTTTCCCTACCACACTGAACGCTGGCGGCTTTTCCCCATATTATTTTCAGCACGATGGAACCCCTCCACACTATGGACTTGGTGTCCGTGAATGGTTGAATGAACAACTGCCAGGGAAGTGGATTGGTCGCCGTGGTCCCGTGGAGTGGTCGCCCAGATCCCCTGACTTAACGCCCCTTGATTTTTATCTATGGGGACATCTTAAGCAGATGGTGTGTGCTGAGACAATCCGTGATTTGAGACACCTGGAGGAACGCATCCAACAAGCCTGTGACCAAATTTCAGGAGACATTCTCTTCCGTGTGCAGTCAGAGTGATTGCGGCGACTACAGTTGTGCATTGCACGGGATGGACAGCACGTAGAATATGTGTTGTAGCATTCAGTATCAAGTTAATTTCCCAATTTTGAACATTAATAACTTCTAAACTGTACAAGATATTTTAGAAAAAAATACACCACTAAATTCCTGAGATCAAGCTAGTGTTACTTGATGTGTCATACGCCCCCTCCCTATTTTAAAAAAATGACTTGAATCCAAAATGGCAAATTTCAAGATGGCGGCCATGAATAACATACACTCCAAAAGTTGCCGTCCCTCATCAAACCTCTCTTCCCATCTTCACTTTTTACTTTTTCCGTCGATTTTCAAATTTATGCAGGTGTCCAAACACTTTTGACTCACCCTGTATAATAATTTAGATGTATATTCCAATACAACGTGCAAATTATTTAGCTGATCATCGCTTTCATTTTTCTAAATATATGTTATCGGTACTTATGTTATAATGTATATAGCCACATACTTTTGCATTATAATCTCCGGGTGATTCCTGGTGTCCCATGATATTGAACATTGTGGAACAAATATATTATTAAATTCAATACGCATCAACTTTTCCATCTCATAAATAGGATATATGAAGTGCCTGGTATTAAACGCCACCAAATCTATTTTTTTGACGGAAATTGATTTATTTTTCACTTGTTATATGTTTGGTCTAAAAGAATTGCTTGGAAGCAGAATTTTGCTTAAAAGCTTAATATTCCATACTAAAAGCACTAGTTCAAATATGGGACTTTGTACGCGCATATATGGAGATTCACTGCACGGTTTGCGAGACTAAGCGAAATTGATGTAGCTGATTTTGATAGTAGGCACCTCATATATATATATATATATATATATATATATATATATATATATATATATATATATATATATATATATATATATATATATATATATATATATATGTGTGTGTGTGTGTGTGTGTGTGTGTGTAGATAGATAGATAGATAGATTGATACATATAGATACAGATAGATATGAAATTTACGACATACATTAATTATTAATTCACTAATTATATAAATATATATATATATATATATATTCAGTGCATAGTTCAGATTCTGTTACTAGTTTCTGGTCGTATTAACGTGAGACCACATGATGTAGATCGTAGATTGTTTTTTTTTTTTTTTTTTTTCATTTTAGAAATCATACGAGAAGACTTGAGGACAGCAACAGCGTAACATGTCCACGTATATATATATATATTTTTTTTTTATGAAAATTAAACATTCAATAGGGCTATCAGATTGGTTGTAATTCCAAATTGATGTTGCAGTTCTTATATTATTCAGACAGATAATGTTTTAATGAACGAAACCAGAAGTGCTTTACAGTATATAGAAGTAATAACGAAGAGCATTAGTAAAACATCTAGAAATAACATAATAACTTAGTCAAAAATGTAAATTATTGCTCACTACCAACTGTTAGACATGGTCAACTTTGATCGTAATTACACTAGATATTTCAAGTAACTGTCTTATAGTACTTAAAGATCCCAACGATTAGTATTTTCTTTGTGCACATGTCGTGTTTACTGATACGTCTTTCTCTTGTTTCATTCGCATGTTTTACTTCGTAGTTAGAGGCATTGCATCAATCATTCACAACTGGGCATAGGGTCGTACTGTTACAATCCGATGAATACCAGAGAGAATGACTAGAATAAAGGAAAGAATGCCATAAGCTAATGCGGTAAGAAAATGAAACAAGCTCTACTTAGAAAAAAGTAATGTGGATAATTAAAAAAAGTACATTTATTTATATTTCTAGAAGTTTCTATTTCGCCCGGTAGATGCAAACAGTTAGATGATGTTTGTTGACATCTAATATCGAATGTACAACTTCTAGCATGCAATAATTATATACCTTTGTTTCAATAGTAGAAGATGGGATTTCGATAATAACCCTTAACTAGAAAATATTATCTGATTGATTCAATTAACGAACTTGGATGAGATAATTGCTCTAATTCTCTGACAAGAAAACACAACTCAAAAAGTCGCTCTCGTTCAGGAGTTACAGTGTGGAGTAACGGACGGACAAACATATGTTCTAAGTTACAATCTCGTGAGCTTGTGTGGACCTAATAGGTAAACGTTAACACAATAGAGAATGATGGGGTAATAAGAGATAGGGGTAATAAGAGACATAATGGCTGGTAGTTTGGTTTATTATCAGAAAAAAAACGAAAAAAAAATCACAGCTTACTGTATCTTTCTGTCCATAAGCCTTAACAAATCATTACTTTTAGCCAATTTCTTTACCTTCTTTTCTGCTTTTCAAAAAGTGTCTACTAAAATCTTTAGATACCCAAAGTCAGTATTTCTTGTGAAGATTTTTTTTTACAACTTAGTAGTAAATGTTTCTTTAAAAAAAAATGGTTACATAAATTTGTACAGCATTAGTGATACTTCAAAGTGGAATTGTCCCAGTTTATCTCTGACAAATGAGCTTGCTAGAAAATGCTTGTCTCTTATTACTCTTTATTTTGCTTTGTCGGGGTAATAAGATATAGTCGTTAGGTCTTGTCAGGTTCACTAACTGAAGACTAAAATTCCACTGGCCTCCTTATGATGATATTCAGAGAGCGGATAAAGTGTTTATCTTTTATGGTCCTGTAATTTTATTAGAAAATTATCCGTTCATTGTTAAAATAGCAGAACTTCTAAATATCAAAAGGCTTCATTCTGTTAAGAAAAAAAAAATGTTTGGTTTAAAAGTTTTGGGCTATGCTTATTATCTGTTTTCGGTCTTCAAGTTTCATTTCATTATTGTTAAAAGTATTCACGCAAACTTTTTTTCGTTTGGTACAGCCTATTTAGTTTTGTACAGCCTACTGTGTAAGAAGTCACTGTTGCATAAAGAGTTGTTTTACGATGTAAGCCGTATCTTTTTAATAAAAACAAAGTTTATAAGACTACACTATAAAATTTTATAATTTCAAAATGTTCAGAAGTAGTGAAAAGCTTCGTAAGTTATGAAAGGCTTTAATTTGTGTAGTTTGTAATTAAAAGCATTCAACTTTCAAGTGCTACTTTCATTAACTTAATTCTCACATGGCAATTGACAGAAAAGTAGCAAGAGTAAAAACATGCAAAAAGATAGGGAAATAGAATACATATTCGGCACATCCCTTACAAAGCACAGCACAGCCCACAGGGTAATAAGGGACAACAACTGAAAATTTAAGAACATATTTTTCCTACTCTCCCTGTACATCTTATTGTGTTGCCCAGTAACAAAGTATATATACACAAAGAATGAGAAATGTGACCTGAAAACTGTTAGCATTTTAAATTACTTTTGTCTCTTATTACCCCGTGTGTCTCTTATTAACCCATGTTCACCTATACTTAGTCATAAATCCATCTGCAATAGTCCGAAAACTGTATAACAATCAAACATGTTATGGATGTTTTGTTTGCATCCAACAATTGTTTTTTTTCTTAGTTAAATGTTTCATTCCTGCTCCTGCTACTGCTCCTTTCCGTAAATTCATACATACATACGCAATTTCGGACATGAGTTAAATTTACCGCAGCATTTGCATTTGAAGTAAGAAGTAACTTTAGCGTTCTAAACGGTATATGACCAAAACCTCGTCATCCAAAATCCCGCAAGCCAAAATCTCTTGGGGCCTAAACCTTGCCGCGCAAAACCTCGCGTGATCAAAGCATCGCTGTCCAAAATCTCGCCTAGACAGAATCACGCGTGACAAAAACTTAGATGGACAAAATTTCGATGGGAGTTTCTGGGGTATAATAATAATAATAATAATAATAATAATAATAATAATAATAATAATAATAATAATAATAATAATAATAATAATAGGGAGAAAAATAATAAAGACTTAAGCAACATCGGCCCAAGAAATACTTATTTTAGATGCTAGAAGCGTAATGAAATGATGGGTTCAAAACGAATGGGTATATAATCCTAAAACAAATTCAAATGAAAAGTAATTTTATCCATCGAATCTACTTTTTTCCTACACTTTTTTTTCGTTTCTGGAAAATTAAGGACACGATATATTGTACAAGTTCACCCGAACTCACCCTATCAGAATTAAAGTTAACATGGAAGTGGATTTTAACCTGCTTTTTAAGAGTTTGAAATATTATGTTGAACAGGCTTACGGTTTCCGAGTTATGGGCCGTCAAATGTTGCATCTATATTTAAAAAGAAAAGGAAAGAAAGGAAAGAAACACTGAATTCATTCGATCGGATCAAATTTGAAATGGTACGTAGTAGACCTCGATCTGTTTGTTAGCGTGTGGAACATTATTTAGTGCAGGTTTTGAGTAACTGAGTTATGCATAAGCGAATTTCTATAAGCATAAATAAATCATAACAAATGTTGTTTAAATAACAATCAAAGGTCAATCTTGAGCAGAAAAAAAATATTGTATTTTACTTGTAATATAAGTATCTACGTGTTACTTTTACATTTATTGATATAGAGATAAGTAGAACAGTCTACAGTGAAGAAGTCGTCGTGACGAGGTTTTGTACTGACGTGACACTTTCATATGTGAGATTACATTCCGCGAGTTCCGGAAATTCTGTTCCGCGTAATTTTGGGAGGCAAGGTTTGGTCATGAAAACTTTTTGGCGACGATATGTTGGGCCGCAAGGTTCTAGCTGCGATGTTTCGCCCGCGAGGTCCCGTACCCACGAGTGTTACGGAAGAGCATATAACTCGGTTACTCATAATCCTAGGAATACATTGTGGAAAATACAGAAACTAATGTATCAGCCTAGAACAAATATGTACAAAACTACTGTATCAACTTCTAAATATTCATCACGACCTCCGTGATACGATGTCTTTTCTATTTAAATAGTAAATATGTTGGATTGGATTTAAGTTTTTATATTTATCAGTATATTATCGTAATTATGTCACCTTGTGCATTTTTGCTATACCATCAGGAGCTTACAGTAAAACTGAAGTATGAATAACATAACTTTGTCATTATTTTTTTTTTTTTTTTTAATGAAGATCTTCTGTATCGAAATTACACATTTGAACCAGATAATATGCTAATTAACAAGCACCCCCTAGATAAGTCTTGTGTCGCAAATAATATTATGATAGTATTCGAAAACATGTATATATATAGTTCACTTCATTGCACTTTTTACTCAAGGGGATATAGAAGGATAGGATTTACGTACATATTAGGAACATAAATCAAGTGCTTGAGTAAATAGGAGCGAGCAAGCAAGTAATTTTATAGTTAAGGAAAATGCTATACACTTTGAATCTATATATATATCAAAACGAAATTCGATATTTACCTTCAAAATTGAAGACGAGAGGGGAACTTAAGAAAAAGAAATATTTGATTTTTATCGTTGATAGTATTAAACTTTCTTGAACATATCAACTTTCCGAAGTGGAGAACTTTTCTTTCTTATCTACCTTTCTGGAACCCCTCAATTTTGCCGTACTTCAGCAGGTGTTTTCACCAAATCCACCGCTGAGTTTGTATTTTCTTCGCCCACATACAGTTAGCCTTTAATAGATAGACGAGAGGGAAAAAGAAGTTGTTATAGACAGACCTCGGATCCTTCTGAAGAAACCTTCGTTCCCCTACCCTCCATCAACGTAGCAATTTTACATGTTAAATTACTCCTGGGACTCTGTGGGAATGGGTATATTACAATCCATTTACCCGCTCTTGATTGCATTAGGATTCGATCCAAGTAGATTACTGAAAGCATTTTCATGGATTGGATTTTACTGCCTTTTTTTTTCCTCCTCTTTTCCTCCGGTCAAATTGGATTCAAGATAACTTGCCGTCAAGACGAAGACGGACGTGATATTTTTTTTCTTACACCACGTTCTCAAATTTTCACGTGACAACATCCTTCGGTACTCTCTGTCATTCTTAATACAACTACACGAAGGGATAAAACCCAATTATCTCAAGGGGTTTATTTCACTGTCGTGCACCCGAGGTTAATAAATAAACTTAATAATCCACTTTTCGTTTTATATATTGAAGTTGACAATGACAATCATTTAAATAAGTCTTACACATATTAATTTGATAATATAAATCGTCAATGCACTACTTATCATAACGCATTTTATGGAATAATAAACAACTCACTCCCGTGTCCGAAAAAAAAATAAAATTACGTGTCATTAAACACAAAAGCATATATAATTTAATTTGAAAACTGTTTCGTCAACCGGAACATACGCATATAATGAGCTACTATCCACACTTCAATCTATAATCCTCTAGTAATTGCCAGGATTTAAACAGCTAATCCTATTATGAAAATACGAGTATTAGTTGTTTTGTACATGTTACACAAACTCGAACTGAATAACATTTTTTTTTTTAATTTTGTACTTAAATTTATACTTGTATATTTATGAAACTCACTGCAAATATGTACAGTTATTATCTTTCAATGTCTACCACAGGTAAGTTATGTGCTGTTTCCATCCAACCCAGTGTATTATGTAAAAAAAAAAAAAAAAAATATTGTAAAAACGAACTTGTTTAAAGTGTTCACACAAGAAGGAACAGGACATTCACTTTGGGGTTGAATGACCGAATGTGTTTTGATATTGTTCGGTGACAGCTTTGTGGATTCATGGATAATCTACTTGCGTTGGCGATCCCGGCACGACTAATTACTTTCCTAAACTGGAAGTTTATTATGAGTCAATATGTGATTACATTCGTTTGTTCATCTATAGAAGAAAGGAAACATGCCTGAAATAAAGTTATATCGTTATCAGATATGTCCGTTCTTCGCTCGGACACAATAAGTGTATACAAAGTATTTGAATTCCATCCACTCTTCAAGGTGAATCTCGGAGTCGCAGTGGTAGAGCGCTTACCTCTGGTGCGTGCCACCCAAGTAAGTTTGTGGGGGACAATATCATGTCCATGTTTTTGTCTCTCGAGGTACTTCGGTTTCCTCCCACATTCGGATTCCGACAATATTTGCATCACCATTCACTTGTCTTAATCATCAGTCTCCCTTAGCCTAAAGAGTGGTGAAACGTTTAACTGAAATATCTCATTTTATTTCCATCCTGTCCGTAGAATGCGAATGGAGATGAATTTAGACTTAAAAGCATCCACAATACAACTGTTCATCTCATGTTTTGAACACTAATGTCGAACGTTTTCTATTATTTTTACATGTTACTCTCTTTCTATATTATTCCATATTGATGTGGCTAAACTTCTATGAAGACGACATCAGACATGTTACTAATAATCTCAGCAACCTACAAAAGCTATAGATTTGGTACGAAAATCGGTCGAGTTCAATTATATTTACGTGTCATTTCCTCACGTCTTATCTTCTTCTTGCCGAAAATAGACCATAACTTAAGTTAGGCCAGGATCCATCTATGTATATCAAAAAGGTGCAGCAGACTACGAGGAGTTCGCCGTCAAACATTTTTTTTTATCCGTCAGCTCCCCACTTTCGTTCCTTGTCTAAAATGTGCTTTAAAAAGTAAAATAAGTCAAGTTACACTCATGCGACAAAAATAATCAAGTTTGCATATTTAGAAGGAAATAAAGGATAAACTTCGGTACATTTACTTTGCGTACATGTTATACATCTTCCTTACTGTCCCTTTAAAAATGAATTTAAAAAAAACTCTAGGACATGAGACTTATTATTTTAAATGGATAATGTAAATACCAAGTTTCATCTCCCTAAGTTGAGAACTTTGTAAGATACCCAAATTTTAACATACATTTCGAACTACCCCATTAGAATACACAGTTTAACCGAAGTTACATGATAAAAGCTGAAGATCCACTCATGTACAGAAACTATGAAAGACAGTCCAGTGGTTTAGGATGAGTATGCTGAAAAATACCATCACACACACACACACACACACATACAAACACATACACACACTAGGACAAGGTTTCTGTTTTTTTTTTTTTTTTTTTTTTTTTTTTTTAATGAAGAATGCATGCACCGAGTTTTATCTTCCTTAGCTGAGAGGATTGCGAGATACTTATTCACCAGATCCAATATATTTCAATAAAAAATCTTGTATTCCTTACATTTGGAAAACTACATATAGTGTAGCCAAACCCAAACTATACTTAACTCAATAAGATGTGCTAATTCCGTAGAAAATACGAAAACTCGATTTAGGAGTTGTTCAAAAATTTTGTGACCTCTGATCCAAAAGTAGTTATTCGTCAAGATCAACACATTTTGATTTTTTTTATCATTTCTAAAATTCATGGCCAAGATCGCAATCCGTTGATCCTTTTTATATCATTCCTAAAATTCGTGTTTTAATTTTGGAACGATGAGAATTACGGGAGAACAAAATAAAATGAGATGATAAATACCAGGGACGTAGGATATTAATCTCAAATTCATAGTTTTCGGGGACTCTGAGATGAAGAGAAGCAGTATCTATGCTGTTTAAATCCCGTTTTAATCCCCATGGCCACGTAAGTAAGAATTTGTGTAAAATAACGTGTCTACCAGTGTCACATCCATAGCTTCCCGGATTGCTGAGGCGAATCGTCATATAAAGGGTGGAAGAATAACATCTCAAAAATGACTGAGACTGGTGCCAAATGCATAGTTTTCTGGGGTAGCTAAGAGCATTGGTGATAGTCTTGATGGTATTTGAGCCAAATTTTAGGCAAGACGGGTCATGGCAGCTTGTACGGAAATTGACAGAGTCAACGCCGAAAACGTTCCTCTTCTATATGCATTTATTTCTCTTATATTGAGAGGTTCAACGCCGAAGGCGTTGCTATTCTTTCTTTAGTTATTTATTTCGCTGAGATTGACAGGGTCACCACCGAAAGCGTCACTCTTCCTTATTTATTTATTTCACTGTATTATTTGTCTTCAAAAATTATATATTACATAAACATTTTATTTCCCGTGCGAAGAATAGATATTTCAGCTAGTTTTAGTTGTACGAATAGGTGTTTTTTTTATGACTTTCCCCTTGTATCACCTTTTGGAGCCTTAAGTAACTACATAAACATTTTCGAAGACATGAGGAAAATAAGTAATTGTTTTATTGAAAATGGTAGCTTATTGCGAACGTATATGATTCGTTAAAATGCATGTATTTACCTCATTAAGATGTTAAACTGAGTGTTTCATCAATCTAGATCAAGGATAGACAAACAACTAGCGACAAAGTGTGCTTGGTTAAACCTTATCATTCCGCAGTCATTTTAACATAAAAAAAAATGCATCGTCAGTTTTACAGATAATACACGATTTTGTATGTCCAACGCTGAATATGTTTAAAATTGAAATAAATGAGACATGAACAAGTAATCTCTTTATTATTATTATTATTATTATTATTATTATTATTATTATTATTATTATTATTATTATTATTATTATTATTATTATTATTATTATTATTATTATAAAGTTGCCAACATTAAATAGCTGAATTTATAAATAACGCATAATATGAACCCACTATTGTATATCTTGGCACCTAATGAGGCGTACTTCTTTGGTATTTGAAAGGAGATTGTATTGATTTCAATCCAAACAATTTAAAATATTTGCATAGGAAATCGTGGAAAAACAGAGACGTATAAAAGCGCTAAAATAACATAGGAGACATTATGTACAACTGTACGTACAATATATAAAGCAATATCCGAAAGCTACTAAATGGCTTACATATCAACTCTTGTTGGCGTTATTCATCCAGTTACTCACAATCTTTCTTCGTGTACAGATGCTATCAATTTACACATCAATAGATTTTCAAAGAGTGCAAATCTTTTCCTTTCATCTTTCTTCGTCTAAAATAAACCGCTTTAGGACGAGAAACTGTTGCCTCAAAATTAATTATTTTGATGGCGTGATGAACTGAATAGTTTCGTTTTATGTTTAAATTATGTGTCTGAGACGTCTTTTATGGTAGCTAATTCAAAGAAAACATCATTGAAGTAGCTTGATATCCCAATGTTTAAAGAGCAAAGGGTTGTGGGTGGTTCTTCTTTTTTTCTAATTAGGGATATTTTATCGATGCAACCAGCACTTGTAGCTATGAAATACAGCAACATAGTAGTGTATAACAAATGTTCCATAATCGTATTTATAACTGCGTACGTTAAATATATAGCCTCTTAATACTAATGCGTATACGGTAATAAAACGTGGCCAACAATCTATACGGTTAATGCATAACGTGTGTATGACAAAGCATTATTTAAAGTAAAGACTTCATATGACATTTGCAATTTACAGCGTAAAGACTGAGATATTTTTCTCTAGTCTGTGTGTTTACGTCTTAAATATTTACATCAATGTCTTAAATATTTACATCAATATCTTAAATAAATGTAACAAAAACAATTTGAAAATAAGAACAAAACAAAGAAGTAAAGTTTCCCTGCCAATTATGTAACCATCGTTAAAAAATATGCGTAAGTATAGAAATAAACATTTAATGAAAGTAGATCAAGTGCAACAATTTTCTTATATTAATACATATTCGTTAATTCATAAATTCACATGTTTAAATATACAGTTTTCCAAAACTTCATCATGAGAGAAATATTATTCATAAATTCGCAGCTATCTTCTAAGTTTATTGTGTTAGCACTAAATGTATCGGATCCTTAACAATACATCCTAACAGAACACTACTAAAGTCATTGTCATTCTGTATTATTACCTGGAACCAAGAATGATTTTCCGGCGATGCGTGTGGCATATATTAATTGTCAGAAATCTGAGCAGAATTAAATTTTCCGGAATTTTCCAAACAAAATATGTGTCCTTACAAAATCATGTTTATTGAACTCGTTATTGAAAATACAACACAAACAATGTTGTAAACAATGTTGTTCTTCATGGTCTGGTTGACATCGAGATAAATTTATTGTGGAAAACTGCTTGCCAATAAACAGCTAACTAATAAACAGACAATTAACGTTACGTTTTGTTACGATTCAACGACACCTAGAAGTGTGTGTATGAACCCTTGCCAATAGTTGCCTGTTTACAATAACAGACAGCTGTATATGCACTATTCAATTCTGTCCTGATATGGGTATAATTGGATACAAATTTATTACATGCACTTTTACTGTTTACATTCGTCTGATCCAGTTGAGTAGTGTGAAAAACGTGAACATATTATAAAGTGCGGAAGACAAACTGTTAAATGAGAGTTGAAGTATGTTTTCAAGTTGTTATTTTGAGGGAAAATTGTAATTGTTGATCAATCGGGAGGAGCAGAGTGCCTAGCTCTTGAAATCTAGTCACAAAACGGTGTAAATATTACACGGAGATATACATAATGTCCAAAAATAGCATCTTGTAAGGAAAAGTTCACTGGAAAAACATGCAAATACAATAAATGTTAATCATTCTGGAGGAGTCAATAGAACAGTTTAAGATTCGTTTTTCCAATCGATATCAAATCGAATGGTGACCAAGAGCCTTCAGATCTATGGTCTTTGGGGTAACGTAGCGGTAACAAAGTCATTCCTTTAAGTCGTAAATATTGCAAAATTATGTTTTTGGGGCAAACAATAAAATAAAATAAAATAAAATAAAATAAAATAAAATAAAATAAAATAAAATAAAATAAAGACTGGAACGATGAACCATGGTAGAGGGCGCTCTAGACTGACAAATCTCAATTCCAACTGTTTTCCTTCCAGTGCTAGAGGCGTGTGCGTCGTAGCGAAGAGCGCTAAATCCCGACCATATAATACCTCCAGCAAAACACGGGAAAGGTAGCGTCACAGTTTAGTGATGCTTCACAGACTATTGAATTGACAGTTTAGTTCAACTTAATGGAATGGTGGACAAAAGCGTGTTTCTCAACGTTTAAGTGACGATGGAATTCTATCAAGAACTTATATTTGGAGCAGCAAATTTGTGCTACAAAAATTATCATCCCAAACATTCACCCATGTTATGAATTGATTATCTGCAATGCAAAGAAGCGCTTACATCATCAACAAAGCTACTACATATGTTACCCATCAAACTCTTGTAAGATTGACTACAGAACCGTCCGTAATTATCTGTCAACGAACGCTGTATGTCTTTGGAAGGCTCTTCAGAACTATTGGAGTTGCATAGCTTCGCAAAAGTTGGATAAATTAAACAAATACCCGGAATTCTTAAATCTCTTATGAAAGCTAAGGGTAGAAATTTCATTGAACGCAAACGTACTCAATATATTCGTCTTAATGGAAACATCACCAGATGTTTTAATTTAATTATATGAACAATTATGTTAATTTTACAAAACAAGACCAACAAACTGATATATATATATATATATATATATATATATATATATATATATATATATATATACAGTGAAACCTCTCAATAACGGACACCAATGGGACATGAATTTTTGTCCGTTACTGAGAGGTGTCCGTTACAGAGAGGTTACAGTAATTTAATTTCTCGCAAAGGTAATTGTATGGAGTAATATACAGTAGACATATTATGTATGAGCGTAAATACGTAAAATTCAATATGAAAATACTCTATTTAGTACGTATTTGAATTACTGGAAGGGATGAAGGAGAAATTAATTTATGTTAAATAGTATTATTGCTGGGGGATGTGTTAATATATTCGTATATTGCAAAAAATAATGCATGTATGATCATTTTCTTCCTACATGGGAGGAGAAAGCGGGAGGGAAAGAGTTTTTCATTTATTTCAAATTTTCATGACCTTCTCAAAAGATGCGTTAGGACCCAACTAACCGGCTAAACTCATTAGCTAGTGTCCTCTGAGAATCCTCAGTACGGTTGCGGAAAAAATATCTGTGTGAGTGTGTGTTTGTTTGTGTACTGGCGGAATGGATGAAAAGGCAAGTTATTGGGAGTGCATATGTTTGTTGACTCAGCCCCAATCGCAAAGAATATCATCTTAGAAAAAGTTGCTTTACTAAGAATGTAAGAGAGGAAACATTGTTCGTTGAAAATGTTACTGTAAAACAAACAACGTTTGTTTTGTTATCTATGAAATTGTCGGAAAGATGCAAGGTCCAGAGAAAAAAGGACTAAATTTGTTAGGGAAGGGAAGATCTTTCGTATAGAATTCTTGGCCATACGACTAACCCTGCATGAGTGTTATAGCTTATTGAAGGTTTTCTAGAATTTCCCCCAGAAAGCAATTTATTGAGGGCAGAATAAAAGAATTTGAAGTTCAGCTTGAAGGTGTTCTGTTTGATGGTTCACCGGTCTAGACTCATGATAGATACACTTGTGGGGAAAATACTTTTCTCTCCTGTAATAAATCGCAGAATCGAGAAAAATTCCTGTCCGTTATGAAGAGGTTATTGAAACGTTTGGGGGAAAAAAGGACTGTCCGCGTCCGTATCTGAGAGTGTCCGTAAAAGGGAGGGTTTTGTTCCATAAGAGAACATATATTTTTGCCGGGACAAAAAATCTGTCCGTATTATAGAGGTGTCCGTTATTGAGAGGTGTCCGTTAAGGGAGGTTTCACTGTATATGGAACATTTCTTTAATCTGAAAAAAATATCGGGATTGTGCTCAGACTTTTGACAGCGATTGCACGTACAGGATTGATCATTTATTGTAATATCTCCTTATAACTTTTAACCTAATGGATAAACATTCTTAAAATTTTGTATCATCTACATATCTACAAAGGGAGATTGTTAGGTATAATATAGGTTACCGAAAGGTTACCACTGTTGCAAACCCGACATAAAGCTGTATTTCTTCCAAATTGTACTACATCGGCTGAGTACATATTTCAAATTTACATGCAACACGAAAGCATACAGTAGCACACTTATCATGCATTGTTACAAACTAAGCATGCATCAGTATCAAATACCAAATTTTGGTAGCTTCTACAGTGGTAATAACGCATATGAGACAAATAGGATGATGCACATCCAAAGTACTTTAGCGTGTAATACTATGGTCATGATATGAGAGATTTAGAATGAATACGAACAAAGTTACAGAGGATTGAAAATTTCACTTTTTTTTTTTTAAAGAAAATTTTTTGCAATGACATAGGTAGTTTTCAATAGATGTGAAGATGGCAATGCCGCTTACAGCAATTTGATATTTGGAACCGTTAAATTTATGTGGCAAAAACAGTTAACGTTTGCTACGCAGCTTAGGTTGTGTAATTCCGAGAACTTATCGTCATTGCATCTACCAATAAAAGTATTCTTGTAATGTTGTAAATCAAACGTTGATTTAAAAATTCCCACAAATGTGTCATATGGTTCGTGTAACGATCCCGTTACCTGGATTAAAAAAAGAGGAAATGGAGAGGAAATAAAAATTGCATTAATTATGTATCTAATTATACATTCAGAAAAGAAAACGAAATGGAAGTCTATAACTTGGTTTTGTTTTAAATGATTTTGTTTTTAAAAAAAGTTTCTTAAAAAAAATATTGTGATAAGATTTCCTTTACATTCAGCGTCAAGCGCCTCAAGGTAGACTTGCTTACGAGCCTGTAGGTCGTTTGCGCGTGTTCGGGGCTTAGGACAGCAAGCAGCTTAAGTAGAATTGCCTGAACGAGGAACATCTGGATGTGTAATTGTTCGAATGGACGAGAAATTAAAAAGGACATTTGTGTTACGCTTCATATTTCTTTCGAATTGAAGTCGCTGGCTGTAGAGTTTGTGTGTTTTATACCTGCAGTGAAATAAGAATAAGAACTTTTAGTGAGGATTATGCCAGAGTTATTTATTTCGTTTGTACTACAATTAGTGTGGTTGCTAATTTTCAATCATTTGCAGTTATTGTGTCAATCGAAAATATAAAGGGAGACTTGGCCCAGTTCTCTCTATTACTGTTAACAAGGTTAAGAATAGTTTATTGCATTTCTGTGCATCACCGAAGTGCAGTATATTAATTTAATCCATGCTTTTGAATGGAATAAATTGTGGATCCACGTCCCATTTCCTTTTTTGAGTTACAGTTTAAAATTGGGTCCGTTTAAACTGAAAATAGTACATATATCCTCACTATATATTGGGTTATTCTTGTTTGTGAATGAGTCTGAGACAGTTGAAACCAGGAGAAAGACTCTATTAAAAGGTACCCAACATGGAAAATTAAAGCTAATTTTCAATTTTTCCTAGTAGTTTGTCTCGTCTGTGTTATATTATTTTTTTATTGCGGGTCGTTTGTCGAAAGCAATTTAGCTAGTATTATCGAATTTGTATTAAGAAAATTTGTGCGATTCAACTCGGAAATTCCAGGGGAGAGAAGGTGGTGGGCTCGCACTCAAAGCGTCGAAAATGTGAATGTACTTGTATTATTTTTAGGTTTAATGTTCCAGATACTAATTATTCGGTCAGTTATTTGACTTTAGTTATTTTCAGATTCAGTCGCGTATATTTTAGAAAATTTCTTTTTTCTAAAAAAATAAAAAATAAGTAAAGTTGTTTGAGATGTTTAAGCTGTTTAAGTTTAATGTTTAATAGTCGAAAAGAGACGGACATATTGCTAACTTTGAGACTTCAAACAAGTTATATGTTAAATTCTCCTCAATTTAGTGTCGTTAACTTTCTCATTAATTTTGGACAGCTTTTTTCTTAATTTAAATTTTCCGAGGGAATATAATCTGATATTTATTGGAATAAAGGTATTTAGATTCGGAATATAAAGACGATCTTCCTCCGATATTAAATGAATTTGCCATTCCCTTGAAAAGAAAAAAAAAAGATTATTTGATTCATAGAGTAGGGTCTTGGATTTTCCTGAAGTAATTGAATTAGGTAATTGCATACTTCAACTGAAAGACTTTGACGATTTAATTGGTAATTTCTCGATACTGGAAATTTACTCTGAAAAATAATTCATTCCAAATTACATTCTATATATTTTTGATGGGATCCAGTTCTGATTTGGCGGCGAGGAGGACTACTAATGATTGTTATGTATTGTAATAAAGATTTTTTTTCAGGAGATTGTTTGTGTTGTTATTGTTTGAAATTGATAATATATTTTGTGTTTGGTATTTACTTCTGGATTTCCGACTTAAAATTAATAATTGCACATTCCGGCTGTTTCCTCGTGTAAGCCCCTTCTGTTGCCATTGTTGGATTGGTGTTTCCCTCGCCTTGTTCGATAGGCTACGGACGGGGGCGTTACATTTGAAACATCTAATTGTTGTAAATGGCTTTGTGTATCGTATGTCTATTCAAAACCATGTACATAATTCTATTTGAAACTTATAAACACTTTTTCGAAATTTAGTTTTTTTTATAAAAAGAAAAAAAAAAAGACGTCAAATCTCCAACCCCTTGTAAATTTGTGCCTACTTGCTCGACATGCGTCGTATCACGATCGCAGTGTTCGACATTAAGTTAGTTTGAATGTACCTTACCCTGTTTGTGTCACTTGCTTTACTACTATTGCAAAACCCTCCAAAATGTGCTTGCTTTTCGACATTTAAGATACTGAAGCATCCCTAGTTTGCAACACTGCATAACAAATGTGGTATTATTCATTTTAGTTTTGCATGCAATTTTGAAATATGTAACAATTTGACGTAGTACTATTTAACATACTTTATTTCGGATTGGCAACACTGTTAATGTTGTGGTGTTGTAATGTATGTCAGATAATATCTCCCTAGAGATTGAAATTTGAGAACTCGAAAGAAATAATCTAAATAATTGCGAAAACTTCTGCAAAAATTGTAAGAACAAGTTAGTATTATGCAAAACAAATCTGAAGTAACTATACATTTTCTAGTGTGACATATGACTTGCTGACAATGTTTTAGTGTTGTTAACTTTGTATCAACAAACGAGCTTAAATTGCTAGACAACAAACTTCTGAGCCAAAACGACCTTCATCAGAATCATCCAAGTTCTGTGAAACTTCTGTCCTCAAGGAAAACAACTATGTCAATCCCAGAAGCTTTTACTTCTTCAGTTTATCAGAGGCGAGAATATTTGTTTTATTAGAATTTATGCTCGTAATATTGTAGTTTCTAGTCACATGTTTTGAATGAGAAAAATTGACTATATTTTCCATGATGTTGCATACCAGCATACGTTTATAATCACAAAGTGTGCAAAGTTTATATACTTACAAGTAAAGGGTCCAAATGGATGAATCGATTTATGGGTTATTGTGCCTGATAGAGGATGTAAATATATGTATATGTACAAAGTTATAGTAGCTGAGCGCCGTAAGAAACGAAGGGGGTCAATGTTGGTGGGAGAAGGGCTATGCTATGTTAAAGAAGTACATGAAATAAGCTGTTGAAAAAATTAGTGAAATATAAGCAATGCAAACAGTGGCAGTTTCATATATTGGCAAAATAAGAATGGGCAGCGTAGATCATGAACCTCCGCTGCCATTTTCAAATCCAACATTTTCAAATCTGTGATATTTTTCTAAAATGGAAAGGTAATCACGTGATACATGTATTAAGACTGTGCGTTGATCAGGAATGCAATACTGCTGTCCATTTTGTCATATCACTAATCGTTGATGAATTATGGTCTGTTTTATCCCTTTGGACACCATCACAACACATGCTCGAAATGACCACCCAGTGCAACAATGGTGTGCACCTCACGCCTCTTCCACTCCTTATGCACTGCCAGCAATGCCTTTTTACTTACAGAAGCACATTGTATCCTCAATCCACTGGTATAACGCACCGGACGCTTTCATGGCTGGGAAGGCATATATGAGGAGCTACTGCTTTGTTGCGAACAACTATATTCTACAACTTCAAAGGATGATTCTATTTAGAAACTCCTTGCTTTTTCTAAATCATTACCGGCATTATCAACATCATCACCATCTTCATCTGGTTCCAAGTTGTCATCGATCATCAATGTTTGTATCTCATTTACTACACTTTCGTTTTCTTCCAACAACTTTTTAATTCTTTCACACTGTATTCCTCCGACGGTGGACCATCATTACAACTTCCGAACACGTGAACCAAAGTTGTCACAATAATCGAAGGCTTCATATTTCAAACAAATAAATCAAACATAATGCGACATGATAGACACAAGAGAAAGCCACTTCATCTGATAACGTATCTTCCGCTGCAAGTTATAACGACATTTCACCTACCTAGGTATATGTTACCCATGTTTATTAACTAGGATTTATAGCTATTACTATTTATAATATTTTGCACTATCCACTATATCACTAATTCACCCCAATAACTACTGCAAGAAATCAAATTATTTTTATTCGTTTAAGCCTTAGTATTTCCTTAATATTTATAATCTCTTTTTCGTGAATTTCAAAATTATATCTAGCCGTGATGGTGTCTTCATTTATTATATCTTAACAGCCTAAATGTCCAAGTATGACCATAACATTTAGCAGCATAAATGTACAAGTCTGTTTACCAATAAAAGGATATCTTATGTACGGACCATTGACCTCAACAACGCATACTATCGTTGCAAACTTCATTATTGTACTCGACTGCAGTAGTCCACTTTTCATCCATATATCACATGTTACGCTCGTCCCAAGTTGCTACTGCTTACGAAGGTGGACAAAGAAAATTGAGTGAAAAATATTGTAAAAATTGAGTGAAAAAGTAGTAGTTTTCGTACAGTACGTAATACTTGCGATCCAATCTATCAGATTTTATTGTGTTATGGTCTATATTAGTCAATATGTCATTTACCAAAAGTTTATATGAATCATGTCTAAGTAAACTTCACATTGTTTTCGACCAAAAACCGCAAAAAAAAAAAAAAAATCGAAAGCGATTCTTCCAGCCCGAAACAGTTCTCTTCGGTACTACATGATGCAAATTCGAAGTAATGTCATAAACAATAATGCAATCGTATACAACTTGGATATTGAATTTCAGTGTTAGTTTTCTTCGCTTGTAGATGTGTTTAACTTACATGTGTTTTCCTGATAAATCAAACTTTCAGCATTCGAGTACCAGTCTTCTAAATTTTCAAAAACAAGTATAAAGATGATCCAACTCTTCCAAGAAAAAAAAAAATACAGATTACGATCACTAAAGTTCATAATTGACATTTTCAGAATATGCTGGCCCTAATTGATATAGGCATGACGGGGTGCGGACAAAATCTCGCGCCCGAAACCCCGACGCCCAAAATTTCGGTGCCAAAACCTCGTAACCCAAAACTTCGCGGGCAAGATTTTCGTCCGCGAGATTTTGGTCGGCTAATTTTTGGCGAGTGGAGGTTTTGGTCCGCGAGGTTTTGTACCCAAACCACACATGACCACTATTCCATTTCAAATATATATATATATATATATATATATATATATGATATATATATATATCATATGGCAACACTATATTTTGACGGATTTTTTTTATTTTGTCATAAAATTTTAATTACCACAAGGTAGTATTTTGAATGTACTGCCCTAAGATGAATTTTTGTTTCAAGATATGATATTAAGGGTGAGTATATTGGTTTTATCTCTTGAATAGGATGTTGATGTAATGATATACAGCTTGATAATTTTGGGAGGAACCCACCATTAAATTTTGGAAATTGTTACTACTAGAAATTGGTAAATATTTTCTAGTAACAAGCTATATGCTACTGTAAATTAGATGGTCCATATTATTTTTTTTCTAAGGGTTAACAGATTACAGAAAAAAATCGAATTTTGGAGCTTTGTCATCTAATATATCCCATAGAGTGCGTTATTTTAACATATGATTTTATAAGTAAATTCAAGGGTGCGAGTTTTCTTCATCGGGCATGAGTATCTTGAGCTATTCTTCTCAAATTTCGGGAGAGTTGTATTGATCTGTCCCTCAAATTTAGAAAAATGAAATGAAATGAAATCTGTGAGTTTTACGTCCCACGCTTATGCCGGTTAGGCTAAAGGAGACGGTGGTGATGAGAGATGAATGAAATGGTGGAATGAAGAAAGTGGGTGGAAACGAGAGAACCCCGAGCTTACCCGCGCACACGGTGTTTGTTCACCACAAAGTTCAATTGTTCTCTAAGACTTGGGTATACACTTTTATAAATTTGGATGTTCACGTTGATGACTTGCTTGTGTAAAACACTTGACCAGATGTAAGATTATAGAGTTACTATATCGTATGATGAATGAGTATAGGGCATAGTGTAAGGGTATTGGTGGAAAGTTTTATATATATATATATATATATATATATATATATAATCAAAGGGTTGATACCTACGTATAAAGGCAAGTGTTTTTAAATGCATATTTTATCATTACAATTTCAAAGTGATTTGTCAATCATATTGTGCCAAGGATAGTCTTCCACAATTGACCATAGAATACCAGTCATGACCAAAGGTTAAAGTGTGAAACTGTTATTGTTAGATATTAAACACTTTTAATAATTAAATATCTGTTTTCAAGCCAAAATTTTTCCACCGATGACCTTACACTACGATTGATAAATATAATTTAAAGGTTCCAATTTCCAAGAGAGAGCCTAATATCCTAAGGTTCGAATTTTAAACTTAAATTTTAAAACAGTGTTCGAACAATTTTAAGTGAAAATTTTGAAGCTTTAACAAAAAATAAAAAAAAATAAATATTTGAAAGTGCATAAGGAATAGCTTTCTATAAATGGCCTTAGACTATGAGTTGCAATTAAAGTTTAAATTGTTATTGTTGCATACAATTCGGTTTTAATAATAACATATCAAGTTTCAAGTCGTTTAAAAAATAAGGAAAAAAAATGACTTAGACTATGAGTCATAACTACCTAGATACAATCCTAAGATTGAAAGTGTGAAATTCTCAATGTATATCAATAGATTACAATAATTATCTGCAGGTTCCAATCCCGAAGCTTGGAGATAGAGATAAGGATCAACCAATCAGTTTCCACTAAAGACAACTTTCAATCAATGAGTTTACAGTGTCATGTTCTCATTCATATCGCCACATAAAATAAAATTTCGGTGTTAGATGCGATTAAAATCTCGAAAAGTTAAATGTTGGTAATGTACACCACATGCAAGGGATCTCTGTCCCTATATATACACCAAAGTCCTTGAGAAAAATACAAATTGTTTTTCAGAGTACCTAAACTTACAGAAATCCAAATTTACAGAAGCACATGTATTGGTCCTAGAGAGTGTTACCAATTTTTAGTTTCGACAATTTCCAAAATTTAAAGTCGACACTTTCCATAATGTCAAGGGTGTGTCATACTGTCCACGCATTTTTTAAAGAATAGTATGCACATCCATATAGTCATATCTTGCAATAAAACAACACGTCAGTGAACTTTAGGGCACTAGGTTTAAAATTCCGTCTCACGTTAATTCATGTTTTCCGACAAAATTCAGAATTTATACCTAATATGAAGTGCTACTTACGTAGTTTTTCTATTATTTGGCATCATGCTATGAGCCACTTAGATTTACAGAGTTAGATATTCGGGTCCTAGAGAACATTTATCAAATTTGTTGTTGGAAAACTCCTAGACTTAAGTATGGGCCAGTTTATACCACCGAAATTTTAAGAAGGAATCATCAATGTACCCGTGTTTTATAAAATAGAATAAATCCCTGACTCAACAACACAAACATATGTTGTAGTAAAGCTTTATCAAAAAATTGTAAATTTGGATTGTAACTACCACGTGGTGAACTCATAGCATTTCGATTTTTTTTTTTACTCATAGATGTTAATAAGCTGGACTGCCAAAATTTATAGAATTATATGTTCGATCCCTAGAAAACATTAATATTCCATTGACAATTCCCAAATGCCCTGGTTACGGCCAACAAACCCCTCCCAAATTTTGAGATGGGATCAACATTATATCCCTGTCCTATGAAATAGAATATGCCTTTGTATTCATCCACGTAACGTGCTGAAGCCTCATTAAAGACAGATTTGGTCAATAACCGACCACGTGCTGAACGTATGACAATTTGAATAATAAGACACGTTTTACCTAGACAAGATGAAAGCACAACCATATAATTATATGATTAAGTCTTAGAGAACACTTACTATTTCTTTTTAACAATTCAGAAATATAGGGAGTAGACCAACGTGTCACTCCCAAATTCTGAGAAGGGAGCGTCAAGGTACCCATTTTCAATGAAAGAGAATAGACCCGTGTACTCTATTACATAACATGTTAGAAGTGCATCAAAGATGATAGCATAGGTTAGATACCTTCGATTTTTTTCTGGAGCGTTTTATCCACGAAAAAGAACGAAATGACCCAACTAAACTTACATAGATGCACACCTCTGCCCTGTACTACTATATATTTTTTTAAATTACAATTTCCAAAATTTAAGGCGTGGTCTTTTGCCCTCTTCCAACATTTGGGAGTGGACCAAGATACACTGAAAATCTTTAGAAAAAGTGGTCGTAGATATCCCTAGCTCATTGTTCCTGAGCCAGGGACCTAGATGTACAAAATTTCGATCAACAGACGCCAATACTACTATTAATAAGTTTAGAATTAAGTTCTACTCTTTTCTTTAGAAAGAAAAAAAAAGTTGTCGTAAGATTTTGCTTGGTAGCAATGTATATATATTCATCATTTGTACAGTTTTTGTGGAGTGAGAATGTGCAAATATAAGTGGCGGCGTATAATGCTCAACCAGTTTGGCAAAGGGGTGCAGATTCAGTTTTTGGCTAGTGATATTGTGCTAGTTAATATCTTTTCCTTGGGTTTTTAAGTATTTTCTCTCTTTCTGCCACTATTTTCATTCACAGAGGATGCCACAGTGGATGTATTATTTATGAAGCATGGATATATTTTAATGCTTTCATTCCTTCTTTTTTCTCATAAATAACCTGACCGGAACAGCAGTTTGGGAATAAGAATTAGATAAAGTACACTTTTCATTAAATATAAAAAAACACAGCAGTTTACCCTGGCAAATAAATCATTTAGTGGTTTTATTTCTCACAGTCTGTAAAACATGGACTTGCTGAAAACATTACATAGCCAACTTCCTTAGTAAAATATAACAATCTATTGGTAGCAATGAGAGTTGAGTTGAGTTGATTTTGAGTTTAACGTCCCGTTCAGCAGCGAGGCTATATGAGACGTGGACCTACTGATTAACGTGGAATCCGAACCACATGAGCTCCCGCCGGGAATCGAACCCGGGTCTCCCGCGCCAAAGGCGCGTACGCTAACCGCTTAGCCACGGAGGAGCTCAAGGTAGCAATGAGAATATAAATGTAGATTAAAAATTAAAAAAAAAAGAGATCTAGTTGGGGCAGTGAATTGGTATCTACACTGGTGTATAAGTTGTTTGTACCAGAGGCTGCAAAGCATGAATAAATCACGGACGGGGCAGATTCCTTCGCTAATTGTCACTCATCCATACAACAATACCGGCTCGCTTGTCATATCTGTCATCATGTGAGCAAACGAAAAATGTGTTTATCATTGTTTTTCTTTAACCTCTCATGAGACAGATAGAATGAGCTGAAACCAAAGCGTGTACTCTTTTTTTAAGCGACATCCTCTCCCCAGATAACTGCAATAAATTTAATTCCATCCGCATTCCTTTCAGCTTATTCGAGATTTCATTCTGGGTTGCGGTAGTTTTTTTTTTTTTTAATTTTTAAACTTTTTTTGAACGAATACGTTTTGCATTGTAAACCACAGTTTTACGAAATGTTGGAAAACAACACTCTATGGAAAATAATAATGAAATTTTATTACTGAGTTTGTAAGCGAGTTTGGTGTTGCAGTTGTTCATATATATAAAAGCCAACATATCTCTGCAGTCAAAATCAGAGATTCACATAAGCGAAACAAATTACCTGACTGTAATTTCATTTTCAATCCTAGTTTTAGATACTGCTATTTGTGTTTAATGAAATCAAACTTAATTTTTAAAGGACAATTCTACTTCTAAACACGTAGTTTGTTAATTGTACTTGAACTGTTTGCGTTGGCCTTTCATTCGATGTTCGCTAGGGTACTCACCTCGGATACAACACTGTGTATAGTTCGAATTTCAGCTTAAACAGTACATTCTGTCTTATGTAGCCTAGGTGCTGGATTGAAATTCTAAACGTCGAATATTGAACGAGTTATTTGTACAATAACTGTCAAACTGAA